>NW_028274810.1:28533064-29154314 GCF_037043125.1 Eumetopias jubatus | reverse complement strand
AAGGGCATGTGACTCTTGGGGTGTCTGGGTGGCTCAGTCGGTTAAGCGTCTGCCTTTGGCTCATGTCATGATCCCAGGGTTCTGGGATCGAGTCCTGCATCGGGCTCCCCACTTGGCAGGAAGCCTCCTTCTCCCTCTCCCTCTGCCCCTCTCCCTGCTCATGTTCTCTCTCTCTGTGTGTCAAATAAATAAAGTAAATCTTAAAAAAAATCATAACAGCTAAATGCAACATTATTTTAAAAGGTTAGGTTGGTGCATCTTTTCATGCACTGAGAATTCTTAATGTAGAAGATCACAGTAGGCCCTCTGATTGTTCTATACTTGAACAATGCCGTGAAAATTGGTCTGGGATTGTGTTTCTCCTACCACCACCTCCCTTAACCAAAAGGTAGTATATCAACCATCTGCACAGGGATAAAATTTACACTTGCATCATGCAGTTTTTTTGAAGAATGTTGTTTTGATAGCAGGGCTTGTGACACACCAAGGCAACAAAAGTGAACTTCATAACCTTAAAAGGGCAGGCATCTAGAAAAATAAATTCATTAGATTTTTTTGACAAGATGAAAACAAGTTTTTTTTAACAGAAATATATTTTTGATGATATAGAGAGGAGTTTGGAAGTCTCAGTCTAGAAACTAAGTAAATAAAATCTTTACTTACATTTGGTCAGAGAATAGTATACTTAGATAATCAAGCACCACACCCACTATAAATACAATGTTCTGGGAATTAAATCTTCAAAGCACTCAGAGCTCTTCAATTCTAAAATCTTCATTTGAAAGCCTCTTACGTGAACCCAAACCAAAGTACTCTCATTGCCTCTTTTCTAAATGTTTAGAGAAAACATCACTAGTTCAGACTTTGCATAACATGATTCAGTGCTTATTTTTAAAACTGGATTTTTAAAATTGTATAGTATAAATAACAATAAGGAGTGAACCACTTTTTATGGGCACCCTGTAGTTTTATAGTTCTTAATCTAAACTTAAAATTTTGTATTTCTTCCTTATGGCAAAAACCACAAACCACCATATGTGCAGACTACACAGTGAGTTAGGTTGGCTCTCCCATAGACTTTGAGGTGTATTACAAGAGTCCCAGACATTATCATCGTCCTCCTGAGTTAGTTTGAAATGGTTTTTTGGGTTTTTTTTTTTTGGTATATTTTGGCCACAGTATTGGTGGTAGATATAATATGGATCAACTCTACTTCTGTATTTATTTATTTATATTATTTCTTACTAGACCTCAACCACAGTCTTCTTTTCCCCCTTCCACCTTTTGGCCTGTAGGATGTACTGTATGTAGTCAATGCACTTTGTATTAATATATTAGAAATCTACAAATCCATTTTGTACTTTGTATACCGTTGGATACTTTTACTAGGGTATTAAATATGTTTAGTCTTACTAGAAAATTTTCTAAAAATCTTCAAAGCACTGAAATATAATGCTAGTGAAATTAAATTGAATGTAATGTCACTATTTAAAATTTTTGAATTACTAGAAAACCATAAGAGACTTTTAATGATAGAGAACAAACTGAAGAGTGATGGAGGGAGGTGGATGGGGGGTGGGCTAAATGGGTGATTTAGGAGGGCCCTTGTTATGATGAGCGCTGGGTGTTACATGTAAGTGACGAATCACTAATTTCTACTCCTGAAGCCAGTATTACACTATACGTTGACTAACTAGAATTTAAACAAAAATTTGAAAATAAAATAAAATTTTTAAAGTAGGCTCCATGCCCAGTGTGGAGCCCAGCTTGGGGCTTGAACTCACGGCCCTGAGATTAAGACCTGAGCTGAAATCAAGAGTAGGACACTTAATCGACTGAGCCACCCAGGCACCCCCAAATTTTTGAATTACTATGTGAGTCTCAGAGCTATATATGAAACTTCATAATCATTACATAGTAGGTTAAAAAGGGAAGTGTCTGTTAACAGGCATTTCTTATTAATAGAATAATGGCTAGTGGAGTTTATTGTATTCAATAGCATCTAGGGGTCCATCACCTAGGCTTAAACAACTTTTCTTCAAAACAGGTTTCTACATTCAGTAAATATTTTGAATTCTTATTATTGTAATAGTTATAAAATAACTTAAAAGTGTTCTGTGCTCTAGCTACATGAATCCTGATGCAAGTATTTTTCCGGTTAAATAGCATTATAAATAACTTACTTGATAGATGGAACTAGAGTGTATTATGCCAGGCAAAATGTGCAGTCAGAGAAAGACAAATACCATATGATTTCACTCATATGTGAAATTTAAGAAACAAACAGATGAACATAGAGGAAGAGAAGGAAAAATGAAATAAGATAAAAGCAGAGAGGGAGACAAACCTTAAGAGACTCTTAACTATAGGGAACAAATTGAGAGTTGCTGGAGGGGAGGGTGGGGGGATGGGGTAACTGGTGATGAGCATTAAGGAGGGCACCTGATGTAATGAGCACTGGGTGTTACATGTAACTGATAAATCACTAAATTCTACCCCTGTAACTAATAATACACTGTATGTTAACTAACTTGAATTTAAATAAAATCTAAATAAATAACGCTAATATTTCTATTAGGCAGTTTGTGTAGATGACCTTTACTTATTAAAGCCATTAAATTAGCTGTGGATAAAAAGCCATTTAAAATTTATCATTGAGCATCTGCAATTCTAATTTACAGACTACCTTTTTATTCATTTATTCTGGAGACAGTTGGGAGCTGATGAGCTATTCCTTAGACCTCTCCTGGTTTGATGCAGGCCCCCAGTGAACCTGATATGTGCCCCAGTGCACCATAACCATGCTCCCTGCAGCATCCGACTGCTCACCCCCTCCCTTGTTCCCTCAGTCAACCACAGCCCTCTTGGGAGTGAAAACCTTTTGTGCAGGGCAATCTGTTCCCACTCAGATTCATGCTTAGATATCTAAGTAATCGTGGCATAGATTTTCTTAAAGATTTTATTTATTTATTTAACAGAGAGAGACACAGCGAGAGAGGGAACACAAGCAGGGGGAGTGGGAGAGGGAGAAGCAGGCTTCCCGCAGAGCAGGGAGCCCAATGCGGGGCTCGATCCCAGGACCCTGGGATCATGACCTGAGCCGAAGGCAGATGCCCAACGACTGAGCCACCCAGGCACCCCATGGCATAGATTTTTACCAAACTTTTCTTTAAACTGAATCTGGAAGAGCTGAGAAAAAGGACTCAGTAATTCACTCTTCTAGGTTTTTTTAGGTCAAGACAGTACAAAGGAAAGATGAAAACATCCAGTTAAATTCTGAGAGCCTGACGATTAAAACATCATCGGCTCAAAGTCACTCAGTTGGAAGAAAAGGCTAAAACTCAGGAAGTTTTCTGCCCTCAGAGGCATTGCTTATCCAAAGTTGTATCTAAAATCATTTAGAAATAGAGTATTTCTCCATCAGAGTTGGCTTCATGGGCATGCAACCTGTGTAGTCACTTAGAGCTCCTGCTCAGAAGTGCCCCCCCACCCCTTGGTGTAATGCTCTGCTGTCTCTGTCTGGAAATGTTTAATTATTTTATCTTTGAACTTATATTTTGTAAGTGAAGCCTGGTGGGACAATGTGGCATAAGCAGAGATAAGAGTGTCCTCCATTCTTTGCTGTTGAGTTTGCATATAATTTTCTAGATTTGCCCCATGAACACGAATTCAAGTGGAGATCCAAAAGGCCTGGGAGTTCAGAGAGACGCAGAGCAGGCACAAGGTAAGCGTGTTACATCCAAAACTAAGTGGGGCCCTGAGAGGCCTTTTTTTTTTTTTTTCAATTCAAACCAGAACTTGCTCTGAATCAGAAAGCAAGCAGTGGCATCCTAAGAAATCCAAATGACTCAGAAATCTCCTCATACCCTTCCTTATTCGTGTTACTTCCCTGTATTTGCCAACCACTTACGCTGAGAATGAGGAAAAGAAAGAAAGAGAAAGAGAGCAACCTATGGTTCTTTGCCTTTCAGTTCTTCCTCACTCATCAGTAAGCTGAAGACAGTGCTGGTATCATATACGCATAACAAGAAGTGAAATAAAAACAGTTGAGTTTGTTTTGTACAGCGTTTCCATTGTTCTGGTAAGAACGAAATACATGCACATGTATAAACTACAATATATGAATGGTGTAATTTTGGTAATTCTGCATGAGTTGAATGCTCTTATATTTACATTTAAAACTGAAATCACAGGCGCCTGGGTGGCTCAGTCAGTTAAGCGTCTGCCTTCGGCTCGGGTCATGATCTCAGGGTCCTGGGATGGAGCCCCGCACTGGGGATCCCTGCTCAGCGGGGAGTCTGCTTTTCCCTCTCCCTCTGCCCCTCCACCCCGCCTCATGCTCTCTCTCTCGTTTACTCTCTCTCAAATAAATAAATGAAATTAAAAAAAATAAAACTGGTATCGCATAATACAAAAGTCAACATTAAAATTCATGCTAATAATTATAAATTTTAAAAATTTAGAATGACATTAAATATCAAATAACATCATTGCAAGTCCAGAAAGAGACTTCAGAAGAAAGGAAAAATCATTATATTTTAGTACTTTTTAAAAACAGCTTTATTATGGTATAGTTCACGTTTCATATAATTTACCCATTAGAAGTGTATAACTCATTATTTTTTGGCATATTCTCAAGTAAGTACAACCATCACCACGGTCCGTTTTAGGACATTTTCATCTCTTCAAAAAGAAAATCCACCCCGTTTCCCGTGCAAATCCCTCTCCCTCATTCAGCCCTTGGCAATCACTAATCTATTTTCCATCTCTATAGATTTCCCTGTTCTGGATATCTCATTTGAATGGAATCATATAATATATGGCCTTTTTGTGACTGGCTGCTTCCTTTACTTAGCATATTGCTTTCAAGGTTCATTCACATTGTGGCATGTATCAGTACTTCATTCCTATTTGTGGCCAAATAATAAACCATGCATGAATATACTGCTTTTGTCTATCCATCTGTCAGTTGATGGACATTTGTGTTGTTTCCACATATTATGTTTCCTTAATATGGCTCTTACCAATAATACTGCCATAAGCATAACATTTTAGTACTTTTTATGGTACCCTTCTCCTGCTTTTTGAACAAGGGGACATGGTATTTTCACTTTTTCCCCACTGGGCTCTGCAGATTATGTAGCCAACCCTGGTTTAAATTAACTTAATTCAAGAATACTCACTTGATTTTACCCTGCCCAGGGTATTAAAGTTGACAGTGCCTGCCCTTAGGTCGTCTGCAGTGTGGTAAGCAAGTATAAATCAAGTACATGTCATGCTTAGATCATTAATTTCAAAGGGATTATAACATTTAGAAGTTTCTTAGCACTAAAGCACTTTAATACATAGAGTACAGTCAGACCTGGAGAGAGGGTTCTCCATGGAAGACTGTGGCTCCAACTTCTGGAATCAGCATTGGTCAATTTCATGAAAATATTGTCTCCTGAGGGCTGATAAGCAGAGAACCTTTTCCCTAAAATAAGCAGGAAAAGACAGACATATTGATTATTACCAGGGAAATCCAGCTTCTGATGCTGCCAAGTGCATCTGTCCATAGAAGACAGGGAAGAAAGGATTTAATCTTTGGTAAAAGCCATTATAGTGACTTTATTCAATTGTGTCTTTCTGTTGCAACTAATGTTTGCCATTAAAATAAATCACAGTTGACTTGTAAATAGTCCAAATGAAAAGAAGACTAAGACATCCGTCTGAATCTAAAAGTACCTCTATGACTTATGAGTGGGGATAAGCCTGAAAATGCCTTCAAACTTTAGAAATGAGTAGAGTGGGTGGGAACTAAGAAAGGATGATCTCCAGGACACCCTTGAGTAAGATTCCCAGGTTATCTGCAGTTATAGAAATAGGGAAGAGAAACAAAATCTTATAAGAAAGAAACATATAACAAACAATCCATGTTGGGTTTTTCTGCTTTTCTAAGGTACATGTAAACTAACTCTAATGAAAGAGCATTTCCTTGAAAAGGCAAAAAAGAAATTCTGTTAAAAAAAAAAAGAGGGAAACAAATGCTGTTTTTCTAATTGTTGATTCATCACCTTATTTATATTGTGAGCCTCCTCTATAATAGGACGTAGAAGGAAAAGACATAGTCCTTTCTTTTCAAGAAGCCCAGACTAAAAGGAAGAAACAAATAAATCAGTATCTAAATAAATCACAGTGTGAGCAAGTGAAACATGGAAATAGGAATAAAGTGAAGCACAGAAGGAGCTTTCCATGTTGGCCCTAATGGGATGAATATCTAGAACATCTGAACTGGTCTTTGAAGGATGAGGAGGAGCTCACCATGTGAACAAGGAAATGTCCATTTTCACAATGGCAACAGATTAACAAAAAGTTCAAGTCTCCCAGGCCCTTGCTCCCAAGTCACAAACTTTCCTTTGCTTGCCTATATTTCTAAATTTATATTCTCCTATTCCCAGCACAAACTCCTTGTTCCAGTTAGACAAACATCAATTAGTGGGGTACTGCCTGGTTGCCATCTGTCACCCTCACATTTTTATCTCATTGGATGTAGAATCTCCCCACCCTACACCCCCCCTATACACTAGTTTCACTTTCTTCCAACTCTCTGCCTGTGCAGATTTAAGGGCTCTTCCTCCTCATGTAATTTTGTTCTTATTTCTATTACAGCATTTATTTTGTATTGCATTTGTTTATTTACCTTTTCCTTCACTTAACTATGAGGGTAGGATTCATAAAGGCTTTTTGTTTTTTCTATCTCCAGCTGCTAGCCCAGGGCCTGGCACATAATAAGCACTGTTAATGCTTTATTAGAAGAAGGAAGAAGAAAGAGGGACAGGGATTTGTGTTTGCTCCTGATCATATTCTGTATTTTCATATCTCTATATCTGATGCTAATCCTGAAGTTCTACTTCAGCCCTCCTCGATTAATATCTGTTTGCATTTTAAGCAATTGGTTTTGTACTCTGTGTTTGTTGTAACACTCTGTCTCTACCTCCAAATATGCTAGTTAGCTATAATAAAGTGTTATTCTTCCAGTCCAAATTAATAAATATATTTGGCTGATTATCAGTGCAGCATATTTAGTTGTATTTGTGTGTGTGTTAGTGACCAGAAACTCAGGGCATGATGAAAGTCCTGCTCCTTTAAAAAAACCAAAACCAAAAACACACCCATGTCATCATATCCCTCTTTTGTAATCTTTGTGAATATTTGATGTTTCACATAAGACTGTAGATTTCATGCCAAGTGAAATACTCATTTTGATTTATCCGGATACTCTTCTCATAAAAAGTTCTAGAAAAATGCTAATGAAACCACCAACTTTACTTTTCTTTTAATTTAATTTAATTTTATTATGTTATGTTAGTCATCATACAGTACATCATTGGTTTTTGATGTAGTGTTCCATGATTCATTGTTTTTGTATAACACCTAGTGCTCCAAGAAGTATGTGCCCTCCTTCATACCCATCACTGGACTAACCCATCCCCCCACCTCCCCACCCCTGTAAAACCCTAAGTTTGTTTCTCAGAGTCCATAGTCTCTCATGGTTTGTCTCCCCCTCCAATTTCCCCCCTTCATTTTTCCCTTCTTTCTCCTAATGTCCTCCATGCTATTCCGTATGTTCCACAAATAAGTGAAACCATATGATAATTGACTTTCTCTTCTTGACTTATTTCACTTAGCATAATCTCCTCCAGTCCCATCCATGTTGATGTAAAAGTTGGGTATTCATCCTTTCTGATGGCTGAGTAATATTCCATTGTATATATGGACCACATCTTCTTTATCCATTCATCTGTTGAAGGGCATCTTGGCTCTTTCCACAGTTTGGCGATTGCGGACATTGCTGCTGTGAACATTGGGGTGCATATGGCCCTTCTTTTCACTACATCTGTCTCTTTGGGGTAAATACCCAGGAGTGCAATTGCTGGGTCATGGGGTAGCTCTATTTTTAATTTTTTAAGGAACCTCCACAGTGTTTTCCAAAGTGGCTGTACCAGCTTGTATTCCCACCAACAGTGTAAGAGGGTTCCCCTTTCTCCACAACCTCTCCAACATTTGTTGTTCCTTGCCTTGTCAATTTTTGCCATTCTAACTGGTATAAGGTGGTACCTCAATGTGGTTTTGATTTGAATTTCCCTGATGGCTAATGATGATGAACATTTTTTCATGTGTCTGTTAGCCATTTGTATGTCTTCTTTTGAGAAGTGTCTGTTCAAGTCTTCTGCCCATTTTTTGACTTGATTATTATTTTTTGGGGGGTGTTGAGTTTGAGAAGTTCTTTATAGATCTTGGATATCAGCCCTTCATCTGCAGTGTCATTTGCAAATATCTTCTTCCATTCTGTGTGTTGCCTCTTTGTTTTGTTGACTGTTTCCTTTGCTTTGCAGAAGCTTTTTATCTTGATGAAGTCCCAAAAGTTCATTTTTGTTTTTGTTTCACTTGCCTTTAGAGATATATCTTGAAAGAAATTGCTGAACCACCAATTTTACTTATTCTGGATCATTTGAGACTCAGTTTCTCTTGATGATATTTAAAAACTATATTACCAGTTTTTGTTCATTTCAACAGGCTTTTTAAAGTATAATTCTCTATTTTAGAAATTATTTTTTATTATTTTAAGGTGGATGCTTCTTAATGACCTAGAAAGAGATACCCTATAAGCCTATTAACATGAAAATGTAAATTTTAATATTTCAGGACTGTTTCTTGCAGATAACAAACCCCATCAATGTTTTCACTCACTTCAACAGGTATTTTGTGAAAGCAGAAGAGTAAGTCAGAGCTTGGCTCAGGCTTGATTATCACAAACCAAAATCTTTATTATTGTCTATGCTCCTAGTACCATAGTAACAGGACAACCTAGTACCTAGTTCCAGTAACAGGACAATGCAAAATTGAGTAATACATACACCCTACCTCCCAGGATATCAGAGATTAGTGAAGGAAGTAAGCAAAATATACAACTAATGACAGTATAAGCCAGACTGTGTGATTCCCCCCCCCTTTTTAAAGCCCCAATTGTGATTATAAGCAAATGCTGACTTAATGCAATGGTTGAGTCAGGAGTAGCTTCACAAAACTAGTGACGTTTGCTCTAGGACATTTGCTTAAAGAATGAATAAGATAGGGAAAGATGAAAGGAAGGGCGAGGGCATTCAGGCAGATTGGTAAGTAAAAAGACAGCTTATTTATCTGATGTGCCTGAAATTGAAAGTGGAAGTAGGACAGGAAATGGTGGAAGTATAGCAAAGATGGGAACACAGGGAGAGTGTGGACTTTCACTGGAAGAAAGGAAGGATCTAAGTGATAAGGGATAGACAGTAAGTAATAGCTGAAGGCATGGAAGTGGATGATCTAGTTTAGGAAGAATAGACTGGAGAATAAAAAAGAAAAGGACTGAGGAAGTGGTGTCATGGATACTAGATAGGGGCTCAGCCGACAAAGAAGAATCAGCAAACATGCAGGTGAAAAATCCCTGAGAAAAGTATTGAGGTTTACAGATTCTTATTATTTTATTTTACTTCTTTTTTCATTAAAAAAAAGTCAGTGGACTTTTTTTTTTTTGAGAGAACGAGAGAGAGAGAGAGCGAGAGCATGAGAGGGGGTTGGGTCAGAGGGAGAAGCAGACTCCCCGCCGAGCAGGGAGCCCGACATGGGACTCGATCCCGGGACTCCAGGATCATGACCTGAGCCGAAGGCAGTCGCTTAACCAACTGAGCCACCCAGGCGCCCTGGACTTTATTTTTTTAGAGCCGTTTTAAGTTTACAAAAGACTGAGTAGAAAGTACAGAGAATTTCCATATACTCCTTTCCCCGACCCCTTAGATTCCCCTATTATTAGCATCTTGCTTTGGTGTGATACATTTGTTAAAATTGATGAACCAACATTGATACATCATTATTTACTAAAGTCCATAGTTTACATTAGGGTTCACTCTTTTTTTTTTTTCAGTTTTTATTATTATGTTATGTTAATCACCATACATTACATCATTAGTTTTTGATGTAGTGTTCCATGATTCATTGTTTGCGTGTAACACCCAGTGCTCCATTCAATACGTGCCCTCTTTAATACCCATCACCAGGCTAACCCGTCCCCCCACCCCCCTCCCCTCTAGAACCCTCAGTTTGTTTTCCAGAGTCCATCGTCTCTCATGGTTCCTCTCCCCCTCCGACTTACTCCCCTTCATTCTTCCCCTCCTGCTATCTTCTTCTTCTTCTTCTTCTTCTTCTTTTTTTAACATATAATGTATTATCTGTTTCAGAGGTACAGATCTGTGATTCAACAGTCTTACACAATTCACAGCGCTCACCATAGCACATACCCTCCCCAATGTCTATCACCCAGCCACCCCATCCATCCCACCCCTCACCACTCCAGCAACCCTCAGTTTGTTTCCTGAGATTAAGAATTCCTCCTATCAGTGAGGTCATATGATAATGTCTTTCTCTGATTGACTTATTTTGCTCAGCATAATACGCTACCTGCACCCCAATGTTTATAACACCAATGTCCACAATAGCCAAACTGTGGAAAGAGCCAGGATGTCCATCGACAGATGAATGGATAAGGTTCACTCTTTATGTTGTACAACTCTATGGGTTTTTTATTGTACTTCTTGATGTTTTTCTTCCCTTTAAAGATACACCTCGACAATGAGTTTATTCACCTCTTATTCTTCTTTATGGTGATATTTTATAATTAGTCTTATGTAAACATTTTTTTGAAATTTTCTTCAGAATGGGAATTACACATATATCCCATTCTGTCGTCATATAGCTATTCTTATCTCCACAATAGAATTAGAAAAGAAAATATTCACAAACCTATCTAACCACACTTCTAGCGTTTTCTACTTCCAATTTAAATGAACCAGGAATGTCTTTATTTATTTCTTCCTTTTAAAAGAAGTATTTTATATGGGACTATGAATACCAAAATGTTAATGATGTTTACATCTATGTGGATAATGAACAATTTTTATTTTATTTTATGCTTTGTACTTTTCTGTATTTTTCCAGAAATAACATGAACACTTTGTAATTGGAAAAAAATATGTTAAGAGACAACTATTGGCTGGTACAAAAACTTTTTTGTGTGTGTAAAGATACAGGAGAAAAATCAAATGTTATATTACAATGGAAATATGTTATATGTTAACAACAGAACCCTTTTACAGAAGTCCTTAGAAATAAAAGGCCAAAAGGCCTTTTTAATAAAAGGCTTAATTTAAGGCCAAAGCTAGCGTCATGTCATGACTTAAAAGCACTTTACTTCCAACTCTACAAAATCTATTAACTTAAACAGTGAGACTATTATCCGTAAGAGTACCAAATATTCTGGATGGATAGAAGCTTCTAACTGTAAACTGATGGACTTTTGTGGTCTAAAAGCTGTTGAGGGTTTCTACCCTTAAGAAATCATTTCTCGTGTTATAGCAATTAAGAAGGTGAAAATGTATAGAACAGATTGTGTTACACCTTCTTTATTTGCACGGCTTGTTGAAAGTGCATTAATACTGTGAGAATCCTTATTCCATTCACAACCCTGAATATATATTTATGGTATTTATACATCCAGAGTTTAATTGGTCACTCTTGCTACCATCTGTACATGGATAATTTTCACCCTAAGAGCTACTGGATCCAGTGTATTGTTTTGACATTAGACACTATAGCTGATTTAAACAGAAGTAAATACCACAATAACTGGTGCTCTAAAACAAAATTCAGCCCAGTAATTTTCACATTATTGTGAAATCTAATATGCTCATCAACCACACTGAGTTCACTACATCAAAGTAAAAGCTTGAGAAAGTAAGAATGAGATCTAGGTAGAGATTATCATCATTCACTTACCACAATATTCTCAATAAAATCAATTGAGACTACTGACTTCAATTTTAAAAAGTTAAGCCTACCTAGACTTCCAAAATTTATCAACTGTGACTGTTGACTGATATCCATGGGCTCCCTTCCCATTTATATTCTACTGTTTCTTTTAAATCATAGCATAGTATAGCCTATTTAAAATTTTTTCAAGGACTGAAGATTCAAAAACAAAACTGAACAATTTAAAACCAGAACTTCTTGTGATTATAGAGAACCTAAAAAATATAGGCATGTAATGTGGGAAATCTTTATAGTTTATAATGTTTTGGGAATTTTAATAGCAGCCTAGGCACCAAACAATGAAATTGCAACTACAAAAGATTGTTTGAAAACTCATTTTAGAAAGTTTGATAAACCGCTCCTCAATAATCATAACACTTCCGACCAGCTTTAAAAAAGAGTAAGGGGAAAGCACATGGATTATAGAAGAGAAACATTTTTTAGACATAATTGACATTATCTATAAGATTTATATATTTCTAAATTTCATAATTCAAGTTTTAAAAAGATTTTATTATTTAGGTGTAGTTGAGATACAATTTTATATTAACTTCAGGTGCACAACATAGTGATCCAACAATTCTATACATTACGCAATGCTTACCATGATAAGTGTAGTTACCACCTGTAACTATACAACATTACAATATTATTCACTATATTCCTTATGCTGCACTTTCCGTCTCTGTGACTTATTTATATTACAATTGGATGTTTGTATCTCTTAATCCCCCTCACCTATCTTACCCATCCCCCCACACACCTCCCCTCTGGCAACCACCAGTTTGTTCTCTGTATTTATGAGTCTGTTTCTGTTTTTGTTTGTTTTGTTTGTTCTAGATTCCACATATAAGTGAAATCATATGATATTTGCCTTTCTGCATCTGACTTGTTTCACTTGGCATAATACCCTCTAAGACCATCCATGTTTTCAAAAATGGCATGATCTCATTCTTTATTATGGCAGAGTAATATTCCAGTGTATGTGCACATGTGCATATGTGTTTACACCACATCTTCTTTACCTATTCATCTGTCAATAAACACGTAGTTTGCTTCCATATCTTGACTATTGTAAATATTGTAAATAATGCTGCAGTAAACGTAAATCTTTTTGAAGTAGTGTTTTCATTTTCTTTGGGTAAATATCCAGTAATGGAATTACTAGATCATATGGTATATCTATTTTTAAATTTTGTGGAAACTTCGTACTGTTTTCCACAGAGGCTGCACCAATTTACATTCCTACCAACAATGCATGAGGGTTCTCTTTTTCCACAGCCTTGTCAGCACTTGATATTTCTTGTTACTAGCCATTCTGACTAGTGTGAGGTGTTATCTTGTGGTTTTGATTTGCATTTCCCTGATGATTAGCAATGTTGAGCGTCTTTTCATGTATCTGTTGGTCATCTGTATGTCTTCCTTGGAAACATGTCTATTCAGGTCCTCTGTCCATTTTTAATCAGATTATTTGGGTTTTCTTGGTGTCTAGTTGCATAAGTTCCTTATATTTTGTGAATAGTAACCCCTTATCAGATATACCATTTGTAATTGTCTTCTCCCATTCAGTTGGTTGTTTTTTCATTTTGTGGATGGTTACTCTGCTATGCAAAAACTTCTTATTTTGGTGTAGCCCCAATAGTTTATTTTTGCTTTTGTTTCCCTTACCTGGGGAGACATATCCATAAATATAAAGACTAATGTCCGGGAGATTACTGCCTATTTTCTTTTAGGAGTTTTATAGTTTCAGGTTTCACATTTAGGTCTTTAATCCATTTTGCGTTTATTTTTGTGTGTGGTGTAAGAAAGTGGTCCAGTTTCATTGCTTTGAATATAGCTGCCCCGTTTTTGTAACACTATTTACTGAAGAAACTGTCTTTACTGCATTGTATGTTTTTGCCTCCTTTGTCATAGATTAATTGACCATATATGCATGGGTTTATATCTGGGATCTCTATCCTGTTCTATTTATATATGTGTCTCTTTTTGTGCTTGGTACCATACTGTTTTCATTATTATAGCTTTATAGTATATCTTGAAATCCAGGATTGTGATACCTCTAGTTTTGCTCTTCTTTCTCAAGATTGATTTGGCTATTTGAGGTCTTTCATGGTTCCATACAATAATTTTAGGGTTATTTGTTCTAGTTTGGTGAAAAGTGTTTTTGGTATTTTGATAGGGATTGCACTGAACTTGTACATTGCTTTGGGTAGTATGGCCATTTTAACAATATTAATTCTTCTGATCCATGAGCATGGTATATCTTTCCATTTGTTTGTGTTATCTTCAATTTCTTTCATCAGTGTTTTATAGTTTTCAGAGTATAAGGTCTTTCACTTCTTTGGTTAAGCTTATTCCTAGATATTTTATTCTTTTTGGTGCAATAGTAAATGAGATTATTTTCTTAATTTCTCTTTCTGCTCCTTCATTATTGGTGTATAGAAAGGGAACAGATTTCTACATATTAATTTTCTATCCTGCAACTTTATTGAATTCTGGATATGTATTTCTGCAAATATTTTCTCCCAATCCTTGGCTTTCTTTTCATTATCTAAATGGTGTTGTTCACAAAGCAAAAATATTTTTCATAAAGTTTAACTTATCAGTGTTTTTAATTCATGAAACATGGTTTTAGTGTTGAATCTAAAAATGAATTGCCAAACCCAGGCCACATAGATTTCCTCCTATGGGGGCGCCTGGGCAACTCAGTCATTTAAGCAGCTGCCTTCAGCTCAGGTCATGATCTCAGGGGCCTGGGATAGAGCCCCGCATTGGGCTCCCTTCTCAGTGGTGACTCTGCTTCTCCCTCTCCCTCTGTGATCTCTCTCACTCTCACTCTCTCTCAAATAAATAAATAAAAATCTTAAAAAAATTTCCTCCTATGTTATCTTTTCTAGAAGTTTTATAATTTTGCATTTTACAATATCTGTTTATACTCAACAGTATTTGTCAAACAAATTAGTGAAGGCTAATGGTAGTAGAAACGGAACAGATGAATTTGGCTGGGAAGAAAATTACTGGCTCTGTAGATTTTTTAGGCATCAGCATACAATTAACAGTTAAAGCCTGTTGGGAACTCACTTAGAGAACTAAGTTGCTAGTTAAGACATAGTTAAGATAGCCATTTAATCAGAAAGGCAGGATTCAATGTACACCAAGGGCAAATAAGTCAGAAGTGAAACACAAAGATCTGGTTCACTGCTCAGGAGAGGCAGTCCAGTACCCTGGAGAGCTCCCCAAGGAGCCCAGGTTTTGACAGCCTTGGAGTTTTCTAATGCCCCTGGCAGCATTTAATTTTTTCATGGGTCACATGACCAAAAATCTATATTGCTGCAGTGTATGAGTTTTAAATAACATTTTAATTATTAGAAGAGCAGGAAAATTAAGAAATAGGGACAAGCACAACAAAGAAAAAAATCTTACCACTTACAGATAACCATAAACTCTACATTTATTATTATTATTGTAAAGATTTTGTTTTTAAGTAAACTCTACACTCAATATGGGGCTCAAACTTACAACCCTAAGATCAAGAGCCACACACTCCACCGACTAAGCCAACCAGGTACTCAAACTCTACATTTATTATAAACTGATGACAAAGGTGAAACAAAATCCACAAACACTATTTGCTCATTCTTGTCTTCCTATCAGCAATCCTGCAGATACTCTACTTTAATATGCAAATTTTATAGGGCACCTGGGTGGCTCAGTTGGTTAAGCGACTGCCTTCGGCTCAGGTCATGATCCTGGAGTCCCGGGATCGAGTCCCGCATCGGGCTCCCCGCTCGGCAGGGAGTCTGCTTCTCCCTCTGACCCTCCCCCCTCTCATGTGCTCTCTCTCTCTCTCTCATTCTTTCTCTCAAATAAATAAATAAAATCTTTATAAAAAAAGAAAATTTTATGAAATTAAATTTGATTACCTAAGATTTTATTCTGCTTCAATTATAATTACTAATTGTGCCAACCTCTTATTCCTGGCATAGGAGAGTCAGGGAAGAATATTAATGAAGCAGTTTGGATTGGAGTACTAAGGGCTGATTAAGTGTGTAGTTTTCCATCTAATACTAGCCCACTCCTTTCTTGGGCTCCAGCTGTCCACTGGACATACTCATTTTAATATTCTGTGGGCAACTTAAATTCAACTTCTTCAGAACTTATTTCATTAGTTTTTCCTTTAAATTGTTCCACGTATTTTATTATTTGTCTTGGTTAATTTAAAAATCAGCCACCTTATGTTAAAATGAAGTAGGGAAGAAAGGAGAGAGGGAAGAAGAAAGAAACACAGTCATCATCTCTCATTTCACTCAAGCCACAAACCTCAAAGATTATTCTTAAATCAATTCACTCTTTCACATATCTCTTCCAATGACTGCTAAGTTTTGTTGTTATCTCCTTCTGTCTTGAGAGTGCCTTCTTTTTCTATCTCCAAGCATTCACCCATTACTCAACTGGACAGTTGCAGTGGCTTCTTTATTTGCAGTACTTCCCATCTTGAATCCAATTTCCACACCGCACTAGAGAGATATTTCTGAAGGATGGATTTATCTTAAACTCTCTTTTCTATATAGAATAGTGGTTAAATAGTGGTTACAAAGTCAAACAAAACTGCATTTAAATCTGCACTTACTGGGTGTGACTTTGGATAATTTGTTTATCTTCTTTGTGTCTCTGTTGCTCTATCTGTAAAGTAGGAATTACTATTTTTTTCTTAGGGTAGTTGGGAAAATTAAATGAAATATCATTTGTAAAGTACTTTTCATACATCTTGGCAAGGGGTAAACATTCAATAAATGTTATTATCAACATTATTATTACTGCTATTATAATGGAAGCACAAACTTCATTGCACATTAGTAGACTTAAAGTATTTTGGCAGCCCAGAATAGCAACACTTTTGGGAGGAAACACCTTCTCTTCCACTCCAATTATGTGCTTCTTGTGGTGGCAGCTGATAGAAAACTTCACTTCTTTGGCTGCAAGGATGGGCACTGATCCAATTTTTGCTGAACATAATAGCTCATCTTCTTGTCTGTAACATCTGGTCCAGTTTGGGCATGTGACCCAAGCCTAGTCCATTGGAATATTTCCCTGGGTCTTCCTTTCCTTTCTTTCTTTCCCTTCCCTTCCCTTCCCTTCCGCTCTTTCCTTCTTTCTTTCTTTCTTTTTTATTTCCTTCCTTCCTTCCTTCCTAGAACTCTAAAGGTGGGGAGTAAGGATGGGGAAAAAAGATAGAGGGAGAAAAGTCCTTTCTCTTAACTGGTTACTATAGTAATATGTAGCCTTGCTGAATGCCCTGTTTCCTACTAAACAGAGAAGGCCATCTGCAGAAGAAGAAAGTGAAAACACCATTCCAAGAGAAGCAGAAATAGGAGAGGAAGAGAGGGAGAGAGAGAAGGGGGAAAAGGGAGAGACTGAGAGAGATTGAGATGGAAGATCCTGATATCTTTCTAGTTTCTGTTTCCAGGCAAAACCAAGGCAAGTTCGCAGACATCACCGTGGCAATCAAAAAAGTCTTGACCAATATACCACTTGTCATATGGGGTCTCTCACAATAACATCCATCCATCTTTCCATCCTTGTTTATATGCTTCATGCTAGGTTCGGCTAAATTTGTTCTCATTCCTAGAATATATCACACCTCACATTTTTATAGATTTGTATCTTAATTACTTATTAATATCACTATCTCTAGACCCTAAATCTTCCAGCCTGCTTTGTGGATATGTATTATTGCTTTTTTTATTCTGTCCTGAACAGTATACAGAATAGTTCTCCACATATAGAAGAACATATTTAACATTGTTTTTTAAAAATTTTATTATGTTAGTCACCATACAATACATCATTAGTTTTTGATGTGGTGATCCACGATCCATTGTTCATATTTAACGTTGTTAAATAAATATCCATTTTAAAATTTATTTATTGTAAGGATTACTCTGTGGTCCAGATGTTTCCAGGAACAGGGAAATAAAGAAGAATAATGCCCTCCAGCCCTCAAAGAGCTTGAAGTTGAATCAGGGGAGTCAAATATGTAATAATTGCTGTAAGAGGAAAAAAAAGCACTTTTACACATACCATTTCATTTATTCTGTGTGATAAAGATTTAATGTTGATATTCTTAGCCTCCCCATTGAGCCCACAGAAAAAGTCAGACTGTGAGAGTTTAGTGATTGCTTAAGATCACTCAGCTAATAAAGTGACAAAGGTTGGCTAGCACCTGAGGTCTTCAGTCCTTCAGGATTTCTACTTCTGTTTCTCTGCCTCTCACTTCATGCTGTCTTACCTTGTCCACATCTTTGAATGTTCAGTGGACAAAATAGCAGTGTGAAGATAGACAAAATAGTTTATCTTTCTTACTATTGTATATAATTCTCTCTCTCTCTCTCTCCTCCCTTCCCCCAAATTTTGATGATTTAATCTTCCAAAGCTTGTGTTATAAGCAGGTATGTGGAAACGGGAATTAAAACCTAGCTCTTATGACTCTTGAGTGATTTGTTTTGACTGCACACACACTTTTTAATCACTCACCTTAAATTTCTGACTGCCAAGACAGCAGAAATATCATTTGATGGCAGCACATGCAAATTCTTTTGGGGTTGGGGTAGAATGAAGATGATTTGACAAGCCTGAGGAAAGTGCATGTACTACAGGATCCCAGCTCTGGGGAAGCTGTGCACACTGCAGGAGGCTGCTGAAAATGCACTTTTTTTTTTAGATTTGTATTTTTTTATTTGAGAGAGAGAGAGAGAGAGAGAGAGAGAGGTGGGGGTAGGGGCAGAGGGAGAGGGAGAAAAAAACTCGAGCAGACTCCCCACTGAACATGGATCTCACGACCCTGAGATTATGACCTGACTCGAGAATAAGAGTTGGACGCTTACCCCATTGAGGCACCCAAGTGCCCCATTTCTTTTTATTTTTTTAAAGATTTTATTTATTTATTTGAGAGAGAGAGAGAGAAAGAAAGAGAACAAGTGGGGAGGGGCAGAGGGAGAGAGAGAGAGAGAAGCGGACTCCCTGCTGAGCTGGAAGTGACACACAGGGCTTGATCCCAGGACCTGGAGATTGTGACCTGAGCCCAAGGCAGAAGCTTAACTGACAGAGCCACCCAGATGCCCCTAATGATTTTCTTGATAACATTTTATTTTCTCTAGCTTACTTTATTGTAACAATACAGTATATACTACACATAACATATAAGATATGGTTATTGGTAAGGATTCCAGTTAACAGTAAGCTGTTAGTAGTTAAATGTTTTGGGATACGTGCTGCCAAAGCTAGCACAGTAGTTAAGTTTTTTGGGAGTAAATGTTATACAATGGATTTTTGACTGTGCAGGGTGGGGATGGGGTTGGTGTCCCTAACCCATTGTTTAAGGGTCAATTGTATTTACTTTTTACAACAAATAGCTGGTTTTTAAAAGTGGTGTTATTGTTATATATAGATGTTTAAGCTTTGGATAAAAAGAAAAGGGATTTTCCTATCAAAATACCATCACCTTTTTTCAAAGAAATGGAACAAATAATCCTAAAACTTGTATGGAACCGGAAAAGACCCTGAATAGTCAGAGGAATGTTAAAAAGGAAAACCAAGCTGGTGGCATCACAATTCTGGACTTCAAGCTCTATTACAAAGTTGTAATCATCAAGACAGCATGGTACTGGCACAAAAACAGACACATTGATCAGTGGAACAGAACGGAGAACCCAGATATGAACCCTCAACTCTATGGTCAACTAATCTTCAACAAAGCAGGAAAGAATGTCCAGTGGAAAAAAGACAGTCTCTTCAACAAATGGTGTTGGGAAAATTGGACAGCCACATGCAGAAGAATGAAACTGGACCATTTCCTTACACCACACACAAAAACAGACTCAAAATGGATGAAAGACCTAAATGTGAGACAGGAATCCATCAAAATCCTTGAGGAGAACACAGGCAGCAACCTCTTCAATCTCAGCCACAGCAACTTCTTCCTAGACGCATCGCCAAACGCAAGGGAAGCAAGGGCAAAAATAAACTATTGGGGCTTCATCAAGATAAAAAGCTTTTGTACAACAAAGGAAACAGCCAACAAAACCAAAAGACAACTGACAGAATGGGAGAAGATATTTGCAAATGACGTATCAGATAAAGGGCTAGTATCCAAAATCTATAAGGAACTTATCAAACTCAACACCCAAAGAACAGATAATCCAATCAAAAAATGGGCAGAAGACTTGAACAGACATCTCTGCAAAGAAGATATCCAAATGGCCAACAGACACATGAAAAAGTGTTCAGCATCACTCGGCATCAGGGAAATTCAAATCAAAACCTCAATGAGATAACACCTCACACCAGTCAGAATGGCTAAAATTAACAAGTCAGGAAACGACTGATGTTGGCAAGGATGCGGAGAAAGGGGAACCCTCCTACACTGTTGGTGGGAATGCAAGCTGGTGCACCCACTCTGGGAAACAGTATGGAGTTTCCTTAAAAAGTTGAAAATAGAGCTACCCTATGACCCAGCAATTTTACTACTAGGTATTTACCCCAAAGATACAAATGTAGTGGTCCAAAGGGGTACATGCACCCCAATGTTTATAGCAACAATGTCCACAATAGCCAAACTATGGAAAGAGCCAAGATGTCCATCAACAGATGAATGGATAAAGAAGATATGGTACACACACACACACACACACACACACACACACACACACAGTGGAATATTAAGCAGCCATCAAAAACCTGAAATCTTGACATTTGCAATGACGTGGATGGAACTAGATGGTAGTATGCTAAGCGAAGTGAGTCAATCAGAGAAAGACAAGCATCCTATGATCTCACTGATATGAGGAATTTGAGAAACAAGACAGAGGATCATAGGGGAAAGGAGGAAAAATGAAACAAGATAAAACCAGAGAGGGAGACAAACCATAAGAGACTCTTAATCTCAGGAAACAAACTGAAGGTTGCAGGAGTGGTGGGGGGTGGGAGGAGTGGGGAGGCTGGGTGATGGATATCGGGGAGGGTATGTGTTATGGTGAGCGCAGTGAATTGTGTAAGACTGATGAATCACAGACCTGTACCTCGGAAACAAATAATGCATTATATGTTAAAAGAAGAAGAAGAAGAAGAAGAAGAAGAAGAAGAAGAAGAAGAAGAAGAAGAAGAAGAAGAAGAAGATAGTAGAAAGGGAAAAATGAAGGGGGAGAAATCGGATGGGGAGACGAACCATGAGAGACTGTGGACTCTGAGAAACAAACTGAGGGTTCTAGAGGGGAGGGGGCTGGGGGGACGGGTTAGCCTGGTGATGGGCATTAAATAGGGCACATTCTGCATGGAGCACTGGGTGTTATATGCAAACAATGAATCATGGAACACTACATCAAAAACCAATGATGTACTGTATGGTGACTAACATAACATAATAAAATAAAATTTGGAAAAAAAAGGGATTTTAACAAATCCTTTTTATTTGATTATTATGGAAACATTCATTTTTCTTTTGCTGTTTCAGTTCTACCTCCCTTTCTAGACTTAAGAAAGCAAACTACGAGGACACACTCTCTGACTTGTCTGATGATTTGCATTTCTACCTCTGTACAATGAACAATGTTGAAGGTCTTCTAGCCCCTTGCCATGAGAGAGTAATAGCTAATAATTGGGAGCTTTTAGGTTTATAAATAAAGTATTTTATAACATTCCCTGTGACTTTTCAACGTTAAATATTGAGAATTATGTAATGTTTTGAATATTCTGCTCAAATTTTCATATTTTTTAGTTTGGGTTCTGATTATAGTAGAGAGTTTAATGTTATTACTGAGTTCTGTACCATATTAACATATCTAGGTTGTATCAGTCAGAATAAGTGATACATAAAAAAATATGCTGGATGGCAGACAATTCCAAATTGCAGTGGCTTAATACGACAAAATTTTATTTCCTCCAGTTGAGTATGCATATGCAAAAAGATGAATATAGACCCATACCTCATAGTGTACACAAAAATTAACTCAAATGAATCATAAACTATTAAGAGCTAACTTATAAAATTTCTAGAAAAAACAATAGAAAATGTTTATGATCTTGGGTCAGGCGAAGAGTTCTAAGATATTACATCTAAAGCATATGGCATTTAAAAAAAGATAAATTGGATTTAATCAAAATTTAAAGAAAATTTTTTTGAGCTTCAAAAGATACCACCATTAAGAAAATGAAAAGACAAATCAAAGAGTGGGAGCAAATATTTGCAAATCATGTATCTGGTAAAGGACTTGTATCCAGGATATGTAAAGACCTTATAACTTGATAATAAGAAGACAAACAGTCCAGTTAAAAAATGGGTAAAAGATTTGAATGTATGCTTTACCAAAGATATAAGAATGGCTAGCTAATAAGTACATGAAAAGATGCTCAACATCGTTAGCCATTAAGAAAATAAAAATTGAAACCACAATGAGAAACCACTTCACTCCCACTGGAGACAATTGTTCTTTGATTTTTTGTATAAATAGAAACATAATCAAAAAACAAGATGACATTCATTCAGCATTTAGGGAGTAAAGGAGGGAGGGAGAGAGAGACACACAGAGACAGAGAGAAGGGGAACTCTGAGTTCTGTTAGTAAAAGATGAAAGAGTTTGTAAGAAATCTCCTCAGAGGTAGGATAAATCATACATTTGACTGGGGAATGGTTTTGCTAGGTTGAAGGTAGTATAGTTAGGTCATGGCAGAAAGTTAAATAACTCAACCTTCAGTTTAAATAAGACAGACAATATCAAGTATTGATGAGGATGTGGAGAAGTTGAAACCCTCATGCATTGCTTACATGTTACCTTAAAAAAGTAAACATAAATGTCTCATACAACACAGCAATTCCACTCTAGGAGTCTATCCAAGAAAAATAAAAACAAGTATCTACACAAAGACTTGTACACAAATTTTCACAGCAGCATTACACAGCCAAAAATTGGAAATAATTCAAAGGTGCATCAACTGGTGAGAGGATAAAGCAAAATATAGTACATTCACACAATGGAACACTATTCAGCAATACAAAAGAAAGAACTACAGACATGTGGTACAACATGGATGGGCCTCAAAAATGTTTTGATGAGTGAAACAAGCCGGATCAAAAGACTATATATTATAGGAGTCCATTTATATAAAATGACGGGAAAAGACAAATCTACAGAGACAGATAACATTGCCTGGGGTTGGGAATGGGAACAGTGATTGATTACAAATGGGCAAAATGAATATTTTTGGGGTGGTAGAAATGTTTTTAAAACTAGATTGTGGTGATGGTTGCACAACTCTAGTTTTGGCTTATTGTAGTCATTTAGGGACCTGAAGTGATAGATGTTCTATTTTAACACATGGTTCCATCATCACCACAACAGGGGGTAAGGGAAAGTGCCTCTGCCTCTTAAAGCTTGTCCTGGGAAATGATACACATCACTCTCCTCCTATTTGATTGGTAAAAGCAAGATACATGGCCATGCCTAACTTCAAGGAAGCAAGAAGTGCAATTTTACTGTGTCTGGAAGAGAGGAGAACCAGAACAATCCTAATGACTATGATATAAATAAACAACAGTAAATTTGACATTTATTTCTTTTTATAAAGTCCTAATCCAAGATCTCTGGGGAACATGGCAGAAGAGGATCCTAGGCTCACCTGGTCCCACAGATACACGTAGATAATACCCACATCTACATAAAGTCCTACTCTATTGCATGTTGCTTAGTTAACTGAAATTTCTAAGCCCCCAGTTATGGGTGTTCTTTATATTTTACTATGACTCCCTCAGTGCCTATGATACCCTGAGCACCTGGTTTCCTTAAATTAAATTGATGCACTTTTGCATCTGTGTGTTTAAAAAGAAAAATGACAAGCTTTTTTTTTAATAGGCATCATTGCTTCTGTAATGTATAAGGGATTAGAATACTATCATGTGGCTAAAGAGGACAAAAGTTAGACCAGTAAATGGGAATCATAAGAAGGTAGATTGTACATTTATAGGTGGAAGAATTTTCTAATTACTAGCATTTATGAAATTGAAATGACTGTCTCTGAGCTTTGAACTACTGAAGATGTTGAAGTTGTGGCTTGATCACCCCTTGAGAGAAACACTGAGGAGAACTTAGACCAAATGTTCTCCAGAACTTATGTTCTATGATTAGGTTTTGCTGCACAGCAAATATACCTGTTTGTGTAATATCTTTATCCATTTTTGGACTGTATCTACTTTTTTTAAGTCAAAACTCTTCTCAACCAAAAGTGTTAAAGGCATGGAAGAGGAATTTATGAGAAACTACTTTATAATAGAATTCAGAGAAAGTGAAACCTGAAAGGTAGCAGATAGAGGATGTAGTAAGACAGACTTAAATTCGATTAGAATTATTAGGAGAAGCAAAGGAGTGGAAGAGTATGACTAAATTATTTAAAATATTGAAAGGTGTGGATGGAATGAATATTTATTTGCCAAATCTGAGATTATCGGCTGGGGAATCCCTTTTGAAATATGAACAAAGTGAGTTTAGGCCCAAGATGTACTTCTTCAGAGAGAGAAAAAACATGTATTAATTTCTCCTTGTATTAATTATCCCTGTTATGTAATGAGACAAAACCATAAAATAATTTTAAAAATATTTTGACAAAGTTATAAACAAAGGTACCCCAGGTGGCTCTCAGAGGAGTTGGGTTGTATCTAAGCGCAAGTCAGAGACAAGCATGTTCTTCCAATTTGTCACTCGGACTTCCGGTCTGCAGCAGTATATTGGCAGGCTAAGGGTCTGCCCTAATATGAAAAAAGTTCTGTAATCCTAAAATAAATCACCTTGCACGGGATTATTCTCAGATTTCATTACAATTAGGAATGATTGCAAAGCAGATACACAGAAAAACCTTTCATTGTCAAGGAATAAAATGTCCGAAAATCTTCTATGCAAGGAGCTCCTGAAAAGGAATTTGGGACTGGATAATAATCGCACAGCAAAATTTAATTTTGACATCCAGGGTCTCCTCGCTGAAGGAAATTCGAACAGCAGGCCTCAAGGTGAAGATAGAAGAAATGTGCTTTATCTAAGGTAATGACAGTCAATCAGCAAGACAAGATGTAGAGAGCACCGTCGCATTTTTCCGGAAAAAAAAAAAAGCATAGCGCAGACTGGACACGACGCCTTCCTGTATATGAGAAACAGCGCTAACACAAGCCATCGCCAGGAGAGCAGCGATCACTATTGTGTTAGCGCCGGCGGCGGAAGGAGTTAGCCCCACCGCTACGTTAAAGAGTCCTTCTTTGTTCAGCTTCGGACAGGGACGCAGAGCGCGGTGTTCTTCCGCGCTCGCTGCACAGTCCCCGCCCCTCGCAGCCCTGGAGAGCTGCCATTCGGCACCGGAGTGGCTCCGCGCTCCCAGAATGCACCGGCAGTCCGCGGGAAACCAAAATGGCGAAGGGCTGTAGCGAAGTGGGCTGTGTTTGAGGCCGGTGTAAGAAGGCTCACTCTACTCCCAACCCTCGTCCCCAGGACCTCGGTTTGTGCGTGTGCGTGTGCGGGGTGCCCGGTGGGGCGGGTGCCCAGTAAGTGCTTGGACTCGCAGGGGAAGCGCCCAAGGGGACGTGATTGGTTGTTTTTTCCTGTATGAAGCGGTTGGCACCACTGAAGTGACCGAATGAGGTGAGAGACCTTGGCCTGGGAACCAGGCTCTTCCGGAGGAGGTGGGGGCGGGAGGGAGAAGGAAGAAAGGAAGCAAGTATAAAAGGGAAAGATGGAGGATCGAAGTGGGGGTGGGATTTCCAGTGTGTGTTTGTGGGTCCCTTGCATTTATGTATATGTTGAAAAGAATGGATAGAATGGAGTAGTCATTTAGGTGTTGGAGAAAATAGGGAGCGAGCAAGGCATTGGGGAAGTCGGTTGGAGGACCAAGATGAAACGTTGAGACGGGGAAGCTGTGTTTGGAGGGGCAGGAAGGAACCTGGGGGCGGGAGACGGTTGGAGGGGCAGGATGAACCTGGTGATGAGGGGGTGGGGAACCGAGGGGAGGAGCCGTTAGGAAATGCGGACTGAGGGAGACGTGGGGAGCTGAGTGAAGGGGCTGCCTGGGACCTTAGGGGGCGCAAAGGGAAGTAGCCGCTTGGAACCAGAGGGTGGTGGAATTGTATGGAATTGGAGTAAGGGGCTAGAGTAGAAGGGCAGGATGGAGTACGTGGATAAGGGAAACACTAAATGGAGCCTGGAAGCAAACCCTGAAAGCTTTAAAGGGGAGAAGGGAGGGAAAGTGTGAGATGGGAGAGAGACACCTTATATTTGGAGCGCACAATGAAATCTAACTCATCCCTCCTCGAATGTAGATATGTATTATTCATTTTTACAACTGAGGTAATTATGGTTCAAAGGATTTTAACTGATTTGCCAAGATTTCTTAACATATTTTGGTAGTGCCAGAACTCTTAACTCTGAGTGTGTGTTTTACAATCTGGTGTCTTTGGTTGCTAGAATTTTTCTTTGGAAGCAACTAGAGGGAACAGATGGATTTATCGGGGTGATTTGACGAACAGAGAGGGTTCGTGAACAATGGAAAAGGGATATGGAATGTTATTCTATTCTTTAAAACATTTAACTTTGTTAATGTTAATTAACATTAATTATTTATTAATGTTAATGTTAACTGTTAAAAGTTAGAACCGTTTACAAATAAAAATATGCAGACCTAGGTAGGCCTGTGTATAACGTCAGAAAGCACCATGTGAGGTCAGTACAGAACTAGAAATATGTAAATAGTGCCTGATTTAATTTGACTCCAGATGCTCCGGTAGTACTAACTTTCTCCTTCAACATCAATTCCATGTGACTCTTCTGTATACGTTGCCTACACGCTGGCTTCAATTTCCATGTTTTCATTTTTTCTTGAGAATTCCTTTTTTGTTTTGTTTTGGGCAGTAGATTGCAAAGACTGAATCTGAAAGTATTTTATGAGGGTAAAGTAAAATGTACTTAAATTCTTAAGTGACCTTTTCAAAGGTTTGAAAATGCTTTACGTGGAGCCATTTTGACTAACAGGTTTAGGTGCCCAGCAGTTTTGGCAGGGAAAGATTTTAAATTTCTTTAACATAGAGCATTCCATTCTTGATATTTAGAATGTTAGTCACACTCTAACCATTTGCAGTGATAGCTTGAGAGGGACGACAAAGTGAAATTCTATTTTTGTTTTATTAGGTTCCTAAATATAAAAATGTATTCGAATTCACATTTTGTTTGCTCACCTTCAGTTTTTTTAAGTGCTAAAAATATTCTAAAATATTTGAATTAAGAGTGCACCTGTTTCCTGATGCTGCGTATTCGTGTTAATGGCATTAACGGAAATCTATACCTAATCAGGATGAAATGCACACACAGTTTTAGAACTAGAAGTATAGAAATCATCTGGTTAAACTTTTTTTCTAGATGAAACAAAATATATTTAATGATCTTTTTAATTATGCTGGTTGCCTCAAAGCTCAGTTTGGAAAGGGATTTTATTTTGTGTATTTTGCTATGGGTCAATAAATTCTTTGATGTCATTGATTTATAAATATACCTTTCATTAGATCCTTGACTGAAAGGGTAATTTGCTTTATTCTTATTTCAGCATAATCTTTATATCTGACTTTAGGAAACTGGTGATTTAGTAATAATCTATTTTAACAGACAGGGAAGTTTCCACCTGAGGAGTTGTCATGGCCAACATCTGTAGCTGGGTGGTTTGGAAAGTAAAATTTAACTGCTGGTTTAGTTAGTCTGAACTTCCATGAATGATATTCTTTGGTTGATATTTTTATGCTTTGTTTTCCTTGTTTTTCAGGATTTGTTTATTGCAGTAAAATGCAGTATAACAACCCTAAATTAGAATGTAGAGGTTTCTCTGTGGCTATTTTTTATGTATTGGTGTAGTGCTGTTCAATAGAAGTTTCTGTTCGGATGGCAGTGATCTGTATCTGCTCTATCCAGTATGGTAGCCAAAGCTGCATGTGGATGCTGAACACTAGACATGTAGCTGGTGTGACTGAGAGCTGGATTTATAATTTTCAACTTGTTGAAACTAAGTTTTAAATGGCCATATGTAGCTAGTGGCTGCTGTATTAGACAGCATAGTATTAGGGGTTATTGCATCCATTTATTAGGAATTGTCACATCTAATAACCATGGAAACCATGGGAACCCAAGGGTAAGGAAATATCTTGGAACTAAGGATTGAAATTCTCTTTGTACATTTTAAGATGAAGTATTCTTCATTTTTGCCTCATACCTAGTTTTCTGTCATATCTCTGCAAAAGAATGAAGAAGGTAGCAACTTCTCTGATCTTTTATTTTTTTTAAGATTTTATTTATTTGCGCTCAAGCATGAGGGGAGGACGTGGGAGTGGGGGGAGATGCGACAGAGGGAGAGGGAGAAACAGACTCCCCACTGAATGTGGAACCCAACTCAGGGCTCCCTACCAGGACCCTGATCATGACCTGAGCCAAGTCAGAGGCTTAATCCGACTGAGCCACCCAGGTGCTCCTTTTCTGATCTTTTAATATATGATTGTTTCCTTTGTCAAATAGCAACAAAAACGGATGTTAAGAAAGTAGATTACTTTTTTTTAATTACTTGTTTTTTTAATACATCAGTTAAAAAACCTTTTTATTAAGGAAAATTTAAAAACATGTACAAAGTGAACAGAATAGTATAATAAACTTTTTTGTATCCATGCTTGTTTCATCTACATCTCTGCGTTCTCCACTCCCCTCCATTGTTTTTATTATTTTAAAAAGCTTTTTAGATAAAATTTACATATGTTAACCGTATACTTTTAAATAATAACTTTATTGAGGTAATGCATATGTCATATGTATATAACTCACATGTTTATACCGTCTTAAGGTACAATTTATTGATTTTTTTAGTATATTCACAGAGTTGTGCAACCATCACCACTATCCAATTTCAGAACATTTTCATCAGCCCAAAATGAAAATCTGTAACCATTAGCAGTCACTTTCCACTATTCCCTCCCACTACCCCTGGCATCCACTAACCAATCTTCTGTGTTTATATTTTGCCTATCCTGGACATTTCACATAAATGGAACCATATACTATATGGCCTTTTGTGTCTGTCTTTCTTCGCTTAGCATGATGTTTTCAGGTACATCCGTGTTATAGCATGTATCATTCCTTTTTGTGGCCAAAATATGTCTCATTGTATGGATATATATTTAATTTTGTTAATCCATTCATCAGTTGATGGGCATTTGGTTGTTTCCACTTTTTGCTGTTAAGTTTTTTATTTGCAGTGAATGTTTATTTACAGGATTTGTGTGGACATGGGGTTCATTTCTCTTGAATACATATCCAGGAGTGGAATTGCGGGGTCAGATGACACCTCTGTATTTAACATTTTGAGAAACTGCCTAACTGTTTTCCAAAGAGCCTGCATCTTCTTACAGTCTCATCAGCAACTATGAGGGTTCCAGTTTCTCTACATCCTTACCAATACTTGTCTTTTTGGTTATAAGCATCCTAATGGGTGTGCAGTGGTATCGATTTGCATTATCCTGATGACTAATGATGTTGAGCATCTTTTCCATGTAGTTACTGGCCTTTTGTATACCTTCTTTGGAGAACTGTCTATACAGGTCCTTTGCCCATTAAAAAAATTGGATTATTTATGTTTTCACTGTTGAGTTGTAAGCATTGTTCATGTGGTTTGGATATAAGTCCCTTATCAGGTGTGTGGTTTGCAGTTATTTTCTCCTGTTCTTTGGGTTGTTCCTTAACTTGATGTCCTGTGATGCACAAAAGTCTTTAATTTTGATGAAGTCTAATTTATCCTTTTTCTTGTTTTGCTTATGCTTTTTTTTTTTGAGATTTTATTTATTTATTTGACAGAGAGAGCACAAGCAGGGGGAGCACCAGGCAGAGGGAGAGGGAGAAGCAGGGAGCCAGAAGTGGATGCGGGGCTTGTGCCTTTGATGTCATATCTAAGAAAATGTTGCATAACAGGGTGACACAGATTTACTTCTATGTTTTTTTCCTAAGAATTATATAATTTCAGCTCTTACATTTAGTTTGTGACCCATTTTGAGTTAATTTTTGTATGTGGTGTGAGGTAGGTGTCCAGTTTCATTTATTTTAGGTGTGAATACCAATTTCCCTGAACCATTTGTTAAAAAGACTCTTCTTTCCCATTGAATTGTTTTGACAGTCTTTTCAAAGATCAGTTGAACATAAATGAAAAGATTTGTTTCCAGATTCTCAATTTTATTCCATTTATGTGTCCTTATGTCTGCATTATAATGTCTTGATTACTGTTACTTGGTATTAACTTTTGAAATGGGGAAGTATGAGTCCTTTGGTTTTCTTTTTCAGTGTTGTTTGGGTATTCTGGGTTTCTTTTCTATGTGAATTTTAGGAGTAGTCTGTCAATTTTTGCAAGACAGGCACACCTGGGATTTTGATAGATATTGTAATGAATCTGTAGATCGATTTGGGAAAAATTGCCGTCTTAAAAATGTTAACATCCAGAAACATGGGATGTCTTTTTTCCGATTACGTAGGTTTTATTTAATTGCTTTCTCTTCGTTTTGTAGTTTTCATTGTACAAGCCTTATATATATATTTTTTAAAGATTTTCTTTATTTGAGAGAGAGAGAGTGAGAGAGAACATGAGAGGGGAGAGGGTCAGAGGGAGAAGCAGACTCCCCACTGAGCGGGATGTGGGACTCGATCCTGTGACTGGACTCCAGGATCATGACCAGAGCTGAAGGCAGTTGCTTAACCAACTGAGCCACCCAGGTGCCCAAGCCTTACATTTTTTTGTTGTTGTTAAATTTATTCCTAAGTATTTTGTTCTTTTTTGGTGCTATTGCAAATGAAATTTTTTCCTTAATTTCATTTTCAGATTATTCACTGGTAGCATATAGAGATGCATTTGATTGTTGTATATTAATCTTGTATTCTGCAACTTTGCTAATCTGGTTTATTCTAGTAGGGTTTTTTGTGTGTGTGGATTCTGAATCATTTTTTCGGTTTTGTAGCATAGTTTCCTCACTGTCAATTTTGTGTCATCTTGAGTATTGGTGACAGTATTTCTTAAGCTAATCTGTATGAGAATTAAAGTAATTATATAAAAATTGGTGCTGGGCTCTATTGCAGATTTTTTTTTAAAGATTTTATTTATTTGACGGAGAGATAGCGAGAGCAGGAACACAAACAGGGGGAGTGGGAGAGGAAGAAGCAGGCTTCCCGCCGAGCAGGGAGCCCGATGTGGGACTCGATCCCAGGACCCTGGGATCATGACCTGAGCCAAAGGCAGACACTTTAACAACTGAGCCACCCAGGCGCCCTATTGCAGATTTATTGTTAACTACAGCAGGTCTACTCTTGATTCTCACTTTGGGAAACCAGCAGAACATGTCTGATTTACTATGTACCCCACCTTCTCTCACAACCATTTGGTTTCTCTATGGATAAAAGATGTCTCAGTATTTTCTTTCATATTTCCTCCCCATTGGCTGTGAACACCAATTCTCTGTGTTTTGATGCTGGTGCTCTTAGTGTATTCATATGCATTGGCACTGAGGAGTACTTTGCTCATGCTGCCTGGGTAGTTGGTGATTATATCACCAGTTATAACACAGATCTACATTTCAGAGTTAAAATGTGAAAATTGTCCTTTAGTTGATGACTTCTCTAGGCAGTAGGACCAACCAATTGGAGCTCTTTAGGCAAAGGAGTAATTGAAACAGGTTTTCCATACTGCATATTGAAAGTGCATTAATTAAAGGATGGGTTGGTAGCAGGAAGATCAATTGGGGAAGTATATGTTAGTAATGCAGGCAAGAGCTGAGCTGATAATGACCAGAAATAAGGCAGTGGTTGTAGGAGATTTTTGAGAGGTGATTTTTAAGGAATAATTAGGACTTGGTGAATATTTGGGGGGTCAGGGAAGAGGGAAGAATCAAATAATACTTATAGATTAAGAACTCATGAGACAGTAATGGCATTAACTTAGTGGAATTAACTGGAGAAAGGGGAGGAATTTGAAGAAAATGTCAGTTTTGTTAAGTTAAAGGTTCTGGGAGAATCCAGGTTGAGGTATCTAGTGGGAAATTGGCAGTTAGGGTCTGAAGCTTGTGAGACAGGATGGGGCTGGAGATGTAGAAATTGATAATAAGTAAAAATTAAGTGAGGCAGGGCACCTGGGTGGCTCATTCGGTTGAGCATCTGCCTTAGGCTCAGGTCATGATCCCAGGGTCCTTGGGTTGAGTCCCCAGTTGGATCTCTGCTCAGCAGGGAATCTGCTTCTTCCTCTCCCCTGCTCATGCTCTATCTCACTCTCACGCTCTCGCTCTCAAAAAATAAATAAAATCTTTTTGAAAAAATTAAGTGAAGCATTAGGAGCATATGACTAAGACAAGCAGAACATGTAGGAAAAAAGAAGGGAACCCTAGACCACTCCCAATATTAAAGCGTTGGCAGGGCAGGAAAAATCAGTATGGAAACCTGAGAAAGGTGGAAGGAGAGTCACTTACTATAGGTGATAGGTATCTCAGAAACCAAAGAAAGTGAATTTCAAGAAAAAGATCATGACCATCAGTTATTACACAAAGATGGAGTATGGTGAGAACTGAAATTAGCATTGTCTGGCATTTGGTCATTTGGAGGTCTTTGATGGAATTGTTAAAAGTAATCAGGACAGTCAATTCGTAATGGATTAAGTGGAATGTACTTTTTTAGGTTTATTGGTGAAATAATGAGAAAAATGTAGAAATAATTTGTAAGGACTATTGTTTTTGTTTTTAATTTGATTTTGGTTATGGCAGATTTGCATCAAGCAAAGTTAAGATTTAAAATAAAAAATTATATGCAAACAATGAATCAGAGAACACTACATCAAAAACTAATGATGTAATGTATGGTGATTAACATAACATAATAAAAAAAGAAAATTAAATAAAGGAAAGGAGGTAATTGATAATGTGAGATTACTCTCTAATACTGGAGAGAAGAAGAGTCATGTCTTCTTTACAGAAGTGAATTAGGTGAACGCTATGAATTGTGTAAGACTGATAAATCACAGACCTGTACCCCTGAAACAAATGATACATTATATGTTAAAAAAAAAAAAGAAGATAGTAGGAAGGGAAAAATGAAGGGGGGGAAATCGGAGGGGGAGACGAACCATGAGAGACTATGGACTCTGAGAAACAAACTGAGAGTTCTAGAGGGAAGGGGGGTGGGGGATGGGTTAGCCTGGTGATCGGTATTAAAGAGGGCATGTACTGCATGGAGCACTGGGTGTTATACGCAAACAATGAATCATGGAACACTACATCAAAAACTAACGATGTAATGTATGGTGACGAACATAACATAATAAAAAAATAAAAAATAAAATGGTTAAAAAAATGAATTAGGTACATGCTTTTGTGAATAGGTTTAGGGGAAGGATGAGTGGGGAGAAAGTTGAGGAATTTCATGTTTGTAGCTTCCGTTTTTTCTGAAATAAAACCCTACCTTTTGAGTGAAGAAGTTGAATGACCCAACAGACCTTCCACCAAGTTCCTGCTTCTGAAGGTTTCTACATAACAAAAATGATTTTTTTAAAAGAAAAGAACTTTCTGTTGTGCATTAATAGCTTTGCAGGTATGTCTTGGTGTGGCACCTTAGCTTTTTGAAAAATATGTAAGTGTCGACTTTCTCCTGATTTCAAGTTCCCAGAGGCCAGGAGACTAGATCTTAATCATTTTGAACTTCCAGCTCTCTTGAGGAGGAGTGGCTGGCACATGTACCACTTTACTGTTCCTAGGAGAGTTTCTTGGTTTTTGTTTAGAATTAGTTTTTTAATACTAAGATGCTCTAAACATACAGGAACAAAATAAACCAATTTTCATTGAGAAGAGTGTCATTTCCTCCTGTCCTCAACATTAATTTAATCTTTTATGAGTGCTTGAACCCCTCTGTTGACTATCTGAGGACTTTTTGATAGCAATTCTCAAATTCTCCATTAGGTAGACAGCATTTTATGCAACTCTGGTTAAGAGCAGAGCACTTACCTACTGGGAAACAGTCAGCAAAACTAAAGGGCAACCTTCAGAATGGGACAAGGTATTTGCAAATGACATATCTAATGAAGGGTTAGTATCCAAAATCTATAAAGAACTTATCGAACTTAATACCTAAAAAAACAGTCCAGTTAAGAAATGAGCAGAAGACATGAATAGACATTTTTCCAAAGAAGGAATACAGATGGCTAACAGACACATGAAAAGATGCTCAACATCATTCATCATCCGGGAAATTCAAATCAAAGCTACAAATAAAATACCACCTCACAACCTGTCAGATGGCTAAAATTAACAGTCCAGGAAGCAACAGATGTTGGCAGGGATGCAGAGAAAGGGGAACCCTCTTAGACTGCTGGTGGGAATGCAAACTGGTGCAGCCACTCTGGAAAACAGTATGGAGGTTCTTCAAAAAGCTAAAAATAGAACTACCTGGGGGCACCTGGGTGGCTCAGTCGTTAGGCATCTGCCTTCGGCTCAGGTCATGATCTTGGGATCCTGGGATCAAACCCCACATCTGGCTCTCTGCTCAGCGGGAAGCCTGCTTCTTCCTCTCCCACTCCCCCTGCTTGTGTTCCCTCTCTCACTGTCTCTCTCTCTATCTGTCAAATAAATAAAATCTTTAAAATAAAAATAGAACTACTTTAAGATCCAGCAATTGCACTACTAGGTATTACCCAAAGGATACAAAAACACTGATTCAGAGGGACACATGCATTCTGATGTTTATAGCAGCATCAACAATAGCCAAATTATGGAAAGAGCCCAAATGCCCATCAACTGATGAATGGATACACAATGGAATATTACTCAGCCATGAGAAAGAATGAAATCTTGCCATTTGCAACGATGTGAATGGAGCTAGAGTGTATTATGCTAAGCAAAATAAGTCAGTCCGTGAAAGACAAATACCACATGATTTCACTCATATGAGGAATCTAGGAAACAAAACAGATGAACATAGAAAAAAAGTGAGAGATGCAAACCATAAAACAGACTCTTAGCTATAGAGAACAAACAGGGTTGCTGGAGGGGCAGGGGTGGTGGGTACTTGTGATGAGCACTGGGTGTTAAATGTAAGTGATGAATCACTAAATTATAGAAACTAATATACTATTATGTTAACTAAAATTTAAATAAAAACTTGAAACAAAACAAAAATAGAGCACTGACCTATTGCTGAAAATAGATTTATACTAAATTTCAAAACATTATCCTAATATAGTTTTGGATCCTAACAACATTACCTCTTAAGCATAAGTTAACAAATATCTATTGGTTGCCCTCTTGAAGAAAATATACTATGGAGAATTCGTTTTCTTATTCGTTCAACAAATATTATTGAGGACTTCCTATGTGGGACATTGTCTTAGATGCTGGAAATACATTGTTGAACAACATAGCCATTTATACTGCCTTTGTGGAGTATGCAGTATTTTGAAGGAGTCACACACCCACACACAAAACAAACACACAGCATCATCAGTTTAGTGTTTTTCCTAAAACTGTTTAACCCGACTTTAATCATGAGGAAACAATAAGACAAATCCAGAATGTATAGCATGTTACCATTCAGCTTAGAAGTGAGAAGACAGTTGGCTTCAAAAAATATCCTGTTAAAATGAAACAAGGATACAGCTGAGATTAAAGGAAAGGGAAGAGACATGACAGAATACAATGTGTGAATTTTGACTGGATCTTAGATTTTGAAAAAACTTGAAAGAACATTTTTGTGTCAAATGGAGAATTAGGACTGTACATTAGGCAGTACTATTAATGTTAAATCTGCTGGGTATAATAGTCTTGTGGCTATATGGGACAAAGTTCATCTGTCAGTTCAGAGCTTTGTAAAAATAGAGACGATGTCCTTGAGTTTTTGTGTCAAAATCAGGGGCAGCCAGCTATTCCTATCTTAGGAAATGTAACAAAGTTGAATCATCTCTAGAAATGCCTTTCTAGAAATTACCGGTAGACTTAAATTAGGCCAGTAAAAGCCTTGTGGCTAAATATTACTATGGATGAGAGGCTTGATAATGGCAACAAATCTCATTTCACCACATGTTAAAGTCTGACAGTATTTCTGGCCTTACACTGTTTTTTATGACCAGTTCATAATTAGGATCCCAAATGACAAATACCGAGAATAACTCTGTCTAAAAGACAATGTGGCTTGCTGGAGTTTACCATATATTAAGAGTCAAGAGTTTGGGGATGTAATCAAGCATTACTTGACATTTTTAGAACTTCAAGAGAGTGATTTTATTTGAGTTACATATTTCTTATTGGTTAAAGGGAATAATATTCTCCCCTTTCTATCTTCTGACATTATTAGGAGAAAATGAGATGTGATTGCTCTTGAGAAAGTTAAAACACTATGTAGTAAGGTGATCTTATTTTCAAGCCCTTTAATCTGTCTGCTCTGCTACCCAAGATCCAGTTTATACTTTTAGGAATTGGAACTTAAACTCTGGGCAGAGTTAGTGGCTTGAAGTAAGGATACCTCAATTTTATTATTTCTTCCTCCCTGGTCTTAGGACCAAATTCTGCAGCATTATAATGAAAATTCTGAACTTTCCATTCAGTTCATTTTCTCCTGAATTGTTAGTGTAGTTTCATATATGTATTGTAATCAACCTTACCAGTTGTAGACATGAATATTTGCAGTTATCTATGGTTTTTATGTATGTTATTGGCATTGTTTGTTTTGGTGTTTTAAATCTGTAGTTACCTGCTATCCATCACATATACAAGTTAGTCATCTCACAACTAATATATCATCAAGAATCTGCAAACTAATATTAGCTAGTATTAAATTCTCATTGTGGAGACATTATGTTTTTCATTTGCACAAATAGTTTAGATGACTGGATATTGTGTTGAATAGGCTTAACCAGTTAACTTTTTAATCCAATACATTCTTGAAATCTAATACTGTCTCTAAATGGTATTTCTTTGCCATTCTGAAAATACTTGATATGTTATATCTAACAGTGTCATTTATAATTTTTTTTAAGATTTTATTTATTTGAGAGAGCGAGAATGAGAGATGGAGAGAGAGAGCTCATGAAAGGGGGGAGGGTCAGAGGGAGAAGCAGACTCCCTCCTGAGCAGGGAGCCTGATGGGGGACTCGATCCCGGGACTCCAGGATCATGACCTGAGCCGAAGGCAGTCGCCTAACCAACTGAGCCACCCAGGAGCCTCTCATTTATAATTTTTTAAAAGTTAAAATATTTTCTGGGGTGCCTGGGTGGCCCAGTTGGTTTTAAGCGTATGCCTTTAGCTCAGGTCATGACCAGGGTCCTGGGATGGAGACCCATGATGGGTTCCCTGCTCAGCGGGAAGTCTGTTTCTCTCTCTCCCTCTGCCCCTCCCCCTTGCTCATGCTCTCTTGATCTCTCAAACAAATAAAATCTTTAAAAAAAGTTATAGTCTTTTTTTATAGTTCATAAAAATTTTTGTGAACACAAAAATACTATATGCTTGTTGCAAAAGCCTAAATATATAGAAATGTTCTATAAAACTGAAATTTTATCATAAATTTTAAGGTATTTAGATATATTTTCTATAATTTCATGAAGAGAGCCAAAGCCACACTCGCTGAAAATGTAAACATCTTTGTCATTGCCTGACCTGTTAGGTGGCTAAACTATTTTTAATTCTAGAGGTCTCAGGCTGAACTTGAGGTCCGGGTGGAGACTCTGCTATTGTGCTGCTGCTTTTAGTTTCAATCTTCAAGTGAGATGAAATTAAGTACAATTTTAGAAGACTTTTTGGCTTTTTATTTCTATATTTAAACACATGAACAAATTTGGAGCTGTGTGTAGTAGAATATATGTATTCATAGGATTCATAGTATAGTATGTGCATTCATATTTGCTTGGTGGATGGAGGACTTATTTACTAATGTGTATATTGTTAAGTATAGGCTTTCACTGATTTATTCAAGAGACAATTACTAAGTACCTACTTTGTGGCAGACACTAAGAAAAGTCTTTCTTTCAATTGTGATTTGAAATGCAAATCCCATTTGTGTACATGGAGTCATTTAGGTAATACATTTCTAAAATATTGTTTGATTCAGCTTTTAACATACATGTTACACAGAAGATTCAGACTTAAGTCATCAGTGTATGCAGGTAAGAGAGTAGGTTTCTTAGATTATGAATGTTTATGGTTAGGTTATTTTTCCTTTAGTTTCAACAATTTCTCCATTCTTGTAGCAACAGCTTGTATTAATGTTAAGATATTTCCCACCCCAAAACCCCCTTTGACTTCCTTAAGAAGCTTAAGTTTTAGAAAAGTAAGCTAAACTCAACCTGTTAGTCTTCGCTTCTAAACCCCGGGTGGTCTGATGTTTGAACTCTGGTCGTAGGTGACTTTGAAATTGTTAACTTCAGTAAACAGTTTATATTACTCATTTTACTTAACCTGTTAGGTACATACTCCTACCTCCTTTTTCTTCATTGTCGTTCCTTTTTTTTTTTTTTTTATGATACTCTTTCTCTGGGTTATCTTTTTTATTTCTGTGGTGACTTGTTCCCTCAGAGGATTTTTTTTGCGTGTCATTCCAATAAGAGTTTTCCAAAGACTCTCTGATTTGTCTTTCATGAACCATTAACTGTCTTTGGCAGAATGGAGATAGTGTACTGATGTTGGGTTGTCAGCTTTTATTTTGGAAAGAATTTTTTTTTTTAAGATTTTATTTATTTATTTGACACAGAGAGAGAGCACAAGCAGAGGGAGCGGCATGCAGAGGGAGAGGGAGAAGCAGGCTTTCCACAGAGCAGGGAGCCTGATGTGGGGCTTGATTCCAGGGCCCTGGATCATAACCTGAGCCGAAGGCAGACACTTAACTGACTAAGCCACCCAGGCGCCCAGTAAGAATGTTTTTAAAAACTGCCACTTACTACCTTCATTTCACTAAAGAAAAGGTATTAAGAGTATATGAAGGGTGTGCTCTCAAAGTATGGAATAGCTTGAGTTGTTTAATTTTAACTCAATATATTGTCCTTGTTTTTCTTACTTTACCTTTAGATTGGCACGGGTCTGTGGACTTGGTTACTTGAGAACCACTGCCTTAAAACTAGTTTCTTGCTTGTCATCTAATGTTAGGGAAAAACTATAAAGTTTGTCTTAACATATCAAAGCTTCCAAGGTAGTTCTGTGAAAAAGCCCCCTAGTTTACTTGGTATTTACTTAGTAAGTAATTTTTTTTTAAATTAAAATAGTGCTTTCTAAGAGTGTGAAACCTTAAGCTCTAGTTATAAAATTCTAAAAAGATGTGGGTTTTTTTTTTTATATGTTCCCTCTATTTTTCTTAGAGGCAACTGCTTTTTAACTCTTAGCTGTTTCTTTATATTTCTGAGTAAACATTGTGTTGTTTCATCAATTTTGGACTTTTTTTCAATAATGTTAGATGAGGAATTTCTCTGATACCTTCTTCTCTTCTTTTAATATGCTTATATAAAAAATTTCCTTGGTATGATTATATAAACAATATATTGAGAGAATATTGATATGGCAAAATAATGGGTGAGGGTTAAATGAGTTATTATTACATGCAGAATTCTTAGAACGGTGCTAAACATTTGTTAGCTGTTTTAGCTATTATTTCTGGGATTACATTTCTTACACAACTGGATTTAAAATTTGCCTTATTAAAAAAATAGGATGTGCTTAGTTTTCTTTGAACATTGAAATCTTCACACATCTTTCCACTGTTCTGTAAAATGTCTTGCAGTGTACTTTTCTACACTGTCCATCTGTCCTATAATTTATCAGTTACATTTATTTTTCTTAGAGATACTCTCCTGGAGCTCTTCTGGAGTTCTCTAATCTGGACTTGCTCTCTAGACTTAACTGCATAGATTTAGTCTTGGGGCTCGACTTCATAGTCACCCTGGGAATTCCTTTGTATCTCCCCTGTTGATTCCTTTGCATTTCATGTCTGCCTTTTTTTTTTTTTTAAGATTTTATATATTTATTTGAGAGAGAGAGAGAGAGGGAGAGCACAGAGGGGGAAGCAGACTCTCCACTGAGCAGAGACTCGGGGCTTGATCCCAGGACACCAAGATCATGACCTGAGCCGAAGGCAGATGCTTAACCAACTGAGCCACCCAGGTGCCCCTCATGTCTGCCTTTTTGGTTTACTTCCTCTCTTTGGTATCTTCTGTTAGGCCCAAAGAGAGAGTGTTTGGGTGATAAAACTTCATAGACTTGTGGTAACACAAGTTTATACATTATGGTATGTTTACCACAAGTGTAGCTACTGTCTGTCCCGATGTATTGCAATTACAATATCATTGACTGTAGTAGTCCTTATGCTGTGCCTTTTATTCCCATGACTTATTTATTCCTTAACTGGAAGCCTGTATCTCCCACTTCCCTTTACCCATTTTGCCCAACCCCCACCCTTCCCCTCTGGCAACTGTCAGTTTTTTCTCTGTATTAATAGGTCTGATTCCTTTCTTTTTTTTCGTTTGTGGGGATAAGAGAAGGGGTGGGGAGGGAGAAGGAGAGGGAGAGAATTTCCAGCAGACTCCGTGCTGAGCACGGAGCCAGATGTGGGGCTCGATCTCAGGATCCTGAGATTATGAACTGAGCCAAAACCAAGAGTCGGACACTTAACCAACTGAGCCACCCAGGCACCCCGGGAAAGAGAGAATCTTAAGCAGGCTCCACACACACTGTGGAGCTGGAGGCAGGACTCAGTCTCACACCCCTGATACCATGACCTGAGCCAAAATCAGAAGTTGGAGGCTTAACCAACCGAGTACCCCCAGACGCACAGGTCTGATTCTTCTTCCCTTCCTCCTTTTCCTATTCCCTTTCCCTTTCCTTCCCACGTATGAGTGAAATCATATGGTCTTTTTTTGTCTGACTTATTTCATTTAGCAAAAATACCCTGGGGGTCCATCCATGTTGTCTCAGATGGCACAATCTCAACTTTTTTATGGCTGTGTAATATTCCATTGTGTATATATATACCACATATTTATTGATTCATTTATTGATGGACTTGGGTTGCTTCCATATCTTGCTATTATAAATAATGCTGCAGTAAACATAGGGACACATATATCTTTGAATTAGTATTTTTGCTTTCTTTAAGTAAATACTCAGTAGTGGAATTACTGGATCATAAGGTATTTCTCTCAATTTTTTGAGGAACAGGCATACTGTTTCCACAGTGGCTGTACCAGTTTATGTTCCTACCAACAGCACACGAGGGCTCCTTTTCTCCACATCCTCCCCAACACTTGTTATTTCTTGTTTTTTTGATTTTAGCCATTTTAACAGATGTTAAGATTATATCTCATTGTGGTTTTGATTTGCATTTCCCTGATTAGGGATGTTGAGCATCTTTTAAAATTACATGTTTTAAATCTTTGTTACTCCCTCCAACCTTTTTTTTGGGTGCAGATTATTTGTGGAAGAAACCAGGTCATTTGACATATAAATTTCCCAGCTTGGATTTTGCCAGTTGCATCCCCATTGTGCAGTTGAAAATAATTTCTCTGCATTTTCTATAAATCGGTGGCTAGATGTAGAAGCTTGTTATTCCAGATTGCTTTTTTTTTTTTTTTTGGCATGACTACTTCATAGTTGTGTATCCTCCCACTAAGAGGCATACAGTGGTTGTTTCTCTTATGCTTTTAGAAGCCACTGGTACTCAATACCTAGATCCATTTATTCATTAGGTGTTGAAAAATGATTTTTTAAAATTTATTCATTTCTTTTTCGTGTATTGGCTTGAATGTATTTACAAAGAAAACTTACCCCATTTTCAGTAGGCCCTTCAGCTACTCTTCTCTCTGTGCTTTGTGTTTGTTTCCTTTGATTCAGTTCTTTGAATGAATAAACTTTCCATCTCCTGATAGGATATACAAATAGCATAGATAGAAGATGTGACTAGGGATCCAACTGTCCTTTTATACAGACTTCCACATTACTCTATTCTTCGAGCTCACCTGACGTCTGTCTTTGAGTTTGGTGCCGCCAATTCTTCAGTCTTTTGGGGTTCTGTGGGACAAATGGGTTGCTTCTCATCATTTTTTTCTGCTGGGTTTAAGTTTAATCTTCTTCCCCATTTTACAAGTGTTTATTATTCTTTCAGCTGCTTTCCATTTTCAAATATTGTGCTTTGGAGTTTCATGTATACTCTAGTATGATTGAAGATGGAGTGTATTTTAAGGTTTTTCTTTTTGTTTTAGCATGAGAAGGAGCAGAGAATCTTCACTTTGCTCTTTTATTAAACTTCTCATCACATTTCCCTTCTCATTTCTATCCAGGGCTCCAAATACCATCACTATTTTCCCGACTTCAAGTCTTTACTTCCAGACCTGATTTTCTTTCTGAGCTGTGCATCTTTTTATCCAACAACTTCCTAGATTTCCTGATTAGTGTTCCCCAGATATTTGCAGTTTTATTCTTTTCAATGGACCAAGTTTTGTGCCATTGGTTTTCTCTGTTGTATGCTTTTCTTTCATTGATTTTTTTTAATTTTTCTTTTACTTCTCTCCTCCCCCCCAACATGAGATGGATATTTAATTTATTAACTGTTATCTTCTCTCCCGCCCCCCAGGATCTGTACTCCACGTTTTACATCCAACTGATGAAATAAAAATGACATCTAGGATTTTTCTTATTTCAATCCCTGATGTGACCCTGTATTCACTACAGTGCCTTTTTTTGTTCCTTTTTAAAATTGAGCTATAGTTGACACATAACATAATTTAGTTTCAGGTATACAGTGTAATGATTCAATATTTGTATAAATTGCAAAATAATCACCACTGTGAGTTTAGTTAACATCTGTCACCATACGTAGTTATAAATTTTTTTCCCTTGCGATAAGAACTTTTAAGATTTACTCTTAGTGGGTGCACCTGGGTGGCTCAGTCGTTAAGCGTCTGCCTTCGGCTCAGGTCATGATCCCAGGGTCCTGGGATCGAGCCCCACATCAGGCTCCCTGCTCAGCCGGAAGCCTGCTTCTCCCTTTCCCACTCCCCCTGCTTGCTTTCCTGCTCTTTGCTATCTCTCTCTCTGTCAAATGAATAAATAAAATCTTAAAAAAAAATTTTACTCTTAGCAACTTTCAAATATGCAATACAGTATGACTAACTATAGTCACTATGGTGTACATTACATCCCTGAGACTTATTTATTTTATAAGTTTGTATTTTTCCTTTCATCCATTTAACCCATTCCCATTCCTCACCTCTGGCAACCGCCCATTGGTTTTCTCTATCTGTGAGCTTTGTTTTTTTTTGTTGTTGTAGTTTTATTAGATTCCACGTATAAGTGAGATTGTACAGTATTTGTCTTTTTCTGACTTATTTCACCTAGCATTATGCCCTCAGAGTCCATCCATGTTGTCACAGATGGCAAGATTGTATTCTTTTTTATGGCTAAATAATATTCCATTTTGTGTGTGTATGTATAGACACACACACACACTAAATTGTCTTTATTTATCCATTGATGGTCACCTAGGTTGTTTCCATATCTTGGTTGTTGTAAATAATGCTACAGTAAGCGTGGGGATATATATATCTCTAGTTAGTGTTTTTGTTTTCTTTGGATAAATACTCAGAAGTGGAATTGTTGGATTGTGTGTGGTAGTTCTTTTTTTTTTTTTTTTGAGAGAGACTGTTTATTTGACAGTGAAAGAGCACAAGCAGGGGGAGTGGCAACAGGAGAGGAAGAAGCAGGCTCCCCGCTGATCAAGGCACCCGATGCAGGGCTCGATCCCAGGACCATGGGATCATGACCTGAGCTGAGGGCGGACACTTAACCGACTGAGCCACCCAGGCGCCCCTGTATGGTAGTTCTGTTCTTAATTTTTTGAGGAACCTCCATACTGTTTTCCATAGTGGCTGTACCAATTTAAATTCCCAGCAACAGTACACAAAAGTTCCCTTTTCTCCACATCCTTGCCAATGCTTGTTATTTCTTGTGTTTTTGATAATAGTCATTTTGACAGGTGTAAAGTGATATCTCATTGTGGTTTTGATTTGCATTTCTGTGATTATTAGTGATGTTGAGCATCTTTTTATGTACCTGTTGGCCATCTGTATATCTTTGGAGAAATGTCAGTTCAGATGTTCTGCTCATTTCTTAATCAGATTTTTTTTGTTGTGTTATTGAGTTGTATGAATTTTTTAACACTTTTAAAAAAGATTTTATTTGTTTGAGAGAGAGGTTCAGCAGGGGAGAGGGGCAGAGGGACAGGGAGAAGCAGGCTTTCTGCTGAGCAGAGAGCCCGATGTAGGGCTCAATCTCAGGATCCTGGAATCATGACCTGAGCCGAAGGCAGACACTGAACCTACTGAGCCACCCAGGCACCCCCATATTTTGGTTATTAACCCCTTACTAAACACATGATTTGAAAATATTTTCTCCCATTCAGTAGGTCACCTTTTCATTTTGTTGATGGTTTCCTTTGCTGTGCAGAAGCTTAGTTTTGATATAGTTCCACTTGTTTATTTTTGCTTTTGTTGCCTTTGCTTTTGGTGTCACATCCAAAAAAAATCATCACCAAGACTGGTATCAAGGAGCTTACTGCATGTGGTTTCTTCTAGAAGTTTTATGGTTTCAGGTGTTATGTTCATATCTTTAATCTATTTTTAAGTTAATTTTTGTGAATGGTATAAGATAGTGGTCCAAATCCATTCTTTTTCATATGGTTGTCCCGTTTTTCCCAATACCATTTATTGAAGAGACCATCTTTCCCCAGTGATATATTCTTAGTTCCTTTGTCTTAAATTAGTTGACAAAATATTTGTGGATTTATTTCTGAGCTCTGTTTTGGTCCATTGATGTATGTGTCTCTTTTTATGCCAGTACCATATTGTTTTGATTACTATAGTTTTGTAATACAGTTTGAAATCAGGAAGTGTGATGTCTAACTTTGTTCTTCTTGTTCTCAAGATTGCTTTGGCTATTCTGGCTTTTTGTGGTTCCAAACAAGTTTTAGGATTGTTCTTTTTTTTTTAAATGTTTTATTTATTTATTTGACAGAGACACAATGAGAGAGGGAACACAAGCGGGAGGAATGGGAGAGGGAGAAGAGAGAAGAACCTGCTCTGCAGGAAGCCTGATGCGGGGCTGATCCCAGGACCCTGGGATCATGACCTAAGCCGAAGGCAGATACTTATTGACTGAGCCACCCAGGTGCCCCTAGGATTGTTCTTTTTCTGTGAAGAATGCCATTAGGATTTTGATGGGGTTGTATTTGAATGTGTATGTAGATTGCTTTGGGTAGTATGGACATTTTAGCATTATTCTTCCGGTCCATGGGTATGAACTATATTTATTTGTGTCTTCTTCATTTGCTTTCATTGAGCGTTACGGTCTTAGTGCACAGATACTTCATCTCTTTGGTTAAATTTATTCCTAGGAATTTTTTTTTTTTGGTGCAATTGTAAATGGAATTGTTAGTTTTTCTTTCTGATAGTTTATTATTAGTGTATAGAAATACAACAGATTTTCATATATTAACTTTGTATCCTGCACGTTTACTGAATTCGCTTATTAGTCCTAACAGTTTTTTGGTGGAGTCCTAGGGATTTTCTATGTATAATATCATGTCATCTGCAAATAGTGACGGGTTACTTCTTCCTTTCTAATTTGAATTCCATTTCTTTCTTTGGGCTGATTGCTGCAGCTATTGCTTCCAATACTATGTTGAAGAAGATGGGTGAAAGAGGGCATCCTTGTCTTGTTTCTGATCTTAGAGGAAAAGTTTTCAGCTTTTCACTGCTGAGTATGATGTTAGCTGTGGGTTTGTCATATATGGTCTTTATTATGTTGAAGTGTGTTCCCTCTATACTCACTTTGTGAGAGTTTTATTATAAATGAATGTTGACTTTTGTCAAATGCTTTTTTGGCATCTGTTGTGGTGATCATATGATTTTTGTCCTCTTTGTTAATGTGGTGTATCACATTGACTTTCATGGATGTTGAAGCGTCTTGTATCTGTGAAATCAATCCTACATAATCATGGTGTATGATTCTTTCGAAGTATTTTTGAATTCAGCTTACTAATATTTTGTTGAGGATTTTTGCATCAGTGTTGATCAAGAATATTACCCTGTAAATTTCTTTTGTTGTAGCATCCCTTTCTGGTTTTAGTATCAGGGTAATACTGATCTCGTAAATGAGTTTGGAAGTGTTCTCTTTTTTCTGTTTTTTGGAAGAGTTTGAGAAGATTCTTTGAATGTTTGGTAGGATTCACCAGTGAAGATGTCTGGTTTTGGACTTTTGTTTTTTTGGGAGTTTTTTGATTACTGATTTAATCTCCTTACTGATAATTGGTATGTTTAGATTTTCTGTTTCTTCACGATTCAGTTTTGGTAGGTTGTGTGTTTCTAGGAATTTATTTCTTTTAGGTTGTCCAGTTTATTGGTTTATAATATTTATAGTAATCCTTTGTATTTCTGTGGTATCAGTTTTAATGTCTCCTTTTTCATTTCTGATTTTATTTTATGGTTTTATGGTTTTTTTTTTTTTATTGACCTATAGTTGACACACAACATTACATTAGTTTTGGGTGTACAGCAGCGATTCCACAAGTTCATACATTATGCTCTGCTCACCACAAGTGTAGCTGTTGCTGTACACTGCTGTTACAATATCATTGACTGTATTCCCTATTCTGTACCTTTTATCTGTGATTTATTCATTTCTTAATAAATACCTCTACTGGAGTATTAGATTTTTTGTCATTGATGCTGAATGTTAAATGGGATAAATAGGAATATCATCAAACTTCTTAAGGAAAATATTTTCAACATCAAATTCTGTATCCAGGAAACAGTCCTTTGTGAGTTTAGGATTGAGATACATAAAGGCTCAGAAAATTTACCTGTGGAGGTTCCTGGATGACACAGTTGGTTAAGTGTCTGACTGTTGGTGTCAACTCAGGTCATGAGCTCAGGGTTGTGGGATTGAGCCCCCTATCAGGCTACACACTCAGTGCGGAGTCTGCTTAAGACTGTCTCGCCCTTTCTCTCTGCACTCCCAGCCCCCTGCACTTGCTCTCACCTGCTCGCTTTCGCTAAAATTAAATCTTTTAAAAATGTACGTGTATACATCCTTTAATTGCAAGCCCTTTCTACAGCAAAAGAGTATGCAATCAAGAAAATAGAGTGATAAGAGAAGCTTTGAAGATGATAAGGCCTAGAGAGTAATCAGTGCAGAGTGGTGCAGGAACTTGGAGAGCTCTAGAAGTAAGAGTTACCTGTAGAGGAAAGAAAGGTTTGGAATTATTCTTGACAATTTAAAGGTTTTACTTACTTGTTTGAGAGAGGGAGAGACAGAGAGAGAGAGCTTGAGCAGAGAGAGGGGCAGAGGGAGGAGAAGCAGATTCCCTGCTGAGCAGGGAGCCTGACGTGCGCCTTGATCCCAGGACCTGAGATCAAGACTGCTGAAGGCAGATGCTTAACTGACTGAGCCACCCAGGTGCGCCCGTATTTTTGACAGTTTGAAACAGAGGAAATAAAGGAACACATTAATAAGCAATTACAGGAAAAATAAAAAGTTTAATAAGAAAGATTGTTTAATGAGAATGTGCCATTTAGCTTTGCAGTGATTAATATTTACAGGTTTTTTTAAAAAAGATTTTATTTATTTGACACAGAGAGACACAGCTAGAGAGGGAACACAAGCAGGGGGAGTGGGAGAGGGAGAAGCAGGCTCCCCATGGAGCAGGGAGCCCGATGCGGGGGCTCAATCCCAGGACCCTGGGATCATGACCTGAGCTGAAGGCAGATGCCTAATGACTGAGCCACTCAGGCACCCCATATTTACAGGTTTAATTAGCTAAAAAACAGTATTGATTTAATGAAATTAGTTCAATAAGATTGTAGAGGTTGGGAATTGTTAGTTATGATTTTTTATAAGTCAGATGTGAAATAAATCGATTAAAAAGAGAAATGTGCACATGATTTAGAACTATGGAGGTACCTCCCAGAATAAATAGCTGAAAGAGTTAAGATTAGCACCAGCCTCTGGAGAGCAGGATTGGGATGTGGGAAGGGATGGGTGGGCAACTATTGCATTTTGTTTTAAAACCTTTCTATCTACTTGAATTTTTAAAAGTATGCATTGTTATGTTTTTATAATTTCTAAAACTAAGGATTAGAGTAGAGCCATCATTAAGCTGCCTGCTTTATGATTTCTGTTCTCTTGGTCTGACCCTCGTCCCCTTTGATGTTCTACTTTCAAGGAAACCTCAACCAGGAAGAATTCAACCAGCCCCAAGCTTCATTTTACTTATACCTTCTGCGAGAGAGAAAAGAGAATTCTTTCTTCATAGCTTTAATGCGGGCCCAAGCTTCAGTAGATTGCCTTCTGCTTGTACCTGGGCCCTACTTTGGCCCTGCATGGCCTCATGAATTTAACTATATCTTTGTGAAAGATTCCAGCAAAAGTGGCACTGTTGTTAAGTTCCATTGTCATTCACATGTGATTCACCCACACATGTACTACTTTTCCCAGAGAAGGGAAGAAATTGTGGGAAGGAGCCTGGGATAAATGGCAGCTTTTACTTTTCAAGAGATGAGATTGGTTGGGACCTGAGGCAGATAAAAGGTTAAGATAGCAGCAGAATCGATGTTTTCTTCTCATTCACAGCAGTGCCTGTCATTTTCTGCGGTTGCATACTCGTTTGATTTTTTTGGACTGGGGTGAATCAGTGAGAGGAGTGCTCCAGTGGGGGGTGGCAGTGCAAAGTGAGACTAGGTTTTCCTTCCTTTACTGCCAAGTGGAACTTCATGGGTTGGAAGAGTAGTGGCAGGGGTACTTAGAGACATGGTTGTGGTGGATCAGTCGTGGCTGATTGGGTTGTCAGAGAGGAGAAGGGAAACTGAGCAGCAGAGGGATGAAAGTTCCTACTGGGAAGATGAGTCCTATGTTGGGGTAGTGGCATTTGGCTCTTTAGAGATTGCCTTTAATTACCAGTTATTACTGGTAATTTACTGATTATTTATTGTGTTCCTAATACATTCTGGGCACTAGGCTAGGTTCTGGGGAAGGAGCAGTAAACAAAATGGGACAATCATTTTCCCCCTCAGAATACAAACTGTTTAGGGAGTGGGGAGTAGATGAAGATAAGTAAGTAGGCAAATAGAATAGAGTGTTAGAAGAATATTGATGGGAGAACTAGCGCACACTAGAGAGCATTTAACCCGAATTTGGTGGGTGGGGTTGAATCAGGAAAGGAGCCTTAAGAAGGAAGGTCTAGCTGATTCTTCCCTATCAAAATCTTGGGCTCTGAAGAGAGGGATCTTGACTCTCTTATTCACCAGGCCTAGAACAGATACTCATTAAATTTATTGAAGGAAAAATAATTAAACTGAGAGTGAATTTCTTCATATTTCTTCTGGCAGAAGAAATATTTAATTTATTGAGAAATTATACTATATCAAGTCCTCAACCCATGTTTTTTAATATTGGCCTCATAGTAGTCCTCAGAGATTGTTGCAGACAGATGAAATTGACTATGGTCTTCCATGTAATAATCAGATAGTTTTCTTGTTAGCTGGGGGAATAAATTGGAGAAGAAAAAGGACCACACTATTTGAATTATGCATCTAATTCCCAAGTTCCTGAATTAGGGTCTTATTTATTGTGGGAGTAGTAAACCAAGAAAGAAGTAGCTTGAACTCCTGGTCTTCCATTTGGTTTCAAGGGAGGAAACTTTTTCCAGGCTATCTCTCTTAAGATGGATATCAGTAGCAGTGAAGAAAAAAATGCTTCTCTAAGTAGTAGTATTATAGATAGAAATATTTTTAGATAGAAATATTCTTTATATGTGTGTTGTCAAATAGTAAAAGCAGATAGCAAATAGTGATCATGGTTGTGGCCATTATGGAAATATGACTTGATTCTTGCTATTTTGTTAATCTGTATTGTATGGTATATGGTATGAGGAGTTGATGTAATTGAGTCAGATCTTAGTAACAGAAAAAAGTATACTACATCATCACAAGTCTCTGGTCAGGACATGTCCAGTTTCCCCAATTCTCAGTCAGATCTCTATTCTCACTTACCAATTGTCTTAACATACCCACTTGAAAATACTTAATATATGTCCTTGTAAAATATATGGTATTATATATGTATGTTTTCAGTTTGCATAAATGATAATTGTGCTATAAATTTCGTTCTGCTTTCAACAACACATTTGCAGGATTTTTACATTTTGTATGTACGCTCTGCTTCTAAGATGATAACAACATTCTTTTTCTGTGTAGAAAGCATCTTTTTTTTTTTTAATTCAATTAGCCAACATATAGTACATCATTAGTTTCAGATGTAGAGTTCAATAATTCATCAGTTGTCATAACAATATTCTATATTTTCTAGTTATGTTTCAAGTTTTACATTTATTTTAATGTCTTTAATCCATCTATAATTCGCCTTTTTTTTTTTAAAGATTTTATTTATTTATTTGAGAGAGAGTGAGAGAGAGCATGAGAGGGGAGAGGGTCAGAGGGAGAAGCAGACTCCCCACTGAGTGGGGAACCTGATGTGGGACTTGATCCTGGGACTCCAGGATCATGACCTGAGCTGAAGGCAGTTGCTTAACCGAGCCACCCAGGCGCCCCTATAATTCACCTTTTTGTGTATTGTGAATTAGGAGGACAGCTTCTCCTCCATTTAAGTGAATCATTTTCCCCAGTACTATTTACTAAATAATATGTCCTTTCTGTACTGATTTGTGGTGCTACTTTTGTCATATATCCACTTGCCTTAAATGAAACTGTTTTGTTGGAGATACCTATTCTGTTGTAATAATCTTATTGTCTGTTCTTTACCTGTATGGAATAGTTTTTCTCTAGAATGTGTCATAGTATTTGGTAGGGCGAGTCTTCCCCTCTTTCTTTGTTCTTCTTTTAGAAGTTGACTTAACTATTCTATGGATTTTTAGTTTAGTTTAGTGGGGTTGTTTGTTTTGTTTTGTTTTGTTTTTTTTACAAATTTTATAAAACGTTTGACCTAAAAAAATCCTGCTTCAATTAATTGGAACTGCACTGAATTTATACACTAAAGGTTATCTGCCAAATAGAGTGAAATTTAACTTTAACTCGGTTGGGAGAAGCAACAATATTAGACACTCTTAACATTATGTAAAATGAAAAGTTGTGGACTAGAGATTGGGCGTTAGGAAGAACATGAGCACGTTACATAACCCAACAACAGAGGTTGGGAGTACACAGCTTAAAAAAGGGGCATGCAAACCAACTCCTTTATTTGTTTTGGTTTTCTGTTTAAATTTTCTCTGGTCTGACTTCTTAAAAAGGCAAGGCAGCCTGGATGCAAGATGAGACATACAGCTTTGTAGTTACTGACCAGAGTCAACTGAACACCCACAAGTACTGATCCCCCTATCAAAAATTCTTTGTCATGGCATTTTTATAGTGTATGAGCTGGAAGAAGTATTTCCAGCATGTATAACAAAGTGTTATTATTCATACTATATAAAGTGCTCTTAAGTCATTATGAAAAAGATGAACATTTTAGTTTAAAAAAAAGGCAGAGAATATCTGCTGTTTCCAGAAGACATACAAATTAACAAACCTATGGAAAAAATCCTTCTCTAATAATAATAGAACTGTAGATAGAAATATTTTGTGTGTGTGTGTGTGTGTGTGTGTGTATGTATTGTCAAGTAGCAAAAGGATAAATACTGTTGGTGAAGGAATGGGCCTTCAAGTGCTGTTCTGGTAGTGTCAGTGATATTACTTTTTTAAGATTCATTTGACATTGTCACTTAAAATATATACATAATGTAGGTTGGGGAATGGGGTGTTTAAATGAAATAGTATTGGTCATGAGATGATAATACCTGGATGGTGAATAGTTTGTTATGCTTGTTTAGTTTGCATGTTTGTAATTTTCTACAGCAAAAAAGAAAAATGTGTATATTCTTTGTTGTAGTAATTATTCTCTGAATTTTTCTTGTGTAGTAGCAGGAATACTTAAAAAAATAAAAGAAAGGATGAGGTTTATATTGCTTGTAATAGTAAAACAATGGAAACATACTAAATGTTCCTCAGTTGGATAGTAGTTGGAGAGTAGCTTAGCATTTGAAGAAAAAATTATCTTACATACTTTTGTTTTATACTTATATAGATGAATATTACATTGTCCAAGGTAAATTATTGTGTGAGGAAAGTTATAGAAGAGTATATGTAATTTCCACTCTTTAAATTAAAACATTTGTATGAATTATGTCTGTGTATGTGGTATATACATAAGAAAAGTCAGGAGATTAACAGTTCTTTTGTGGGAGAAAGTAGCATGGGGAATTTTCACTTTTCACTCTTTCTGTATTATTTATTTTACTCTTATGGTTACCTTTAATCAGAAGGGAAATAATAAATTCTAAAATTAGAAAAACTAATTTGGCTTCTAATAAAGGTCACATTCTAGAGAGGAGGGAAGTAATCAGTGACAGTAATGGGAGAAATTACCTTGTGGGGGATAAATGTACAGAGTTTATCTTGGTTATGTTTGAGTTATGCTATCATTGGTCATTTTCTTTATTTTTTGTAAGTTTGGGCAGAAAATTTTAAATGAATAAGACTTTATAAATACCTGTTTATTAATGCAGTTTTATATATGATTTATGTTCATGTTTATGTGAATAAAAGATTGGTGTGTATTTGTTGTAGTATGTGAATTAGATTCTATTGTTTATTCAGAACAAAACAGATTATTTGTGCATGCAGTCATTTTTAGAAATCATTTAACTCTTTAAATATAGATTTTTCTTGAATTGAGCTTGAACTTTATAAATTCCATATGACCTTTCTGCCTTTTATGTATCATGCCTTAGGCAGAGTATTGAGGATACAACTGTGAAGAGTAAGACAGACACATTCCCTGTTTTTGGTGGAGTGTTTGGGTGAGGGAATGGTGATGTGTGTTGCAGTGGGCTGAAAAATGGGGAAGACTATAGTAGAGAGAGAGTTAAGAGTGTATAAATTTCCTCCAAAGGTTTGGCTGTGAATGGGAGGAAAGAAATAGGAGGAGTGGTGGAAGGGAGCAGGGAGCATGAGGGATCAGGGGAATTTTAGTTTTCTTTTTCCTCAAAGATCCTTACAACATTTTAAGAGAGTAAGGTGGGAGACCATCGTGAAAAAAAATTTGTTGAAGCAATAGCACAACATACAAAACCAATCTGGGAATGGTTGCAGTTTTGATTTTTGTACATTTACCAGTCTGGAATTGGAAGATTCTAGGTCCCAGTAGCCACCTTGGCATTCTGTTGAAGTCATCTTTCATGTATAATTAATTATGTTGTTCAGGCTTTGGTTAGTTTCTTTAAGGAAAGCAAAATCCCTCAAGTGACCCCTGGATTTATAGTTTTCCAGAAAGTGCTTGCTGCTAGAATCATTTCAATATTGTGATGAAAGCATTAAATTGTTTTTGTGTCTGGAGAAAGAAGGTTCTCAGCCTAGCCTTGAGCACTCCTGTTGGTAAAATTAATGGTAGATTCATCCTCCATTTTTACTTCTCTCTGGCACTTGTCTTGTCAGACTTTTAACCCCTTATCATACTAAATGCCTTTTCCTTACAGCTGTCTATGGCAGACACATTCCCTTTATTTAGATATATGGCAACATATATTCCTTTATTTGGAGCATGATTCTCACAGTGTGATCCATGGATCCTGGCAGGAGTCTGAAAGGTCAAAATTATTTTCATAATACTTAGATGTTATTTGCCTTTCTCATTGTGTCTGTACAAATGGCATGAAAACAGTGGTCAAACTGCTGTGCGCCTTAGCATGAAACAAGGCAGTATTCTTCATTGTTGAGTACACACAGTAAAAAAACAAAAACCAAAAAAAACCCCAGAACCCACCAAAATGCACGCATACACAGAAAGCCCTATTTTACTTAAGAATATTCCTGATGTGAAACTTTTTTCAGTAAAAATTGTTTTTACTAAACTTTAACTTTGAGTTTATATATTTTTAAAAAATTTATTTATTTGAGAGAGAGAACACGAACAGGGGGTGGGGCAGAGGGAGAAGCAGCCTCCCTCCTGAGTAGGGAGCCCGACGCGGTGCTCCATCCCAGCATGCCAAGATCATGACCTGAGCTGAAGGCAGATGCTTGACTGAGCCACGCATGCGCCCCTGAGTTTTAGATTTTTAATGTCATGTGTGATGAAATAGGAAGTATAGATAGGATATTTATGTCATTATTTGAGTTGTCAGCTGAAGTAGCAGCTTTTTCATGGAATACCATTTTTACTTGAAACAGTGACTAACATGGATATTTGGCAGATATTTCCTTGAAGTGACATACTTCACTTACATTTACTTTCTTATTTACCATTTTTGGTTTTCTTCATTTGTTCCTATGGGTTGATATAACTATCTGGTGTCATTTCTTTACTTTAATACAATTTTTTCCCCCACCACCGCCTTTGTGCTGTTATTGTCAAATATGTTAAAGGCCTTATAATCAATTATACACATATTGTTCATATATTTGAGTTAGAAGAAATATGCATTTATACTGTCTTTTATAATTAATTACCTTTACCAGTGCTCTGTGTTTTTTTTTTTTGGTGTGTTGATTTGTATTTCTACTTTGATTTACTGGCTTTCAACCTTATTAAGAACTTCCTTTAGTTATTTCTTGTAAGGTGGCTCTGCTAGCAACATTTCTGTCAGTTTTGTTTGTCCTAGATTATCTTTATTTTGCTTTCATTTTTGAAAGGCAGTTTTGCTGGGTATAAGATTCTAGGTTGACAGTTTTTTCTTTCAGCACTTTGAATGTAGGATCTTGCTGCCTTCTGGCCTTCGTTGTTTCTGATGAGAAGTTAATCTTACTGGAGTTTCCTTGTACGTGATGAGTTCTTTTTCTCTCTTTCAGCATTTTTACTGTGGTAACTCTGGGTATAGGTCACTTTGCCATTTGTCCTACTTGGAGTTTGTTGAGCTTCTTGGATGTGTAGATTAATGGTTTGCAGCAAATTTGGGAAGATATCGATCATTATTCCTTTGGATATCTTTAAAATGTAGTATGTCTTTCATTACTGGAGGGTCGGTAGGTAGAGGGGTGGGTTAAATCAATGATAGGGCACTTGTGAAGTGGGTGTTGTATGTAAGTGATGAATCACTAAATTCTGCACGTGAAACTAATATTACACTGTGTGTTAACTAAGTAGAATTTATTTTATTTTATTTTTTAACTACCTGGAATTTAAAAACTTGAAGAAAAAAATGTAGTGTATCTTTCAAACTGAAACCCTACTACCCCTTAAACACTAACTCTGCATGCAGACCTCCTCCTGGCCCTAGGCAACCACCATTCTGCTCTCTCTCTCTATGAATTTGATACTCTAGTTACATTATATAAGTGGAATTATATAATGTTTATTCTTTTTTGTGTGACTCCTTTTGCTTAGCATAATGTCTTCAAGGTTCATTCATGTTGAAGCTCATGACAGAATTTCCTAGGGTTTGTGTATTCTTAGGTATTGAAATTAGCTAGTCCCAGTTCCTAGGTATTGAAACTTTTTTCTTCCTCACTTGTTTTATTTTTATTTAACTTTTATACTATCTACTTTTGAATTATTGTCTGTCTAGTTTTATACATTGTTGTATGTTTAATTAGTAAAGCATCTAAGTTAAGAAAATGAAACTAAACAGTGCTTTGTTACTTTTGAGGAAAAGTTGATAGTTATGCTGTGGTTATGCTATGTTGTTTATGGAATTACTAATATACAAATTATAATGAATTTTGGAATACATAATTTTGGGGTCTTTTGCCTAAAAAAATTAATGATGTTATACCTCTCATTTGAGTATGATTTTGTGAAATTGGTGGTTCTTAATTTTTTTAAACTAGTCTTTATATTTGAGGGACTTAGGACACATTCCCATCAATAAACAAGACTTAATTCAGTAGTGGTTCCCTGTAAGGAGGTCAGGACTACTCTTCCAATGAGTTGAATATACCCAACTACCCCAAAGTCACCGGTTAGTGTGGTTTCACTACATGCGGCATAATCATTTTTATTCCTTTTCATGTGCTTATGAAATTGTGCCATGTAACTTCTTTTAGTTTATCTAAACCCAGTCATGAGATTTAAGGCATCCTTTGCTCATGACCCACTTCAACTTAGAGCTGTTATTTTGATAATAGCTGCCCTGAATATGTGTGATCTTAGAGTGATTGTTGAATCCTTGTCTTGGTAAGGGTAGGCACTGAATGAATTTTGAGAACACCTGTCATTTTCTTTTTAAAGTTATTTATTCCTAGGGAGTATTTGTGATTTGAGGTACCTATTATATTTCCTCCCAATTTAAGGTTTTTAATAAATCAAAATTTTTGATTAATATATAAAACATATCATTGGTATATAAATAAGCTCTATAAGTAAGTTAATCTTATATATGGTCTTTTATTTCCTAAACAGAGACTCTACAGGGGCAGGTAATTCACTGGTCCACAAGCGGTCTCCTTTACGTCGAAACCAAAAGACCCCAACATCCTTGACCAAGCTGTCTTTACAGGATGGACATAAAGTCAAAAAGCCAGCATGTAAATTTGAAGAGGGTCAGGATGTCCTAGCTAGATGGTCAGATGGCTTGTTTTATCTTGGAACTATCAAAAAGGCAGGTTACCTTTATATATCTTTGCTGTTTTGTGCAGTAAACTTTTAATAATTTTGAATTTAACTTCATGTTTTTGACTTACAAAGAAATCACTATAAATATTCCTCTGTATTTCAGATAAACATATTGAAACAGAGCTGCTTCATCATATTTGAAGACAGTTCTAAATCCTGGGTTCTCTGGAAGGACATTCAAACAGGCAGGTGCTACTATTTCTCTTGAACATGATTTACAGTAAAATTTGATTTTCTTTAGCCTGTCACTTTCTAGTATTTTTTGTTGAGTATAGTATATTAAGGTAACTCAGAATCACTTTTGAGGAAATGTATTCTTCATAGTCCTCAAGGAGTTATAATCTACATCATAGACCCTGAAAGAACAGGAATTATTCTTGTTAGAGTAGAGATAGACTAAAGAACAGATGCATCAGTGGTGCACATCTATGAACTATTGTTACGGCCCATCTAATAATAACTTTGAAGAAAAGTTTTTAGCCACTAATCTGGGTAACATTTTGGGCTTCAACTTAACTGTTACCTGCTTATATTAGTAAAAGTAATGTAGGGAGCTAGTATTTATTGAGGACATACTATTTGCCAGATGACTTGGGGGAAATTAAGACATGTTAAACAGGTTTAGAGTATTAGAAGTATTCATTAATAAGAATGATTTGAAATGACCATTTGATTAGGGGTTTTAATGTTTAGATGGGAAAATGAGGCTATATTTGTATGCCAATGAAAGTGTATACAGGTATTGTTATAGGTATGTTTTTTGTAATGCTTCCTATTTTATTGTAATAATTTCTATAATTGCTGTATGCCCTTTGAATCTGCTAAATAAAGGTGTTGTTCTAGGTATTTCTCTCATGAAAAGTGATTTATAAATTATGAGTATTAAAAATCTGAGTATTTTAGCTGCACACCAAAGCCCTGCCTTTTTTTTTTTTTTAATTGAGTTAATAGGCCTGCACTAAGACCTGTGTTTCATATCTCCTAGAAAGGAGATGTAAATTTTCTTTCCCTAAAGGGTGGTTACCTTTTTTTTTTTTTAAGATTTTATTTATTCATTTGAGACACAAAGATAGAGAGAGAAAGCATGAGCAGGGAGAGAGGCAGAGGGAGAGGGAGAAGCAGGCTCCCCGCTGAGCCAGGAGCCCGACATGGAGCTCGATCCCAGGACCTTGGGATCGTGACCTGAGCTGAAGGCAGACGCTTAACCATCTGAGCCACCCAGGTGCCCCAGGGTGGATACCTTTTTTTTTTTTTTTAAGATTTTATTTATTCATTTGAGACACAGAGATAGAGAGAGAAAGCATGAGCAGGGAGAGAGGCAGAGGGAGAGGGAGAAGCAGGCTCCCTGCTGAGCCAGGAGCCTGACGTGGGGCTTGATTCCAGGACCTTGGGATCGTGACCTGAGCCGAAGGCAGACACTTAACCATCTGAGCCACCCAGGTGCCCCAGGGTGGATACCTTTCTAAAGTATTTAGTGATTGGGTTTTTAATTTGAATCCCAAGTGGAACTCTATGGTAGGTTACTACTGTGTGTTCTATTTCTTGATTTCACTCTTAATCTTTTTTAAAGAATAAGAAAGTTTTGGTAAAAGAATTAAATGTTCTAATTACCATGTACATAGTTGATACTCAGGGCTTAGCTCTTACTCTGGTAAAATGTCTTTCAAGAGAAACTTTTTATAATTCTTGGGATTGATCAGTTTAAAGTTCTGAAATTACGTTTTGAATCTGAAATTGAGGAGTCAGTGAGAAAAGGGATAGGAGAAGGATCGGACATCTCCAACAGTAGTTATATTGAGCAGATTTTGTTACCCTGCATACAGAATTATCTTTTTTTCTTAGTTTGTAAACATGGGTCTGTCTTTGTGGTAGGACTGAAACATGTTATTACTGCTTCTGTTCCCCTATTAGTTATGAGTCCCTTTCAACTTTTCAGGGTTCTTGCAGGTTAAATACACATTTATTTGTCTGTCTCCCCCCCACCCCCAATCCATTCCTTCCTTCCTTGCAGACAGGAAGAAGAAAGCCAGTCATACATATAGAAAGTTGTGAAAGTGAAGGGTACTGTCCAACATGTGTTCCACCCAGTATTATCAGTTTAGTGGTGTGTGATTGTTTTTGCTCACTGGCTTTTTTTATTATCCTTAGAATTGAAAAAAGAATTGCTCCTTGGCTATTTAACTCTTTTTTAAAAAAGATTTATTTATTTGAGAGAGTGGGAGAGAGAGAGAAAGTGTGTGCACACGCATGGGGGGGAAGGGGGAGAGGGAGAGAGAAACTCAAGGAGACTCTGCACTGAGTGCAGAGCCCGATGCAGAGCTTGATCCCATGATCCTGAGATCATGACATGAGCTGAAACCAAGAGTCCTATGTCTAACTGACTGCACCATCCAGGCACCCCTATTTTACTCTTTATAGCACCCAGAAAATAGCGCACATGTAATTGGAGTTGCTATAGAATGAGGAAGTGAAACTGAATACTGCATTAATGGCAGATTTCAGTGTGGAGAGTAGCTTCAGTAATTTTCTTTCTATAAGAAACCTGCTAACAATATATATATATCATAATAACTTAATAAATTGGACTAATTTCACCCATTTAATAAGATTATTTTTTTAAGATTTTATTTATTTGTCAGAGAGAGAGCGCAAAGCAGGGGGAACGGCAGGTAGAAGGAGAAGCAGGCTTTCCCGCTGAGCAGGGAGCCTGATGTGGGGCTCGATCCCAGGACCCTGGGATCATGACCTGAGCTGAAGGCAGACGCTTAACGACTGAGCTGCCTAGGCGCCCCTATTTGTTTATTTTTTTAAGATTTTATTTATTTATTTGACAGAGCACAAGCAGGGGGAGCAGGAGAGGGAGAAGCAGAGGGAGAAGCAGGCTCCCTGCTGGGAAGGGAGCCCAATGGGGGGCTTGATCCCAGGACCCTGGGATCATGACCTGAGCCTAAGGCAGACGCTTAATGACTGAGCCACCCAGGCGTCCCTAATAAGATTATTTTAAAAGTTTATGTAAATAAACTTATGTAGAGAGAGTCATATTAGTAATCAAAGGCATGTGCATTATAAAAGGGAGATAGGTTAAGACAAATACATTTAGAAGGATTTTAAATTTTAACACCTAATATGGTTTCTGTGAAAATAGTTTTTATTTTGGATATTACTTTAATAGTTGCATTAATGTTTTATATTCTTTAATCGATACTGCATACTCAGTTCTAGCAATTTATTCAAAAGAAATAATTCAAAAGTGAAAATGTTAGGTGGAAAATATTTACTGTAGTTTTATTTTAACAATAACAAAAAATTTGATATATATAAGATAAAACCCGGGGCCGTCAGTCCTTTTTCAGGGAATTGCTGATTTGGACTGAGAGGTGCCAGGCTCGATCTGGTTGCTCTCCTGACTGGAGCCGTAAACTCAGAAGCTATGCGGGCCATTTCCTTCCAAGTGTACAAGGAAGTAAACAAAGCCTGGGAGAGGTAGGGAGAGCGGACAAGAGACCAAAATAAACAAGGAAAAATGCAAAAAATGAACAAACAAAAAATTTGGTAACTTACGTACCTAGAGTAGAAGGGTAATAAAGTAAGATTGGTTATTTCTACTGGATAGAATATTATGCAGCTATTAGAAATTATAATTTTGAATATAGTGTGAGCAATACTTTTGATAGAAAAAATATTACAAAATATAGATGAAGGAAAGATCTCAGAGTGGAGAGAATATGGACTCTAGCATATCTGAATTCGAATCCTAGCCTTGATACTTTCTGAGGGTCCTTGGGTTAGTTACTTTATCTTTCTGACCTCAGTTCTTCTCTATAATAATAAGATACTTATGTAATAAGTTGTAGAATTAAACAAAATAATATATGTCAAGAACCTAACAATACTTCGCTGATAGCACAGAATAGTACCTACCTTTTTATTATTGTTGGCATATGAATATACCATGTAGTTTGTGAAATTGAGGAGAAGAGAATATTGGGAATAATGATGTTAGAGTGTTAAAATCATATTCTTAATTTTATGGAATAAAATTGTTTTTAGAGTAAAAATGCCTAAAGAAGAAATAATTTACCTATTAAGGTAAAAAATATAATTAATAACTGTGGAACACCTTAACGTTTGTTGCACTGAGATTTTGTTAGGAGACTTTATTGGACAGCATATTTCCAGATTTCTGAAGCTGGAGATTAAATAATTGGGGTTCAGCTTCTTTCATAAGTCAATAAATAAAAAGAAATGTATAAAGAAAGAAGTCATTGACATACCTTCTTTGCCCTTTTTCTTTAGTCTTATGATGGTAGAGAGTATAGGGTGAGTGGATACATGTATATAGGTAGATGTGTGTTCTGGAGAGTAGTTCAAGTGTTCACAAAAGATTGCGCATTTCCTTGCCCTCCAGGGGAGTAGCAATGTTAGATGGGAGGGACACAGGGTGCATAGAGATAGCATTTTGTGGGTAGTACTTTGTCTTGAGAAGAAATCATTATAATTTAGTGAATAAACATTGCCAATATGGGCTACCCACAGAGTCAAAAAAGTAGTTTGGTATATGAAATTCTGCTTTATTATGACTATCTTTTAATGTATATTTTAAACATTTTAGGAGCCACTGGAAGTGGGGAAATGGTCTGTACAATATGTCAAGAAGAGTATTCAGAAGCTCCCAATGAAATGGTTATATGTGATAAGTGTGGCCAAGGTAAACATTGATTTCCTTTATCAATGTTTTGATAAGTTTTATTACATACTTAATGCTCCTATTGAAGATTAATGATTAAAAATACTTTACATTGGTAACTTGAAGCTGTTATAAATTTATTCATCAATTGTAAATATATTAATGTAGGAGAATACTAAAATGCCTTCTTGAAATTGTGTTGCAGTATTTATTAATAAAATAGAATTTGCTTTATGCTTTTTTTGATATTAAGGATATCATCAGTTGTGTCACACACCTCATATTGATTCCAGTGTGATTGATTCAGATGAAAAATGGCTCTGTCGACAGTGTGTTTTTGCAACAACAACAAAGGTATCTTTTAAGTGTTTTGGGCTAAAGCCCTAAATGGAATTTGTAAGGCACTCTCAACGTAATGATTGTGTACGTTGAAAGTTTATGTGACTGAAATGAACAATCAATGCTGGGTAGAAAGAGGTGAGGCTTATTGTTTGATAATGATGCTTAAAGTGACTTGGAGCTGTCCTTGCACTTATTTTCTGATAGTGAGTGGTCTTGGAATTGGGGCAATAATTTGAAAGACAACAAAATAAAGATTATTATTAGTCAAACAGTTTGTGATATGGTAAGAAATTTAGAGTGGAGATTTCTTCAGAAGTTTCAGAAGCATTTTTATGTTAAAGAATTGTATTTAAAATTTTATCCTTCATTCGTTTAAATAACTTTTTCCCTCTAATATAGAGGGGTGGTGCGCTTAAGAAAGGACCAAATGCCAAAGCATTGCAAGTCATGAAGCAGACATTACCCTATAGTGTGGCAGACCTTGAATGGGATGCAGGTCATAAAACCAATGTCCAGCAATGTTATTGCTATTGTGGAGGCCCTGGAGAGTAAGTAGTTATTTCATGCCCTGTATGTGATTTTTGTTTATATTATCTTCTTTATTTTTGTTACTGATTGTGGTGTGGGATTGATAGTGAATTGTAAATGCATGAAAGTGTCAATAAAGAAAATTAGGGGAGAAAATTTAGAGATCGTAGTTATATTCATCTGTATCATTAGATGTTAGCTAAATAAGTGAATCTGAGTTCTAACCAAGAATGGTTAGAAATTTACCTTTAACTTCCGATCACTGGTCTTAGTTTTGCTTTTTGGAACTAAACAGATACATTTTATCTCTCTTTGAAGGTAACTCTTAAAATATTTCCATCTAGCAATCATATTTCTCACTCCCATGACTCACACCAATAGTGTAGTGTTTTTTTCCAGGTTAAAATCTCCATTATCATCAAACATTCTTTGTGACATGACTTCTAACCTCTGTCTTTGTTGCGCTCTAGGTTTGAAAGTTACTCTTGAAATACGGTGTTATGATTAGAAAATTAGAAAATTCCAGGAGTAGTCTCACAGAATATAATTGGGCTATTAGAGTTCAGAACATTATGCTTCTGTTGTTGCAAGGAAAGATTCTATTTATTACTTCTCTTAGGTTGTCCTCTTATATTTTTTTTGCTCATTTTGGGTTTGTGGTGGTCAACTAATACCTCTTATTCTTTTTTTTTTTTTTTTTGGTATAAGCTCATATTAAGCCAAGTTGTAAATCATGTATTTGTAGTACATTTAAAAAAATGCTGGTGAATCGTATTTCACTCTTTAAATTGTAATTATTGTTTTCTTGTGTCCTTCTTCCTCTCAGACTCAGTGTTTCTCTTAAGACAAGGGTGCTGTTTATTTTTTAAAGATTTTATTTATTTGAGAGAGAGAGAGCGCATGAGTGGGGGGTGGGCAAAGGGAGAGGGATAAGCAGACTTCCTGGCGAGTGGGGAGCCAGACTCGGGGCTCAGTCCAAGGACCCTGAGATCATGACCTGAGCCAAAGGCAGATGCTTAACCGACTGAGCCACCCAGGCACCCCGACAAGGGTACTGTTTAGAATGCTGGGTTAGTCATTGTCATTAAATGTCATTAAATGACAGTCATTGTCATTAACATAGTATCTGTTCAAATGCATGTACAGAAAATGTAAAGTTTACCATGACTGGGACATAAGTTGTTCAGTGATGAAACATAAATAAATATATAGATGAATGTTTAGTTCTTCGTTCTCCCTAATCTCTAATTCTTAATGGAATTTTTTATTTGTGATTTAACATTTTTATAACAATTCTTAGTTTTTGGTCACCTGCAGATTTAAGAAACATTTGTCTAGTTTCTTTTTCACTTATAAAAGAGATACAGTGAATAAGCATAGAGAATGATCTTTTACTCATTTATACCTAGCATTTGGTTTAAAGTATTACTCAAAACAGGTAGAAACCATCATAGACATTTTATGAAGTGGATCATTCATTGTTCTTTAAGTACCATGACCACGTGAACTGTGTTTGATATTGTTAGCCACTCTAACTTTAGCAGAGGACCTAGCTAAGTACCTGGAACATAATTAGTATTAATTAGTCTTTTGATGAATGAATAACCTTACTTAATATTGGTCTTCTTGCCTTTGCCTACATATGGCTTACAGTTAATGGGGGACTTACTTTTTGAGCAAAATAATTATTGGAAGAAAAGGCATTATTTGGGTGGCAAATAAGGATATCAGTATATCAGAACCATGTACCAGCTGAAAAGAGAGGATATCCTTAGGTAGAGATTCAGTTTTAGCTTCTTCAGCTATTGGAAAAAGAACAAAACCTGTCACAAAGCCTTTATATCTGGTAGAGTCTTTGATTAGATTTATACTTAGGTTCACCAAATTTATATATAAAGTTGCTATTCTACATTCCTTTCCATTATAATGGAAAAGAATAATGGAAACACTGTGAAGATACAAAGCTGCCTGTGACTATTGGGTATATTGGGCGAACAGCTGTACACATCAGTAACCTCTGAAACTAATCTCCATTAGGGGTTGTAGAGAGTTGATGTGAAAAAAAATCCTGGGTTTGTTCTTTGACAGAGATTCTTTACTGGTCTAGGAACCAGGCTTCATAAGTTCTTGTGAATAAGGAAGGAGGGATGAAATCCTCAGTAACCTTTTTGGGAAAGAAAAAATTTCATGTTAAATATAGCAGAAATGTCATAAGGTAATCATGACTATTTTGTATAATGCCACTTGGTTTTGTTTTGCTTTGTTTTTAAAACTTTACCTCAAAAGGTAGTAATTTTAATCTTAACTTTTTTTCTTATAGCTGGTATTTAAAGATGCTACAATGCTGCAAATGTAAGCAGTGGTTTCATGAGGCTTGTGTGCAATGCCTTCAAAAGCCAATGCTGTTTGGAGACAGGTGAGAAGGATACTTGAACTTTACCAATTGATATATATATTTTTAGCTTTTATACTGTAGTTATGTTTGCAGTTTCAGATTTCTAAATGTAATTACAACAATGATTTGTGAAGGAGTCATTTAAGAGGGAAAATATTGAATGACAGACTTAAATTATGCATAATTTTAAAATACACAAAATTTTTGTGCTTTTAGATGTTATTTCAGAACAGTATTAAGTGTTTAATCAGTGATTATATTTGCTCCTATTGCCCCACAATGCTCTAAACTATTCCCATTGTTACCTTCCTTTAAAAAACCTCAGGGATCCTGTGACAGAAAATTGGCAAAGGCCACAGAACCTTGATACAAAATTTATACCTTCACCGATCTAAAAAATTTACAGAAGCAGACCTAATGTGGTTTTTGGATAAGGAGAATGTGGAATAGCAGAGAGCTCTAGGAAGGAAAATGAAAGAGCACTGAACTTGGCATAAAAAACCTGGGTTTAAATGTTGGCTTATGCTGCTTACTGTCTTTCAGAACTTAGGAAGATCAGTTTATCTCCTTTTATTTTACCAGATTGTTTAGAGCATTGAGTAGAACATTGTATATGGGGGCTGTCATCACAATTCATAGTACACACAAGCCATTAGTAAAATATACCTGTGTATGAATCTCTGTGTGAACTCTGAATGTCTAATGGGTAAAAAAAAAATTGCCCTTGCCCCCATATATGAACTATTTCATTATTTGTTGTTACTAGAAAACTTTAAATCACAGTGTCATAGTTCAAATTATATTTTGCTTTGTGTATCACTCATCTATTGTAGGATATGTACTTGCTGAATATTAGCTTTAGTTGTTGAATAATTTATGTATACCTTTGATTACTCAATATGCAACTTTTCTTTTTTTCTTAGGTTTTATACATTTATTTGCTCTGTCTGCAGTTCTGGACCAGAATACCTCAAACGTCTACCATTACAGTGGTAAGTATGGACATTTCTGTTAAGGAGCAATAAAGAGCCATATTCTTAAACCTACAGGATGAAATGTTCTGTATATTATTAACTTGGTTTAAATAAAAATTTGCTTTTCTTTATACCTTGCTTTATTTCTTTTATAGATCCGTAAACATGATGTCTTTTCACTAAAGATTATCTAGTTTTATTGCTGAAATAATAAGGCCATTTGTTGTCTAATGCATAAAATGTAGCTTTACATTTCTTTTAGATTTTCAAAATTCTTATTCATGTTTTTAATTCTTTTGGGCCTTCAGAATAGCATACAGCAGAAGAGAGAGGTCTTATACCAAATATGCTGGTTTCTGTTTAGTGTAATTCTTGGGTATGGGAAGTGTGATGAATTTTGGGAGATTTCTGATAAAATGCTTATAGTAAGTACTTAGAAATTTTTATTAAATGTTATATGCATTTTAGGAAAAGATAAGATTTAACTCATGAATCAGATGAAGTGTTAAAATATCTGTTCTATGGCTTATATGTAAGTGAAATGCAAAATTTTTTATTCTAAGTTATTTTTTCTTAGAGTTACTTCCTCTTGGAATGTATTTTAAGAAATTACTCAAATACCTTTTAGTTCAAATTTACTACTCAGTATAAACAAATATTTGTTTTCCAATTATTTTCATATGTAATGATTTATTACATTGTGAATAGGACTTATGCTATTGACCCTCTGCTCACCTAAATACTTCATGTTGGATTTTTTGATTGCTGTTTTTATTTTTTAAAATGTGATTTCCTAGCAATAACCAAAAATATTGCTTTTGTATATTGTGATTATTTTTGGATTCCAGGGTAGATATAGCACACCTATGCCTTTACAACCTAAGTGTTATTCACAAGAAGAAATACTTTGATTCTGAACTTGAGCTTATGACATACATTAATGAAAACTGGGATAGATTGCATCCTGGAGAGGTAAGTGGTCTTAGAGCTAATTTCATTAGCTACTTGATGTCTTTTTTGTTTTATTTTGTTTCTGTTAAAAGCAACTAAGATACATGTATAAATTACACATCTAAAGCAGAATTTTATTTTTAGTTCAGGGAGAAGTAACTTTGATAGCAGGGTCAGCCCTCTCATCCTCCTGGTTATTGCCTGCTAACTCAGGGAAAAATGCAGGAGGAAGTAAATTACTTGATTCTTCGATTTTCTGAAGTGAGAATCATTATAGTTAAAGATGGAAGGGAGAAATCCTTATTATTGCATATCTTACTTATGGTTCCTCTTTCTGTTTTTCTAAGTTTCTATAAATTTAAGAGATATAACCAACCCTGTTCCTTTCTCTCTTGTTGATACTCCCTTATATATATATATCTTTGACTTCCAGGAATGGGAGGACACAGTAATAGTGTTAGAATAATGAGTTAGGGAGTAAAGCTATTCTAGTTGGAGATTGTCCCCCTCATTCTGACATCTCATTTTGCTTTTCATTTGCAAAGTCTAACCACTCATGCTGGTTTACAGAGTCTTTTAAAAAAAGCAATATAAAGGTTGATGTATGTTCATTGAAAAAGATTTTGAAACAATAGACAAGCGCAAAGAAGAAAGTAACTAAAATAACTTTAATAGTTAACTTGTTTTTAGCACTTATTTTGAATTATTAAAATATAGATATTAACTACTCTTAGCTTAATGTTTTTGTTTTTTCCTTTTGAGAGTGTGGGGGTGCTGGGGAGGGGCAGAGGGAGAGGGAGAGAGAGGATCTTAAGCAGGCTCAGTCCCCAGAGTGGAGCCCGATGCTGGGGCTCTGTCTCACAAACCTGAGATCATAACCTGAGCCAAAATTAAGAGTCAGGTGCTTAACCGACTGAGCCACCCAGGCACCCATAACTACTCTTAGCTTAAATAAAAATTCTGTTTTATATTATGTGGAATTAGATGTGTGAATTTTAGTCACACATTACTTTTTGAAGAGGTAAAAGTTGTGTAAAGTGAAGTTTAGGAAGAATTTCTGCTTTTGTAGCTTTAGACATGGGGTAGTTTATAAAAGGTTCATGTCAAATTAGGATATCAGGGTTTTTTTGGGTTGTTTTGGGGGTTTTTATGGGGCATCAGGGAGAACATAATGCACATTGAAAAGCTAGTTTGTGGTAACAGCTGCATATAAAACAAACACTTGTAGGATACTTAGATTTTTTTAAATCAAAGATATTATTAAAATCAATTGAGCTGAGATGTTTTGAGTGTTAGAAGTTGGAACACAACACTTTTCTGTTACATGCTTTTTCTGGATGAAATTTGAGAGAAAATGAGTATCTTACAAAGTTGATAAATTTTAGTAAACTGATTAGTAATAAAAGAAAAAAGTGTAAGGCACTAGTGGCTGTAGTGTTCATTATAGTCATCTTAATATTTAATACTTTAATATATTCTTTTAAAATGCTTTCTTTCTAGCCATGGTTCCTTCAGCACTTCATATGCAGATACATCTCTATTCTTAGTACATTTTATGTTTCACATGATTAAATTCTGTAGTAGTTATTTCATGTAGACAGTGGGCACAGATATAAAAACTCAAGTTACTTTATTTCAAATGCTATCTTTTATTAAAATGAAAAATGATATTTAGATTTTATTCAAGAGGCTGAAAATAGAAAAAATCACAATTAGACTATTAGTCTAGACAAGTAGTCTATTTCTAAGAAATGAATTCAGTTTATGAATCTTATGTATCTTAGTTCTAGCTGTACTTCTGATACATATCAATAAATTTATTAGTAGATACATGTTTTCCTTTTCTGTAGCTTATGTGATAATGTCTTAGAAATAAGATGTTATACATTCAGTTTGATTTCTTACTCTTTGCCAATATGGAAATTTTTTTTAATTTAAAAATTAAGAACATTATACTCTAATAAAACTTTACAGTGGAAAAGTTTTACTTTTCTGAGGAATGTTTCCATTTTTTGGGAGCCATCAAATTTATTATCAGAACAAGTGACTTTCTAATCATTTCTCATTGCTTTTTCTCTGCACTAAAAAAAAGAAAATATTCAGACTTAGTCATTCCATCCTCAAATGTTTACAGGTGGAAGTTCAGCTTTTAACTCTATATTAATCTTCTGTATCTTTATACTGTCATTATAATTGGTTTTTGAGAATGAGATTTTAATAATAGACTATAAAATTTATGCCAGCCTAAACATTTATTTGTAACATTTAAATGTAACTAATTTTCCACTTAATTTACTTTTAAATATTTGTGATAATAGAAACAAAGATAATACAAATAATGGATTATTCCAGATTATTAAAATAGTATATCTTTGGTTAACTGAAATTGAATTGCAAATTGAGTTTTGTCACTAATCCAAATTTAGGTTTATAAAACTTCCTTTTTGTTTATAAATACTTTGTGTTAAAAATCTTATAAATAGCTTTAATTACTTTTAAAACATGGGAAATACTGTGTGTTAAGTGTATTGTTGGTTATTGAGTACTTAAGAGTCATTTAGAACGTTGGTTCTTACTATGTATACTGTCGACTATATGACATAGGCACTTGCTGTAGAAGTTTCTCCTCAAAAATGAAACAAAACAAAAATAGTTGTGATTTAACTGCCTTAAATGTAGAGTTTCTTTCCTCCATGTGGGTAAAGAAAAAAAATCTTGTGGTGACTTGAGAAGTTGATTGAGAGTTTTATGGCTTTTTTTTTCAGGAATATATATGGACACACTAGTCATAGTCATAGGGAGGCACTTATATTTATTTTCTGAGCTGAATTAGGACTTAATTTTATATATGATAACACTGGTCAAAATTTAATGGTATTTCTATGTTATTTTGGAAGCCCCGTAAGTACTTATTTCAATTTCTAGTTACTTGGAGCAATCTTAATTGAATCAGTGGTATCCGTTTAGTGTTTTGTGCCTTTTTTTTTGATATAAAAGAAATACTATGACTATTTTTATAACAAAAAGATGTTTCAAAAGTATTAAACTTCTTTTGGAGAGTATATCCTTTCATACTGAAAGGCAAATTTAACATTTATGTATCATATTTTTTTTCTTAGTTGGTTATTTCAGGATTGTGAAGAGAAGCTGAAACTTTTAGAACATATTGGAACATAATGATAGTTATATATCCTGTTTTCTTATGTGATTTTTGTTTTCTTTTACATCTTTGAGACTTCTTGCCTTATATAGACTAAATGTAGCTATTTGAGAAACTATTGTTTTGTAGTACTTTTTTTTAAGATAGTAAAAATATGTAATGCAACATTCGAGATCCAAGTAAAGGTTTATTTAGAATGAGCAATTAACTGTTGTACCAGATTGCTTTTGAGAGTTAAAAAGAGATATTCATACTTCGGTATCTACTTATCATTTGTCCTTAATTCCCAGAGTGATCTGAAATCCTAGTTCTATAAGAGCAACCTACTTTTCTGTTAATGGTGTTCTTAAATTTTAACCCCCAAAGATTCATAGCAGTGTATTGAGTGCTACCTTTTGAAGGATGTAGGGGGAAAGGCATAAACTTAAATGAAATACTATAGCAGATATGATGTTTTAGCTAAAGAAGAAAATATAATAGAGGTGGTATAATATTTTTAAATGAAAATTATAAGAAAATGATTAACAACAATACTTGAGGCTTTGAGTGTTTCGTATTAACATACAGTGTATAGGTTGGCAAACAAATTACTTAACCTGTTTTGCATCTTAAGCCTAGGTGGCATGGTAATTCAAAGGTGTATTTTATTGAAGGGAAGAGTTATAACTATACCTAATAGCATTTATGTCTATACAGAAATTTACAACCCTGAAAGTAAAAGCATAATGTGAGATTAGTATCTGTGGTGGGAGGAACAAAAATGGTTATTATGTTAGCGATATTTTAAACCTCATGGTCAGATGGCAGACTTAGAATATGATGCTCTTTTAGTACAGATTATTTGATTCAAACTATAATATCTGTACTTAGAGTCTTCAAAATATGGAAAGGGATCCCTTGGCCCCATAATGCAAGTTGAAATATATAGTTCTATGCAAAATAGTTTTGGAGTGCTGAAGGAACTTACAGATAAAATTTCTGAGGAACTGTAGAGAGCAGGTACCAAAAAAAGAAGAGAGTTCAGTGTGCTTTTCAAAAAAGTAAAAGGGGAATAGATTTGAGAAATTAGTTTTGTTGATTGTCAGCAAATTGTAGAGCACGTTTTTCAGATGTGGTTTGTGAAGATTTAAAAAGCAATAAGGAAAAACACTTTTATTAGAATAAATCATTTTAAATACCCTAGTTTCTTTTATTGTTATGGTTAGCCACACTGGTATGTCAAATGCTATGGGCATAGTATGGACATAGTGTAACTGAATTTCATATTAGATACTGAAATTTGAACTGGTTAAAATTAAAAGTAAAAAATGGATATGTAACCAGTTGAAAAATAGAAACAAAAGCATTCAGTGGCTTGGAAATATTCTTGAGGGAGATTCTAATGGAGAGCCACAGGTTCTGTCTTTGTGTCTCCTCCTAATTCAAGAAGGATGACAGAATCAAGAGAAAAGATTATCTCAAACACTGACCTGAAAACAAAGCAAATTAACAACAGTTATAAAGTTCTGCTTTTAGGCTTAAATACACATCCAACCAGTTCAGAAGAAGCAGTGTATGATAGCGAAAACTTGATTTGATCAGTTTATCTGATAAGATTTTAGAGTTTGGGTGGGGAGGTGGGGGGGATGAGGAAGAGATGGAATTAGTTAGCCAAAGGTTAATAGGAAATAATTATGTAATGTGGTTGCTAAGAGCTTTCAACCTAATCTTGAACTTAGACATAATCTTACACTTAGACATGATAGCTGCTATCAAATATTTGAAGAACTGGCTTGTAAAAAAGGACTAGAAGAGTTCCAGGAAGGAAGGTTTTGTCCACCTATGAAATGGGCTCCCTCAGTGGGTGCCTTATCAGCTTTCATTTTTGTTAATATTTAAACCAAGGTTGAATGCCTGTCAGTACTATAAAAGTATTGATGGAACCTTGAATTACATGGACATCTAAAGTGTCTTTCAACCTTTAAGGTCTGATTCTGTTATTTCTTCTTTAATAGAAATTCTCTATCTTTGAAAACTGCAGAAATTACAATAAGAGGAAGTGGTATGGTATAGAGGCATGAGCACCAGACTGTCCCATTTCTTTTCTTATTTTCTAAAAGTACCCAGTACATTAGCAAGTATGGACTCTTAGTGAATGTTGAGTGAATGGACTTATTGTCATTTGGGTTCAGAATTCTAGCTCTCTCACTAATCAGCCATTGAATTTGAGCATTTCATTTAACCTTTATATCTGTTAACTAATCTGTAAAATAGAGTTGGAGTAGATGACTCTAAGTCTCTTTTGCCTCCAACATTCTATTTGACAGATTTGTTTACTCTTTTTACTTGAAGCAGTTCTGAGGTTTGGAAGTTTAAATTGGTAAAGAACATACTGGTGGTACTCTTGAAAGTCAACTATGATACTCTGGATTTTTGTTTTTTTTAAGTTATTGTGGCTTTAATTGAGAATGGTCCTTTTATAAAAATTGAGAATTTTTTGCTGTTGGGCCCCAGTCTTTAAACACTTAGAAGAAGAGGCAGAAATGACTCTTAAGGAAGCCCTTTTGAAACAAAATAATATTTTCTAGAATTGAATTTAAAATCAAGATTTTAAAACGATTTGTGATGATAAAAAATTACTGAGACATTTTGAGTTTTAGGGCTGGCTAACGTCTATAACTTTTATGAAAATAACCCCCCCCCCGTTTCACAGAATTTTTTGAAGTTATAGAGATTATTGGTTTCTGCTAATATTAGAAGTATTGGGAAATAAAATTTTATGTTTCTCATTACTTTTTATACTCTTCCCTAATAATATCTATTAGAACCAATATATGGTTGATATTAAAGTCATTCTAATATATTATTTCCTCAGATTATAGAATTAAATGTAATAACTAATAAAATCCCATTCTTGTAATGTTTTACAGTTTACAGTTCTTTCAGACATATCGTCTGATTCACATAATTACTGGTAATTAGAGGAGGATTTTTACTCCCCTTTTTATAGATAAGAAAACAAGCCTTAAGAGGTTAAATGACCTTAGATCATGCAGCTAGTCAGTGAGGACCTGGAATTAGAACTTAGATCTTCTGACTACCAGTCAGTATACTTTACTTCTGCATCACGTTGCCTCTGTCTAGCACCTGTATATTACTAATTGATGAAATTATAGTGCGTTAAATTGTTTCTTGATACTTCACAGCTGGCAGACACACCAAAATCTGAAAGATATGAGCATGTTCTGGAGGCATTAAATGATTACAAGACCATGTAAGTTGATTTATTTTATGTATCCCTATGAGGGAGACATTTAGTAAGTATAAGGAATAATGGCATTTGTTTAAGGATTGTGGGATTGGTGTTCAGAACTAGTACAAACCATTTTAAGCTTTTTAATGTCCTATTTTTCGGTCAGTGTAAAGTAGTGATTCTCAAGGGTTGGAGAGGGGAAGAGCAATCCTCTGGGAATGGTGGATGTGGGAGGCAGGCATACCAATATCTCGGGAATTTGGCCTGTTCAATTGAAAAACATTCAGTAATGACTTGTTTTTATAATACAGTCTCCTGAAAATAAAATAAAATCTTAGCTGGTGGGAAAATGCAAACTGTAGTGGAAAATACCGTAGAGAATGTTGGTTTAATGATCACGAGATCTTCTATGATTTTAAGATTAGTTATTGTCAACAGTTACAGAAAAGTAGTATTAGTACTGTTTTTGATAATTGATAATTGTTTGATATATTCTTGTATAGGGCTTTCCTTTTTATAAAAAACCAGCGTATCTACATTTTTAAAAAATATTTAAAAATTGCAGTAGAAATGTTTTAAGGGTGTATGCTGGTTCTAACCAACCATTGAGCTATTTTATAAGATTTTTCTTTTTTTGAACTGGACAGCATTCCCTCCTTAAAAATATTGTAATCACTAGTGGCTAGCTAGATCTTTTGGCCAGTTCAAAAAGCCATGAAGTGCCTGAGCAGTTACTGTGCTAGTAAAAATACTTTATGGGACATTAATTCTGTAATCCAATTTTAGGGTACCAGAAATACATCTATTCCTATTATGATAGAAATGGGAGCTCCCCTTTCTCAAACCTGCATAACAGTGGAAGAATATTCCAAGCATTTGGTAGTGTGTTCTTAAGGTTAGGCAGGGTCTAGTAGCAATAGGTAGGTGGGGTGTTTTGGAGTAAGGAGCCTGAGGACTTAGGGAAACAGTTATGGAACACATTTTTCAGAGACGTAAACCCACACTGAAATAACTTTTCTCTGCTCCACGTTATTTCCAATTCTAGATCTGACACACTAGACACTGCTTTTATTTTTTGGACCTCTCATACTGGGTCCTCTTTTCCACTGCTAACGCCTGTTACTTTCTGACCAGGGTTTCTCCCCTCACAGATCCACTCTGAAATAGAATTTTTCTTTTCCTAAACCGTTTTTGAGATCTTTTAAACACATGGTGCTGAAATATGGAACAACACATTTTAGGACTAAAAAGACACCACTCTTTACTCTTCTTCCTTTAAAAAGTTAGAAGTGGACATGTGCTCTTCTCCCTTCTGATCCTATCCGTCCCTACTCCCCCGTTATATCCTGCTGTGGATTAGCTCTGGAGCAGAAAAGAATCAAGGAAAGCAAAGGGAAAGAGTGAGTTTTGTAGTATTGGGTGGACTTTCATGTATAAAGGCTTTATATCTGAAAGTTATGAGTTAGGGTCTGCCATGTATATGTGTTCAGTTTTTAAATTTTTAGTTAATTTTTTTAAAAATTTAGGTTTATGTCTGGGAAAGAAATAAAGAAGAAGAAGCATTTGTTTGGGTTGCGAATTCGTGTTCCTCCTGTGCCACCAAATGTGGCTTTCAAAGCAGAGAAAGAACCTGAAGGAACATCCCATGAATTTAAAATTAAAGGCAGAAAGGCATCCAAACCTATATCTGATTCAAGGTAAAAGTTGATCTGTGGCTTAGTTTTTCTCTTTAGCTTATTTGTAACTAAAAATGTGTTACTTAGTTGCATTAGTATATTTGAAAGTACAAGTGGTAGTTACCTTGATTTGTTTTCCTGTTTATAATTTCTTGCTTAGACAAGGTACAGTTAATTTAAATTAGATGTTTATTTATTTACTTTAGATCTTAGGCTTTCTAGGAATAAGTCCTATTGACTTTGTTAGCAGACAGTTAAGTACTGGCCTGTTCATTTGTTTGTTCATTTCTCATTCACTCATCCATCCATTTATTCATTCCATTTATCAAGCACCTTACTATCTAAGTGCTGGGGATATAATAACAAGACAGACTTTCTTTCTGCCCTGATGGGGTTAAGAGTATACTGGGGAAGAAAGGTGATAAAATAATTACAGGTCATGCTAGTGCCATCTAGGACATAGCAAATGGATTTAGATTGTTCTGGGACGGATAGAGGTGAAACAGTCTACTCTTAAGAAGGAGGCTTAAGGAAGGCCTATTTAAGATGATACTTAAGCTGAAACTCAAAGAATGAGACTAACCAAAAAATGCAGAACAAAGGGAAGAATATTGCAGATGGTGGAAATAACAAGTATGAAGGCTTGAGGCATGTTCTAGGAACTCACATACTAGTAAGGAGTGAATGAGGGCTAGAGAGTAGCATCAGGTGTTGAAAAGTTTGGGTGGGGCTTGATCATGTAGAGTTGTGTAGGTCTCCTAAGGAGTTCGGGTGTTTTTTTAATGATGGGGAGCTGTTTAAAGATGTAAGCAGACTGAATTATCCTTTAAAAAAAATACATCTTTGTATGCTGTTTGGAGAATGGGTAGGTATAGAGGTAAGAATAGAAGCAAGAGAAATGAAGACTCCTGCAGTTTTCTAGGTGAGAGATTGTCTGGGTAGGTGGTATCATTCAAATGGAGAGAAAATAGGTTCAAGATCTCTGTTGGATGCAGAATTTATTGGCTTTGCTAATGAATTAAATTTATGGAAGAAAGGGAGGAATGAAGAAGTTATATAACGCTATATAATGCTCAGATTTCTGGCTTGAGCAACTGGTGGGTGGTGATGTCTGTTATCAAGACCTGCAAGAGCAGATTTGGCAAGGTGAGTGAAGCATTCTTCTGTTTCATACTAACAATTTGAGATTTTTACAAGGGATATCTAAGTGATGATGATGGACAGCTGGGTCTGTAAGTCAGGAGCTCAGGAGAGGTCAGGACACATGAAACAAATTTGGAAGCTGATTTATAAGGCCATGAAAATGAATGAAATTACCTAGGAAGCAAGAGCTGGGGTGAGGGGGAGTACTGTGGCCCAGATAATGCCCTGTTATCATTTGGAGATTTGGAAGAAGTGAAATAAACGAAGGAGGCTAAAAAAGAATGATCAGTGAGATAGGAGGAAACCAGGAAAGTTTGGTGTCTTGAAAACTAAGAGAAGGGGAGTGTTTCAAGAAAGATGAGCATATTAAACAGTATTGAATGCTGCTGAGAGGTAGATTTAAGATGAGAGAAAAATGTTTATTGCATAGGATAACATTCTGTTATTAGTGACCTTAACAAAAACAGTTTTTTGTTTGTTTTTTTGAAAAGGTAAGGATAGAAGTCAGTTTGGAGTGGGTTAAAGTATGATTAAATCCAGCACTGCTCAATTAACATGTCAAAACTGGGCTTTTTCTACAAATAAGGGACATAGGCAGATTCAAAATAACAATGATGATAATAAAGGAAAAGAGGAAAATAGGAAATAATCTTTAAGAATTCTGAATGAGAAGGGAGAAAGTGTAAAGGGAGGGCATGTGTCACCAACACTAAAGTAGTTTTATTGTGAAGAGAGGTAGACAAATGGAAGCTGAAGAGGGGAAGTGCTCAAGTGATGGCTTTTTAAAAGATGGAAAATTAATTGGAACCTGTTTTAATGTGCTAGTAGGAATGATCCAGTGGAGAAGAGATTGGTATAGGAAAGAGGGAAGGTAATTGAGGATACTGTAAAGTCCTTGAGAAACTAAAAGGGAAGGAACTTAGAACTTAAATGTGGGAATGGCTTTTGATAGGACTTACACCCTTTTGTTGAAATTGGGTGAAAATGGGTACAGATGCTAGTTCTATTACAAATTTGGCATTTGGGAGATGACTGAAGTTATTGCTTGGTAGCTTCTATTTTCTCAGTGAAATACTGAGGTATAAAGACGGCTGAGAGGGTTGTGCAGAGAGGGAAATTTAAGGAGCAAATAAAAGGTATGAGATAGTCATCTTGGAGAGTAAAAAAGGTAATTACACAGTGTTTCATACCCATTTGAGTTTGTAATAAAGTAGATACTGCTTTCAAGTTTTTTTTTCCCCTAAAGGAAAGCATACTTATTCTTAGCACTTTCAGATTTTATCATTAATCCTTTGCTATCGGTTGCCCATATTATGAATTAGAAAAAAGGTTTACACAAATTTTCTCATTCCTATCATGATATTAATAAGACACTATATCTGTGTTAGCTCTCAGGTTTTCATTTGATGCCACCAGGAAATGGTTCAAGCTTTCTTTAAAGGCATTCTCTATTCCTTCTGGGTCCTATGTATGAATTGGTCCTTTTAATCTGAGAGTACTTTCTTTAGTCCAAGAGTCCTCTATAAATGTTGATTATCTTTCAAAAAGCATGTATACCCCATCTACCTTATCCTTGAGACTTTTGATTATAGTTCCAGTTAAGCTTTGTTCCTCTAATTCCCTTGCTCCTTCCTTGTACTTTCCCAACTTTAGTTTGGTGTCTGGAGTAGTTGTCTTCTCATTTTTTCCATTCACCGCTTTCTAGCCTATTATATAGTATTATTCCTCCTTTTCCATGTTTTTTAACTAAATTTTCCTGGGTAACTTTCTTATAGCACTGAACCCTTTTTATTAGCCTGCTTGTGTACACCTTTGTCAACTTCTGACTATACTGTGAACCCCTTAGCACAGGGAAGATCTTTGTATTCCTATTATGATATCTCTTTTCTGTGGTAGATAATATTTGTTGAATAAATGAAGTTGATGTTCTATATGTTGATATTTGCCCTTTTCTTCTTCTCCTAGAGATGTCCTTGATTATTGCTTTTTTTCCTTCTTCCTATTGCTTGACATTTGCTTTTATATCTCAAAAACAGTTTTCTAGATCTTTCTAATTGTGTCTTTTGAATGACTCCCTGCCCGATATGAAGAATTCCTTCCTCTACACTCTTCCATCCTGGGTTCATTCTCTTTCTGATAAACATCATTCAAGGATATATATATACACATATATATATATCCATTTCTAAAGGCAGCCTGTGTTTATAACTAAAATATTTTAATATAGATACTTCCTGGCTCCATGTGGGTAACTATAAATTCGTAATCACTTTTAGTAATAAATTCTTGAAATATCTCCCAAGTACCACATAGTAACAACCTAAATTACATAATTGAACTTCTGGGAGTTTTGAAATCTTCCATCCAGTGTAGTAGTCTGGTTGTTTTTGTTTTTGCTTTTTAACTTTTAGGTGCTATATCTTTTTCAGAATTGTAGTAAAGAGAACACTTTTTTTCTTAAACCTTTGCATATGTAAATATTTCTGAAGTCAAGAAATGTATATTTAAATTGGAATGTATTATCTATGCACTTGACTAAACTTGTAGATTCAACTTATATTTAATTTTTTTGTTTTTATAGTACCATTAATATAAAAATATAAGTATAACCTAATTATTACATAAGTAGAGTGTGTGTTATCCATTGTCTTTTTATTTTCTTTATGCAGAAATTAAATACATAATGGTTTTATGTTTCAGGGAAGTAAGCAATGGCATAGAAAAAAAAGGAAAGAAAAAATCTGTAGGTCGTCCACCTGGCCCATATACAAGAAAAATGATTCAGAAAACTGCTGAGCCACCTTTGGTAAGAGGATGTGTTGGTATATGTTCTCAGAGAGGAAGGATGCTTGAAATTAACTGAGAAATGAGTATCTTTTTCATTTACTTTAGAACCATGCTTTAAATGTTATTTTTTATTTTCCAGGATAAGGAATCAATTTCAGAGAATCCTACCTTGGATTTACCTTGTTCTATAGGGTAAATAGAAAGTTATTTTTTCCTATCCTAGGAATTTTCTTTTGGGGGGAAATGGGAGTATTTCTATTGTTATGTAATATAGTCGTTATACCATTTAAATTTTTTTGTCTCAGGAGAACTGAGGGAACTGCACATTCATCTAATACCTCAGATGTGGATTTCACGGGTGCTTCCAGTGCAAAAGAAACTACCTCGTCTAGCATTTCCAGGCATTATGGGTAGATATTTTATATTCTTATTCCTTACTAATTTTCTTCTAGATAATTTTTCTTTGTAAAGTAATATTAAATTTTTAGCAATCGAAAGTTATATAAGTATGCCTTTCATTGTTTGAGAAGCAATCTATATGTAGATTCCTTAGGTTGTTAATATTCATCAGGAAATTTTGCTGTGTGCACAGAAAAGAGGTATACTGGTGTGTATAGGCTGTGTTCTTTTCCTCGAGACCTTTCTATGCTTGTAATATTTAGGTATGCCTTGCTTTAGGAAGACTTTTTCTTTTTTTAATATCTGAATCAGACATACAAATCCTTTTGTTACTAAAAGGATCTTAAACTCAGGATTTCTATCAGTAGCAGACTTCTCTAATATTTTAGTTAACCTGACTTTTCAGAAGGATACCTTTCCTAAAGCATGATATATCAGGTATGAAAAGATAGTTTACTTGGGGTCAGAACTGTGAGTTGCAAGTTTTATACTTCCCTTAGTTTAATTTTTGTTCACAATTCAGAAACTGCTCATGTAAATCATACAAAATTCAGAGTATTAAAAAGCTTAAAATGTAACTCATTTTTTAATGAATTGTGAAAAATACGTGAACTGTTTTTGGCCTCTTACCCAAGCATTTTGCTCATCTTCCTACATACATTGTCTTATTTAATTCTTAAAACAATCTTTTGAGTTGTAGGTCCTGTTATTCCCATTTTAAAGATAAAGAAACTGAAACTTGAGAGGGTTTTAAGAAACAAGCCCAGACTAGCATGTTTATTAACAAGGATAACAGAGCTGGGATTTTGAATTGAGCAGTGTGATTGTAAAGTCTTTGAATTTAGCTGTTATGCTATATTCTCCCCTTGTTATAAGATTAGAAAATCATTGAATTCCTTAGCTAAAAAGGACCTCAGAGATGATCTGGTTCAACCCCTTCATTTAATCTCTTCACAGAAGGGAATACAGAGGATATGAGATTTGAATTTGGCCAATATCACAGAGCTAGATTCCGGGTACCCTGATTTCTAGTTTATGCTTATTCCAGTTCAGTGCATTACTTCACTAGGCCTAGAACTGGTAATAAGAGAACATTTATTCTAGTTCTACCATCTATTTAAGCACATGGAACAATGTTGTGTATAGAGTAGGTACTTATTAAGTATTTACTGCATTGAATGAGTGAATGAACTGTCTTCTTTTTAATGATAAGACTGTTGACGATATCTGACTAATGAATAGGGCCTCTTCTTGGTAAGAATTTGTCTCATTGGCCTCGTAATTAAAAACTTCCTCTGATTCTTTTAAGCTTAATAGTACATTGTTAAGGAAGAAAAGCTCTTCAAAGGTCAGCCCCAAGAAGGTGATGGAATCTAACGAAGGCGAGTGATAATCCATTTATAAAAATAGCATGTATTGTTTTGGTTTGGCTGATTTTTATGTCAGCAAGGGTATATACTTACAGTAGAGTGATAGAAAAAAATCTGAGAACATATTGTTTGGGCAGAGGATGCTTTATAAACTCAGTAGACAATTGTGGTCTTTCTTGTTCCATAGATTATCTGACTCCAGAAAAAGAACTCGTACAGGAAGATCTTGGCCTGCTGCAATACCACATTTACGGAGGAGAAGGGGTCGTCTTCCAAGAAGAGCACTCCAGACTCAGAACTCAGAAATTGTAAAAGATGATGAAGGCAAAGAAGATTACCAATTTGATGAACTCAACACAGAGATTTTGAATAACTTAGCAGATCAGGAGTTGCAACTCAATCATCTAAAGAACTCCATTACCAGTTATTTTGGTGCTGCAGGTAGAATAGCATGTGGTGAAAAATACCGAGTATTGGCTCGTCGGGTGACACTTGATGGAAAGGTGCAGTATCTTGTGGAATGGGAAGGAGCAACTGCATCCTGACTGTAGGACTGAACATTATGTTCACTGCACTCTCATTTTCTGTAGGTACAGTTCAAAGCCCTAAAGGATAAAGGAGTCTGGCTTTTACTATCTTTCTTAAAAAAAAAAAAAAAAAGTCAAAAAAATTCACAAAAGGAGATGATAACTAGCCTTAACATGTACCTGTCAATGTTATGGATATTGTCGTAAAAAGATATCTTTTAAAAATCAGAACAGAGACTTAATTTTTTAAATCTTAAGATTTGTAGAATGTTTCTAGGATAGGATATTAAAAATGATTCAAATCCATGCATGGTGTTAGATAATTTTTCTAATTATTCCATTGAATCAGTTTTTGTGATTAGTGGTTATCAGATCAAACAGATCATGTAGATAGATAGCACAAGTATTTGGAGAAACGTTGTCTGTTTTGTTACCAAAATGTTGGAAAAAATTTATTTCAATACCTTTCAGATTTCATAAAGTGCAGTGTATATAATGCCTACTAAAAGACTGTAAAATATTGAAATTTTCTTTCATGCAAAATGTAAAAAATATATTGAGCCTGTAAATTGCTCTGTGACTAGACTTCATTGTCGTCTTAATATATTCTTTGCATGTGCATATATATACACAGATGTGTATATATATGTGTGTGATTATGTGACCTATGCAATACAAATTATGGGAATGGGCAGCTTTGGAGTATATATCCCATAATTCTTTTTTCAGGAATAGTTGCAGTATTTACACAGCAGCATTTCTTCTCAGGCTTTTATTGGGTGCTGTTGCTTGCTATGTATGAAGAGAAATGTGTCAAACAAGTTTAAAGTTTAGTGTGTTCTGAAGAAGGGTGTGAACAACAGTGTTCATGGGCTTTTAGAATGCTTTTCACTTTCAGTCCTTGTAACTCAGCTGTTCAATACCTAAAACCAATTCAAATAATATGAACATTATCTCCTACTAGAAGTAACGTTTTCAAGTTTTCATGGCACATTATGATTGTAAATGTCTCTCAGTTTTAACAGTAAGTCTGTAGGAGTCCCGTGAAGATTCCTGAAATGTCTGTAGTAACTGTTAGTCATGTTGAATAAGTGTAGTATGAACAAAGTATTTTATTGCACAGGGTTAACAAACAGTATGTTGCCTGACAAGGCTACTGCTGTTTTATTACAACATTACCTCTTGTTTTTATAAAATGTACCAAGATTTAAATTGATAACTTTATTTTACATGTAAAAAAACAGTTTCTTTTATCACCAGTGTTAGTTGTCTTCTGTTTCTTTTTGTTTTGTTTTGTTTGTTTTCTTTTTTAGCCAAAGAGTAAACAGAAGAATATTCTTATTTTGGTGGCTATTCATTTTACTCTTAAAAGTGATTGGTGGATTTTGCCTAAAAATTGGGGAATTTGCCGCCAAAATGAAAAATATGTAAAGTGTAGTGGTTACAGAGCGGTAAGAATGTGGGTTAGTACTTATTTATTCCATTGATTGATTATTTGACTGTTTTATAAAGAAAGTTGCTTTATTTCTTTAAACATCTTCAAAAGATGACCTTTTCTTGTCACATTATAGCCAAAAGAAGCAGAGAACTTCGTTGTCCTGCATTTGGTTCCTGGTTGGCCAGGTATAAATGAGCTTTACAAAAGTGCAAATTAAAAACTGTCACTTCTGTTTACCTCCACCAAAACTTGATTTTCCCCTAGCTATTAATTTAAAGTTGCCTTTCCTGCAGCTGCAATATTTTGAATAACACACAGAGTTTGTGTTGATTTTGAATGTTTGTTTATATCTAGGGGTAATGGAAAATGTAAATCCCGTGTAACCTTATTCACTCCACCTGTATCATATTATTTCATTTTCCCCAAAGTCCTTTAATTCTAACTGAACACCAGCAGTATTTTAGTAACTCTTTCTTTAGTATACCTGGAAGATGATTTATTAAGCTGAACTGTCTTTAGACGTAATTATTGTGAATGTCTGTTTTATTTTATCACGGTGGTTCCACATGGCTCTGATGTTCAGTTTGTATTTTTGGAATTGCTTTACTTAGAATTAAAACAGACCAACATTAAATGTGTGTATTTTTTAAAGAGCTAATGAGTTTTGCTTCTGTATTTGCTTGAAAATACACACTGATGCAGTGGATGACTGCTTTTATTTAGTCAGGGAGCTAAGGATTTTCCAATTCCATTGTAAATATGTTCACTTGAATGAATCTTTATGAAACTTGGCTTTCATTTTCTGCTTGTCCCTCAAATAATATTAATAATTATTGCATGTTCATCTAAAATGACCCTTTAAGAAAAAAACTGTTTAGTCAGCTTGTACACTTCCTACTTGAAAGACAATATATCTCCCTCTATCTACCTTGTCCCCAAAATTTGAAAAAAATTCAGACTTTTCAACTTTATTTTTCTTTTTGCTTATATAGAAGGTGTCAGGTTCACATCAAAGGATTTTGGTTTTTTTTCCTTAAAAGCTTTGCTCCTAGACTATAGAAGGAAAAGATGTAAAAATAGTATGCCTTACTCGTTTTAATTACATTTTATTCAAAACAAATACATTTTTATAAATATCCTGATAATAAATGATAAGTATGGATTCTTATACGATCTAACTAGATCAGAATATGAGCTATCAAAGTTATTCTATAAATTCTAATGTACAAGTAATAAAGTCAGATCTTGCTAGTCATCTTTTGTTACTAAATGTTTAACAAGTGAATGTTCACTGATGTGTGAGTTGAGGGTTCCTCTCCCCTTATATTTTGCAAGTTATGTCCAACTGTACATGCTTGGTTTCTGTTGTGTATATATTCAGAAGATTTCTGTTATGAGCCTTGGGGGTAGAACTAATTCTTCTGAATGAACTACTTGGTTGAGTTTCTACCAGGTAATATTAAGTTTTGGTTGGAGCATGATCTGACTTGCATAGTTATAGCAGACTGTTGTATATGTAGTTCTAGAGTTGTTTAAATGAGGATGTGATGGCAAAGGAAGATGTCCATGCAACTTTGGGAAATAGTAAAAAAAAAAAAAAAAAAAATGCCCTGTTTAATGTGGGGAAGTTTTCCTCTTTCAATTGTATTTGAGTACTTCCACAAATACCCACTCCCAAAAGTCTCCTTTGGTTTCTTCTGTGGCAGTTGATCAGTCATCTTCTTTCCTCAGGAAAATAAAAACTTGGCAGTTAAATGTAAAGTGAGGATTTTATCTGGTCATGGATTCTTTTCTAATTAGTAGCAGTTAAGAAACCAGTTGTCAGACTGATAAAAATTTAGAGATGAGAGAAGCTGTGAAAGCAAACTGATTGGCTCTCTGAATATCAACAAATAGAATGGGAGTAAGTACAATATTTGTAATTTTTAAGTTACAGAATGTCTTGGAGCAATAGCTAGATCAAAATATTATACTGTCTTTATCTTTAAAATTAGAATAAGACTGCAAATAAACTAGCTCACTCTATTTTTCTCCCCTTCCCTCACTTCTTACCCAGCAAAATCCCTCTTTGCTTCCTCCCCTTGCATTTTCTCTTTGTTAGAGATGATGAGTATTGAAACTATGCTTAGTAATAGTAATTCCTCACTTTTGCAGCATCTTCAAGGAATGTGATATTTCGTTCAAGAAAATTCCACTGTATTTAAGCAAACAAACAAATGAACAAAACTTCCATAGGTGATAAAATGTACTTATTGGATAAAACAAAAATATATCTTGTTCAAAATCATTAGTCTAATTTTTGTTCCTTGTATTTACCAAAAGGTATTCAATCTTTTCTCTCTTTTTCTTTCATGCTTTCACAGTAAGGGTGATACAGTCTCGAAACAGGCACAGATTGGTTCATGGGGGCCAGAAGGCAGAAAAAGTCTTAGATAATGGTTTGTGGCCCTCCAGAGCTCAACTCGACCCAACAAAAATCTTATTCCTTAGTATTTAAATTACTTTCATTGAGTTTTCTTGGATATCACAGGAGTAGCACTGACACTGAGTTCATGGAACAAAATATATACAAGATTGGTGCTACAAAACTATGGCAGATAACTGTTTTAAAATTTGGAGGGCTCTGTTCAATCTTGAAGTCATAGTGAGAGGTAGGCTGCACATGCCTATTAGCTTCTGCTGTCTCCCTTGTGGATGTTTATGTTTGATCCTTCCTGCTTTTGTGTGTGGCCTAGGCTTGGGAATTAAATAAAAGTAGCTTACATTTGTTACTGAATTCTACCAAGTTTATTCAGCCCATCATTAATTATGTCAAGTGCTAAAAAAAAATGTTGATAATATCTGAGTGAATATCTAGCAGCTGATTGAAAGGTTTATTTTATTTTTAAGATTTTTTATTTATTGAGAGAAAGAGTGAGAGAGAGCGAGTGGGCACGAGGAGTTGGGGAGAGAGGGAGAGGGAGAAGCAGATTACTTGCTGAGCAGGGAGCCCGACGCGGGGTTCGATCCCACGACCCTGGGAACATGTCCTCAGCCAAAGGCAGATGCTTAACCGACTGAGCCGCCCAGGTTCCCCTGAAAGTTTTTTTTTTTTTAAGTAACTTTTTCATATCAAGCAGAAGTTAAAAGTAAGCTCACCAAAAACAATTCTTTTAAAAAATCAAGTTTTCGGGGCACCTGGGTGGCTCAGTCGTTAAGCGTCTGCCTTCGGCTCAGGTCATGATCCCATGGTCCTGGGATTGGGCCCCGCATCGGGCTCCCTGCTCTGCGGGAAGCCTGCTTCTCCCTCTCCCACTCCCCCTGCTTGTGTTCCCTCTCTCACTGTGTCTCTCTCTGTCAAATAAATAAAATCTTGAAAAAAAAATCAAGTTTTTCAAATGTTTGAAAGTCTTAATTACATTACTATTATAGTGTTTCTACAAATTAATTTGCATATGTAACTTTAGATACATAACAATTTAAGTAAATAAATTACATTAAATTAAATACTCAAAATGAGGTTGTAAATTTAAGTTAAATGTTAATAGCATCTAGTATAAATAATATATGCTTAGTGAAGGATTATGATTAGTATTGTTTTGGCTGTTAATTGACTCCTTACATATTTTATCTTTAGTACTATTAGTGGAATGTAAGGGAATTTTGCCTATACAGAATTTGAGACAGAAACAAGATTTTGTGGGGCACCTAGGTGGCTCAGTCGGTTGAGCATCTGAGTCAATTTCAGCTCATTTGGGATATCAGGGTTGTGACATCAAGCTTGAGATCGAGCCCTATGTCAGGCTCTGTACTGAGCGTGGAGTTGGCTTGAGATTCTCTCTCCCTCTGCGGCCCCCCATCTGTGCTCACTTGCTCACTCACTCTCTCAAATAAATTAGAATCTTAATGAGAATTTGGGTCCCCTTTGCAAAATATATAAAGCTTGCTTAGATACCTGTGAAGTTAAAACTTTTCCTTGAGGATGAAGCATATTGAAGAGGGTTTTGGGAAAGAAAGCCTATTAGCTCATCTAAGATTTGTGGAGGCACAGTTTGGTTCCTGTATTCTTTTATTACCAAATCTCTTCCGGAATCCAAGAGCGGATCTATAACAGGTCTGTTTTTACTTTGTATTATAATTTTGCATAACCTGGTATTTTAGACTTTTTATGTTATTTTTATCTTTGGATGTAAAGTTTCCAGTGAAGAATTTTGTCATCAGAAACTCATTCTTAATACCTCTTAATAAACTATAGTTTGTTCTTTAAGCAACTTTTTTCTTTTAAGATATTTATTTATTTGACAGAGAGCGCGAGAGCACAAGCAGGGGGAGAGGCAGGGAGAGCCGGCTGGATCCCAGGACCCTGGGATCATCATGACCTGAGCCGAAGGCAGACGCTTTAATGACTGAGCCACCCAGGCGCCCCCTTTAAGCAACTTTTAAGCCATTAAATGAGACCAGAAGTATTTAAAATGCCACTTTATTGAAGATTTTTCTAGAATGTGTTAAGTACTTAATGTTTTTAAAAACACTATCTTTAGCATGTTAACTTTTTCCTAATTACTGAGAGATTGTGAACATTTATGTTGCTATAATATGGTGGTACTCTCAGGGGTCTAGATGTGGGTAGGTAGGGGAATCAGTCATTACTCTTTTTTTTTTTTTTAAAGATTTTATTTATTTATTTGACAGAGAGACAGCGAGAGAGGGAACACAAGCAGGGGGAGTGAGGGGGAGAGGGGGAGAAGCAGGCTTCCCGCCGAGCAGGGAGCCTGATGCGGGGCTCGATCCCAGGACCCTAGGATCATGACCTGAGCTGAAGACAGATGCTTAACAACTGAGCCACCCAGGCACCCCAAATCAGTCATTACTCTTAATGACTTAGGCTAGGTGGTGCTTTTATATTATTCTTGTCTGCTTTACATGCATCTTCTGTGGCAGTACCCATGTTAATAAACCACATTTATTTACAGTGCATAGAGTGGCTTTCTCCCTTTCCTTTCTCCCACCTAGCTTCTAAACATTAATTTGCTGTAGAATGGAAAAAAATTAAGCAAGGTTTTCTGGGACAAAGAGATAACCACATAAATAAAATTTTAAACTTCATTTTACCCAACTTCTGATTTTTTTTTTTAGATTCTTGAGTGAGTTTTCAACAGTGATTTCCTTTGAAAAAGTAGCTGGCTTTTTAAATATTCATTACTTAAAAGAATCTCTCATTTTGTTTTTCTTGCTTCCTATTTTATAATGTGTAAGTGGTTGAGATTTTTAGAAATCTGACAGCGGAGTGAGATAAGACTGTAATGTAGGTTGATTATTTTGTGCCTTAAGATAACTTCTTGGAAAACAGCACCATTGTTTTCTATTAACTAGTAAGTGGAGTAAGATAAAAAGCAAAATTGCAATATCATTGGACCAGTTACAAATCTGCTCTTGGATTCTGGAAGAGATTTGGTGATAAACAGGAATATTGGAACCAAAACTGTGCCTCCATGGCTCATAGTTGAGCCAGGTGGCTTTTCTTCTCCAGTAGGTGTTAGATTCAATGGCTTATGCTCTCTTTGCATTATGGAAAAGAGAAAATAGTGTCTTGTTTAGTGTGGACTTGTCATATAAGGATGGCAAATTGACATGGCTTTATTACGTGCACATACATAGTCATAAAGTAGCTTAGAGGAACAGAGAAGAGATGGTATTTCAATCAGAGCAATAATTACTAATTTCCATAACTTTATAGGTTAAATGAGTGTAAGAATTGATACTAGTAATTTAACTTTTTGGTGTTTCAAGTGCTGAAGTTGACTGCAATTAAAATGTCAAGGTTCAGAGGAGCGTAATTTCTAAGAAAATAGGTGTTTCAACAAATTCATGTAAACTAATGTTTGCCAACTAAACTTATTTTTTGTCTGTTTTTGGTGCAAAAAGGTGGTTTTATTAAAGCATGGGGACAGGACCTGTGGGCAGAAAGACTAAATTTGGTTTGTTTTATGAACTTGGCTGAAGTCAGGAAAATGGGTAAAATTTTAGGTTACCTATGCTTGTTAGTTTTTTTGTGTGGAAGGTATAATTTAAAACGTTTCAGTGGGACTAAACTCTTGATTTTTTAAAAAATATTTTTGAAATGATTTTCAAAAGTTTGAAAATACTTTTTTTTTAATTTTTTTGAAGATTTTATTTACTTGTCAGAGAGAGCGAGCGAGTTGAGCACAAGCAGGGGGAGCAGCAGGCAGAGGCAGAGGGACAAGCAGACTCCACCCTGAGCAAGGAGCCCGATGTGGAACTTGATCCCAGGACCCTGGGATCATGACCTGAGCCGAAGGCAGATGCTTAACTGACTGAGCCACCCAGGCATACCTGAAAATATTTTAAAACTAAGTTTGTACCTAGAAGGTAGTACTTAATATAAAGGCCCATGCTCTTTAAAATACAATTTACATTTATTTGGGGGCCCTTCCTACATAAAATATATATGCTGTCAGCCATGTTGTTATGCTAGATTTTAAATCTGCTAATGGAAGATGCCAGTGTCTTAGATAAGCAAAATTAGCAAAATACACAGTCATACATATATTTGGAATCTGAGGGCTTTATAGTTGGTTTAGGCTCACTGAAATTAATTTTGTGTTCCTTAAGCACACTGACTTAAAAAAGTAAAAGTTGGATAACTTCGAAACATGGCAGAGTTAAAAGGGAAGTGCTGGGTTAAATTTTTTTAATAGAGAATAAACAGTATTGATCCATACCTAATACGAAGTTAGGTTGAAAATGTGAAACTTCACTATTAAGAACATTAAGATTTATAATGCAGTGAAAATACCATGATAAAATAGAACATCTATTCATCATGATTATTTGCTGTTGATAATAGCATGATTTTTTTTATTATAGCATATATGAGAATAACTTTGGTTTTATATCTTTTAAAATTGTATCTTTAACACAGGACATTTAAATTGAGAGGTTGCACTGAACTCAGTTTAAGATAAGCCACTACTTATTTACAAATAAAATTCATTTCATAAATTTAGGTAAAATATAGTTTTAGTAATATAAAACTCAAATCTATTTCCTAAGAACCTCATTATTGTTCTTTGAAAATAAAAACAAAGTTTATTTTTCTGGATGTTTAAACTATTCTACTGAGGTGTTTGTATTCGTTTCCTAGGGCTGCCTTGACAGTTTACCACAAACTTGGTAGCATAAAGCAACAGCAGTTTCTCTCTCACAGTTCTAGAGGCTAGAAGTCTGAAATCAAGGTAGTGGCAAGGTTGATTCCTTCTGGATAGTAGCCAGCAATTGTAGGCTGTAGATACATCACTCCATTTCCTGCTTCCAATATTATAGCTTTACCCTCTGTCAAATCTCTTCTTCATAAAGGTGGCAGTTATTGAATTAAGGGACCACCCTAAAGCCAGGATAATACCATCTCAAGATCTTTAACTTAATTACATCTGCAAAGACCCTATTTCTAAATAAGGTCCATTCACAGGTACTTGAGTTGGGACTTGGACATTGGTTGGGGAAGGGTTCAACCCACTTGAGTATGATTACAGGATTTTTTTTTTTTTTTGGTATGTTTCAGTTCCTTAAAATGGTGTTGCAAGCCGTTTTGTGCTATTGTTTATTCAAATGCAACACTCATTCTTGGAATACCTACAAGTTGCTGTGAAGAGAGATGAAATACTAGGAGCCCTGGTCTGAATTCTTAAGTTATGAAGGGCACAGACATAAATACAGCTAAATTTAAGGTGAAATGTGGTAAGTACTATGGAATTTTGTCAAAGTTCCATAGGAACCTGGAGAGACATTCGAGAAAGACTTACTGACTTACTATTTGCATTTGGCTTTGAAGGAGGGTCAGCTTTTGACTGGCAAAAATAGGATAAGAAACAGTATAAATAAGTTCAAAGATGGATGTTGATTAAGGAGGGGTTTAAGAGGTATAGAGAATGGCACAGTTTGGGGAGGTAGGTCATAAACATGAGAAACAACATTGGAAAAGATGACTACAGGTATCCAAATAGGTGCTCTATATATCACTAGAGAAAGGAGATTGTTTTGGACTGCAGTATTTTGTTAGGTTGTACCTTGAAGAGTGGGTTAGCTTAAATATACAGGCTAAGGGAGAGAAAAGCCCAGCAGTTCAAAATGAAGGAGCAGAGTAAGAATAGGCCTGGAGTTGAGACTGAACATCTCACTTGGTATTTTGGTGTCTTATTCCAAGAGACTACTAGGAAGAAAATGTGAAATAGAGTTACCTTCATCCCTTAGTGTTCTCTTTCCTGGAAACATACAAATGTGTATGTTCAGCTATTGAAAGGGGTCAGAGTGACAAGAGGATTTGAGAAGGGAGAGGTTACTTTTTTCCTGGGGCCTGGCTGTGGAGGACATTTGAGAGAAAGGAATTACTAGGGAAGACTTAATGAAGGAGTTTAGACCGGGAAAAGAATGAACCTGTAGAAAAGGGAGCACAATAGGGCATTACAGAGTGCAGGAGGAAGAAGCGAGGTCATGAAGCCTACACAAAAGGGTTGTGATGTGACGTGGGTGAGGCTGGAAAAGAGGATCCTGATGGGCCTGCTGTGATGGGACTGCCACGCTATAGTACGTTTTGAGATTACTTTGGCACTGGTATGTAGGATCACTTAGAGGGAAATGGTGTGAGTGCCAAACCTAGATTTACATGAATTTGAGGTAGTAGAAGCAGTGGGAATGCTAGAAATAATAGAGTGATTGGGAGCTGAGCTGACGTTACCTGATGACTGAGCTGCTAAGGGGTCTTTTAAGTTTTGAGAACCTGAGAAGCCTAGTGATATTAAATGGAACAGAAGAGGAGCAGGCCTACTTAGAGGACAGCAAAGAAGGAAGATAGGCTTGGTTGGAATAAAAAGTTCATGCTTGAAAGTAATGGAAGAAGTAAAGAAGTAGGTGGAGTTAGGACCATGTTACTGGGCATTTCCCAGAAGCTTATGTTCTTTATTCTTAAAAATCTGCTTAATTACCATTCATTAAGCAAAGACCTAAAACTTGAGTAGGTTTCTTTATGGTGGTCCTGTGGCAGGTGTGTAGAAAATTTTCAATAAAAATATGAGAGTTTTCTGTCTTAGGTACTATCATGGAGAAATAATTAGTTTAGAGCAGATTTATGGTGTTAGCTGAACAAAAGCAAGTAATACCTGCATTTATTGTGGGAAACTTGTGATTTATTCTGAAGCAAAAGCACTTGGAGGTCTTTCCAAGAGAATACTTTGTAGGGCTTTCTAGGTGGACACTTGTGGATTCTGAAGCCCGTTTTGTGCTCTAAAGTGGTGTTGCATAAAAAGCAGGTTGTAATAAAAATCATAATTGGAAATAATGTGCAAATAGTTTGATTTTTTAAATGAATGAGGAAAAGACTACTGGAAAGAAAAATTAATGATAATACTTAAAATATGAATAAGATTCATAGTGATAGTAAAGTGTCAGGTGGTTTTCTTGGCTAACACTAAAAAGCAGCATTAAAATATTTCAAGTAATTACTGAATCTGGCCTCATTGAAAAATTACATTATTTTGTCTTTGGTATTGAGAAGTATAAATTTAGGTTTAGAAAATGACAAGCATTTTGCTATAGCCTGGTAATAGGGAACCTTAAAAATTAACTAAATGTTACAATTAACAAGTAATTGTTATTTTATAAGTAACCTGGAGTAGTATCCGATTCTGGATTTTCCTGTTATAGAAATTATTCTCACTTGGGGTGAAGTACTCCTTTTCCATATCTAAGCCTGACTTGGAGGAAATAATGCTAATGTTTCTAACATACTGCTTTTCTGCTTAACCCCAAATTGTTTCTCAGCTGGCACCAAAAGGGGGAATTAATTAAGCAGTCCTAAGAGAATGAAGCTGTGGTTTAGAAGAAAAGGGCATTGGATGTGGTAGATGAGAAAAACAAGGGAGGAAATCTATCAGTTTTTTTCCCCTAAAAGGAAAAGTTTTACTATTTTCTAACTATGATATAAAAGTAAATTCAAAAAAAAAAAGTAAACTTGTACAACACAAAACTCTGAAAATCTTCCATTCTGCACTCCAGAGATAATGGTATATAAATATAGCCTTGAACTTGTAGACTTACTTATTTTTACTAAAAGATTGTTTTGAAACTTCACATTTCACTTAATAAATGGCCTCGTCTTTGCATTAACAAATACTGTGTTTTAGGCCTTGTGCTGGGGGTGGTGGATAGAATAGACATTCTCTGCCTTTAGAGATTAGAGTCTAGTAGAGGGTTCGTATACATTAATTATGATACATTGTGGTCATTGCTTTGAAACAAGTGTAGAGAGAAGCACATAAGAAGGATACAACCTAAGTTTGAGGGATCTGGCTAAATTCTTGGAGCAGTGAATGACAAAGCTGACTTAGAAAAATGGGTAATTGATGAGTCCTGAATACTAGTCTTTCTCCCCACTTTCTGTCACCTCTTGAGGGGCAGATTCTTTGCTTTTGTGTTCAAAGTACTAGACATAGTAATGCTCAAATTTTTCTTATTCTGAAATATTAAACCTTGCCCTAGAATATTGTGATAATTGCAACTTGTATTAGATGCTTTGAGGATATAAAAGTATTGCATCCTGAACTTCCCTTGGGTGCCAAAAAGGAAATACTCTGATAATATATGGGCCATTTGCTAATGTTCTCTAAACTTTCCCTGTTTCCCTGTCTAAACAAACTGGTCTTTGTTCATCCTTTTCTTCTTTGCTGTATGGCTAAGGGATAGTGGAGTAGTAATTGCTAGCACATGTTTTTAAATTTATGCCCTTTTGGCATTTAAGAATTTACAGAAGCTTGTATTATATTTAATAAGTTGTTTCTCAATCATATCTGCCATATATACCTTAATTCTAAGATCCTTTACAGCAAAAAGACTTTGTTACTTTTATGGGTGAAGGAATCAGTCATTCTGTGTTCAAGTTTTCATTATATACCTGTATACCCGGATTGTCCACTGAAAAGTCAGCATTTGAAAAAGTAAAGGATAGCTCGCTCCTCTGTTGAGATTCACTGAATGCTGATAACATTGGGAAATAGATGTGGCTTTCCCACGGTGGTATTCTGATCACCACTTCATTGCATTATAACCTCTAGACACTATTTTAGAATATAGAATTCCAAAAGAAAAAGGTTGACTTTTCTTTCATATTTCATGTAAAAACAGTCAAGTTCAATTCCTTAAGTTCCCTAAAATAGTGTTTCCCCTTTCTACTAATAATTCTTAAGGATTGAGGTAACACCTAAAATAATCTGTTTTTAACAGAATTTTTTTAAAAGGAATTAAAATATCACTCGTTCCTGTCGTCATTCAGAAATATGTACATATATATAACAACACACTAATAATGTCTGTTTTGGGTATATCCATCTGTACCATTTTGTTTTAAGGTTTTATTTTGGAATATATATTCACAAGTTGCAAAATATACACACACATACACAGACACACAGGGAGTCCCTGTGTACTCTGTTTCCTTCAATGGTAACATCTTGCATATAGTACAATATCAAATCCAGAAAATTGATGTTGGTACAATCCAGAGTTTGTTCAGATTTCACCAATTTTACAAGCATTTATTTGTGTTTATATAGTTACATGTAATTTTATACATAGATTTTGTGCAGTTACCACAATTAAGATACAGAATTGTTTCATCACAAGGCTGCCTTTATAGCCACTTTCCTTTTCTTCCCTCCGTTCCTAACACCTGGCAATCACTAATCTCTTTTCCATCTAATTTTGTTATTTTAAGAATATTACATAAAAAGAATCATACAGTATGTAAACTTTTAAGATCCCCCTCCCCCGCTAAAAATTCCCTTGAGGTTCATTCAAATTACATGTATCCATAGTTCCTTTATTGCTGCACAGTATTACATGGTAAGGATGTATGAAAATTTAACCATTCACTTTTTTTTTTAAGGGGGGGCAGGGCAAATAAAATCTTAATCAGGCTCCATGCCCAGTGTTTGAGCCTGATGTGGGGCTCCATCTCACAACCCTGAGATCATGACTTGAGCCAAAATCAAGAGTCTGATGTTTAACTGACTGAGCCACCCAAGCACCCCCTACCCATTCACTCTTTGAAGGGCATGTGGGTTATTTCTAGTCTGAGGCTGTTAAATATGAAGCTGCTATATGTAACTTGTGTATAGCTTCTTATGTGCACACTTTTATTTCTCAGGGTGAGTGTCCAAGAGTATAAATGCTGGGTTGCATGGTAAGTGCATGTTTAATTTTATAAGAAATTGCTAAAATATTTTCCAGTGACTACCATTTGATCTCCCACCAACAATGCACGAGTGATCTAATTTTTCTTGCATCCTTGCCAGCATTAGGTGACTTTTAAAAAATTTTAGCTGATGTAAAATGTTACCTTAGTTTCAGCTGTTGGTAACTTTTATTTTAGCCATTTGGGTAGTGATACTTCATTATGGGTTTGTTTTTTTTTTTTAAGATTTTATTAGAGAGTGTGAGTAAGTGTTCATGAGCATGTGCACAAGTGGGGTGAAGGGCAGAAGGAGAATCAGACTCCTCCCCCCTGAGCAGGGAGCCCGATGGGGGACTAGATCCCAGGCCCCTGGGATCATGACCTGAGCTGAAGGCAGACACTTAACCGAATGAGCCACCCAGGTACCCTTCATTGGTTTTAACTTGAATTTCTCTAATAGCTAATGACGTTGAACATATTTTCACATGCTCCACATATTTCTCCATGTTTTTTACCCATTTTATAACTGATTTGTTTTTTTACTTTGAGCTTTGAGAATTCTTAATACAGTTCACCCATGAACAACACGAGTTTGAGCTGTACATGGTTGACTGTATAATCCAGTCCTTTTTCGGATAGGTAGTTCGCATATATTTTCTCTTTTTCTTTTTAAAGATTTTATCTATTTATTTGACAGAGACACAGCGAGAGAGGGAACACAGGCAGGGGGAGTGGGAGAGGGAGAAGCAGGCTTCCCGTGGAGCAGGGAGCCCGATGCGGGGCTCGATCCCAGGACCCTGGGATCATGACCTGAGCCGAAGGCGGATGCGTAACGACTGAGCCACCTGGGCGCCCCTATTTTCTCCTTTTCCGTAGCTTGCTTTTTCCAACCCCATAACAGGGTCTTTGGTGGTGCAAAAGTTTTTACTTCTGATGAGTTCTAGTTTATCAGTTTTTCTTTTTATGCATCATGCATTTACTGTCAAGTGTGAAAATTTTGTCTAGCCCTAGCACTTCTAGGTCCTGAAGATTTTTAAATTTTTTTTGAAAAGCTTTGCAGTTTTCTTACATTTAAGTTCATGCTTTTACCTGTTTATTCTAATTGCCATAGCACTATTTAAAAGGCTGCTTTTTTTTTTTTTGAAGATTTTATTTATTTGACAGAGTTAGCGAGAGCAGGAACACAAGCTGGGGTGTGGGAGAGGGAGAAGCAGGCTTCCTGCCCAGTGGGGAGCCCGATGTGGGGCTCGATCCCAGGACCCTGCGATCATGACCTGAGCCGAAGGCAGCGGGGCGCCTGGGTGGCTGTCTTTAAGCTTCCCACTCTTGATTTTGACTGAGGTCATGATCTCAGGGTTGTGAGATCAAGCCCTGCAGCAGCCTCTGCTCAGTGGGGAGTCTGCTTGGGATTATCTCTCTCCTTCTGCCCCTGCACTCTCTAAAAATAAATCTAAAAAAAAGTCTTACTGGAGGCGCCTGGGTGGCTCAGTCATTAAGCATCTACTTTCGGCTCAGGTCATGGTCCCAGGGTCCCGGGACTGAGCCCCACATTGGGCTCCCTGCTCTGGGGGAAGCCTGCTTCTCCCTCTCCCACTGCTTGTGTTCCCTCTCTTGCTGTGTCTGTCAAATACATAAATAAAATCTTAAAAAATCTTTAAAAATCTTGCTGGATTTTGATAGGAATTATGCTAAATTTATAGATTTAGGAAGAATTGACCTTCCAATCCATGGCACGTGGTACATTTCTCTACTTATTTGGGCATTTAATCTTTCACCAACTTTTGTGATTTTCAGCATACAGGTCTTATACATGTTTTTTTTTAGATTTACACCTAACTGTATCATTTCCGTTGGAGTGATTGTCCATGGTATTGTGGTTTTTTGTTTCCAATTTGGTTTTGAATATCAAGCAAGAATCCAGCAAAATGGAACCCTTAAATGTGTGTTTTTAAGCTGTGGCCTTTTCTTTCAGCTTTCTCCTACAAATAGCATTACTAGTCCTTTTAGAATTTAAGTAAGGGTAGAAAGGTTTTTAGTCCCTCCTCCCACTTGATATCCAATGTAAAAATAAACCCTTTGACATTTGATCATTACTGCCACTTGAAAACTTCCAGGACTGGGGAGTAGTCTCTTTATATAGAAAGGAGTTCATTTCAGTGATGGATACTGATTCTCTGTTCATTTTGCTGTTGACTCACGGTGATTTTTAAGACCTCCAAATTTTTCCCTGCTTGGCAATTTCTCACCTTTCTCTTTCAGATACGGGGATCCAGAGTCCCACCTCATTGTGCCTTCTTTTCATATAACATCATTTTAGGTCTGGATTCTTTATTCTGTGCCCCTTTTCCAGAGAGACATTAAGTGTAGTGTAGCTCTAGTTTTTAATGACACAAACCTTCCAGAAACCCAGACACCTAAAGGTGATGGGAGTGCAGAAGCAGAAAGGTGCCTAAGGAATTCTATGAGCTTGTAGGGGAAGAGTGTCTTGTCTGGATGGTGTGAAGGAAATGACCAATAACCAACCTCCACCAAGCACCGGACTCTTTTATATGTGATTTTAACCAAGTTTTAAGATGCTTTCTAAAATGTTTCTACACACAATAGGCTCAAAGGAATTTTGATTTCCCAGTATTACCCAGTTAGCAGATGGTCCAAAGATAATGGACACCAGAATCCCAAGTTGTGTCGGTTAAAAATTAAGATTCTAGAGCCATATTACAGGCAATTTATGGTGTGGGGTTAGAGGAGTGGAAGAAGCTCTTTGAGGGCTTATTTAGCATTCCAAACTTGGAGGTGATCTTTGCCTTTCTCCCCCCTGCTTCTGAGCACCTTATAGTTATAATGCATGTTTGGGCAACAGATGAATAAGAACACATGTAAACAGAACTCCAATGCAAGGTAGAATGATATACAATAAGAAGTACAAAGAACTATGGGTTTTCAAATGGAAGGGAGAGCACACATGGCTAAGATGAGATCAGTGAAGGTTTTAAGGATTAGCATTTATAATAACTGGTAGATCAGTAAGATTTTCTTTGATTGTAAATTTTATTATATATATTCAGAACAGTATTCATTGCTCATTTAATATGGCTATTCACAACTATAAAGCAATTTGAGCAATGCTGATTGCATATTAAGATGAAAAGTTATTACATGCTGAATCTTTTAAAAAATTGAAGATAAAGTACTTAGGGAGGCTTACAATTACAGGTACTCAATTTTTGCTAATTTTAAGACAGTAACAATATTTAAGGATAAAAATACTTAACAAAATTACATCTGAATTTGTAATTTATTTCCATGCTATTTCAACCACTTAATTGCCTTCTATACCTTGACATTCACATGAAAGAACAGCACATCATTAATGACCCAAATGCAAATAAGAGTAAAACTCTAGGCCTTAAATATTGTATTTTAAGAGTTTATATAACTAACAACTGAAGACAAAATCAGTCATTAAGTGATAAGTTGCTTAATTTTAGCGTAATTTTAATTTCAAAATTGAGTACTGACATTTAAAAAAACATAAGGCAGATAAACTATATGCCTATAGAAATATTAAAGAATTTAGTTCTTTGCTAATTATATTTTTGGTTAATACAAGTAACATCCTTCTTAATCCCACTCTTCATTTTGTGCCTATAAAAAATAAAATTATGTCCTCAATATTCCTAAGTTCCTTTTTTCTAGATAAGGCCATTATAAGACATTACTGAATCATAGGTTTAAAATCAGTGGCACAAATCATCTGTAGATAATGTAACAAGTTCATTGTTAGGTAAGGAATCAAGAGTATAGTACAGTAACCAGCCAGAGGTAGAATTCTTGATCACAGTTTTATAAAGAAGATGCAGTAGTTTATATCTGTACTGTTTTATTAGTTATAGTATGGTAAGGTTGCTTCTCATAATGAGTTTAACAGAAGGGGGGAAAGGGAGGTCTCTTCACAGGTGATTGTTGGCCCTTGTTTTGCATGTATTGTAGGCACCACTCCTGGACACTTAAACATTTTCTTGGCCAGTTAAGGTAATCAATTATATATGGCATTTACCTCATTTTTTAAAAGCTTCGTAGTAGGGATAGCTAATCTTTTTGTTCTCCCAAGGGGATAAGAAGGAGGGAAATAAATCTCTTTTTGTACCACTCTGACTGTAAATTAGTAAATGAAACCATTCTCTCAGTATCACTGCTTATTAAGAATTCCAGCAGTACTAATGTACAGAGAGGTTCTATACTCAAATTTTTAAGTTGATTTCTCATATTTGTCTTAATATTACAAATGGGCATAACCTAAAAATTCTACTTAATTCATGTTGTAGCTAAATTACTAGTATTTAAGTAATACTCCCCAGATTGATATAAGCAAGGATGGCAGAGACTTTACATAGAGTTATTCACATACCACTTTAAATTTGGGATTCTGTGGGCTTTCAAATCCTTACTTGAATGTCAATAAATAAAGTGATCAGAAAGGTCATTTAATGAAAGTTATAACAATTGTAATGTATGTACCCAGTGCTAAACCTTACAGTAGAGTTTGTTTCATAAAATGTACCTGAATAGTTAGACAATTCAAAACAGAATAAAACAACTGTAAAAAATAAAACCCTAGCCAAGTATAGTTTCTTCAGTTACCTGGAATTTAGTCTCATGATTGATATTAGGATTGGGTCATTACGATGAACCAATCAGATTCCAGATACTTACAGTTTATTTAAGTGAACTTAATTTTCATCAGATGTTCTCAAGCTTACCTAAATTCTTCTTTTATTGATTGTTGTTGCTGATTTTGAGAACTCAGAAAAGGAGATACTTATTTATGTAAGGCCCAGATTTTTAAGCAGTATTTCCTTCACAACTGCTGGTAATAATGTATTATCCAAGTCAGTAATCATGTTAAAACTAACGACACTGCTGATAGGTAATATAAAAATAAAATTATTTTCCCTCACATTTAATTTCAAAATTCTAGTTCTGAGTTAAGGACTAGACCAAATGTGTCCTTATGGAGACTGTGAGCAGCCTTTAGCTATTTCATTTCAAAGAGAAAATCTGTTCCAATTTTAATAATGACTGAGCATTTTTAAATATTATTAAAATGTTGGCCTTTGGGGAATATAAGCGAAGTATTTAATACTTTTTGCTAATATTTTAAGTTGAAATATATTTGGTTATAAAAATCTCACAAATCTGCTTCTCACAGCTATGCTTCTATTTACATTACAGGAGAAATATATATGTAAAAAGAAAAGTTGAGTTTTTGTCTTCTAAAGATATATCCAATCCATGATTAGGTAATTCTCAGATGACTTATAATTTAATATACTGAAAAATTATACAATTAATTTATAATTGCCACATTTACAAAGAAACTTCAATATACTGAAAAATTCTAATTTGTAATTGCCACATTTACAAAGAAACTTCAAGGTAAGACAGTCTTTTAAAAACAATGTTTGGTGTTGCATTTAGGCCCAAAGTTCATTTATTTAAATCACCTATGACATTTGCAAAACTTTTTCAAACTTAGGAAAATGCTGATAAATATGGCTTCATTCAATTATACCTATACTCTGTGAAATATTTGTTATACACTTAAGTACAACTGAAGCAATAAGATTACTTGCACAGACGAAAGTGAAGACTCCTTTCACCTTAAAATTATACTTGTTTCACACTTGTGGTAATGCCTGAAAACATTTTTTGGAAAGACTATTAATGGTCTTGATTATAAGTGTATTGCATTTTTCTGTCTTTTTTTCCCCCAATGTTAATTACTCTAGTTTAAAGTTTTAAGTTCTACTTTTCCTCTTATCTTCAAATAGACTCTTTAGCATATAAACTTGAATTGCTGACACTACCACCATTACCACTAAGTTAACCATAGACCAGAAATTGACTCTATCAAAGTTGCTTTCTTGTATATTTCGATCACGAGCTTCAAATGCTCTAAGCAGAGTCTGGATATGACCACTTTTGCTTAGTCTGGCCTTGATACTGTTGATGGATTCCTGGAGATAAATAAAATAATTTTACTATCAAAGAATGCTCAGTAATTTTAAGTTAAACATGTGATTCACAGTATCCTAACTCATAATAGTTTTACATCCAAACACAATTTTAATTAAGGGACAGGTACTACTTGGATCACCTAAAGATCTTCTGTAAGTTTATGTAATAGTTCTCATCTAATAGTTACTTAACAGAGGAACAAAGCTAATGTAAATTGAAAAGAAATAATGTGAAAATATATTTCAGTGCATAGTGCCAGGAATTTTATATACACTGTTTCTTAGACCTCACAATCATAAGAAAAAGACTAGTTTTAAAAAACCTAACTGATAGAAAAAAAAAAACCCGTTAACAGCTTTTAGATATTTATCTTTATATAATGCACTGTGTCTTTATAGTATTTTCTTTGAATGTTAGTCTTGTCCAATTTAGTGTCTAGCAAAACACCCAATGTTTTCATCTCAGAAAATAATAGTGAAATTAGAAAATACTCCAATTTTTGATACGCATATTATACATCCAAAAGTATAATCTATTTTTAATATAAAAATGTTCCAAAATTACATTTGTAAAACAAGCTTATCAAGATGCACTCTTAAGTTGTACATCTTCTGAAAAACCTGTTTTTATAGCAGGGTCCTGGTGAGAGAAGTGATTTGAAAACTTAAGAGGGCTATATGAATATCAGTTAAAATTGAGACTTGAAATGATGTCAAAGTACATCGCTGACCACTTGAACAACATGGGGGTTAGAGGGGTCAACGCCCTGCACAGTTAAAAATCCACATAAAACCTTTGATTCCCGAAAAACTTTACTAATAGCATACTGTTGACCAGAAGCCTTACATAAACAGTCAAAACACTGTTTTCTGTTATATATATTACATACATTATATACTGTATTCCTCCAATAAAGCTAGCAAAATGAAAAATGTTAACTAAGAAAATTGTAAGAGAAAATACATTTCCTGAAAAAAATCTGCGTAAGTAGACCTCAGTTCAACTGCACTTTGTTCAGGGGTCAACTGTACTTATGGCAAAAATAAGAAAATACTAGAAACAGATTTTCCTGCATAGTCATCTTGCTTAAAATCCTTATTTAAGCAAAAACTATACTCAAAATTTCAGACTTTCTGCTAAACCTACAAAACTACAAAGTGTAATATTTATCATTTGGGCATATTTGTAAAGCAACAGTAACCTAGTAATGCAAATATTTTCTAGAAAAATAAGGAATTCAGATCCCCAAATAAAAAAGATCATGCATAGTTCTTTTCAGTATTACAGCAACGATAGCCAAATACAAAATTATTTATCAAAGTTTGCTGTTAGGATACAAAATTGGGGGGGAAATAAAGCTCCTGAAAGACATTTTTCTTTAAAAAGGGCTTATAAGTATTTTAAGCCATATTTAAATCTGAACTTACTGCTCATTTTGTTTAACCATGTGAATGAATTCAATCTCTTGAGAATGCAGTTAAGCACTAATGAGGTTTATAAGTACTAGTGTTTTAGTCTTGTTGGCAAAATAAATTTAAAATGAAAGAATAAGTTAATATGATTGAAATTTAAAAGATATATACATGGGAAATTATGGTGAGATAAAAAACTGTCATGGTAAAAATTCATACCAATCAAACTTAATCCTTTCAGTTTGTATTCATAGTAACACCAGTGGAAAAGGTAAGAAAAGTAACATGTATTATGCCATACACTGTTTAAAGCACTTAGACACATGACATTTCTTATTTCATCCTCACAACTCTAGAGGTATTATCCCCATTTTGCAGGTGAGGAAACCAAGGCTGTGAGGGCTCATTCACTAAGCAATCACACATGATAAAACATGATTGTCTAATTTTCTGACTTCCTAAGGTATGTATAGTATGTCTCTTCTGCTGTTTGACAGCTGCTTTCCTAAAAAACCTCAAGTGATCAAAATACCACATTATTAAAAAAAAATTCAGATTATAAGACAATTAGAGATTACACAGTTTTAATTGGCAATGATTATGTTATTTCTCATACAGCTATATATGCTATTTACAAATACCACTCAGTAAATTCTATCATTTGATTACATCTACCTGTGGCTGAAGGGTCATGACCTTCCCCCCATCACCAATACTATTATGGACAAATAGGTTCTTACACATGCACATTTCATTATGCATGTAAATGATAAGGCAATTCAAACAAAGAAGCCATATTCTAAAAGTTTTCGCTCCTGAATGTAGTCCTAGTTTCTGATAACTGCTAGGTCTGGTCTGAGTAATGTAAACAGTGTTGCCAAATTAATCAAGTGATATCAAATTTCATGTTATAAAAATTATGCTGTGAGAAAAATGCCTATAACATCTTAAGTGTTTACAAACTGCTCACTTTTTTTCTATGTGCAAGTATGCTATAGATCATTACCTTCTTCTATTTGTGAACATTCTAAGGGAGTTTTATAGTTAAGAAGAGCCTGTGTTCAAGTTCTAGTTCCCCCCTTTCTGGTTATGTGACAAACATGATCTCCCCTAAACCACAATTTCCTCATTGGAAAGATGGAGATAAATAATCCTCATAGAGTTAAGTAAAGATTACATGAGATAATGCAGAGAAAATTATTATTTCAGTGCTTATCACACAGTCAGACCTCTGGATAATTTTTATTTATTAAAAGATCATACTGACCAGGATGTCTTCCAGTTTCATGTCCAACATGTCTGTCCCAGTAATATATTTCTTCCAGTCCTCTTGTTCTTGCTCCTGTTCTCCCATATTATCCAGGATTAATTCAAAGAAAATCACCTTCTCAGAAATGGTGCTGAATGTATTATCAAAGCAGAACATGTAGTCACCATCTTCAGTCTCTACCCTGTATTAAAAAAAGTACATGTCTTCAGTTATCTGTACTTCTTTTTGGGATCAAAGGAAAAACTACTATAGGTAAGAAATAACATGGTTTATAGTAATTGGATAGTTTGCTGATAAAAAGACTTCCTTAAGTATTGAAAGATAATTTATAATTTCTTGGGAAAGAGGCAACCTGGAAATATATATGTAAAATATATAAGTAGTTGCAACTTAGATGTGCTTGGCATTTACTCAGGAAATACGGTAAAAGATCTTGACCTAATTTTTGGAAAAGAATAGGATTAAAAACCTAAAACATAGATACATGATACCTCACAATGATCTTTAATATTTATATATTAAGAGTAATTTATCATGAGTTCAATTCATATGCAAATATGACCACAAACCTCCCCTTTAATTTAGATTACTTTCTAAAGTGACTTGTTTTCAAAAGCAGTAATGGATTGTTCTAAATGCTTTCTTCCAGGCCTCCTACAGATTAAGACCATCTTTATAGGGGCGCCTGGGTGGCTCAGTCGTTAAGCGTCTGCCTTTGGCTCCAGGTCATGATCCCAGAGTCCTGGGATCAAGCCCCGCATAGGGCTCCCTGCTCAGTGGGGAGCCTGCTTCTCCCTCTCCCACTCCCCTGCTTGTGTTCCCTCTCTCACTGTGTCTCTCCCTGTAAAATAAATAAACAAAATCTTTTTAAAAAAAAAACCATCTTTATAACATAGGTTTACAGAGATTAGGGATCAGTGGCCAACAAACGAGCTTTACACTCAGTGGCATTAGCTTTACTGAATAAATGCCACTCACATCTAAGTTAAACTTGTATCTTGGTCTCATTAGCTTCACATTCAAGATAACTGGCCTACAACATGTGATTCTTTTAAATCAATCTCCATTTCTTTTCCACCCCTATATCCAATTTATTTAGTTTAAGCATGAGAGAGAAGTACTCAGCAATTTGACTGAATCTTAACATATATACCATAAATAAAATATAGCCAATACTTGTATACCCCTTTATAATTTACACACTACTTTAACATATTTTAATTCTTTTAATCCTTACCATCATATTTTGAAATAGGCATAATTGACCTTTTCAAGGTAAGTAAAATAAAGTTCACATAAGTTAAAATACTTGCCTATGATCACACAGCCTGTCACAGGCATAGACGAAGCTTGGTTTTCTGACTCTCATGTTAATTGATCTTTCTTTTCTATAGTACTGCTCAGAGCCTGTCTGCATTCCTTGTAATCTCCTCAGTCATGACAAACCTTTGTCTTGATGTATTTAACCTTTGGAAGAAGCTTGAAGAATATACTGGCAAATACAGTGGGGAACAATTTTAAAAAGAAAAAAATGTTTTGACTTATGTAAAGCTAAGTTTAATTTTAATCACTTTTAAATTTAACTCTTAATTTTGTTTAGTCTTAATTTTATTTAACTCAACTTTATTTAGCCATTCTTAACCCTGCACTGGATAAAAAGGGGAAGCTTTGTACCTACTCTTTTTACATGTAAAGTACAGATCTACATATAGTACAAAAACTGGTTTTAAAATTTCATGGGGAGATGATAAGGCAGAAAAGTCTAGAAAGGTTGCATGGGGACAAGAGTAAAAATGAAAAAAAGTTTGAGAAGCACTGACTCACATGGATGAGCTTCAGCATGTGTATGGAAAAAAAAAGGTATTTTACTACTTTATAGTCATTCCTATACTAATCTCTTTCTAAATCTGTTGACTGCTTTTAGTAGAAAGGAACTTTAATACTACAAATGATACAAAATATTATCCAAATAAAAATTGCAGAGTTAATTTTCCCTTCAAGTAGAATAAAGAGCAACAGTAGTTCAGAATGCATAAATTCTGGCATGAGTTACAGTAACGTTAATTCAGCTGTCTAGAAAAAATATAAACACACAAACAGACTTATTCCTGGAAGTGCCAGTGAATAGGTATTACTTAAGCTGTTTATAGTTCTGTTTGGAGACATTTTTACTAACGCTGCCTTCTGAAAGGACAGTATTTAGGATTTAATTGAAGAAAAAAACTATTTCAGTGCTGTAACAGAGATATTTTATAACCTGCCTTTAAAAAATATAGCTAAAGATAAAATTTTGTTTAAATCTGATTTTTTATTATTTATTTATTTATTTATTTATTTTTATTTATTTATTTTATTTTTAAGCAACTGCCTTCGGCTCAGGTCATGATCCTGGAGTCCCGGGATCCAGTCCTGCATCGGGCTCCCTGCTCAGCGGGGAGTCTGCTTCTCCCTCTGACCCTCGCCCCCTCATGCTCTATCTCATTCTCTCTCTCTCAAATAAATAAATAAAAAATCTTTAAAAAAATAAAATCAAAAAATAAAAAGTTAATAGTTAAAGATAAAATTTTGTTTAAATCTGATTTTTTATTATTTATTTATTTTTACTTTTTAAAGATTTTACTTATTTATTTGACAGAGAGAGACAGCCAGAGAGAGAACACAAGCAGGGTAAGTGGGAGAGAGAGAAGCAGGCTTCCCACCGAGCAGGGAGCCCGACACGGGGCTCGATCCCAGGACCCTGGGATCATGACCTGAGCCGAAGGCAGATGCTTAACGACTGAGCCACCCAGGTGCCCCTTAAATCTGATTTTTTAGAAAGCAGATTTGTAAATTTGGTGTAGTGATTAAGAGTGAGTTGGACAGCCTGGTTTTAAATCCTGGCTCTGCCTGTTCACTAGATGTGTAACTTTCATTAACTTACGTTAGTGGTCTTTGCCTCAATTTCTTTATTGATAAAATGGTAATATGTACCTCATAGGACTGTGGTGAAGAATAAAAAAAATTAATAAATATAAGGTGCTTAGAACAGTAGCCTGGCACATCAAAAGAACTCAATAAATGTAAACTCTTATAAACTCATTCTTTTTTCCCACTGGTTTAATGAGAGGCAATTCTATGCAAGAAACCAATAAGATACCTTTTCTCCCAACAGTTAATCTTAATTTATCTCTAAAAGAAAGGAGAAAATTGGAGAAAAAAATGACAGAAATTCTACAGATTTTCTAGATTCTGAAATTTAAAGATGAGCTACATTTTTAGTTTCTGTTCATATAACTATCAAAGAGAAAGCATAGTTCCAAGGATATCAATCAAAACTGACTTTTTAAATTACTGTTTCTCTATTTTATTAATAGTTTATACAAATATTTTTTTCTGAGCTCTGCATAGGTAAAATGCCATTTTAAAAAACTTTAATAAAATAAAAAACAAGAAATTTAAAAAATTTTTAAATAAAAACTTAAAAGAAACTTTAAAAATTAAAAAATACAAAAAATTTAAAAATTAAATAAAAATAAAAAATAAAAATAAAGCACTCTGAAAAGAGTATTATAGTTGAGATATTTTCCCCCTCATTCATTCATACATGTGTTTAGTATTTGCTATCAATTACATGCCAAGTATGCTGGTTAACAAAGACCAGTAACTATAATAGCTAGTACTTATATAGTGCTATGTGCCAGAGATGTTCTAAGCATCGTATGGTAGAAAGCAAGAATTCTGATCCATCCTGCCTCCTCCTCTTAATAAATGTGTATCCCTGCAGACTTATTTAACTTCTCTGAGCCTCCTTGTCTGTAAAATGGGAATTGGGGAATCAAAGAATCTCTCACAGTGGGTTGGAATGATTAATTTGAAGCATATAAAATGCAAAGCCTAGTTTATGGCAAATATTAGACTGTATTTGCTTTTCCTCTACCTGAAACTCGAGTTTAGTTTTAATGCAATAAGTAAACAAAGTGCTGTAGCAAAATGACAGAATGAACAGGGAAACACACTACTGAGATAGGAAAAAGAGAAGTGAAATTAAGAGAGCATATATAGCCTTTTGTCAAATTCTAAACTTCTAACAAGTTATTTTCTTTCTTTCTGGTTTCCTATGGTCAGATCTTTTACTATCACATCTTCTAATTATCTAAAAAGAATGAGGTCTGAGTAAAAACCAACTTTTACAGGCATACACACACAACACATATGCACAAAGATGTACTTATTTGTTTTTTTTTTTAAATATTTTATTTATTTGAGAGAGAGAGAGAATGAGAGCCAGAGAGTATGAGAGGGAAGAGGGTCAGAGGGAGAAGCAGACTCCCCGCTGAGCAGGGAGCCCGATGTGGGACTCAATCCCGGGACTCCAGGATCATGACCTGAGCCGAAGGCAGTTGCTTAACCAACTGAGCCACCCAGGCACCCTGTACTTGTTTTTTTTAAGAAAGGAAATAGTGGGCAAAGATGATAAAGCCAGCAGCTCAAACTATAGGATACGTACCTGGAACAGTAACTTAAAATGGAAAGGTTGTGCTAGTCAGAAAGACAGGTTTAAAATGCCATAACAGACTGAATGCAATACCTAGGGCATACTCATCTTATTTAACCAAAGCAAAGAAAAAAATTTAGGATCAATACAAAACGCCTAAAAAAAGAGAAAAAGTTAATGGAAGACATTTTAGTTTATGATAGACCACTATCTAGGACTGTTTAAAATGTTCATATGGAATCATTTAATACTGATGTTTGTATCAAATGTGCTAAATTTCCCTGCCCTGCAGATAGCCCATTGGTAATACTCAGCCCAGGGAACTCAACTAAGAGATGACTTACGTGTGAACTCCATCTGATTTTCTTTGTTCAAAAACTAAGGTTCTTCCTTCTGGAGAGGCAAGATGGAAATCAATATCTAATCCTGCTCCATCTAAAACCTGTAGAAAAGCACAAAGAAAAGAACACATTATAAATTCTGAAATAAAAAATATATAAAGTAGATCATATGATGAAAAGAATTTCTTTCTAAACCTAGAGAGGTAAAGAAAGTCAACAAGATGCATGTAAGGGCTAGAAAGGAGCACAAAGATCATCCAATTCAATTCTATTCACTTTGGAACTTCCTTACCAATTCCTGTTGCCATCACCTAACTTTAGGCCTTATAAATATTACTAAAATAATCTTCCTAAAATGTTGCCTTGATTGAGAAGCCCTGTAGAGTGGAAGGAAACACAGAAGGGAGTTCATATGGTAAACCTTTTTACTTAGGCAATTTAGAGCATGCTATGTAACTTTTCTGAGTTTGTTTCCTCTTCAGTAAAATAATAATTAGCTATTTCTTAACCCAGAACTCAAAACTTCTATGATCTGACTCCAGTTGACTTCTTCAGTGCATTCGCTTATTATTCTCCAATATGAACTAAATATTCCAAGTAGGCTATTGGTTTACTTGCCAATGAACACAGTTCCTTTACAATCCCAAAATGATGATGATAATAGCTAACAATTACAGTGTATGCCACACATTGTTTTAAGTGCTTTATCTGGGTTAATTTCCTCAAAACAAGTCTAAGAGGTACGTCTTACTACTGTTCTCAGTAAAACAAGAACCAATCAACAGAACAAAAAAAAAACACAAAAAAATGAGGCACAGAGAAATACTTTTCTGAAGGTAGATATAGTCAATGAATGTCAAAATTTGAACTCAGCAGTTTTCCTCCGATAACTACTCTTTTTCTTATTTAATACACCATTTTATTTTTCTTGGTGGCCTTAGTGGAATGATATAAAAAGTTACCTATTCCTGTGCTATACTTACTTACCAACAAAAGTAGTTTCAAATAGCCAGCTAAATATATATAATTCTCTTTAATCTTCAAATCCCAATAAAATGAAGAAAATATATTGATACAAATAACAACACTGGAAATCTAGGAAGACTGTTAACAGACATGAGGAGTAAGGAATTTCTGGAAGATAGTCCACTGAGCAAAGGATATATATATCTAGCTACCAATAGCTATCAATCTCAAAATTCTCACTGAAACAGACTAGAGAAACACATTTGTTGAAATCAATGCCCTCCTTTTCATGTTACTGGTTTTACTGAAAGGATCAAATTCTGAAAAAATAGTTAATATAAACAGACTTCAAAATGTTTCTTCATAAGTATATATCCTCAGAGAAATTCAAGAATGTGTAATCCATAAAAATGAGGTTGCTGGTATGAAAAATAAAAAAGATAAAAAATGTTGCCAAAATAAAGTCTTAACAAATGTAATGAGAGCAGAATGAATATGGATAGAGACTAAAAATCAGCGAACTGGAAGGAACCAAGGAATTCTCAGAACAAGGTGAAAAGTACAGATGAAAAGTATGAGAAGAATGGTAAGACCCTTTGCGAAGGACAGAGCTAAAGATTTCAAATATCTATCTAACAAGCATTTCAAAGAAGAGAACCACGAGAAATGAAGGGAAGAAATCATCAAATAAGAGAACAAAAATTCTTGCTTCAAAAGATAAAAATCTTGAGACTGGAAGGGGCTAATGGATGTAAAAGATAAAAAAATTCCTACTGCCTTTCCAAAGGATTTAAAAAGAACAACCTAGAAACTTCCAATGATAACTGGTAGAGAACTACTACTTATAAGAATTGGGATTGGCATCAGAATTCTTACATATAATACTAGATGCAAAAAAACAATACGGCCATGTCTTCAATGATCCCAAGTAAAAGAAAATTATATTTACTAAAGTGAAAGCAAAAAGTCTGTTCAAGGATTCAAAGCATTTTAAAAGAATTACTCAAAGTTATCCTCTAAAAAAGCCAAAAAAAGATAACTATTAAATCAGAAAATAAGAGATCTAACAAAACTAAACAGATTTCAGTAAAAGATTTAAAAGGTATTATTGGTAGTGGCTGTCAGGCTTAATGAAATTGTTAAAAATGATAATTAAGAACACAGAAGATAACTTAAAAGTCTATAAAATACAATTTTAAAGCATAAAAATATTTATTTAAAAAACACCATAATCTGAAACAAAACTTCCTGATGATTTCACTAGAAGATGATGAGTGCCACTCTCCCTAGTCTATACTGTTGTTGTAACAGCCTTTCAGTTCCTCAAAGGCTTTCTTCTGTCTTCTTCCTCAATGCAAATTTAAATCATCCCCTTATGCCTAATAAGGCTGATTTTTCTACAGATCTGAATTGTACTTCTGGAATGTCTTCTCTCAATTCCCAGATGAAATTAAGTTCTCCTATTAAATCTTCTCATAGCTGTATATACCTACCTTCATAGCACTTATTAGAGTTACAATTTTACATTTATTTGTAAACAGTTTGATTACTGTCCTTTTCCATACTAGATTGTATGAGAACATGGACTATATTTTTACTCACCGTTATATCCGTAGCACTTAGCATAGTGCTCCAACAAATTAAGCACTTAGCAATGATTTTTAAAAAGTTAACGATCTAGTTTATTCCTAAGATATATGTATTGACACTTAAAATTTTCAAGAACTTAATATAATGTGGGGCTAGTCAATTATTCTAAAAGTGTCCTCCTAAAGCTGGAAAGTAAGAAATGGTTAAAAATTTTCAGTATGTCACAGTGACCCAAGGGCAATGTCTGGAATGTCTGTTCCCTGACATTTTAAAAACAAAGACAAAAAGCAGTAGCTGCTGTTACTGGAAAATTAATAATGGAATTGGAAAATGCAAACAAAAAGGTGAAGATCACCTCTTACTCTACAAACCCCTCAACATTGTCTAGGACTACAGACATTAAATTTTACTTCTTTCTTCTTTCTTCAATCAAAACAATTAAGTTGTTTAGGGGGATTACTTCAGTCCCTTTAAGAGTGACTAAAGATGCAGAGCATAAAGCTAAGCCAAGCCAGCTATATAACTCTAGAAGTGTAAATGTAGAAAAACCAACATTCACCGCCTATTTACTACTAGTGTCAGGGATGGTCTATGAACACTTATTAACTCATTTCTTAAAATCAACTCTGTGAGGTAATTACTATTTCTCTTTTACAAGCGAGAGGTTAAATAACTTGTTCAAATCACAGAGGTAGTAAGTGACAGAGTTAGGATTTCAACCCAAGCATTTTATTTGTACAGATTTTATATCATAATCATAAGAGGTCAGTAGTTCATATATATTTCCTCCCTAATACCAATTCCTAGATAAATACTAAGGAATTTTCAAATAATACAAATTTTTTTTTAACCTCCAGTTGGATTTCCTTGCCTCTAATTTTGCCCTCCTTTTCCCACACTGTACCCAGTGATCTATCTGGAAAACATTTCTGTTACCATGCTGCTTATATCTTCAGTGGCCCTTGTACAGAACAAGGGCAAAGCCACTCAGCATGGCACACAAGCCTAAAGATTCATGATCCATGATCCAGCCTCCTGACCTCTCCAATCTATTTTACTTTTACTTGCACCCTAGACTTTAGTCTTCAGGTCTAATAAAAACTCAGCACGTGTAGTGTCCACATACTGCCCAGCAACAAAACACTACGCATTTTTATAACTATTCGTGTTTTGTTCCTTTTCCTGAAATGCCCTGCCTTCTTTGCATTCTTGTCTCACTTAAGCATCTTTCAGGATTCAAATTTATTTTCTCCAGGAATCCTTTTCCGAAACACCAGAGAAGTGGTTGTCCTCTAACAGCAGTTAACGATACTTAATTGAAATTAGCTGTTTATTAGCCAGTATCCCTTAAATAATATCCTTGAAAACGGACTCTTTTTGTCCATGTCATAGTTGGTCATCTCATCCACACTCCCCTCATCCCCACCCTGCCAATTACTGGCACATGGTAAATGAACTTTTGAACTACACTGGAGATCAATAAATGTTGCGGTCTAGCCTCAGTTTTGCTCACTATATGACTTCAGATATTGCGCTCTCTATTGCTTTCCTTAAATATCTAGAAATAATTTAATTCTAAGGTTCCTTCCGATGAAAATTCTACATAACTTATTTTGCTCTATAGGTGACAGTAACTGTTGAAAATAATTCTTTGCATCAACTTAAAAAAATTATCTGATTATAAATTAAATAATCTGGGAAAAATTAAAAGGTGAACCACACCAACGCATTTTTTTTTTTTTGCAGTGCTACCCAGAGACATCAAAATTAGCTGTGTGGAACTAACAAGATTTCTTCTAAGAAATTACGCTCTACCAAAATGACTATATAAATTAAGCCAAATCCCTACATAATATTATGAAGATACTAAAAAGAAGACAATGATATGGGAGAAATGCTTACAATGATGAACTACAAGTTATAAAGTTTTAATAAACAAATATTGCTTGATTTAAAAATATGTAACTGCGAAGGAAATGTACCCATTAAATACATCAAGAGCTCCTTTCAAAATATTCCAAAATCGGATTTAGGGATAATCACAAGTTCACAGTTCAAAAATCCTTAAATGAAGCGATGACAGTGAAGATTTATAACACCGGAATTGGGTGAGCGTGGTCGGGGTAACAAAACAAGTGTCATCATCTCCTCCAGTGATGGAGAACGTGTTATCAGTCCTGTATTGAGAAATTCCCAGCATCAGAGCGTGTGCTGGTTAGCAAGGCGATGGGCGAATTATGGAAACAAAAGGGAAAACCACCAAGATCACCAGTGCTGGCCTCTTTCCAACGGGAGGAAAGGGGAGAGGGCGGGTCGTCAATTCCAGGTCCCGCCTAACTTCTGGGTCGCCGGCCTCAGGAGAGCCGAACCTCGCGCGCCTGCGCCGAACGGGCCGGCTACTCCAGCGGCCCTCGCCTCTTCACCACCCTCGCAGTCCACAAGAAGTTTCTAAGTGGGTGAGAGGCGAAGACGCGGGGTAGCTGGGATAAAGGAAGGAGGCTGCCTCACCCTCCACACTTACTTGGTACTCAATCTCCAGCGACGCCTTCAGGGGCATGGGCTGGTAGAAACACTCCTTCTGGCCGGCCGGAAGGGTAAACGTGAAGTCGCTGTCTAAGGAGGGCGTGAAGCCGGCCGCCGCCGGCAGCAGCACTGAGAACAGAGTGGCCAGGAGGAGCACCGGGCAGGGCAGCCAGATCTTGTCGCCCATCCCTGCCGGGGCGATCTCGGGCTGGAAGAGACGCGGAAAGTGTGGGTTATTGGCACCTAGGCTCCGCTTTTCCTCCCTGGACTCCTCCTCGTGGTTAGCAGGGAAACCTGGAGCCTGAAGAAACCAGGTGGCGGCCGCGGCGGCGGCACAGGACCCCTCAGAGCGGGAAACGCCGGCCTCAGAAGGGTAGGGTCCGAGGGGCGGGGCCAGCAGTCCTTTTCCGCAAGCTTCTCGGTCTCGGCCCCCTCAGGCCTGGAATGAGCGCGCCCCGCCTCACACCAGGGCGGCAGGTTCCCATGGCTTCCCCCCCCCACCAATGGGCGTCTTAGGGGTAATTATGGGAAATGTAGTTCCAGGCGAGCGGGCTTGGACGCGCTCGCAGACCACGATCCCCGACAGGCCCCACGCCTCTGCGTCGCCTCGCGCAGAGCCTGCGCGGGGGGCGGAGCTGCGGCCGGGGAGGTGCGTCCCCAACGGCTCCCGCGGCGGTTCGAACTCGGTGCAGCCGGGGTTCACTCGTTCCCCGCGTGGAGTGTCTGATGCTTCCACAGCCTGAGCTCAGGAGAGGGTCCGAGGCTTCCGAACGCGGACGAGAGCGCGGTGTGCGCTGTTGTCAGGTGGGTCTGTCTCCCAGCTACGACTTGGGTGGTGAGTGACTGCTCCTTGGAGGGTGAAAACAGGCCTACCTGCCGGAGTTTTGTTCCTTTCCCTCCCAGCACCCTCGGACGCGCTTCGCATCGACTTCACGCTTGCTGTGTGCGCTGCTCTGCAGACTTGTATTTTATTTGAGAAATCGGAGAGGGAGACGTCATGTTTTCCTCCGCTTCTTTCAGATGAACGTGGGATCAATTCTGTCAAATTGAGAGTTCTTGGTAACAGGACCATACAACATAAATCTATAACCTCCTTCCAAATTGAGGAATCTTCTTTCGACTACAGCCCATCCTATTACATACAAGGTTTATAAACAACACCGATTTTTCGGTGTTGATGGGTGCGCGTGCGCGTAAAGCTACCAACGCGTAATTAGGAGCAGGTGATCTGGTCAGGGCCTGTAGGTAGTAGCATGATGCACTTTTCCACGTATGTACAGGCAGTGAAGATAGACTTATAACCTACTGTAAGTTGATGGGAAGAAAAGTTTTCATGGCTCGGTAGGAAAAAAAATTAAAAAATGTATTAGTACGTAAGTGTTAGGGAATTGTTACATTAAAATACACAGAAGATGTTGGATGTAAGACCTGATTTAGTTGAAACGTAATATCGAATGACATTTTAGAATTCACCCAAATTGTACCCTTTTTCCTTCACCATTCTGTAGGAAGCTAGAAATGTTGAAAAGATAAAGCAGAATGGGGACCTGATCCATTGACTTTTTATGGGAGAGTCTTCTCATTTAAGCAGAAGCAGATTTGTGCAAACGAAAGGGGAAAAAAGAAACATTTTCTCTGCGATTACATAGCGTCTCATTTAATTTCCTGCCACAGTTTCTTCCAATAAGGTGAGGGGTTTCTTTTTAATCTTCCTTCTTACATCTGAGAAATTTTGAGTGGGGAATAAATTTGCCTCTCTATTTTAGCTGGATGAGGGGAAGGAAGGGCAATTCAGCAATCATCATTTATTCACTGAACATCCTGACCTTCTGTAAGTGTCTTAATAGTCCTGAACATAATACATAAGACTCCTAACCTTTTGGAGCTTGAGATGTCAGAATTCTAGAAGGGTGATGAAAGAGAGGTGCTACAATGACAAAGGTAAATGGGATCTGAAAGAGGAATGTAATTTTAAGATGCAAAAAGATTTACAGTAGTAGAAATTTTAAAGCCTTAGTTCTTAATATATTTTAATATGTATATGTACATATTCTTAATATGTATTTTAATACATAATGATTATATGTATTAATAATAAAATGTGGCCCTTTATCACGATTTTTATGTGTAAAGTTTAGTAGAGAATTTCACAACTCTAGAGATACTCATACGTTGAAGAAAGAGAAATTTTTCTTCATGTATTTCTGAGTTAACTTGCCAAATGCCATTTTGATCTGTACGGTTGTGATGTGAATGTGTGTGTTTTTTAAATCTTATAACTTGTGAATGGGAGGAGGAGATAACCTTTATTTGGTAATAAACTGCCATTAAGAAAATATATGATACCAGTTTTAATTTAATAAAATAATGATATCAATTTTATCAGATTTCCAGAGCTTGTAACTTGATTATGTAAGTTCAGAAGCTCATCTTGAAATTGATCTATAAGTTAGAAATTGCAGTGTGACATAATTAAAAGGTCTTTGCATCCTGATGTCTTAGGTTCAAATCTTGTTTCCACCATTTACAGTTTATGTGACCTTGAGCAAATTATTTAATTTGCCTTATTCTTAGTTTGTTTTAACTTTAACATGGAATAACAATATTTAATGTGCACTATTGTTAGAAAGATTAAATCTGTTTAGAAAAGGGGGAACTATTGAACTTTCTATTTCCTTGGCTTTACACTGCAGAGAAATTCACTGTTACTGGGTTTTTGTTTTGTTTTGTCTTAAATTACCATGAAAGATTGCACAACATTTGAGATAAATAGAAAAATAATAAGTTAAATTCTATTAATGTGAGAGTGTTTTGACACCACAGATTTCTTTCTGGCAAGGTACAAGAAATACACTTCTTTTTTTAAGAAATGGAATCTAGTTCATCAGACTACTGTAATAAAGACAATGAAGAAGAAAGTTTGCTTGCAAATGTTGCTTCCTTAAGACATGAACTGAAGATAACGGAATGGAGTTTGCAGAGTTTAGGGGAAGAGCTATCCAGGTACGTAAGTAAAATCACATAAGGACTTCAGAATATGACTTTATGAACGAAAAATGTATGAATTTCATTATTATATATTGTGTTTCTAATAGAATAGAATATGAAATCTGTAATTTTTTTTTGAAATCTGTAATTTTTAATGTAATTCTTGGTTTAGGAAAAAAAATAGAAATGTTAGAGAAGTGTTATACATTAATGTTTATACATTAAGTAAACACCTTTGCTATATTAGGACCCAGAGTATAAAATATATGTTTGGGCTTAATCTTTTATTATTATGACTATTTTTTGAATCTTAAGTAATCCTAGCATAGAGTCTCTTTCTAACTTACAGATTTTTAGTTTAAAACTCATTTACAATTTATTAAGAAATTTAGTTGAAACATTGCCTTAAGTTCATAAGTGAATGTGATTTCCACCAGAACTTCAGGTGCTTTTCTTTCTGTTTTCTTATTCAATGTATAGAAATTTGGATGAATACTTAAATTAGGAACTAAAATATATTTTTCTTTTTTCTCTAGTGTTAGTCCAAGTGAAAATTCCGATTATGCCTCTAATCTTTCAAGAGCTGAAAAACTCATTCTGGAAGATCTTTCTCAGCCTAACCAGCTTGGACTTTTGAATTACGTACCTTATAAAAAAGTTTGTAAAATGCCCACTGGCAGTACTGATTTTCAAAAAAAGCCAAGAGATAAGGTTATTGTTTTTAGACCTGTCTACTTAAAAGTAGCTTTAGTTTCAGACCTGTCTACTTAAAATACTTTTTCTTTGAGTTTTTTCTTTAAATGCCTGTTTATGTTTTCCATAGTCTTTTACCATTGTGCTTAAGACTCTAGAATTTAAATATTATGGTTCTTGTGTGTCCTCACAAGAAAGTAGTTGCTTTGATGTATTACTTTATTTTTAAACTTGTATATTTATTACCTTTTTGCAATTAAATGTCTTGCTTTCCCCAGGTAAATTGTAACCCCTGTGATTTTGGGCAGTATACATAATAGGTAATCAGTTATTTATCAAGTGGTTAAAGTGTATTTAGTATATTTAGCCTGGATCAAGTGCTGTATGATGGCATGGCACTGTTCTTTCTTCATTATCCCTAAATTTTCTGGATGATCTTAGACATTTTTACTGGTCTGGAATTTTCTCCCTCTGTCTTTTTTATTCCATCCTATTATCTACCTCGTTGTGTTTACCTTTCTTCCTTACTCAGCCCTTCAGTCTCCCTTTCTGCTCTATTCTCTATTACCTCACCGCCAGCATGCATGCCTGCATGTGGTTACATATGCACATCATAATCTTCTTTCATAAAAATGTGCTCTTCCCACTTCAGAAAGCTAACAATTGAGAGGTTTTCTTTTTGTAAGGAAGCTGCTTAATGTAGCTATGTGTGCCTGCAATTTAGAAAATAAATTCAAATTCCATGTCTACAAAGATTGTGTAATTCTGGGAAATTTGACCTGTATCCTAACTCAAATTGCTGATCATTTTTGTTACATATATGTTTTAATTGAAATCATTGTGTTTTACCCTAAACAAAATCAAAAGACTAATGACAAATTGGAGGGGAAAATATTGGTAATGCCTGTTAAAGACAAAGAGCTAATACCTGATATGGGAAGAGCTTCTAGGAAGAAGATCAACAACCCAGTAGAAAAATGGACAAAAGACATGTGTGAAAGAGGAAATTAAAATGATCTTCAAACAAATAAAAAGGTGTTCATTCTCATAATAAGAGAAATTCACAATGAAACTATACTTAGGTACCAATTTGTACCTATCATACATTTGACACTGTATTTTATTGGTGGAATTAGGAGGAGATGGACATTCTCATACATTGCTGGTAGCAGTGCAAAATGATACAGCCCCCTATGGAGGGGCATTTGGTAATGTTTCTCGAAATCACAAACGCATTTACCCTTGACATGGAAATCCCTCTTGTAGAAAAATAGATGACAGTTATGCCTGCGTGAGTACAAAATGAGGCTTTGTCATAACAGGTTAGAAATACCTCAAGTGCCTATCAGTAGGGGATTGGTTGAATAAACATGCAGTGGAAACTGCAGCTGAGGTGGGGAGATGAAAGAATAGGAGTTTCTAACTATATTGGTTGTGGAGAGATTGGCAGGATATATTTAAGAAAAAAATGCAAGGTATAGAATGACATTTATAGAATGCTAGTGTTTGCATAAGTCACTGTGAGGGTGGGTGGTTTGTATTGCTGGCAAATGAAAGTGGAAACATAGAAGACTGAGTTTAAGACCATAACTAGCTTTCCTATATAGGCAGGTTCCCTTTTTTTTTTTTTTTTTTTTTAGGATTTTCTTTATTTATTTGAGAGAGAGAGAGCACAAGCAGGGGGAGTGGGAGACTCCTGGCTAAGCAGGGAGCCTGATACAGGGCTCGATCCCAGGACCCTGAGATCATGACCTGAGCCACCTGGGCACCTCAATTCCCTACTTTTTCTGTATGATTGGTGTTATATAAAAATTTATAAATAAGAAATTTAAAGGGGTGCTTGGGTGGCTCAGTTAAGCATCTGACTTCCACTCAGGTCATGATCTCAGGGTCCTGGGATGGAGCCTCATGAGCCTCACGTTGAGTTCTACTTCTCCTCCTCCCTTTTTCTCTGCCCCTCCCCCTGTTTGTGCTCACTCTCTGTCCCTCCCTCTCTCTCATTCAAATAAATAAAATCTTAAAACTTATAAAAATGGTTACCTACCTACGAAAAATGGGAATGAGGCTTCTGTATCTTTTATATAGTTTTTACTTTTGAATTGCATATTACTTTTTCAAAGAAAAAAATCGTATTTTAAAAACCTCAACCCTCCTGAAAATTAAAATAATTTATTATAAAATATATATTCAAAAGTATAATAAAAATGTGTATAGTTTAAAGAATTTATTCATTATCCATTTTGTTGTTGATGGCCATTTGGATTCTTTCCATTTATTGTCTCTTATGGACTATATAGTAGGTATGAATATTTTTATATTTTCAGGTGTAAAAGTTTTAGATTTATACCCAGGAGTAATACTGTTGAGTGTTAGCATCTTCAATTTTACTGGATAATACCAAGAACTTTCCCAAAGTGTACCATTGTTTTTTAAGCTGTACTTATTCATGTATACATCCACTAGCAGTGGAAGAGAGTGCTGATTATCCCACACATCCTCACCAGCACTCACTAAAAATCTTAACTCATTTTTCAAGCTACTTAGTCATTTTACTGACAGTTGTTCATTATTTTCCATTACATACAGTGCTTAATGAAATAATCCAAAATAACTTGCTCTTTCTTATTTTTCAGATGTCTTTTTCATCTGCCCCCATGGACCAGGAGATCAGAAATCTTCGAGAGAAACTTAATAAACTCAGGCAACAGAATGCTTGTTTGGTCTCACAGAATCATTCTTTAATGACTAAAATGGAATCTGTCCACTTTGAATTAACACAGTCAAGAGCAAAAGTATGTTTCTTGAAGTGGTGCCTATGCCAATAAAAAGCAATTTGAATCATTTTAAGATTTATAATTGGAAAAATATTCTGTGTATTGCCTTAATGTGTTATATATAATAATTTTTATTATAATATAGGAGCAACATGTTATGGAATCAATTTAACATGAGTTTAAAATCTGCAAATGATTTAGGAGAAATTGTATACCGTGTGTGTTTACATAAGTCATAGCTTCTTAAAATCTTAGGATTACAAATTTATGTGGTTTTATTTCTTTTTATAAAGAAAATATAGCTTATTTATCTTCCTTTTTAAACTAATACATTCTCATTGTTGAAAACTTTGAAAATAGAAAAGAGAGGGAGAAAGATCACCCAGTTTCCACCAACGAGAAACTACTTTATTGGTTTATTACATTGTTGAATCCAGACTGTTTGAATAGTTTTCTTTTTCTTGTGTTTTTTACTTTGTACATCATCTGAGCATTTTCTGATACATTTACTCAGCTTTTCCAATGATCATTTTATCATAGCATTGTTTTCTTTATGTGATTTTGCCATAATTTAATAACTTTCCTCTTTAAGTGGCTATTTTTATTTTTATTTTTTTAAGTAATCTCTACACCCAACATGGGACTCGAATTCATGACTCCAAGATGAAGAGTTGCATGCTCTACAAACTGAGCCAGCCAGGCACCCCTAATGGTTTCCTATTTTTTGCTGTATGATTGGAATTATACAAAAAATTAGAAACCAAAATGTCCAATAATAGAGGGATGGTAAATTATATATCCATATAAGGGATTGTTACAGAGCTTTTTTTTTGGAGGTAAATATATCAGTTCTAAGATGCAAGGTTGTTTTATGAAACATTGTAAGGTTTAAATGATAACAATGTGTGAAAAGTCACCTAGAATGATGTCTGCATATAGCACTAATATATTGAGCGGTAGAGGAACATTACAGAGCAACACACATAGGCAGTGATCCCAGTTTTGCTTTTTATTAAAAGAGCAAATGTTTGTGTGTATGTATATAGATATATGTAACATCAATAAGAACAGAAAGACTGTGCTTCACATTGTTGATAATTTTGAGAGGGATTGGAATGTCTTGCGGTGAGGCTTTCATTATTTACTGTCATAGTATGTTTTAAGTAGTAGGATTATGGGAGATCTTTATTTTTCTTTTGTGTGTGTTTTTTTAAATTTTTTTTAAAGATTTTATTTGAGATTGAGAGAGAGAGTGGGCGAGAGAGAGTACGAGCAGGGGAGGGGCAGAGGGAGAGGGAGAAGCGGGCTTTCCACTGAGCAGGGAGTCATCTGCAGGGCTCTATCCCAGGATCCCAGGATCATGACCTGAGCCCAAGGCAGACGCCTGCCCGACTGAGCCACCTCTTGTGTATGTTTTAAACAAAACAAAGTGCTATTGGGGATAATTCCAGCCTAAGGAGAAAAAAATGCTCCAGTGAACAAGAAACTTTTTGTATTTGGGATTATTTCTAGGATAGAATTATCACAGGGAGTTTTTTTTTTTTTTTCAGAATTTACTGTACTCTGTATTCTCAGGTTTTTTTTTTTTAACATTTTATTTTTTTGAGAGAAAAATATTTTGTTTTTCTTGATTTCTCACAAGGTTTACCTTTTCAGTATATTTGCTGTGTAATTTGTTCACCTTTTTTGTTGTTTTAATTTTTCTACCAACTATAGATTTTTTTCTTAAGTCATAGAAGCTTAATTATTTAAAGGCAAAGAGATGTTAAGAGAATTTTACTAATAACTACTGAACTAATAGCATTTTGTTCCTTTGTTTTAGTATATAGACATATATACTAATAGACGTATATACTAATAGTATATAGACATATCAGTGGTTATTCTAGGCAATAGGACAGTTATTTATATTTTACTTCCCATCTCAGCATTTTCTACATTGCCTGACAAAATATTTTTAGGGATATTCCCTTTTCTAGGTCAGGTCTCAGCTTTTGCTGTTGCATATATACCACTATTGGAAATCTTGTGCTGAAAGTCCTCATTGTATCAACCGGTATATTCATAATTTATCTTTCCCAATGTTTGTAGTTACACTTTTGGAGCGAGGCATCCTGCTCTTCCCGAGCTTATTGCTCTCCAGGCCTGCTGTCCAGCTGCTCTCCTGAGACTTGTCTTTGATATTCTGGGTTTGATCTCCTGTTCGCTGGATTCTGTGTCGTCTTCTTTCTTGGTTTAGTCTTTCTTTAAGTGGAACATATTTTTCTAGTAACCCCCTTGCCTGTCTGAAATGTCCTAATTTCTCCCCCGACATTTCTCCCTCAAATTATTTTGCCTCAGAATTTCTAGGACATTGCTTTCTTGTTTTCTATCTTCTGCTGCTTCTCTGAAAAGTCCAATGCCATTGTGAATCAATTTCCTTAGTATAATTTTTTTCCATTTGTTTTTCCTTTTATGGTAGTTTTAAGGATCTTCCCTCTTTCCTTGGTGTTTCAAAATTTCAGAATTGACATGTCTTTGAATAGACCTTTTATTCAGTGTAGTAGGTACATGAGGACCCTTTCAGGCTGGAATCTTGTGTTCTTTGGTCCTGGAAATTTTTCTTACACAATCTCTTGGATAATTTTCTTCCCACTGTTTTCTTTTTCCTTTTTTTTTTTAAAGATTTTATTTATTTGACAGAGACACAGCGAGAGAAGGAACACAAACAGGGAGAGTGGGAGGGGGAGAAGCAGGCTTCCCATGGAGCAGGGAGCCCGATGTGGGGCTCGATCCCAGGACCCTGGGATCATGACCTGACCCAAAAGCAGGTGCTTGATGACTGAGCCACCCAGGCACCACCACCCCCGTTTTCTTCTATTTTTCCTGTTAGGTGAATATTAGATCACCTCGATTGGTCCTCTAACTCTTTCAACCTTTTAATCTATTAAGTTTTGTTTTGTTTTTTTCCTCATGTTTTCTGTCTCCTTGTCTTCCTGTGATACTTTTTAGGAGATTTCTTAACACTATCATCCACACTTCTGTTGAATCTTATTTTAGCTGTCATATTTTTTTCATTTTCCAGAGCTTTCCCATGTCCTCTGATTCTGTATTGAATAATATCCTGATGCAGTGTCCTCACTTAGCTTTCTGAAGATTTAATGACGTGTGTGTGTGTGTATGCGTGTGTGCATACTTGCCTTGCTTGCTGCCAGTTGCCTCTTTGTTTTGGCCTCTGACTTCTATGTTAGCAGGATTTTTTTGTAGATGTTAGTGTTTTAGCTATTTATATTTAAGAGAAAAGCACTTAGGGGCGCCTGGGTGGCTCAGTTGGTTAAGCGACTGCCTTCGGCTCAGGTCATGATCCTGGAGTCCCAGGATTGAGTCCCACATTGGGCTCCCTGCTCAGCAAGGAGCCTGCTTCTCCCTCTGACCCTTACCCCTCTCATGTTCTCTCTCTCTCTCATTCTCTCTCTCTCAAATAAATCTTTAAAATTTTTTTTAAAAAAAGAGAAAAGCACTTAAATGCTGTTTAGAACCTCTGTGTACAAAGGTGAAGTTTGTTATCCAGTGAGCTTCATATGTTGGTGATGCCTAGGGAGATGGCTCTTTTGTAGGGAGATACCTTGTCTCTTTCATCCAGTATCAGTATGTGAAGTCTTTTTCTTTGGAGCTGTTGAGTTTCTCCAGCAAAGAATCCTTTGATTTCCCACCTGTGGGATAGCCCTAAATGAGAAGTAAGTAAGTAGTGGGAAATTGTTTTATATTAATCAATTTGTTTGTAACTACTTCATCCCTGCTCATCATAACACATAGTGTCCCACAGTTCTAAACCTTTCCTGTTCACTTTCTCCAGATAATAAATTTTCTATCTCGGGGCACCTGGGTGGCTCAGATGGTTAAGCATCTGCCTTCGGTTCAGGTCATGATCCCAGGGTCGTGGGATCGAGCCCCACATCCGGCTCCTGGCTCAGCGGGGAGCCTGCTTCTCCTTCTCCCTCTGCCTCTCTCCCTGCTCAGGCTCTCTCCTCTCTCTCTCTCTCTCTCTGTATCTCTGTGTCTCAGATGAATAAACAAAATCTTTAATAAATAAATAAATAAATAAATAAATTTTCTATCTCTTCCTGATAGGCCATCATTTGACTGTTGGTGTTTTAGGAATGGGAAAAGGAGTATTGACTTACCAACAGATTTTGAGCTGTATTCCAGGCTTTCATTCTTGGACCTTTGCTTTTCTGTATTTTCTAGGTTTTCTCTAGTAAGCATGTATTCTAAAGTTAGGTCTTCAATTGTAAAAAGATTCAATAGGTATTTTTTTTGTTTACATTTTTATGATTTGATCTTTTATATTTTCCAATTTATGTGAAATTTATCTTTTTGGATGTTGTCAGTAGAGATTCTTTTTTCACCCACAAAAAGCTAATCGATTATCTTGGGATATTAAGTTGAGGGTAATGGCAAGAGCTTACACGCTGACACTGGCTTGTGATGATGACATGCCCATGTAAATGTTGATCAAAGGAATAGATAGGGTGAGCTTCACATTTGACCAGTGATTAAGGAGTTATATTGGACACCCTCATCAGACAGAAAAAGAAACAAAGGACCAATTAGATTAATTTATCTTCTGAAAGGAAGTGCTCTAAAAGTTTTTTGTTTTGTTTTAGGTTTCTATGCTTGAATCTCTTCAACAACAGGCAGCCAGTGTGCCAATCTTAGAAGAACAGATTATAAATTTGGAAGCAGAAGTTTCAGCCCAAGATAAAGTTTTGAGGTAAGAATACTTTTTATGGCTTTAAAATTTTTATTTCCTCTGCTTTTTGGTGTATCTAGTGAAATCTTGTTCCTTACCCCAATAAATCTGTAGAGTCCTATAGACTGTCTTAGAACTTACGAAATCTGTTCCCCAATCCATCATACCTCCTCTTGGCTTCAGGATGCGTGAAGTTTAAGGGGGCTAAAAAAGACTAAATCTTAGCTGAGATGGTTATTTACATGCTTTTATTGAAAATGAACTAGTTCATTTCTTGCCCTACATAGTAGTACATGCTGGTGCTTCAGTGGGAGTTCAAGAAATAAAATAGAAGGATTCAGGCACTTTATAATTTATCCCCTTCTTCTGCTTTGAATAAAATGAGAAATATATGTATACTAAATAGCCCATTACTCCATTTTGATGATTCTCAAAGTGTAGTTCTGGGACCAGCAGTATTAGCATCTTCTAGGAACTTACTAAAATTGTAGGTCTCAGGGGCACCTGGCTGGCATAGTCGGTTGAGCATCCGACTCTTGGTTTTGGTTCAAGGTCGTGATCTTGGTTGTGAGATTGAGCCCTGTGTTGGGCTCCACGCTCAGTGGAGAGTCTCTGCTTGAGATTCTGTCTCCTTCTCCCCCATCTCTCTCTCTCTCTCTCTCTCTCTAGAATAAGTAAATAAATAAATCTTTTTAAAAATTTGTAGATGTCAGGTTCTATCTCAGATTTACTGAATTACAAATTCTAAGAGGTCAGTAGTCTGTGTTTTAATAAGTCCTGCAGGTGATTCTCATGTACACTAAAGTCATTTTTCATGACCATCAGAATTTAGTAATTTTCTTTGTATTACATGTAATTTTAATTTTATTCCTAGGTATTTTATATTTTTGGTTGTGAATTTGTTCACGTTCTGTTCATTGATGGTATATAGGAAGGCTGTTGCTTTTTATGTAATATAATTATTTTGTAATTAGACTATTTGTCATACTCTTTTATTCTAATAGTTTTTCATTTTGATTTTCCTTGATTTTCCAGGCAGCCAATGATATTATCAGCAAAAAAAAGAAAATATTGTCGTTTCAATATTTATACTTACTACTTTTTCATTTTTCTTTTTGTAACTGTTAGAGAAATCATTGGATATAGTTGTGATAATAGTCATCCTTAACTAGTTTCTGAACTTTATGGTTATGCTTCTAGTATCTGACTATGAAATAGGATATAAGCTGTTATTTCAGATATATGTATCATTCTTTATAAAGACTCTTAGTAGACAAGTGATGAATTTTGTCAATCTCTTATTAAATATTGATTTCTCTTACCTCAGTGATTTAAAGTGATAGGATTCCTAATATTCAGCTATTCTTGCATACCTGGAATAATCTCTTTAATAGCCTTTAAAAATATCCTTTACTGGGGCACCTGGGTGTTGAGCGTTGGACTCTTGGTTTCTGCTCAGGTCATGATCTCATGGGTTGTGAGATGGACACCACCCCCTCCCCCTGTTGGGCTCTGCAGGGAGTCTGCTTGAAGGTTCTCGCCCTCTGCCCCTCCCCCCATGGGCCTGCACATGCACGCACACACACTCTCAATAAATAAATCTTTAAAATATATATATATCCTTTATTTAATAGAGAGGCAGAAGATAAATTAGAGCAGAGCCAGAAAATGGTGATTGAAAAGGAACAGAGTTTGCAGAAATCCCAAGAGGAATGTATAAAGTTAAAGGTGGACTTACTTGAACAAAGTAAACAAGGAAAGAGGTATGTGTTTTCAAAGCAAATTGTTTTTGTAGATGGAAAAAAAATATATTACCTATTTAAAATTACAGCTAATTTTTAAAGTGAAAAAAATTTCAGAAACCTAGTAGTAGGATAATTTAATGTTCTTTTTGTCTATTAATTATTTTTCATTTTCTATTGAAAATTTCATGTTACTGGCATTCGGGATTGGAATTAGAAGCCTGATAATGATAATCAGTGTAATGATATTTACTTATTTCTGAAATTAAGTTGTATGACATACATAAAATTCATGAGGAAGTGTAGTTGGGTCTTCCTTTAGGAATACATGAGTAATGCAAAAGTATTTTTTTTTAAAGATTTTGTTTATTTATTTGACAGAGAGCACAAGTAGGCAGAGCCGCAGGCAGAGGGAGAGAGAGAAGCAGGCTCTCCACTGAGCAGGGAGCCTGATGCGGGGCTTGATCCCAGGACCATGGGATCATGACCTGAGCTGAAGGCAGATGCTTAACCGACTGAGCCACCCAGGCACCCCACAAAAGTATTTATTTTATATAAAACATGTTTTAAGATAAAGTTTTGTAGGTAGCCTTGACTAAGGAACCATTAACTCTGAATGTCAATTAACTTTTAAACTAATAAAGATTTAAATTTTTTTAGTTTTATTTTCTAATATCATAATATAATTATAGCAGCTTTTTCACAGGGTAAAATGATAATCTGCATTTTGATCTTCAAAAAAATTTTTTTTTCTTGGGGCACCTGGGTGGCTCAGTCAGTTAGGCATCTGACTCTTGGTTTTGATTCAGATCATGATCTCATGGTTGTGAGATCGAGCCCCTTGTCTAGCTCCATGCTCAGCAGGGGGCCTGCTTGAGATTCTCTCTCTCCCTCTCCCTCTGCCCCTTACCTCACTCGCATCCTTGTGTGCTCTCTCTCAAATAAAAAAAAAAAAAAAATCTTAAAAAAAATTTTTTTTCTTTTTCAAGTTTTTATTTAAATTCTAGCTAGTTAACATATAGTTTAATACTAGCTTCAGGTGTAGAATTTAGTATTTAATCACTTACATACAGCACCCAGTGCTCATCACAACAAGTGCCCTCCTAAATACCCATAACCTATTTAACCCATCCCCTACCCACCTCCCCTCCGTCAACCCTCAGTTTGTTCTCTGTATTTAAGAGTCTGCTTTATGGTTTGCCTCCCCCCACACCACCCATGTTCATCTGTTTTGTTTCTTAAATTCCACATGTGAGTGAAATCATACTGTATTTGTCTTTTTCTGACTGACTTATTTCATGTGGAGTAATACTGTCTAGCTCCATCCACATCTTTGCCAGTGGCAAGATTTCATTCTTTTTGATGACTGAATAATACTCCATTATATATACATACCACATCTTCTTTATCCATTTATCATTTGATGGACAGTTGGGCTTTTTCCATAATTTGACTATTGTTGATAATGCTGCTGTAAACATTGGGGTGCATGTATCTCTTCAAATCAGTATTTTTGTATCCTTTGGGTAAATACCTAATAGTGCAATTGCTGGATCATAGGATAGTTCTATTTTTAACTTTCTTTTTTTTTTAAGTAGGCTCCATGCCTAGTGTGGAGCCCAGCATGGGACTTGAACTCACAACCCTGAGATCAAGACCTGAGGTGAGATCACGAGTCAGATGCTTAATTGACTGAGCCACCCAGGAACCTCTATTTTTAACTTTTTGAGGCACCTCCATACTGTTTTCCAGAGTGACTGAATCAGTTGGGCAAGGATGTGGAGAAAGGGGAATCCTCTTACACTGTTGGTGGGAATGCAAAAAAATTTTTATTTTCAAAAAATGTATACTATGATAAAATAAGTTATGAAGAAAGTTTTTTTTAAGAAAGTATTTTTTGAAAAGTTGTCATAAATAGGTTAAATATTTGTTTGCATGTGCATTTGAACTTCTAAAAACCGCTCAAAATCTATAAGTCATTTTTCATTAAAATGAGCTTAGAATGGGGCACCTGGGTGGCTCAGTCGTTAAGCGTCTGCCTTCGGCTCAGGTCATGATCCCAGGGTCCTGGGATCGAGTCCCACATCGGGCTCCCTGCTCTGTGGGGAGCCTGCTTCTCCCTCTCCCACTCCCCCTGCTGTGTTCCCTCTCATTGTCTCTCTCTCTCTGTCAAATAATAAAATCTTTAAAAAAAAATTTAAAAAAAATGAGCTTGGAAAAACATTTTCCCAGCAGTATTTGGTTAGTCTAGTTCAAGTTTTAGTGTATATTTGGAAGGCACTATTACTTTATGAAAATATTAAGGTTTTGGAGTTAACCAGATTTTATTTCTCAGTAGCTCTGTTATCTTGGGCAAACTATTTAACCTTCTTGAGCCTCAGTTTCTTCATCTATTAAATCAAGATGATATTATATCTATACGAGGATTAAATGAGAAAAGAAATGTAAGGTGCCTCTTAAACACTAACAAATGTAGCTATTTTAAGTATAAACCATGGGGTTAAATATTCTGAAATTAAGACATATTCAGATAAATTTTTACTTAGATAAACATTTTGTACATGGTTATTTGAAAGAGTGAGATGATAATACACAAAGACTAGCTTCATAATATAGCTAAGAAAAAGTGCAGAGGACGAGTGACTAGTTATCTCTGTAAACTTAAATAAGATAATTTTTATGGTAGGATGTTGACTTTTCACAGATTCTGGACAACATGTGCAAAGCCATAGAAGTATAAAAGCATCACTGCTGAAGAACACTAGGGAGTTTTTTGTACTTATAAATGGATAAGTGTAGTAGGAAATGAAGCAAGACAGAAAGACAGGCTTGGTCTAGACTGTAAATGGCTTTGCTTTCCCAAAGTATTCGTATTTTAATCTGGAGAGCATATATAGGCAATTGAGATTTTTAGGTAGAGATATGACATCTAAATTTTTTAGAGCTTTTTGAAGCTCCATCCATCTAGAATGGATGTTGGCATTCTGAAATTGAAACCTTTGCAAAGACATTTTTGGGGTGCAGATTAATCATAATCATAATGGGTTAGAAAGCTAGTGTAGAGGAAGAGATTGTTTAGCTTTATGCTGTTTATAAGAGACATACCCAAAATATAAGGACACAGAAAAATTGAAAGCAAAGGAATTAAAATAAATATTTCAGGCCAATAGTCACTAAAACAAAGTAGATATAGCTATATTAATATCACACAAAATAGATTTAAGTGCAGCAAGCATTACTAGAGTTAAAATGACTCTTAGGGGTACCTGGGTGGCTCAGTTGGTTAAGTGTCTGACTCTTGATTTCTGTTCAGGTCATGATCTCATGGTTGTGAAATCCAGCCCCATGTTGGGCTCTGTGCTGGGTGTGGAGCCTGCTTTAGATTCTCTCTCCCTCTGCTCCTCTCCCCGCCCCACATCTCTTTCTCTCTCTCTCTCTCTCAAAAAAAAAGACTTATATAATGTTTAAATAACACTTAAGCAGGAGCCCTAAAGATTCTAAACTTGTATGAATCTAATAGTAAAATTTCAAGTGGAAATGAACAAATCTGTAATCATACAGGGAACATTTTTACACATTTACTAGGAATTATTAGGTTAGTAACAAGAAAGCAAGAAGTTGAAGAGTTGAATGACAACAATCTTGATCTCATGTGTATATATGAAACCCTATACCCAACAGTATGAAAATTCACATTCTTTCAAGCACTTCTAGAACACTTATAATCTCTCACCTCACTGTGCCAGAAACTCTGAGTTTCAACAAACACCAAACGATTGATGTTGTATATATATTACCTTCTCAGACTGTTGTACAATTAAGTTAGAATGTAATCCCCCCAAATCATGTATGTTTGGAAATTTAAAGCCAGCCTTCTTGCTACTTATGGAGCATTGAAGAAATTAGGATAAAGATTAGAAAGCTCTTAGAATGGAGTGACATAAAAAATATCACAGCTCATGGGCTGCAGCCAAAGATATTCCTTTTTATTATTATTATGTTCAATTAGCTAAGTTTTTGATGTAGTGTTCAGTGATTCATTAGTTGCATATATCACCCAGTGCTCATCACCACATGTGCCCTCCTTAATGCCCATCACCCGGTTACCCCATCTTCCCACCCCCTCCCTTCTGTAACCCTCAGTTTGGTTCCCAGAGTCCAGAGTCTCTCTCATGGTTTGTCTCCCTCTCAGATTCCGTCCCATTCAGTTTTCCACCCCCTCCTGTGGTCCTCTGTGCTATTCCTTATGTTCCACATATGAGTGAAATCATATAATTGCCTTTTTCTGCTTGACTTATTTCATTCAATATAATCCCCTCCAATTCCATCCATGTTGATGCAAATGGTGGGTATTCATCCTTTCTGATGGCTGAGTAATATTCCATTGTATATATGAACCACATCTTCTTTATCCATTCGTCTGTTGAAGGGCATCCCAGTTCCTTCCATAGTTTGGCTATTGTGGACATTGCTGCTGTGAACATTGGGGTGAATGTGCCCCTTCTTTTCACTACATCTATATAGTCAAAGATATTTTTAGAGGAAAATTTTTAGCCTCCTATGCATATGTTAAAATTAATATATGAGTGAAAATGAATGAGCGAAAACATCCAATTTATATAGTCAAGAAAAGGAGAGTAGAAGAAAGAGCATCGAAAGAAAAATAGAAGGGGTGCCCGGGTGGCTCAGTTGTTAAGCGTCTGCCTTCGGCTCAGGTCATGGTCCCAGGGTCCTGGGATCGAGCCCCGCATTGGGCTCCCTGCTCGGCGGGGAGCCTGCTTCTCCCTCTCCCACTCCCCCTGCTTGTGTTACCTCTCTCGCGCTCTCTCTCTCTGTCAAATAAATAAAATAAAATCTTAGGGAAAAAAAAAATAGAAAGTAGAAGTATTGAAATAATAAAGGATGAAATGGTTGAATAGAAAACAGGAAAACAATGGAATCACCACAACCTAAGTCTGGTTCTTTTCATAATCACCAAACTAATGTGTATCATACAAGATTAATCAAGGAGACAAGGCGCAAAAGCAATATTGGGATTGAAAAGGGACTTCTAAATTACAGATTCAGCTATGATTTAAGAAATAAGACCAAATACTATGAACCATTTTAGGATGATAAATATGAAAACTTAGAATGAATAAATGTTTTTTTTTAAGATTTTTTATTTATTTATTTTTTATTAGTATAAGCAGGGGGAGCGGCAGCTCAGCAGGGAGCCCAGTGTGGGGCTCAATCCCAGGACCCCGGGATCACGACCTGAGCCGAAGGCAGACGCTTAACCATCTGAGCCACCCAGGCGCCCCTGAATAAATGATTTTTCAACAAAATACAATTTAACAGAATTTAAGAATAAATTGAAAACCTGAATAGATATATAGCCATTACAGGTATTGAATCAGTAGTTAAAAATTTGCCTACAAGAAAGTAAACCAAACAAAACAATGGTGATGACAAAAGGAAAGAGGACCATAATGGCCCACAGTGGCTAAAATGAAAATGACTCACAATATCAAGTTTTGGCAAAGTTGTGGAGCCTCTGGAATATTCATATATTTCTAGTAGGAGTGTAAATTGGTAGAAACCCTTTTGGGTGCTTGAAATATTCTGTATCCAGTCTTTGGTTCTTGCACTCAGGGCCAATAATCCCCTGTCCTAATTACCTCAGGACCAAGTAGTAGACAACTCAGGACAGTCTTTTTTTTTAAAGATTTTATTTATTTGAGAGAGAGAATGAGAGAGAGAGAGCACATGAGAGAGGGGAGGGTCGGAGGGAGAAGCAGACTCCCCGCTGAGCAGGGAGCCCGATGCGGGACTCGATCCCGGGACTCCAGGATCATGACCCGAGCCAAAAGCAGTCACTTAACCAACTGAGCCACCCAGGCGCCCCAACTCAGGACAGTCTTACACTCCAGCCCACTGAGATTATTCATACTACCAAACCTAAACCTGCTGATCCTGCCTTAACTGTTCCTTCCCACAGACACCACAGTAACATCTCTTGCTTACATTTTACTCACAACTTTCTCTGTCTCCTGACCAACCCTGATGCTTCCCTGCACGACCTCCTGCATGGCCTGTCATGTCTTCCGTTTCTATGGATTTGTGAGTATAATAACTTTCTTCTTCATGACATTCATTTCCATGTCTGTGTGTCTCACCATACCTGATTAAAACAAATCCTGAGCACATTTAAAAATATTTATTAAGACTGTACATATTTTCTGTAGAATTTCTATTTAGTTTTTATTTTAATTTTTTACTGAGTAAAGTGCAGAAGTCTTAAGTGAATGAACTTCTGTATATGTATACATCCACATACCTACTATCCAGATCAAATACAGAATATTTGGTAAAACATATTGAACTGACCCTAAATATCATATGTAAGAACCAAGGTCTAAGAATAAGGGAGGCAATTTTGAAGCTGTAGACCCAAGTGGAGAACACACGTATAGATACCAGGACTTCTGAAGTTACATGAATTAAGTTAATGTGATGTTGGTATAGGAATAAACCGAAAAAAAAAAAAAATCAGTTGTATAGAACAGACCCTCTTTAGCAAACACACACACAGGGGAAACTTGATATGTAACAGGTGGCATAACAAATCAGGGGAAAGAATGGAAGAATCAATAAGTTAAAGTGTTGGACAGACTGACATCATGTGTTTCATATGTGGTATAGTGGAAAGGGTACAGTGTCACTTATGTAGTGTGCTCCCGAGAATGAATAGCCTGAATCTACTCATGAGGAAACAGGCAAGGTTAAGCAGATATTTAGCAGCATGCATTCATTGATTTACTGGATTTCTCACTTGGTACACATCAACCATCTAGAGAACAGAATAAAACCCTAGTTTGATGTGTTTCTCTCATAGTGGAGCACAAAGGCTTAAATAGTAGGTAGTTGAGAAAAGAGAGAGAAGCAGGATGAGAAAAACATGTTGTAGTGATAATCTACTTCAGATAGCTTTAGTGGTTGCAGCACATTTCTGGCAGCTTTAATCATAGGTCATTTAACTTTATACTTGATCACATTAGGAAGTAAAAGAAGGTAGAATCATTGAATCCAGGGGTTCACAGTAAACATAGAATTGACCATCAGCTTCTGGCAGTTGACGATCTCATCTGTGTGACTCTTCAGTGGCATTGTCAGAATAGACCTTTGAGTAACCTTTGCGTGTGTATATATGTGTGTGTGTATATGCAAAGGTTTTTTCTACTTATTAAACAGAGAATGCTCATATTTCCCTATATAAGAAAAAATCACTTGCATAGCATGATTCTTTTTTTTTTTTTAAGATTTTATTTATTTATTTGACAGACAGCGAGTGTAGGAACACAAACGGGAGTGGGAGAGGGAGAAGCAGGCTTCCCGTGGAGCAGGGAGCCCGATGTGGGGTTGATCCCAGGACCCTGGGATCGCGACCTGAGCCAAAGGCAGACACTTAACGACTGAGCCACCCAGGCACCCCGCATAGCATGATTCTAAAAGCCCATTTTTTTTGTGTGCCTTATTTGACATTTAATTTTGTATCAGTAGTCCGTGTACCCCAATGATTTGAGAGCAAGGGCCCACCTGCTTCTTAGATTCATACATTGTGTTTACTACTTAGTATGTGTGAGGGCATGCCTTGAGCATACTGTTTAATCTTTCTGGGTGCTAGTTACAGATAAAATAAGGATAATGTCCGATTAACTGAGTTGTGACCATTTGATTAGGTATCTAAAGCAGCTAAAGCTCTCTGTGGCACTTAATATATGTTGAATAAATTCAAACTATTATTGTAAAAAAAAATGTCAGTGTCATGAAAAACTTAAAAAAAGCTGAGATATTCCAGTTTAAAGAAACTAAAGATATAAGATAACTAAAAGCAGTATGTGAAAAAATAAATAAATTAATTAAATAAATAGATAAATAAAAGCAGTATGTGATCCTGGATCAGAAGAAAAAAAAGATCTATAAAGAACATTATTAGAATAACTGATAAAACTTACATATGAATTATATGTTAGATAATAGTATTGTAACAATTTTAGATTTCTTGAATTTGATAGTTGTGGTTGTATGAGGCAATGTCTGTTTTCTTAGGATACATGCTAAAGTATTTAAGGGTGAAGGTTACTAATTTCTGTAGAATGTAGTTCAGTACAAAAACATCTCAGGTGAGAGACACAAGCAACTGTAGCAAAATATAAAAAATTGGTGAATCTGCATTAAGGGGTACCAATTTGAAATTTAAAAAAAAAAGTTCAAAAAATATTGCTGGGAGAATTCATTATTGATTTTAAAAAATTAAATTAAATCCCTGCTTTGTACTTGTAGGAGTGCTGACAATACTGACTCTATTTCTGGCCCTCCATCTTGTTCATGTTCACTGGATTACCTCTCTTGGGGCTATGTGTTCTGGGCCCCTTGAGATTAATATACATACCTTAGAAATGCCCATCAAGGTAGGGATAGGGGGAGGCTTGCTTTGGCCTCCCAGGAATCTGTTAGAAATAATATAGTCTTTCCCCTTTCTGATGCATAGGTAGGCCACAAGATCTAATTAAAGGTTAGCTGTCAGTTAGGTGCATGCAAACGCTCTGATCTCACTACAGTGTCCCACTCTCCCTGCCACGTGTCCCCTTGCTTTATAAAATCTATAGGCTAGGGGCGCCTGGGTGGCTCAGTCGTTAAGCGTCTGCCTTCGGCTCAGGTCATGATCCTGGGGTCCTGGGATCAAGCCCCATGTTGGGCCCCCGCTCCACGGGAAGCCTCCTTCTCCCTCTCTTGCTTCCCCTGCTTGTGTTCCCTCTCTTGCTGTGTCTCTCTCTGTCAAATAAATAAATAAAATCTTTAAAAAAAATCTATAGGCTAAAGTCTGGACTTCATAGAGAATAGCTATGGTGCTATGTGCTTTTTGGTGACGGATATCTCCAGACCCCCCGACCGCCCCCCCCCCCCAACTTAAGTTACCCTGAATAAAACTGTGTAAACTGTATGGAGTGGTGTGCTTCATTTTCTTTTTTCTTTTTTTTTTAAGATTGTATTTATTTATTTATTTGACAGAGAGAGACGCAGCGAGAGAGGGAACACGAGCAGAGGGAGTGGGAGAGGGAGAAGCAGGCCTCCTGCCGAGCAGGAAGCCTGATGCGGGGCTCAATCCCAGGACCCTGGGATCATGACCCGAGCTGAAGGCGGACGTCTAACGACTGAGCTACCCAGGCACCCCTGTGCTTCATTTTCTGGTCTCAAAGTGCCTTCTCAGTTTGGGGGATACTTTACTGTCTCTCCTCTACCTTCTAACAATACTATACCTGTATACAAAAAATTATTCCAGATGGGTTAAAGACCCAATTGTGAAAAGTAAAACTTTTAGAGAAAGTGTAGAAGAATAGTTTTCAGGATGTCTCATAGAAGGGGGAAGAATGTTTTAAAATGAGATTCAGATATATGTTAATTAATTGAATTAAAATAAATAAATAAATGAGATCCAGAAAGCATAAATACTATAGGAAAAGATGGCTACATTTAAAATCCATTAAAATAAAAACTTTCTCTTCTATAAAACACATCATTTTAAAAATGAAAAAGACAAGACATATTTGGGGAAATATTTGCAAATAATTTAATTCACAAAGATTAGTATCCAGAATTCATAAAAAACTTAACAAATTAGTAAGAAAAGGGAGGGGAAAATCTAGTAATAAAGGTAAAGGATCTGAACAGGTAAGGACAAGAAATCCAAATGGCCAATGAAACTTAGAAACTTGCTCAACCTCAGTTGATCAAAAATGCAGATTAAAACTATAATGAGGTGCACCAGGGTGGCTCAGTCTGTCGGTTAAGCGGCTGCCTTCGGCTCAGGTCATGATCTCAGGGTCCTGGGATCAAGCCCCACTTGGGGCTCCCTGCTCAGCGGAGAGCCTGCTTCTCCGTCTTCCTTTGCTTACCGCTCTGCCTACTTGTGCGCTCTGTCAAATAAATAAATAAAATATTAAAAAAAAGAATTCACCCTTGATAAGAGAAGAGTCACTAATTTCCCTTACACTGGAAAGAATATGATGAGGTTTAAATAATAGAAAAATTTTTAGGTGTGGGTATGATATCGACTACATTTCAGCCCAGTAGTCTCAGTTCAATGTAAAAGTATGAGGAAAGGTCAGGGTTAACTAAGGCAGTGCTTTGTAGTGGTTGGATTTTGTTGTTCAGATTTTTAGATATGTCTTCTGAAATACCTTTTTGAAAATTTACTTGCCCTTTGCAAAGGTCAGAGGATTTACTGAGTATTTTTAATATACTAGACAGTGGACTGATTCTGTAATAACTGATCTTTGAAAATTTATACAGCCTAGGCCACTTCCCTTAACCTGTCTTTTCCAGATAAAGAAAAAAAATTTCCAACACATAGGAATGTGTATATGTTTCAAAGTTTATGTATTTTACATTTTATTTTTCATATTGATAATAGGGAATTCTTATAGTCTCTCTTCTTCATTTTGCAGTCTAAGCCTACTATTCTTTTTTAGTACTGCTCATCTCTAACTTTCCTTCTAATAAATTATAGGTTACTTTGGAGTTTCACTAGTCAAATGCAGAGCATTCTTTACTTTTATTAATCATCCCTTTTTAAATTTTAGAGCTGAACGACAAAGGAATGAAGCACTATATAATGCTGAAGAACTAAGTAAAGCTTTCCAACATTATAAAGAAAAAGTGGCAGAAAAATTGGAAAAGGTAAGAAGCAGATGTGCCAATTCAGTGTTTTGTGTTACTGTCTATATTCTAAATATAAAAATAGACATAAATAGAATATGTTTGTTTAGAGTTAAAACAGGGAGTAATTTTTATGACCTCATAAAAATTGTTGGAATAAAGAATTTATAAATACTGGTTAAGGCTGGTGTTCATAATCTTATAATGAGCAAAAAACTTTTTTTATCCAAAGTGGGAAAAGAATGGAAACAAGGGGAAGAACAATATATAGGGAAAGGAAAAAAATGCAGAGAAAGATGAGGTGAGTGAGCAGAGGTTGGAGCTGAAATTTGTTCCCATCACCTTGATGAAAATGAAGGCAGAGTAGATTGTATAGCCTTCAGTTGGTCTCCCTGGACCTACCACCCTGGGAGGGTCTGTCTTTTGCTTCTCAGAGGCAAGATTCCTTGAACAGATTCTGCATAGTAGTATAGTGGCTTTATTACATTCATTTAATATTTTCAAGTAATACCACATGGATAATAAAACCTGTTTGGAGGAGGCCACATGCTGAATATTCAGATGTTGAGCTCAGAAGAGAGGTCTGGTCAATAGATACTAATGTGAGAGACTTTCATCTTGAGATAATTGAAACAGAGGGAGTTAATGATTCTGTTCAAAGAAAGGTAGAAGGGTAGAAGAAATATTAAAAATTTGGTAAGAGGGTTGCTTAGGTGGCTCAGTCATTAAGCGTCTGCCTTTGGCTCAGATCATGATCCCAGGGTCTTGGGATTGAGCCCCACTTCAGGCTCCTTGCTCAGCGGGGAGCCTGCTTCTCCCTCTCCCTCTGGCTGCCACTCTGCTTACTTGCATAGTCTCTCTCTGTATCAAATAAATGAAATTTTTAAAAAAAATTTAATAAGAGGGGCGCCTGGGTGGCTCAGTTGGTTAAGTGTTTGCCTTCAGCTCAGGTCATGATCTCAGGGTCCTGGGATCAAGCCCTACATCGGGCTCCCTACTCTGCAGGTAGTCTGCTTCTCCCTGTGCCCCTTGCCCCGCTCTTGTGCTCTCTCTTACTCCCTCTCTCTCAAATGAATAAAAAGAATCTTTAAAAAATTTTTTTAAAAATAAAAATTTAATAAGAAAGACAAATACCATATGATTTCACTAATATGTGGAATCTAAAGAATAAACAAAAAGCAAAATCAGACCAATAAATAAAGAAAACAAACTGATGGTTCACAGAGAGGGAAGGAGCAGGGGGAGGGCAAAATGGCTATACCCATAGGAGGTACAGGCTTCCAGTTAGGGAATGAATAAGTCACGGGGATGAAAGGCACAGCATAGGGAGTATAGTCAGTGGTACTGTAATAGTGTTGTCTGGGGACAGATGGGAGCTGCACTTGTGGTGAGCACAGCATAATGCATAGAGTTGCTGAATCACTGTGTTGTACACCTGAAACTAATGTAACATTGTGTGTCAACTATTTTTCAATGAAAAATTTTAAAAATCAGAATCCTATTAGGTACTGGTCTTCAGTGTAAATTAATCAGATCACTGTTTTGAAAGCCTTGGAGAAGGTCCCTGTGGGAATGAAATCACATAGAAGGGATTTTTAATAAGGTACTCTGTAGGGGGAGGTAGAATACTCAGTGGGGGGAATATCCTTAGGGAGAGGGAGGACTTTATATAGGAAAGAGAGGAAAATGTAAGGTGATTTTTTTCACACTTCGCCTTAGGATTATCAGTTTCAAACCATGCTCAGCAGAGCCCTATAATTAGGTAGATGTAACAGAGAAAGTGGGGCAGATCTGAGCCCTCTTCTCCCACCACTCCAACCTGGGTGCTTATCTCTTTTTTTAAAGATTTTATTTATTTCTCTGAGAGAGAGAGAGGATGAGCAGCAGGAAGGGGCAGGGGGAGAAGCAGATTCCCCGCTGAGCAGGAAGCCCAATTCGGGACTTGATCCCAGGCCTCTGGGATCACCACCTGAGCCGAAGGCAGAGGCTTAACCGACTGAGCCACCCAGGTGCCCCCTGGGCACTTGACTGTTATGTGTTTTAGATTTGGACTGTGATTTCAGTGGGAGTATTCAGTGGCTAAAATTTCAAAAATTATTTCTCCAGAGCATTTGCAGTATAGTTAGCCTTTAGTAACTTGATGCAGCATCGCTACATGAGTTGCTTGCCTTGCCCCTGTGAGGCCAGAACACTTGCTTTCAGATAGTAGTGCCATTGCCCTTCTGTCACAGGCTCTTAACCATTTCTGGATGGGTGGTAGAGTCCCCCTCCCTGTCCTTTGTTACTGCCCAGGAAGTTTACTTTGCTTCTTTTACTACAAGATCAGGGACTTAAACATGTGGAATACTTACTCTACTCTTCTGTTTATTTCTGAAATCACTACTTTTTAGTTTGAAACACCTAAAATTTATGACCACAGTAGTATGTCCACTTAAAACAAATTATTGTTTTAGGTTCAAGTTGAAGAAGAAATATTAGAGAAAAATCTAATTAGCTGTGAAAAAGAAAATAAAAAGCTACAGGAAAAGTGTGGTCTATATAAAAGTGACCTTGAAATTCTGAAAGAGAAATTAAGGTACCGTATCCTGTTGTGGAAAAAGGATTTTTGTGTGGAAATAGAGAAAGAACTGCAACATTTTAAGATAGAATATTTTGTATATTGTAATCATGGCCTTAAATTACATAGAAAGATAGGTTTCATGACTGAAATTGTTTTCTAGGTATAACATTAGGGTTTTTAACCAATAAAGCATGTTGATATTAATATACTTGTAAATACAGAGTAATATCAGCATATTTGCTTTGCATATATTTAGAGAAAATGAACACACACATAATGTTCTTGTAGTGTGACATTAGCTGGTTAGTAAAATATGTGTTCTTCAAATCATGTGAATCACCTAGTCCAGCGTTCTCATTTCAGAGACATTAAAAATGTGAAAAAGGACACTGTGAATGCATTGTGATGTATATCGGTATTTCATTTTTTGTTGAATATTATTCTGCTGTATGGATGTACCACATTTTTTATCCATTTATCCATTTACTAACACTTCTACAGATTGTTCTAATGTTTGACATGTTTTTATAGCTATATATATATATATATATTTGAAAATAATACTGCCTAGTAATCAGTTAATGGTTGATTACTATTTTTTAGAGTTGTGGCTAATAGTTCATGATTTTTCCTTATATAATCTAAAACTTTCTTCATGTTGCAATATGTTGAGTTAGGATTTTGGAGTTAGATCTCCTGTCTTACACTTTTCTAAAGGGAGCAGAAGGCTTTGAAGATAGTGGCGTTATCCTGCTCTCCTACTTACTATGAGACACTGGCAAAGTTTCATAACCCTTCTGTACCTTGGTTTCCTTATTTATAAACAGAGAATAATAGTAGTGCTGCTCACATAAAGTTGTGAGTTTCTGGTGTGTAGAAAGTAGGCACTCAGTAAATGTGAGCAGGTGTTACAGTTCTAGAATTAAGGCTTTAAAATACTTTAAAAGTGAGATTAACTAAATATGACTACTGAAAATGAATGTATATTTTATTTTCATTTTTATGCTTTTTTCTTTATAGGCAGTTAAAAGAAGAAAATAACAATGGAAAAGAAAAACTAAGGATCATGGCACTGAAAAATTCAGAAGTTATGGCACAACTAACTGAGTCTAGGCAAAGTATTCTGAAGCTAGAGAGTGAATTAGAGGACAAAGAAGAAGTACTTAGAGAAAAGTTTTCTCTAATGAATGAAAACCGAGAATTAAAGGTCCGTGTTGTAGCACAGACTGAGCAACTGGATTTGTGTCAACAAGAAATAGAAAGTTCAAGGGTGGAACTGAGAAGTTTGGAAAAAGTTATGTCCCAGTTGCCAGTAAGTATGGATGAAAAAGAAAATTTTACTGAAGTGCTTTTTAAAAGGTCATCATGTTGTGTTTGCTTTATTAGTATGTACGTATGTATATGGGTATTTATTTTTACATATCTGTACTTTCAATCATCAATTTCTTTTCTGTCTAATCCCTTTTGTTTTTCTGCACTTAACCTGTCTACTCTTCCACCCTTTCTTAGTCTCTGAGGTGCCATATGTAAGAACGACACAGGATTTTTTAGAAATAGATTTTTTTTTTGACATAGAAAAGCAATTTATTCCATTATAAGCACTTACACAGTTAGTCATGGAGAGTAATAGGCCTGCTGGTGAAACAGGTCACCCAAAATAGAGATGGTACCAAACTAGTGGTCAAAGACTGACTCCTAAAAAAAAAAAAAAAACAACTCTTATCCAGGATTAATTTAATTTTAAAAACAAATACAAGCTATCAATTCACTCTTCTCAACTCAACTGGACAGTCTACCTGTGGTATAACTATCAGGTAAAAACATACATCTTTACAACTTGGTGGTCCCAAGTTTTTTAAAAAACCATTTCACAGAAAGGAAAGAAATATGAAAACAGCTCAAGAAATACACTAACAAGCAAAAATATATGGGGGAAAGAGGAACACATAGTTTTGACTTAACTGAAGAAACTGAGAGGAGACTGGTCTACATAGGAAAATGTGTATCCTGGAAAGTCAGGTGTGAAAATTTTAGAACAGGAATTTATATGACTTGAATTTCCCCCATTTCCTGAATAAAAACAACATCTTGTGGTATTTATACTTCATGTCTCAGACACCTACCTCACTTGGCTCTACTCCTTCCTTACTTTAGCCTTTACTTAAAGGAGTCTGAAAAACTTGGGGATATAGCCCAAGAAGAAAAATAACGACACATAATATTCCCCTTTCTGTGGCTACTTTAGACCTTTGTTACTAGAAAATTCCTAAAGAAAATTTAAATGTAAGTCTGTGGCTTTACTGAATCAAGTCCCCCAGTTAATATCTAGAAAACACCCTCTGTTTGGGCTAATAACATTGTTGATGGTACCTATCATAGAGGGATAGCCAAACAAAGTCCGTGTCTCAAAACCAGTGTTAAATCAATCTCAGGGTTGAGAGGAAAAAGAGGGGGAGTCTAAAATCACAAGAAATACAGACATATCTAGGACCCTTGTCCTTCTGGATCCATGCTTCCTTTAAGATCATCATTATAAATGTTCTCTGCCATTTGCCACACTTGCATGATACTGTCTTCTGATACAGAACAAATCACCCAAGGTTCATTGGGATTCCAGGAGAAATCAGGTATCTTGGCAGTGTGACCACCATGAACAAACAACAATTCTGGTGACCCATCTTCTGCACCTTCTGGAGATTGTTTGTCTCCAATTTTACTTAAATCCCACACATTCAGTCTGCGATCAGTACCACTGGAAGCCAAAATAGTCTCTTTGTGAGGCGACCACTGAACCTGGAATATTTCATCCTTGTGTGATTCAAAGGAATGCAACTTAAGTTTCAGATTTCTCAGATCCCACAAGGCAACAGTCTTGTCGGCTATCCTGTGGCCAGAATGAACTCACTATAAGGACTGAAAGATAGGCAGTTCACTTTCAGCAGTGTGAGCATCAACTGAGTAGCTTGATTTGGAAGTATTGTTTGAACGAGTATACCAGATCATAAGTTTCTGATCATCAGCAACTGACCCAAACAGAGACTCATGTAGCAGATGCCAGGAAACATCTTCTACTACCGCTGTATGATGTCCTGTAAAGATGGTCTTCGTATCCACTACTTTTCCTTCCTTTGAAACAGCACAGATGTCCCAGAGTCATCTGAAGCAGTAAGTAAGTGCCCACTGAGGTTTGGGTTCCAAGAAAGTCCATAGCCTTCCTTCTGATGTCCATGCAGACACAAGTCTGGGTTGCACTCTCCAGAAGGATCTGGTTTGGAAGGATGTTTTGTATTGTCAAAAACAAGAACATCACTGGATGGAGTCTTTGTTGCAATGATGCAAGGGTTCTGGGGCATGTAACACACCTGGTTTACTTCTTCTTCATGGTTGATCTTGATTTCTATTTCAATTTTTCCACTAACTGAGCCAAAACCTCCAAATTCTCCTTTCTCACTATCGTGTGAAGCATCAAACTGAGCATCATCGTTAGGGAGCTGCACACTGGCTGTCACAGCATGGTTTTGTTCATCTGACATGTGTGTTCCCAGGACAAGTCAAAGAATGCTGAAGTCTTTCCCTTCCGGTCTGGTTACATCTGGAAGCCACTGTGCAGTTAGGCTAGGCCACTCCAGAGCATGGGTCACCAAACTGTAAAGAAAAGAGGTGTTCTTTTCCATATTTTGTACTCTTCGTTGATCACACATTCTACTGCATCAAAGGCTGCTTCCTTGTCGGCCATGGCGGGCTGGCAAGCGGGGGGGGGGGGGGGGGGTGGGATCCTGGGGTGGAGCGTTGCCAGAGGGGCGGGGAGGCTACGGGCGCTTGCTCCGCATGCATGGCCTCTATTGTTTCTACAAATAGCTTTATTCAAGTAACATTGACATACCATAGAATTCACTCATTTTAATTGTACTGTTCAGTTATTTTTAGTAAACTTACAAGTTTTGGAACAATACCACAGTCTAGTTTTTAAACATTTTTATCTTCCCCAAAAGATCCCTTGTGTCTATTTATAATTAGTCCCTGTAACCACACCCACCCCTAGGAAACCACTAATCTGATATCTGTCTCTAGAGATTTGTCTTTTATGAGCATTTCATATAAATAAAATTATACAGTGTATGGTCTCTTGCATAAAAATTTGGGGGATCATTCATTGTGACATGTATCAGTACTTCATTTCTTTTTATTGTTGAATATTAGTCCATTATATGGATATACCACATTTTACTTATCTATTCACCATTAGATGGACATTTGGATTGCTTCCACTTCTGGACTATCAAGAACAATGCTGCTGTGAAAATTTGCATACAACTCTTTGTGTGGACATACTTTCGTTTCTCTTAAGTGGATAGATACCTAGGAGTAGAATTTCTAGGTCATATGGTAAAGTTATGTTAAATTGTTTTCCAAAGTGGCTATACCATTTTTTGTTCTCATGAGGAATGTACGAGGGTTCCTGTTTTTCTGCATCCTAGCTAACATTTTTTATTATCTGTCTTTCAGGTTTTAGCCATCTTAGTGGGTATAAAGTGGTATCACATTTTGGTTTTAATTTGCATTTTTCTAATGAATAATAATGTACAAATTTTCATGTATTTATTAGAATGCACGGAACATTAAAATGTTTTTATGATAGCAGCTGGCCACCATTTCTCTTTCAGTTATACATATAACCATATATAAGTGAGATTAGGAAGAAAGTAAGTATAACTGTATCAGAAGTCCATTATTGATAGGTGTAAAATAAAGGTGAGATCAGGAGAAAAGTGTATATAAATGCATCATGGCTGGTTTCAAATATATAGACTTAACCAATTTTAAACTGTCATGGAATTAAGCTGAAAGGGACCATAGAAATCATCTGATTCAACACCATCATTTATTGACAAAGAAATATAGCACCAAGGAAATAAGTAACTTTTATAACTAGCTAGTAGCAGAATTAAAACTAGAATGTATGATTCTTGATTCCCAGCCCTCTGCTATATATACTTTCCTAGGATCCTGATTATTTGCTTAGGTTTTTAATGTACTGTTTACTTTTGAAATTTGATAGTAATTAGATACAGAGAGCATTCATTTTTTAAAATTTTTTAAAAAGATTTTATTTGAAAGAGAGAATAAGTGGGGGGAGGAACAGAGGGAGAGGTACAAGCAGGCTCCCCGCTGAGCAGGGAGCCCAATGCAGGGCTCCACCCCAGGACCCTGGGATCATGACCTGAGCCAAAGGCAGATGCTTAACCGACTGAGCCACCCAGGCGCCCCAATAGCATTCATTTTAAACTGATATTCTCATTTGACTCAATATCAAGAATTATTTTCTATGTGATTCTGAAGTTGGTGTGGTAATATTTGATCCTGTGTTTCGTGCACTAAGAGTAACGTGGTTTGGAAATGGGAATTTTTTTCATTTCTAGAAAGCTTGATTTGGTTATAGTTTGAAGATAGTAGTCATTAAGTGCTTATCTTGCCCCTTTTCATAACTAACTTTAAAAATTCTTTATTGTTCAAACATACAGAAAAGCAGAGACCAATGCAGCACACCATTTGCTGTATCTGAGTAATATATTGTGATATCCACTTCATATTTTTTTAGAATAAAATTTTACAGATAAATAAGCCTCTTTATGTACTGTGTTAGATCCTAATCCTTTCCATCTCTCCACAGAGGTAGGCACTATTCCGAAACTCATGTGTATCCTTCTTGTCTGTATTTTAAATGTTGCCACATATGCATGCTCTAGAAAAACATATATAACTAATATATTTTGGAAAATACTACATGTGCCTCTGTTGTTTTTCACTTAATGTAGTGTTATGTGATGTCTCCAAATGATTTATATAATTCAGGTTTATTTTAACTCTTGTGGTTTTCCTGTTATGTCAATGTTTCATAATGTATTTATACATTTATCCTATTGATGGACACTAGGTTATTTCTATCAATTCCCACAATTTTTAAAAATTGGAGTTCTGAATAATAAAACAATTGCATCATAGATGTTGTAAGTTTATATATGTGTGTTTTTAAATTTGCAGTTAAAAAGAGAAATGTTTGGTTTTAAATCATCTCTTTCTAAACACCAGATGAGTAGTTTGTCAAACAAGGAAGACAATTACATTGGCTGCTGTGAGGCAAATAAAATGGTGATTTCAGAATTGAGGTATGGTTTTCAGATGCTGAAGTTGTAGCAAATACAATGTTTTTTTTTAATTGGTAATTAAAATCTTTGAGAAGATGAAAAATGTACAGAAAAGTTCTGCAAGTATTATAACAAATATCTGTTTCCATAACCTAAGAATTGATTATTTTTAACATTCTGTGATATTTTTTCAAATGTTTTTAAGTAAAAACTAAAAACATTATGGGATGTTCCTTCCCACAAGTTTCATTCTCCTAAGTATCCACCATCCTCAATTGGGTGTATATTCTTCAATCCATTTTGTATATGTTTACATCCATACGTGGAAAATATACTATGTGCTTATATTGTTTGTAATTTTGCTTTTTCACGCAGCATTATTTTTTAAATTCATACATGTTGAGGTAGGTAGTAAGAGTGACTAACCAAAAAAAAAAAAAAGTGACTAACCAATGGGTGGATTAGTATGGTTAGTTTTAATATCTATATAGGAGTCTGTCCTATAAGTGTATCACTATTTATTGATAGCTACCTTGTTTCTAGTTTTCTTGTATTACAGTGCTGCAAAGTACATACCTTTACATGTTTCCTTTTACAATATGCCAGTTTCTCCAGTGTATATTCCTAAAAGTGAAATTGCTGGGTCATGGTGTATGTATATTTTTAGTTTTACTAGGTACTATCAAGTTTTTAAAGTAGCTGAATCAGTCTGCATTCCAATCAATGGTATATAAGAATTTCTGTATCCTGCCCAATAGTTAACAAATAGAGTTTTAAAAATTTTTGCTAACTTGAAAGGTAAAAATGGTATGAGATGTATAGGATCTTTCTAATAATTTTTGGTGTATTTTATTTTGTTCCAGGATTAAGCTTGCGATAAAGGAGGCAGAAATTCAAAAGCTTCAGGCAAACCTGGCTGCAAATCAGTTATCTAAGAGTCTTCTTGCTTGTAATGACAAACAAAGTGGCAAATTAAATAGTTTAGAGACAGAACCAGTAAAACTAGGAGGTAATCAATTAGGTGAGTGTATTAAATTGAAATGTTTAATTCTAAGTCTTTTTTTTTAAAGATTTTATTTATTTATCTCAGGGAGCACAAGTACGAGTGGGGGAGGGGCAGAAGAAGCAGGCTCCCTGCTGAACAGGGAGCCCAATGTGGGGCTCAATCCCAGGACCCTGGGATCATGACCTGAGGTAGATGCTTAACTGACTGAGCCACCCAGGCGCCCCTTAATTCTAAGTGTTTTATGATAGTTTTTTAGAGAAATGGATTATCAAAAGTTTAGTTAATCTGGGGCGCCTGGGTGGCTCAGTTGGTTAGGCGACTGCCTTCGGCTCAGGTCATGATCCCGGAGTCCCGGGATCGAGTCCCACATCGGGCTCCCGGCTCAGCGGGGAGCCTGCTTCTCCCTCTGACCTTCTCCCCTCTCATGCTGTTTCTCTCTCTCTCTCTCTCTCTCAAATAAATAAATAAAATCTTTAAAAAAAAAAAAGTTTAGTTAATCTGTTAGTACTAGTTTGGGTTGGTAAGACAGCAGAAATTTCAAAATTGTTGAACTTTGCATTATAGGGCACCTGGGTGGCACAATCAGTTAAAATGTCCAACTCTTGGTTTTGGCTCAAGTCTGATCTCAGGGTCATGAGATTGAGCCCTACAATGGGCTATTTGGAAGTTTTCTTTCCATTTCTATTTTTTGGAACAGTTTGAGAAGAATGGGTATTAACTCTTCTTTAAATGTTTGGGAAGCCATCTGGCCCTGCACTTCTGTTGGTTGGGAGATTTTTGATTACCGATTCAATTTCTTTGTTGGTTATCGGTCTGTTCAAGTTTTCTGTTTCTTCCTGTTTCAGTTTTGGTAGTTTATATGTTTCTAGGAATGCATCCATTTCTTCCAGATTGACTGGGTGGCATATAATTTTTCCTAATTTATAATTATTTGTATTTCAGTGGTGTTGCTTGTGATCTCTCTTCATTCATGATTTTATCTATTTGAGTCCTTTCTCTTTTCTTTTTTTTTTTTAAGATTTTTTATTTATTCATTTGAAAGAGAATGAGTGAGAGTATGAGCAGGGGTAGGGGCAGAGGGAAAGAGAGAAGCAGAGTCCCCACTGAGCAGAGAGCCCAATGTGGGGCTCAATCCCAGGACTCCAAGATCATGACCTGAGCTGAAGGCAGACACTTAACTGACTGAGCCACCCAGATGCCCTTCTCTTTTCATTTTGATAAGTCTGACTCAGGGTTTATCAATTTTATTCTTTCAAAGAACCAGCTCCTGGTTTCATTGATCCTTTCTGGGTTTCTTTTTTTGTTTGTTTCTATATCATTTATTTCTGTTCTAATTTTTATTATTTCCCTTCTCCAGGCTTTAGGCTTCATTTGTTGTTCTTTTTCTAGCTCCTTTCCAATGGCTTTCTTTTTAAAACAAATATATATATATATTTTTTTTAGATTTTATTTATTTGAGAGAGAGAACAGAGAGAGAGAGAGAGAGTGTGTACAAGTAGGGGGGAGGAGCAGAGGGAGAGGGAGAAGCAGACTCCTCGCTGAGCAGGGAGCCCAGTGAAGGACTTGATCCCAGGATCCTGGGATCATAACCTGGGCTGAAGGTAGATGTTTAACCGACTGAGCCCCTCAGGTGCCCTCCAATGGCATTTTTTATAGAACAGTAGAACAGTCCTAAAATTTGTATGGGACCACAAATAGCCAAAGTAATCTTGAGAAAGTAAAACAAAGCTGGAGGCATCACACTTCCTAATTTCAAACTATGTTACAAAGCTATAATAATCAAAACAGTATGGTATTGTTATTAAAAACAGACATATAGATCAATGGAACAGTGTAGAGAGCACAAAAATAAACCTGTGCCTATGGGGTCAATTAATTTACAACAAAGGAGACAAGAACAAACAGTAGGGTAAGGATAGTCTTTTCAATAAACAGTGTCAGGAAAACTGAATAGCTGTATGCAAAAGAATGAAAGTAGACTATTATCTTACAGACAAAAATCAACTCAAAATGGATTACAGACTTTAATATAAAACCTGAAACCATAAAACTTCTAGAAGAAAATATAAGAAAACTCCTAGATATCAGTTTTGGTGATGATTTTCTTTTGGATTTGACACCAAAATCAAAAGCAAGAAAGTAAAAATAAACAAGTGGGACTATATCAAACTAAAAAACTTCTGTCCAGCAAAAGAAAAGACAACCTATAAAGTGGGAGAAAGCATTTGTAAATCATATCTGATAAGGGGTTAATATCCAAAATACATAAAAACTCATACAACTCGATACAAAAAAAAATTCAATTAAAAAATTGGCAGAGGTGGGGCACCTGGCTCAATCGGTTGAGCATCTGACTCTTGATTTCAGCTCAGGTCATGATCTCAGGGTCATGGGATCAAGCCCCAGGTTGGGCTTGGCACTCAGTGTGAAGTCCGCTTGTCCCACCCCCCCAGCTCCTCCCCCAGCTCTCTCTTTCTCTCTCTCAAATAAATAAAATATTTTTTAAAAATGGGCAGAGGATCTAAATAGACATTTTTCCAAAGAAGACATCCAGATGGTAAACAAACACATGAAAAGATGCTCAACAGCACTAATCATCAGGGAAATGCAAATCAAAACCACAGTGAACCCCACATCTGTCAGAGTGGCTATCATCAAAAAGACAAGAAATAAGCATTGTTGAGGATGTGGAGAAAAGAGAACCCTGTGCTCTGTTGGTGAGCATGTAAATTGATACAGCCGCTTTGGAAAACAGTATGGAAGTTCCTCAAAAAATTAAAAGTAGAACTACCATATGTTGCAGTAATTCTGCTTCTGAGTATTTACCTGACATCTGAAATCACTATCTTTTTATTATGTTCAGTTAGCCACCATATAATACATCATTAGTTTTTGATGTAGTGTTCAGTGTTTCATTTGTTGAGTATAACACCCAGTGCTCATCACAACACGTGCCCTCAGTACCCATCACCCGGCTACCCCATCCCCCCACCCCCCTGAAATCACTATCTTGAAAAGATGTCTGCACTCATATATATATATATATCATCATCTGCCCTCCCCCCGCTCGTTCTCTCAATCTCACTCTCTCAAATAAATTTTTTTTTTAAGATTTAATTTATTTATTTGACAGACACAGTGAGAGAAGGAACACAGCAGGGGGAGTGGGAGAGGGAGAAGCAGACTTCCCGCTGAGCAGGGAGCCCCATGCGGGGCTTGATCCCAGGACCCTGGGACCATGACCCGAGCCGAAGGCAGATGCTCAACGATTGAGCCACCCAGGTGTCCCTCAAATAAATAAAATCTTTCAAAAAAAAAAAGCTCTCATCCCCCCCCAAAATTTGTAACTATATGTGATGACAGATGTTATGTGATGACAGATGTTAAATAGACTTACTGTGGTAATCATTTCAAAATATATACATGTATCAAATCATTATGTCATACACCTGAAACTAATACAATGTTATATGTCAATTCTATATCAATAAAAATAGATGGAATAACTATATTAATTTCAGACCAAGCAGAGTTGAGACTGACAGAACTAGAAGGATAAATTAACAAGCCCACATATATATTTGAAGATTTCAAAACTTCTTTCTCAGTAACTGTTAGAACAACTACACAGAAAATCATTAAGGGGAAAGAAGACTTAAGTACTATAAAGAAGTTTAATATGATTGACATTCACTCTACACAATAATCACCAGAATATACAATTTTCTCAAATGTATTTAAAATATTCATCAAGATACTCCATATGCTGGCCAAGAAACTAAGTCTCAAAACATTTTAAAAAACTGAAATCAGGTTCATTCATGAATTAGGTTAAGAAAACCTAATGTCCACTACTAATAACAAAAAGATACCTGGAAAATTCTAAATATTTGGAAATAAACACAGGAGATACTATAGGATATTTTGTAGTAAAGATGAAAATACAACATATAAAAATTAGTGGGAGCTACAGCATTGCCTAAACATAAGTTTATACCTTTAAATATTTAGATTAGAAAAGAAGAAATGTTTAAAATCAATAAGCTTTCACTGTAAGAAAAATTAAAGACATAATTAAACCCAAAGAAAATTGAGAAGGAGTACAAGGGATTCTGAGGGAAATGTTTTTCTGGTTTTTGGGTTTTTTCTAATTGAAGTATAATTAACATAGCGTGTTATGTTAGCTTCAGGTGTACGATATAGTAATTCAGCATTTCTATACGTTACTCAGCATTCATCATGATAAGTGTACTCTGAATCCCTTTTATCTATTTAACTCTTTCCCCCTCCCTCTGGCAACTACCAATTTGTTCTCCATATATAAGAGTGTTTTTTTGTCTTTTTTTCTTTGTTCATTTGTTTCTTAAATTCCACATGTGAGTGAAATCACACAGTATTTGTCTTTCTCTGTCTGACTTATTATTTCACTTAGCATTATATCTTCTAGGTCCATTCGTGTTGCAAATGGCAAGATCTCATTCTTTTTTATGGCTGAGTAATATCCCATTTTATACACACACACCCACATCCCATCTCCTTTATCCATTCATTTATTGATGGACACTTGGGTTGCTTCCGTATCTTGGCTACTATAAGTAATAATGCAATAAATATATAGGGGTGCATATATCCTTTTGAAAACACTAGTTTTCATTTTCTTTGCATATGTACCCAGTAGTGCAATTACTAGATCATATAATAATTCTGTTTTTTAATTTTTTAAGGAACTTCCATATTGTTTTCCAAGTGGCTGCACCAGTTTGTATTCCCATCAGCAGTGTTGTGTTTTTGATTTTAGCTATTCTGGCAGGTGTGAGGTGATATCTTACTGAGGTTTTGATTTGCATTTCCCTGATAATTAGTGATGTTGAACATTTTTTCATGTGTCTGTTGGCCATTTGTCTGTCTTCTGATGGAAATGTTAGATGTCTTGATTGTTGTGATAGTTACAAAGGTATAAACATGAAAAAACCAAACATTTGATAAAACGTATCAAACTTTATATTTTAAATGGGTGCATCTTATTGTAAGTAAATTTTACGTCAGTCAAGTACATTTTTATTTTTTTAAAGATTTATTTATTTGAAAGAGCGTGGGGGGGGCAAAGGGAGAGGGGGAAAGAAACTGTCATCTTGGTATTTGTTTGCTATTTATTCTAATGCCCTTTATTCATCTTTCCTGCTTTCTTTTGGATCAATTATATTTTAGTATTCCATTTTGTCTCCACTATTGATTAGCTAACTATACCTCTTTATTTTCTTAATGGTTGCCCTAGTGGTTAACACATATGTCTTTAACTTATCATGATCTATCTTCAAGTATGATTGGCTGGTGGCAGGAAAATGACAGCAGAGAGAATTAGATAGCCAAGTGATTAGAGAGAATAGGGATGAGTGATGAGATTATTAGCAGAATGAATGCTAGTTATTAGAGGTGTTGATAAATGTTATAAATTCTCTTACATCAAAGAGTATAGAGCTAATGATAGATATATAGCCTAGAAAGTGAAATATTAGGGATATGGAGAATTGATAGGAAATGGCTACATAAGTAACCCTTGAAGGCATAGTACATCTCTACATAATTCCAAACCTGTGTGTGTTCTCATGCAATCATATACATTATGCCTCTTTAAGGCACTCCTGAAAGCTCAGTCACTTTTAGGTGGGAGTACGTTTATATGTTTGTAGTGGAGAAAGGATGTGTTTGAACAACTATCTTTGATAACCCTTAGTAGTTCAAAAAGCATCACTAAATTCTCATGAGCTAGTTTAGACTAGGAAGGATTTGTCTTCAGCTTTTGAACTTGCATCTGTATACAATATATGAAAATACTCTTTTTTAAAAAATTATTTGAGAGAGAGAGACAACATGAGAGAGAGAGAAAACAAGTGGGGGGAGGGGCAGAAGGGAGAGGGAGAAGCAGACTCCCCTGCTGAGCAGGGAGCCTGATGCAAGGCTCAATCCCAGGACCCTGAGATCATGACCTGAGCAGAAGGCAGAGCCATCCAGGTGCCCCTACATCAAAATATTAATGATATAGCGGTGCCTGGGTGGCTCAGTTGGTTAAGTGACTGCCTTCGGCTCAGTTCATGATCCTGGAGTCCCGGGATCGAGTCCCACATCGGGCTCCCTGCTCAGCAGGGAGTCGGCTTCTCCCTCTGACCCTCTTCCCTCTCGTGCTCTCTATCTCTCATTCTCTCTCTCTCAAATAAATAAATAAAATCTTAAAAAAAATATTAATGATGCCAAGTTATCCAGAGAAATTTTATGGTCAGCTTCAGTTTAAGGAAACAGGACTTTTTTTTTAAACAATGATTTTTTTTACAATGTTTTCTATCCAAAAAATTTTATAGTGAGAGAAGGGCTCTTTCTGGTGTGAAGGAATAGTCTAGAAAAGTGAATGATTCAGAAGATTTTATTCCTCCTTTGTTATGTACTTAATTATAGAAAGTACCTTACCATGTTCCTTCATTATATTTTCCTTAACGTATGTCTTTCTCATTCCCTTTAGTATTCTTCAGATGAGAAATTGAACTTTGTTTATGATTAAAACTTTCAACATTGAATAGGTTTTTATTCTTTAAATTTTATACAGAACACTTTTCCTTTTATGTTTGTTAGCAGAAAGAATAAAAGACCAAAATCAACATACTGTGAATAAGCAATATGAAAGAGAAAGTCAGAGACTTGCTTCTGGAATAGAAGAACTACGTGCTAAGTTGATGCAAATAGAAGCTGAGAATTCTGATTTGAAGGTTAACATGGCCCACAGAACTAGTCAGTTTCAGCTGATACAAGAGGAGCTGCTGGAGAAAGCTTCAAACTCTAGCAAACTGGAAAGTGAAGTAAGCTTGAATTAGCTGTTTATATGTACTAACTTTGGAGACAAGAAAAAAGGTACTATAGTTGTGTAAAAGTTGTATGTGTAAGTCCAGATTTATACATCAGTTATAAATTCTTTTAAAATTATATTTGGAAACCTTTGGGTTTTAACCTATGTTAAATTAAGAAATTACTCTCTAGTGGCTAACAGGTCTCAAACATGGTGGACCTTCTAATATATTGCAGGCTATTATTTCTTCCAAGTATAAGTTAATATGGCTAATACACATTTACAAGTCAAGAACTTGGATTATGTAATTGGAAGAAAAGGAGTGATAATAGAGGATTTTGAATGTTAGCTAACAGCAGAACCGGCTGGGAAGCCTGTTAAACGTAGATTTCTGGGTACTGTTCTAATGATTCTGATTCAGTAGGTACGGAGTCATGCTCAGAAATCTGCGTTTGTGAACAACTGCATGTGATTATGATGCAGATATGCTTGGATTACATTTTGAAAAGTGCATAATGTGTGTTTTGTGAATATTTGATCTTCATTTCTGTTGAGGATAGAATAAGGATGCCTTTTTAGGTAATTATAGACCAGGACCACATGTGTATATGTTATATTCACACTTTAAAACTGAGGCTGATGCTGTCTGTAGGAGTACTTTTAAAATGTCTGATTTCTCATTTTAAAATCTGTAGCCTACACCAAGGAAAAACTTATATTATGTAAGTAATGGAAAAGGAGATTTAGTCAGTCTAAATCTAAATTATAGCCATCAGCTTACTTAGAAAATTATCTAGTACTGAGATTAATAACTTTTCAGATTACAAAATTAGTACAGTCTTGTTGAACATACAGAAAGGACAAAGAAGAAAATAAATCATTAATAATTCCACCACCAGAAATAGCTACTGTTAACATTTTATTATACTAATTTCAGTCTTTAACAGCTACTTTTAAGAAGTGGGTTAGGAGGCAATCATATCTGGACATAGGGGTCAGAATTTAACTACTTATGTATTACATAGATGGAACAATCTGTCATATACCTGGCCTTTCACTATTTTTCTTCTAAATTGTCACTTATCTTTAAAAGTAATTTTTTTAAAAATAATTTTTTATTTATTTCATTGTGTTTTCAGATGACAAAGAAATGTTCTCAACTTTTAACTCTCGAGAAACAGCTGGAAGAAAAAATAGTTGCTTATTCCTCTATTGCTGCAAAAAATGCAGAACTAGAGCAGGAGCTTATGGTAAAAATTACTGTTTGGCTTCAAATTCACTGTGACTTTAAGGCACTTGATTTGTGATAGCGTGTTTGTTTTAGTATCATTGTTGTACAGTATACCGAATAGGAAAGTATAAATTCTACTAAACTTTTCTGATGATTCATTTTTTTGTTTCTATATTTTTAAGTTTATAGGCTTATATGGCAAGTTGTTATCTGCAATTTCTGATTTTTATTCTAGTAGAATTGAAGGAAATAGTATACTTCTTTGATAGGCTTTTTAGTATTTTAAAATAGTTAAATCTTCATTTTGATGCAGTTTTTTTAAATAACCATTTTGTCTCTTCAATAAATGTTTATTTTTGAAGTTTTACATATTACCCACTGTGATTCTTCAAAGAATAGAGTTTGACAAATTTAATGCTTTACTTACGTACTTTTATGTAAAACTAGTTCTCAATTATATTCTTTTAAAGTGTTTTTATATTTCTAGGAAAAGAATGAAAAGATAAGAAGTCTAGAAACCAATATCAATACAGAACATGAGAAAATTTGTTTAGCTTTTGAAAAGGCTAAGAAAATTCATCTTGAACAGCATAAAGAAATGGAAAAGCAGATTGAAAGAGTAAGATATTATGTTTTTCTTTTTTGTGGCTGAATAATACTCCCCGTGTGTGTGTGTGTAAAAATATGAGCTTGAAATATAGAGCAATAACATTATTCAGTCTGAGCAACAGAGAGAAAAAAAGATTTGGGAAAAGAACAGAGCCTAAGGGACGTGTGGGATAATATCAGAACTGAAACTCTATACCCATTAAACAATACCTCCCATTATGCCCTCCCCCCATCCCCTAGCTACCATCATTCTACTTTCTTCTGTCCCAGTGATTTTGACTACCCTAAGTACCTCATGTAAGTGGACTCATACAGTATATGTCTTTTTGTGACTGGCTTAATTCACTTAGCATAATGTCCTCGAGGTTCATCCATGTTGTGGGATATTGCAGAATTTACGTCTTTTATAAGAATGAATATTCTATTGTCTGTATATAGCACATTTTGCTTATCCATTTATCTATCGATGGACACTGATTGCTCTGGCCAGAACTTCTAGTACTGTGTTGAATAGAAGTGAAAGTGGCATCCTTGTTTTGTTCCTGATCTTAGAGGAAAAGCTTTCAGTCTTTCACCATTTTCAGTATGATGTTAGCTGTAGGTTTTCCATATATGGCTTTTATTGTGTTAAGGTAGTTTTCTTTTATTCCTAGTTTGTTGAGTGTTTTTATCATGAAAGGGTGTTGAGTTTTATCAACTTTTCTGCATCAATTGAGATGATCATGTGGTTTTTTTTTTCTTCATTCTGTTGATATGGCGTATTACATTGATTGAGTTTTACATGTTGAACCACCCTTGCATTCCAGGAATAAATCCCACTTGGTCATAGTGTATAATCCTTTTACCATGCTGCTGAATTTGGATTATTAGTATTATATTGATTTTGGTTTTAATGTTCATAAGGGATATTGATCTGTAGTTTTCCATTAGTGTTTTTGTCTGGTTTTAGTATCAGGTTAAAACTGGTCTAATAGTTAAGTAGTGTTCTCTTGGGGTGCCTAGGTGGCTCATTCATTAAGCGTCTGCCTTTGGCTCAGGTCATGATCCTAGGGTCCTTGAATCCAGCCCCACGTCGGGCTCCCTGCTCAGCAGGAAGCCTGCTTCTCCCTCTCCCACTGCCCCTGCTTGTGTTCCCTCTCTCACTGTGTCTCTCTTGGTCAAATAAATAAATAAAATCTTCAAAAAAAAAAAAGTGTTCTCTCTTTCTTAACTTTTTTGGAGAAGTTTGAGAAAGATTTTTTTTTTTTTTTAGATTTTATTTGAGAGAGAGAGAAAGAGAGTGTGGGGGGAGGGGCAGAGGGAGTGAATCTCAAGCAAACTCTGTGCTGAGCACAGAACCTGATGTGTTGCTTGATCGCATGACCCGTGAGATTATGACTTGAGCAGAAATCATGAGTTAGACGCTCAACTGACTCAGGCACCCCTAAACATTGGTATTCTTTAAATGTTTGCTAGAATTCACTAGTGAAGCTATCAGGTTCAGGGCTTTTCTTTGTTGGGAGCTTTTTGATTACTGATTTAACCTCTTACTAGTTTTAGGTCATTCAGATGATCTATTTCTTTATTATATAGTCTTTGTAGGTTTTGTTTTTCTAGGAATTTGTCCATTTCATTTAGATTATTCAATTTGTGGGCATACAATTATTCATTATACTCTCTTATGATCTTTTTTGTTTCCGTATAATTGGCAGTACTATCCCCACTTTCATTTCTGATTTTGGTAATTTGCGTTCTTTTTTTTAATCTTTAAAAAAATTTTTTTAATCTTTAAAAAAAATCTTAAAAAAAATCTTTAATTTTAGCTGAATAGCTAAAGATTTGTCACTTTTGTTTATTTTTTCTAAGAGCTAACTTTTCATTTCATTGATTTACTTTATTGTTTTCTGTTCTCTGTTTTGTTGATTTTTACTGTAATCTTTATTATTTCCTGACCTCAACTAGCTTTGGGTTTAGTTTGTTCTTCTTTTTCTAGTTCCTTATGTTTTGAAGTTAAATTAGTGACTTGAGATCTTTTTTGTTTTTTAATGTAAGCATTTATAGCTGTAAATTACCTCTTAGCCCCACTTTGGCTGTGTCTCTTAAGTTTTGGTAAGTGGTGTTTTTGTTTTCATTTGTCTCCTAATTCTAATTTCCCTTGTGAATTCTTCTTTGATTCATTGATTGTTTAAAAATCTGTTTAATTAATGCCACGATGTTATGAATTTTTTTTTAAGATTTTATTTATTTATTCATGAGAGACAGAGAGAGAGAGAGAGAGAGAGAGGCAGAGGGAGAAGCAGGCTCCCTACTGAGCAGGGAGCCCGATGCGGGACTTGATCCCAGGACCCTGGGATCATGACCTGAGCCGAAGGCAGACACTTAACCATCTGAGCCACCCAGGCGCCCCAATGTTATGAATTTTTTAATTTTCATTATTCATTTCTAATTTCATCTGGTTGTGGTTGGAGAAGATACTTTGAATGATATCTGTCCTTTTAAATTTGTTGAGACTTCAGTTTGTGGCCTAATATGGTCTATCCTGCAAAATGTCCCCTTCACACTTGAGAAGAATGTGTATTTTGTTGTTGGGTAGAGTGTTCTGCATATGTCTATTAGATATAGTTGATTTATTCTGTTAAGTCCTCTGTTTCCTTACTTATATTCTCTCTAGTCTTCTGTCCATTATTATGAGTGGGGTATTGAAGTTTCCAACTATTTTTGTAGAACTGTCTGTTTTTCCCTTCAATTCTGTCAGTTTTTGCCTCATATATTTTGATGGTCTGTCATTACATGAGTAAACTTTATAATTATTATATCTCGCTACTATTTTCAACCTTATAGTAAATAATGTCCTTCTTTGTCTCTTAAAACCTTTTTTGATATAAAGTGTTTCATCTGATGTTTGTGTAGGTACCCCTGCTCTCTTTTGGTTACTTATTTGCATGGAATATCTTTTTATATCCTTTCACTTTTAGCACGTTTGTGTCTTTGGATCTCAAGTGAGTCTCTTGCAGACAGCATATACAGTTGACCCTTGAACAACATGAGTTTGAACTACATGGGTCCACTTATTTGTGGATTTTTTACAACAGTACTATAAATGTATCTTCTCTTATGATTTTATTAATGTTTTTTCTCTAGCTTTATTAGAAGAATATGATACATGTAAGATACAAAATATGTGTTAATCAGCTGTTTATGTTATTGGTAAGGCTTTGGTCAGCAATAGGTTATTAGTAGTTAAGTTTCTGCGGAGTCAAAAGTTATACAGATTTTCAACTGCACATGGCATCAGCCACCCTAACCTCTGCATTGTTCAAGGGTCAACCGTAGTTGGATCATGTGTTTTTATCTTCTGCCAGTCTCTATCTTTTGATTGGAGAGTTTAATCCATTTATATTTAAAGTAAATACTCATAGAGACTGTCTTTTTGTCATGATGCTGTTTGTTTTCTATATGCCTTACAGTTTTTTTGTCCCTTCTTTCCTATGTTACTGTCTTCTTTTGAATTCAGTTTTCTTTTTTTGTAGTGAAATTTTGAAATCTTTTCTCATTTCCATTCTCTTTTGTGAATATTGTATTGTTATTTTTTGTGTGGTTGTCATGGGTATTACATTTAACATTCTAAAGTTTTATTCTTTTTTTTTTTTAAAGATTTTATTTATTTATTTGACAGAGAGAGAGAGACAGTGAGAGAGGGAACAGAAGCAGGGGGAGTGGGAGAGGGAGAAGCAGGCTTCCCGCCAAGCAGAGAGCCCAGTGTGGGGCTTGATCCCAGGACTCTGGGATCATAACCTGAGCTGAAGGCAGATGCTTAACGACTGAGCCACCTAGGCGCCCCTAAAGTTTTATTATTCTAATTTGAATTTGTACCAGCCTAACTTCAGTAATATACAGAAATTGTGTCCTTTTACAGCTCTATTTTTATTCCTTTCCAATATTAATGTCATAAAATTATTTCTTTATACCTTGTGTGCCCTAAAACATAAGCTAATAATTCATTCAAATGTATTAGTCTCTCAAAGTATTTAGAAAAGACTTGGAATTACAACCAAATTTATACTAATTAATTACACTAACTGGTTTTTTCTTCATTAAATATATTACTCTTAAATCCTATAGAAAACAAAAAGTGTAATTATAAACCATCGTTAGAATAATACTAGCTTTTATAATTATCCTTGCTGTTATCTTTGAGAGTTTTAATACTCCATATGGCTTTGAATTATTGTCTAGTGTCCTTTCATTTCACTTTGTAGAACTCCCTTGAGCATTTCTGGTGGGGCATATCTGGTCACAACCCCCTCAGCATTTATTTCTCTGGGAATGTCTTAATTTCTGCCTCATTTTGGAAGGACAGTTTTGCCAGCTAGTAGGATTCTTGGTGGACATTTTTTTCTTTTCAGTAAATTAACACATTTGGCTTCCAAAGTATCTGATGAGAATCTGCTTGTAATATTATTGTGGATCCTTGTATGTGATTTCTCATTTATCTCTTGCTGATTTCTCTGTCTTTTGAAAGTTTTGATTATATCTGTGTGTTCATGTAATTCCTTTTTGAGTTCATCTTTCTTGGAGTTGAGATTCTTGGATGTTTATTTCCATGTCTTTCATTAAATTTAGACATTTTCTTTTTTTTTTTTAAGTTTTTATTTATTTAAGTAATCTCTATACCCAATATGGGACTCAAACTCATAACCCTGAGATCAAGAGTTGCATGCTTTTCCAACTGAGCCAGCCAGGTGCCCCAAATTTAGACATTTTCTTTTCTTTTTTTTTTTTTAAAGATTTATTTATTTGAGAGAGAGAATGAGAGATAGCACGAGAGGGAAGAGGGTCAGAGGGAGAAGCAGACTCCCTGCCGAGCAGGGAGCCCGATGCGGGACTTGATCCCGGGACTCCAGGATCATGACCTGAGTCGAAGGCAGTCGCTTAACCAACTGAGCCACCCAGGTGCCCAAAATTTAGACATTTTCAATCATTATTTCTTCAGATATTCTCAATGTCCCTTTTTCCCTCTCCTCTCCTCCCATGATCTGCGTTTTGGTCTGCCGGATGGTGTCCAACAGGTCCTTTAGGCTCTGTTCACTTTTCTTCCATCTTTATTTGTTCTGTTCCTCTAATTTGTTATTTGATTATTTTCATTTGAGTGTTTTCAGAGTTACTTAGTTTTAATATTTTCTGGTTAACCTTGTTCTGTCATATTTTTATTATATATGTATGTGTGTTATATATATATCATATAATTTTTGCACATTTGTATGTAGTATGCACATATATGCATATACACATATCAGTAATTTCCCATTTTGTCTTCACAAAGGTATTTTGAAATTTTGATAACACCAATTATTGTTGAAGTTATGGGAATGAGAATCTTACACATTTCTAATATAAGCATAAATTTTGATGCACTTTGAAGAGAAATACCTAATGAAATTGGAAATGTGCATATCCTACAAACAGAAAGTCCACTTCTAGGTGATCTATTCTAAAGAAACTCTAATACATAAAGAGACGTGCACAGGATGTATTGTAACATTGTTGTGATGGTGAAAAATAGAATATTAAACTCTTCTTGATTTGAAGAGAGGACGTCTGTAGTTGTTACAGTAGAATACTGTACTTTTAGGAAAAGCAATGAACTAGATCTACATATGGTTACATGGATAAATATCCAGGGATAAATATCTAAAACAACATTGAGTAAAAAAACCAAGTTGCTAAAACTTGCAGATGTTTTGATATTGTCTGTGTAAAATTTCAAAACAAAAATACATATTATTCATAGATCTACATATGTAGTAAACACAAAAAACGTGTGAGAAACATACCAGAGAATGATACAGACCAATTTCAGCATAGTATATTTGACCTTTGAACAACTTAGGGGTTAGGGGCACAGTCCCCCTGCACAGCTGAAAATTCTCATCTAACTTTTGACTCCCCCAAAATTGAACAGCCTACTCATGAGAAGCCTTGCTGCTAACAAAACAGTCAGCTAATACATATTTTGTATGTTACATGTATCGTATTTGTATTCTTACAATAAATCCAGAGAAAAGAAAATGTGATTAAGAAAATCATAATGAAGAGAAAAAATACATTTACAGTACTATAGTGTAAAAAGTCCTCATTTAAGTGGACCTGTGCAATTCAAACCTGTGTCGGTCAAGGGTCAGCTGTACTGATGAGGGAGGAAATCAACTGTATTGGTGAGAGGTAAGACCTGGCCATGTGATTTCATTTCTTCTCTCAAGGGAGAGAAACTGAAGGAAATATGGCAAAATGAAAAATCTGTGTAATTTCAGTAGTAATTTAACATGGGAGTATTATATTCTTTTCTGTATATTTAACATGTTTCATGATTTTTTAAAAATTATATGAAAGTTAATCATGTTTTTATGTTTAGCTTGAATCTCAACTAGAGAAAAAAGACCAACAGTCTAAAGAACAAGAAAAGACTATGTCCATTTTGCAGCAAGATATAATATGTAAACAACATCATCTTGAATCACTAGACAGACTCCTGACGGAAAGCAAAGGGGTAAAATCATCTTTGTGAAAGTGCTGTTTATTTTATCTGTTTATTTATTTTTTAAAAAAATATTTTATTTATTCATTTGAGAGAGATAGAGATAGCAACAGAGAGCACAAGCAGGGAGGGAGTGGGAGAAGCAGGCTCCCGCTGAGCAGGGAGCTCGATGTGGGGCTTGATCCCAGGACCCCCGGGATCACGACCAGAGCCGAAGGCAGACATTTAACTGACTGAGCCAAACAGGTGCCCCTGAAAGTGCTATTTAACAGCTGACTAATACTTATGTTTCTATAATCTACCTTTAATTCTAATTAAATCAGTTGCTTAACAGCCTATTAGTAATGCTAAAATTAAAATATTTATACATGTACTCATATTTCTGCTACCAATCTGTGTGTTTTCAGGAGATGGAAAAGGAAAACATGAAGAAAGATGAAGCTTTGAGAACATTACAGAACCAAGTATCGGAAGAAACAATCAAGGCTAGTATGCTAATTTTTTAAAACTTTTTTTTAATAGAGACATTCTGTAGCTTTTATACTTTCTCTATAAATTATAAAAATTATTTAAATAAAAACTCACAGGTAAAGATTTTGCCTGAGTCAGTGAACTTATTTTCTGTAAGTATATTTTCTTCATTGTGAATTAAAATCTTAATTATTTGTTGATAATCTGGTTTGTGGATTGTCTAAACTTTTTTTTTTTGCCTTAAGAAAGGCTTCTTTTTTAACAAAAAATGTTTTTTTAACTGTAGCTACTTATTAACATTACCAGTAAAGAATTAACAGAGGAAGTGAAAGGAGATGAATCTACAAGCAGTCGAATTTTACTTCTTTTTACCAGTTCTGCTATAAGATTAATTAGGGGAGAAAATCAGAATTTCCAGATAAAATACAAAAATCCTTTTGTTTTATGGCTACTCTGTCTTCATGGTTAAAAGAATGGGTTTTGGAGCTAAGTTGACTTGAGGTTCAGTCCTGATTTCTGAGTGCTTACTAGTTAACTTTAACCCTGGCTAGGTTATTTTAAGTCTCTGAACTTTAACTTTTTCATCAGTAAAATACAGATAACAATACTCTGGAGGAGGGTCAGTATGAGGAGGAGATGAAATGAGGTACCTATAATGCTTAGCACATACTTAGTTACTCAAAGTTTTATAAGTACTTACTATATATTCGATATTTCTCCTTTGCATTTTTAGTGTTAAAAATAGGTAACAGCATGTTTATTCTGTCATATATGGCTTGAATATAAGGAATATGTTAATCCAGTGTTATTTTTGCCTAGTACTCTGTTTTTAATCCATTTTATTACCAAGTATGCCCATGTAAACACGATTATATGTTTATCCATAACTCATATAGTATTCCCCAAAACTTTTAACATTTAATGCCATGTCAGTTCATTTCCTCATGTAAAAATAACCTCTAAGATCATTAACATGAAAAAATCATTATGAAAGTTGTAGGCATGAAATAATTTCATTAAATAAAATCTGTTTTGCCACTTACCTCCTGTTTTTTTATCAAACTACCTAACACATCTAGTAGTTTATTTCCATATGTTAATAACCAGATATTAAAATCAGTAAGAGAAGAAATTGTTACTGGGTTTTATTCCCTTAATGGCTTTAGGTTTGATGTTATTGGGGCAAACACCAAAATGAGGAAGAAATATAGAAACAACATTCCTATGACTCAAGCTATACCAAACCTAACATACAGGATATTTGTAGCAACAAAATTGAAGTTTGAAACCTCGTTTCTTCCTGATATGTCATTACCACCTTCCCCTCTTGACTTTGGCTATGTCCCTCTACGTAGGTACCTCTATTTGTTCTTTGCATAAAAAATATGAATTTTTTTAAAGTAACCAGTCAAAGAATATATTCTTACAATTGGTAAATTCTTGAAAAATGCAGTCAGTTCAACCATTAACAAAGGAAATACAAATATAATTAATGAAATCACAAAAATTCTGAATTTTCTATCTGCAGGAGAGTTATAAGAATCAATTTAAAGTTATATCATTTATGAAAGTATGATTAATGAGAACTAGAAGATTGATGAGAAATTCTGAACAGGAATAAGAAACCAATAAATTAAAGCAATTATATTACATGTTGTTAAATAGAATATTGAGAAGGTGCCTGTTAGATTTAGAGATTTTGTTTACTTACTTTCTTTTGTTTCTTTGCTTTTATAGTCCACTCTGGATTTTTTTCTTTTCCCAAAGAAAGTCATAAGTAGAAAAAAGCAACAACAAAAAAGAACTTAGCTGCTTTTGTTGAAAATAGGTAGACTAGAGCCCATACCTGGTTACCCCCAGACTATACTCCTGAGGAAGTTCTTTTGGTTCAACAAAGCAGCGTCTTTATTTTCATTTCATTCATTTCATTTCATTCATTTATGTCCATATATGTGTATGTGTATTTATAGGTGGTTTGTGTGAGGTGAATGATGCTTATCCATATGAGATTTAGACTCTCAAACTCCTTGTTCAAATAATGAATCCAACAGAGTAGTAAATGTTTGGGGTTTTATTATTTTTTAAATTGATTTATTAATTTTAATTAAATTTTATTTTGAGGGGCGCCTGGGTGGCTCAGTCATTAAGCATCTGCCTTCGGCTCAGGTCATGATCCCAGGGTTCTGGGATCGAGCCCCACATCGGGCTCCCTGCTCTGTGGGGAGCCTGCTTCTCCCTCTCCCACTCCCCCTGCTTATGTTCCCTCTCTTGCTGTCTCTCTCTATCAAAAAAAACAAAAAAACAAAAACTTTAAATTTTATTTTGAAGCATTCCAAACCTACAAAAAAATGGAAAGAATAGTACAGAGAACATTTGTGAACCCTCTGCCTCGATTTACTGTCTGTTAAACTCTAGCTACATTCATTTCATCTCTCCCTACACACACATACCCACTTGTGCACGCACCCACCCAATCTCATAACGTAAATGTGAGACATAAATGTGTACATTTCCTTTTTGCCAGACCACCTGAGAGAATGTTGCAGATGTCATTAACACTTTACACCTGTAATATTTAAACTTGCATCTCCTGTGAACAGAAACTTTCTCCTACATGACTACACCACTCTGCACACCAGAGAAAGTAAAAGTTAATTCAGTGGCATCATTCAACACACAGTCCATACTAAATTTTTCCAATTATTTAAAATCATTCTATATAGCCTTGCTACTCAAAGCATGGTCTGTGGACTAGCAACATCAGCATCACCTAGAAACTTGTTTGACTTGCAGAATTTCGGCTATACCCCGGACCTACTGAACAGAATTGGGATTAAGGTGAAGGAAGTGAATTGCTTCTGGTGCAAAATTTAAGGAGATTCTTACTCTTGGGGTTGTATAAGTATAGTGTTGGCACTTGGCATGACCCTGAGAGTGAGAGCTTCCTTAAATTTTGAGCCCATGTCTCCTGTCCTACCTTTTTGTCCTTCTACTGAATCAGAATCTGTATTTTAATAGGGTGCCCAGCTGATTTGTATGCCCATTAAAACCTTCAGAAACACTACTTCAGCTTGTTCTTGTTCTTTTTCCACTCTAGGATTCATTTATAATTACTTGTTGCTTTTGGCACTTTAGGTTTCCCTAAACTCACTCTTCTGTTCTTCTTGATAGTGAATCTTCTGAAAGTCTAGGTCAACTAGAACACCACATGAGTTATACTGTGTTTTTCTGCTTCCCATCAGGAAGCACATGTCAGACTACCCATAACTGGCATTGCCAATATTGGCACCTTATTTAAGCTGATTACTGCCAGATCTCCCCATGTAAAGGGCACATTTTTTTCCTTTATAATTAAAATGTGCGGTGATTCTTTCAGGCCATGTGAATGTACTACTCCTCAACTACCTATAACCAATAGTTTTAACATCTTGTGATAAAGCTTGCCTGAATTAGTTTTTACATTATTAATTATCAGGTGCGATATTCTGACAGTCACAAATTTCATTTTTTCTCTGTGTGTGGGAGATGATACAAGTACCAGTGCTCATTCTCATGGTTAAGAAAGAAAACTAAAAAAATAAAACCCTCAGGAAAAAAAGAAAGAAAGAAAACTCATAAGTATTTATACCTTTCATAAAACAAATGTTAATTTGTGTTATTTAATGTTAATTTATTAACAAGGATAATAATTCAAAATTACCAACTTTTTAGCTGTTAATGGTTATATTCACAGGCTATAGGGACAATCTTTGAAAATGGTCTTTCAGGATTCTCTATTTAGAAATAAGAGTTGCAAAGATAATTTCATGATATAGAATAAATAGTATCTGCAAGAGGGAGCATTTTTCTTTTTCTCATCTTGAGATTTCTTTTACACCTTCAAGATGACTTACGAGAATGCTGCTTGATTAAGGGGGGTAAAAAACCACTCCTGAGAAGCTCAAAATTACACTAAGAAAGAAGCAAGACAAACATCTTTTTGACAGATGGGATATGGAGCACACGTGCAAATTGTGGCCCTTAAACTAATTTTTGTGAAAAAAGTTTACTGAATTTGTGTTGCTCTTTGCTCATTTGCTATTTAATATTAAGGTGTGTAAAGCATTTGCAGCTCTGTGAACACTTGGACCAAGTTACAGTGCTGCCTTTCTGAAAATGTTTTCACTGATTCAAAGCAAATGCAGCCTGCTAAGTTTTTTTTCTAGCTAACAAAAATATTTTCATTTTCTTTGTGACTTGAGCACATTCAGAATATTTGCACCATAGCATTATTAGCGCAGTACACTAACGTGTACTCACTTTACTATTTTTCTTGATCAAGGGAACTTAAGAAAAGGCTTAAATGTTGTTTACTATTTTAGGTAAATGTCTTAGGGTGTTTGGTCTACAGGTTCTTGACAGTTGGCCCCAGTCTGTCTTTCCAGTCTAATCTCCCAAAAACCCATCCCCTATAAATTAATACTCTTCGTACCCTAAACTGCCAACTTCGCACCATTCCTTTTCACATTGTCTTGTCTCTGGACATACTCCCTCTTCCTGGAATGCTCTTCTTCACTTGTTCATGTTCTGTTTATTCTTTAGGACTCCAGCCTCTGATTTCCTAATTTGCAATAAAAAATCAGTTTTCTAAATAAATTTTTTCTGTAATAGCATTCTGTGTCCTAAGTTGGGCTATGTATTCAGTTTGAAGCAGTTAGGTAATATTAGGAGATAAACCTGTAAAATATTGAACATATAATAAGCACTCATTAATATTAGTTGATTTTTCTTTTTTTGCTTTTCTCCTGCTTAGGTCAGACAACTAGATTCAGCACTGGAAATTTGTAAGGAAGAACTTGCCTTGCACTTGAATCAATTAGAAGGAAATAAGGAAAAGTTTGAAAAGCAGCTAAAGAAGAAATCTGAAGAGGTAAATTAGCATTTTTATTAAAAAACATTTTTCACATGACTTCTTTTTGAGATATTATTTTTAAGATTCTTTAAAAGTACATCTTTTTGTAACTGATAAAAAACTTTCCATTAAAGGGTGCCTTAATCCGAGGGTCCTGGGATTGAGCCCCGCATCGGGCTCCCTGCTCTGTGGGGAACCTGCTTCTCCCTCTCCCTAAAGACAGGACCAATAAAATATGAAGAGTTCCTTTTTCAATCTCTAAACTTACATAATTATGTAAAGTTGGTTAAAGCTTCTGCCTTGGGCTCAGATCATGATCCCAGGGTCCTGGGATCAAGCCCCCCATCAGGCTCTCTGCTAAGCGGGCAGCCTGCTTCTCCCTCTGCCCCTCCCCCCCAACTTGTGTGCACTCTCTCTTTCTCAAATAAATAAAATCTTTTAAAAAAAACTTTCCATTAAAATGTGAATTCCAATTTTATATTCTTTGTTTATAACAAACATTAATTCTGTGCAATACAAAATATGACACCTTAAAATTCTGATTCTTTTATCTATTTCTAGGGAATCAGAAGATTAAATTATTGTTAATATCACAGAAAGGAATTCTAACAAAATGATTAAGACTTAGAATATTGTTTTAGATTTAGAGGCGTAAAATTCTTCAAATTTTTTTTTTAAGGTTTTATTTATTTATTTGACAGAAACACAGCTAGCGAGGGAACACAAGCAGGGGGGAGTGGGAGAGGGAGAAGCAGGTTCCCCACGGAGCAGGGAGCCCGATGCGGGGCTCGATCCCAGGACCCTCGGATCATGACCTGAGCCGAAGGCAGACGCTTAACAACTGAGCCACCCAGGCGCCCCATCTTCAAGTTTTTTCGTTTTATTTTTGCTCCTTCTGGTTGTCTGAAGGATTGAGAATTAGGTTTGGAAATTCAACTTTGTCTATTGAGAAGAGTTTCTGAGATGCTGGATGGATGACTCAGGTTATCTTATTCATACCTTATTCTATATCATCAGTGTCTACCACTTTGCTTTCAACATAATAGGTATTCACTTTGCTCAAAGGTATAACCTTAGTGAAGAGTTCCTTTATTTCTTTGTTAGAATTTATAATACAAATTTAAAATAAATTCTGTTTTAAAAATTAAATATAAGCTTTAAACCTTAAATTCATGTTTAGAAATAGTCCCCCAAAAATGTTCATCAAAGTTGACTTGAATGCATCAGAAAGTCCCAACCAGAAAAATAGAATCCTTTCTATATCTTTAAAATGGAGAGAATTTTATGCAGAGAATTAGATACACAGGTGATGGAAGAGAGAAGCAAACAAAGCATGGTAAGGTGACTCAGATTATCATAAGCAGGGACCTACTACCATCATTAGGGATAGAGGAATATCAGGAAGAGATGCAATGATTATAGTCCAGAAGCAGGGCTGCCTAGTGGAGTGAGGTCCACAAAGGAATCTGTCTAATTGAAACTGAGGCCATAGGGGAGGAGGACTGCTCCAGGTCCCTCCCACTGGCTAAATCTTTGTTATCCAAAAAGGAATTTCTTGCAATACCTGGAGCAGAGCAGGGGGAAGGCAAGCATAGATCTAAAAGCAAATATGTAGTTGACTAGCACTCCAGACTTAGGTGTATCACATAATTATGTAAGTTTAGAGATTGAAAAAGGAACTCTTCATATTTTATTGGTCCTGTCTTCTTCCTTCCATGTCTCTTCATGAAGGCTTTTATAGCATCTTTGACAGACAGGCATATATTTCTCTACTGCAGTATATGGAATTTAAATTACCTCAACTATGGATACTTTGACTTTTTAAAATAGAAATGTTATTTTTATTTTACTATGAACTTCTTCAAACATTACTTAAACATTTCTTTGATAGCCCTCACTGTCCTTCAGTGTAGATGGACTTGGCAGAGATAGAATCTGGAGACAAGCAGTGTTTGTAACGAGAGTTTGTTGAGCTTTACACTTTGTGCTCTCAGAAACCGCATCAGAGACTAGGGTGGATAGTAGGCATTTACCTAAAATGAACTTAGAATTATTTCCAAAATGACTGGAAATAAAAACCTAGGCTCCAAACTGAATTAGAAATCAGAAGTAGTAGTCAAGTATGTACAACTATACTAGGGAATAAGGAAGTAAATTAGAAAGATTTGCATTTTTTGCTGCTGAATTATTATCTCAGTGCACATGTATTTGGCTTAACAGGTTATCTTTCACTCTTTCACATATATTGATAAGAAACGGAGAAAAATTCAATTACTATTTACTTTGTTTTCTTAAGTACCACCCCATACATTTATTTACTTTTGAATTACTTGTCTTTAGAGCAAATTTTAGTATCAGTGCTGGTTAATATAATTAAGGTTGATCCTTGAACAATGCAGTGGTTAGGGGTGCCAACCCCCTCCCCGCCATGTAGTTGAAAATCCCCATATAACCTTTGATTTCCCAAAAACTTAACTATGAATAGCCTACTGTTGACTAGACGCCTTACCATAACATAGATGATTAACACATATTTTCTATGTTATATGTATTATATACTGTTTTCTTACAATAAGTGAGCTAGAGAAAAGAAAATGTGATTAAGAAAATCATAAGGGAGAGAAAATACATTTACAGTACTGTACTGTAAAAAATCTGCACGAGTGGACCTATGCAGTTCAAACCCTTATTGTTCAAGAGTCAACTGTATTATATCAGACTTGTGAAGTTTTCATTATATATAGCTAGGTTTTAGAAAATTGGATTTGAGGCCACTGGGTGGCTCAGTCGTTAAGCATCTGCCTTCGGCTCAGGTCATGATCCCAGGGTCCTGGGATTGAGCCCCGTGTCTGGCTCCCTGCTCAGCGGGAAGCCTGCTTCTCCCTCTCCCTCTGCCTGCCACTCCGCCTGCAGTGCACTCTCTCTGTCTCTCTCAGATAAATAGATAAAACCTTAAAAGGAAAAAAGAAAATTGGATTTGATTCATAGTGCATCCATTCTTTTAGTAATAGGTGATGTTATAAAGATGTTTTAATCTTTTAAATCAGTAGATATTCCCAAATCACATACTAGCTGAATAATTAAGTGACTCTAGAGCATACTGGTAGGAAGTTATCCAGTTGTAAAAACTAAATGTTAATTATCCACCACAAAAAGCTAATAAATATTCCTCTGAAATTTTGCCTCAGGCAAATATTATTTTCCACATGTTGAGTAAGTACATTTATGATTAAAATAATAGTAACTTCGGAGTTCTGAATCATTTTGAAAATATTTTAATTCCATATTAACATGCTTTAAAAAGTGATAAAGTATGATGCAAAATTACATTGTTAATGTGAGAGAAGAAAATAAACACAAAATAGATGTGAATAAGACTAAACATTTTTTGCATAAAATCAATCATTTTATTGATATTTTTATTCAAATTGGTAGACTTAAATTTTGAGAAGTTGGCATCATCATATCAGTAACTTTTCTGGGTTATATTTTATTTAATTTATTTATTTTAAAGATTTTATTTTTTATGAGAGAGAGAAAGCATGTGAGCAAGGGGAGGGGCAGATGGAGAGGGAGAGGCAGAGAATCTCAAGCAGATTCCTCACGGAGCACAGAGCCTAACTCAGGACTAGATCTCAGAACCCTGAGATCATGACCTAAGCCAAAACCAGGAATCGGACTCTCAACTGACTCAGCTACCCAGGCACCCCTGGGTTATATTTTACTTTTTGTAATAATGGTGAGAGTATTTTTCCTTCAGATATAGATTAATCTAGATAAAGTTAATCGTCAAGTAGATTTTATAGTGTAAATTCTACTTTCTTCTTGACCCTAATTATAAAGTGATAAATCCTTTAGGAAATCTCTTCTCTGAATATAATAACAGTAGAGAATATAATGTAAAAACTATTTCTTATAGTTTAAAGTCAAGTGGAAGTTAAAGGGTAGTGCAATAAAATGCCACTTCAAATTGAATAGATGCAGGTTGATACTCAATATTTTTAATTGAAATTATTTTGCCAGTGACCAGGTTGTTGAAATAAATTTTTTATTGTTATTATGTGGTATGGTTTCTTGGCATTTTGGCTAAGGCTTATCTTTTTTTCTTCTGTTTTACCTTATCTTAATATTTTGTCCATTTTTTTCTCTGACTAGGAAAGTAAATATAAGACAGGATGTTCCGATAAAGAAAAAATAGTATTTAAACTTATCTTGCAGCAGATCAGTTCTATATAAAATAAACTACTGCACTAAGTGTGATCTGCAGTTTTCTTGGGGGCTAGCTAGCAAGTAAAACAAAGAAAATAGGTGATACTGATACATGTTTGCACTAAATAAATTATTTTCATTTAGACAAAGTTAAGTAAATTAGCATTAAAAAAGGACTATAATAATAGAATAAGAAATTGGTTAGTTGCCTAAGGTTCACCAAGTTTACAGTGTCATCATATAATGAAGAGATGTGAAACTTAAGAGCTTCTCCTCATGACCAAAGAATATTTGGCCCCTGAGCCCTTCATGATGCTGCTGACTGTTCAACTGCTGGATAATTAGAAAAAGGGACCAAATCAGGGTTCTCTTCCACTATTTCTTAGCAGTTTAAAATTCCTTTCTTCTGGAATACTTATTGGTAAGATTTTTTTTTGCTTTAAAGGAATGACTTTTATTTTCCTTCATGTTAAAAATAGTTATTATGTAAGCAAAAATAAGATATTTTTAAAGGATTTACCTGCAATCCACTTTCTAATACATAAGTTTTCAGTTTTCTATTTGTCTGAATGTTTTTCATAATTATGTTAATGAAATGTAATTCTGGGGGGCTTTTTCCACTTAATTTCATTGTCTAAAATATTGTATTTCCTACTGTCTTTTAAATTATGATTTTAAATGGTTGCATCATTTTAAATCAAGATTGATATATCATTTTTTAAACTTTCCCCTTACTTTTGGGAGCACATAAAGAATATTATAAAATAAATATTAAATTATGCTGCATTATTAATATGATTTTAAAATAATTTCTTTGGGCAGATTTATTGGATTTGGATTAGTAGGACAAAGGGAATTTTTTTCCTTTTTTTTTTTTTTAAAGATTTTATCTATTTATTTGACAGAGACACAGTGAGAGAGGGAACACAAGCAGGGGGAGTGGGAGAGGGAGAAGCAGGCTCCCCGCTGAGCAAGGAGCCTGATGTGGGGCTCAGTCCCAGGACCCTGAGATCATGACCTGAGCCAAAGACAGATGCTTAATGACTGAGCCACCCAGGCGCCCCAAGAGTCAGCCTTATAAGCAGGCCCTTCTAACTCACCCTTCCATCCGAAAAGTGAACCTGCCCTTCCATATAACAAACAATAGCCATAAATACAATTATCCCATATGACAAATGAAGATAATAAGGAAGACAGCTTTGACATTTTATGACTTTTTATTTGAAATGTCATTTTAATGAGAAATGTATGTATTTGTTAGGTATACTGTTTACAGAAAGAACTAAAGATAAAAAATCACAGTCTTCAAGAGACTGCTGAGCAGAATCTTATTCTACAGCATACTCTTCAGCAACAGCAGCAAATGTTACAACAAGAGACAATTAGGAACGGAGAGCTAGAAGACATTCAAACTAAACTTGAAAAACAGGTATATCTTATTGGTCAACATTGTTTCACTTGTATGAAATAGAAATTTTAAAAACTGATAAGTATTTTGTTATATTGCTATTTACCTCACAGATTTCATATTATAAGAAATATTCTGTGTTAACATTGAAAAATGGGTGAAGTTCTATTTGTGTGTGTTCTAACCTGCATCTCTAATACCATGGGCACATTTTTGTCATCCGTAGAACTTAGTTATAATTTAGATTTTTTCATTCCATCGTGTGTTTGGATCAGGATGCGTGATAATCCCTAAGGATATGCTAAAGCAGTGCACTACAAGAAAAATCCCAAAGGAAACTACTTACTTCTAAAAATAAGTTATTACTCCAGTGAAAGAATCCTAGGAATTTTATACTAGAATCGAATCTTTCCTCTTTCATTCATTACCAGTTCATCTGAAATCTTCAGACAGATAATTCATATTTTTGAGTTGTTTTTCTTTTTCAAACTTTACAAAAATGTATAAATTAGAAAATGATAGTTCCCTGTAATCTCACGACACCTCACCTTTTGTCATTTGATCTGTGTATTCTGAATTCATCCACAGCCTCTCTAGTGGAACTAAAGAATCCCTCAATACATTCAAACATATCAGGCAGGTATTCTCTATTTTCTTTTTTTTAGAGACAGCTGTTCTGTGGCTCTCCATCCCTTTTGTTAAAAGTCTAGACCTATTGCTTGCTATGCTTGTTCAGCTTCATCTGGAAGCATTTCTTCATCTTATCTGTGTTTGATTCCGACTTCCTAAGTCCGTTGTTGACTCTGGCTTGTAGAATTGATTAAAATTCTTGTTCTTTCTGAAGTCATTTTCATTTCCATAATGATTTTATGGTTCTCTCTCTCTTTTTTTCCCCCCTTAAATCTACCAGTTCATTTGTATTTTTCATTTGGTAAATTCTTTTTCTTCTTGATCTTTGTTTTAAGAGATTTTTGTATGTTCTTTAACTTCTTTGAGGGTCTAAAGAAGTTTATATCTAAAAATTTCTGTAGTATTTGGAGTAAGTTTTCCATTGTATACAGTATTCTCTTCGTGCCTTTCATTCATGTTCCTCTGTGCAGAGATTCCGTGTTAGATCATTTCAGATTATTACTCATCTTTAGATTCTTTCTGCTTATGAATGTGCTCTTTAATAAAACACAGAGTGGATGGGTTTTGGTGATTCCATTTAGTTTTTACACTGGGTACTATTTTAATTTTATTCTTGGAACTTGAGTTAGAGGTGTGGATATTAATAACTTTTAATCTATATTCAGTTCTCTAGTGAGAGGTTTTAGAAGAGCAGAGAGGATATTAAATTTATTAGCCAGAGATTAACTTGAAGAGCACAGTCATGTAAATGTTCATTGAAAACATGGAGTGGCTGAGATTAACTAGGGAGAAAATACAGAATGAGAGGTGAGAAGATTGACTTGGGCACATGTCTGTGAGATACGGTACATAGAAGCCAAAGTAAGTATTTCATGAAATTAAGAATGATCATTGGTGTCATGGGCTGCTGAGATCAATATCAAGTAGAATAAGGGTTGAGAAATGTCCACTAGAATTATCAACATGGAGGGCATTAGTGACATTGCTCAGTTTCTATAGAAAATGGCTAGTACTCAGAAAACTATAAAATACTCATGAAAGAAATTGAGGAAGACACAAAGAAATGGAAAAACGTTGCATGCTCATGGATTGGAAGAACAAACATTGTGAAGATGTCAATGCTACCTAGAGCAATCTACACATTCAATGCAATCCCCATCAAAGTACCATCCACTTTTTTCAAAGAAATGGAACAAATAATCTTAAAATTTGTATGGAACCAGAAAAGACCCTGAAGAGCCAGAGGAATGTTGAAAAAGAAAAGCAAAGCTGACAGCATCACAATTCCGGACTTCCAGCTCTATTACAAAGCTGTCATCATCAAGACAGGAAGGTACTGGCACAAAAACAGACACATAGATCAATGGAACAGAATAGAGAGCCCAGAAATGAACCCTCAACTCTATGGTCAACTAATCTTTGACAAAGCAGGAAAGAATGTCCAGTGGAAAAAAGACAGTCTCTTCAACAAATGGTGTTGGGAAAATTGGACAGCCACATGCAGAAGAATGAAGCTGGACCATTTCCTTACACCACACACAAAAATAGACTCCAAATGGTTGAAAGACCTCAATGTGAGACAGGAGTCCATCACAATCCTAAAGGAGAACACAGGCAGGAACCTGTTCAACTTCAGCTGCAGCAACTTCTTCCTAGAAACATCGCCAAAGGCAAGGGAAGCCAGGGCAAAAATGAACTATTGGGATTTCATCAAGATAAAAAGCTTTTGCACAGCAAAAGAAACAGTCCACAAAACCAAAAGACAACCGACAGAATGGGAGAAAATATTTGCAAATGACATATCAGATAAAGGGCTAGGATCCAAAATCTATAAAGAACTTATCAGACTCAACACCCAAAGAACAAATGATCCAATCAAGAAATGGGCAGAAGACTTGAACAGGCATTTTTCCAAAGAAGACATCCAAATGGCCAACAGACACATGAAAAAGTACTCAACATCGGTTGGCATCAGGGAAATCCAAATCAAAACCTCAATGAGATACCACCTCACACCAGTCAGAATGGCTAAAATTAACAAGTCAGGAAACGACAGATGTTGGCAGTGATGCAGAGAAAGGGGAACCCTCCTACACTGTTGCTGGGGATGCAAGCTGGTGCAGCCACTCTGGAAAACAGTATGGAGGTTCCTCAAAAAGTTGAAAATAGAGCTACCATACGATCCAGCAATTGCACTACTGGGTATTTAGCACAAAGATACAAATGTAGGGATCCCAATGTTTATAGCAGCAGTGTCCACAATAGCCAAACTGTGGAAAGAGCCAAGATGTCCATCGACAGATGAATGGATAAAGAAGATGTGGTATATATACATAATGGAATATTATGCAGCCATCAAAAGGAATGAGATCTTGCCATTTGCAACGACGTGGATGGAACTGGAGGGTGTTATGCTGAGTGAAATAAGTCAATCAGAGAAAGACATGTATCATATGCCCTCACTGATACGAGGAATTCTTAATCTCAGGAAACAAACTGAGGGTTGCTGGAGTGGTGGGGGATGGGAGGGATGGGGTGGCTGGGTGATAGACATTGGGGAGGGTATGTGCTATGGTGAGCGCTGTGAATTGTGCAAGACTGTTGAATCACAGATCTGTACCTCTGAAACAAATAATGCAATATATGTTAAGAAAAAAAAAGATAGGAGGGGAAGAATGAAGGGGGGTAAATCGGAGGGGGAGACGAACCATGAGAGACAATGGACTCTGAAAAACGGTTCTAGAGGGGAGGGGGGTGGGGGGATGGGTTAGCCTGGTGATGGGTATTAAAGAGGGCACGTTCTGCATGGAGCACTGGGTGTTATGCACAAACAATGAATCATGGAACACTACATCAAAAACTAATGATGTAATGTATGGTGATTAACATAACAATAAAAATTTAAAGAAAAAAATGGCTAGGAGCTAGTACACGGACCTGGAATCAGGCCGCAACCTCAGCCGCGCCTGTTACCTGCCGCCTGCCACCGCCTCTGGACCATGGACCCCCGCAAAGTGAGCGAGCTTCGGGCCTTTGTGAAAATGTGTAAGCAGGATCCGAGCGTTCTGCACACCGAGGAAATGCGCTTCCTGCGGGAGTGGGTGGAGAGCATGGGGGGTAAAATACCATCTGCCACTCATAAAACTAAATCAGAAGACAATATCAAGGAAGAAAAAACAGATGGTAAGAAGGCGGAGGAAAACATAAAGACAGACGAACCATCAAGTGAGGAAAGTGATCTAGAAATTGACAATGAAGATGTGATTGAACCAGATACTGATGCCCCTCTAGAAATGGGAGATGAAAATGTAGAGATAACTGAGGAAGTGATGGATCAGGCAAATGATAAAAAAGTGGCTGCCATTGATGCCCTAAATGATGGCGAACTACAGAAAGCCATTGACTTGTTCACAGATGCCATCAAACTGAATCCTCGCTTGGCCATTCTCTATGCCAAGAGAGCCAGTGTCTTCATCAAATTACAGAAGCCAAATGCTGCCATTCGAGACTGTGACAGAGCTATTGAAATAAATCCTGATTCAGCTCAGCCTTATAAGTGGCGAGGGAAAGCACACAGACTTCTGGGCCATTGGGAAGAAGCAGCACATGATCTTGCCCTTGCTTGTAAACTGGATTACGATGAAGATGCTAGTGCAATGCTGAAAGAAGTTCAACTGAGGGCCCAGAAAATTGCTGAACATCGGAGAAAGTATGAGCGAAAACGTGAAGAGCGAGAGATCAAAGAAAGAATAGAAAGGGTTAAGAAGGCTCGGGAAGAACATGAGAGAGCCCAGAGGGAGGAAGAAGCCAGACAACAATCAGGAGCTCAGTATGGCTCTTTCCCAGGTGGCTTTCCTGGGGGAATGCCTGGTAATTTTCCTGGAGGAATGCCTGGAATGGCAGGGGGGCATGCCTGGAATGGCAGGAATGCCTGGGCTCAATGAAATTCTTAGTGATTCAGAGGTTCTCGTAGCCATGCAGGATCCAGAAGTTATGGTGGCCTTCCAGGATGTGGCCCAGAACCCAGCGAATATGTCAAAATATCAGAGCAATCCAAAGGTTATGGATCTCACCAGTAAATTGTCAGCCAAATTTGGAGGTCAAGCATAATGCCCTTCTGACAAATAAAGCCCTTGCTGAAGGAAAAGCAACGATCACCTAATGGATGTCGCAATAATACAAACCAGTGTACCTCTGACCTTCTCATGAAGAAAGCTGGGGTGCTGTGAAGAGAATCCCTACCCTTCTGCCCCACATGCAACTGAAACATTCTATAGTGGTTTGCCATTAGGGTATTCATTCAGATAATGTTTTCCTACTAGGAATTACAAACCTTAAACACTTTTTAAACCTTAAAAATATTTAAAAACATATTAAAAGGGTGTGTTAGTCCCTACATTTTTCTTTACTAAAAAAAAAAAAATGGCTAAATTGCTTTGGTTTGAGGAATGAATGAGAAGTGAGAAGATGATACAACAAGCATAGAATACTGAGAAATTGGGCTTTGAAGAGGAGGAAAGAAAGGGTGGTGGTGGTAGTTGGAGGGAGGTAGAGGTATGGGTAGTTTTTCATGATGGGAATGTCTTGAACATGTTTAAATGCTAATATAAAGAAGCCAGGAGAGAGTAGTGATAGTCAATAGTATGAGTTCCTGAGAAAGTGGATAGGCTCCTGAGAAAATGAATCCAGAACACTAGTGAAGCAATTTGACTTATACAGGAGGAAAAATACCTCCGTCACTATAGGAGAACAGAGGAAATAATGAATAGGAGCAAATGCAAGTGGTAACATTTGAGGGCGTTGGGAATTTAGAAATCCTTTAATGAATGAGCCAATTTGTGAAGAAGGAAAGCAACATAGTTTGACAAGCGAAGAAAACATTTCACATGGGGATAATGAAAGGGGACACAACCATTATTTTGTTCAATTCTTATAAATCCTATTTTAGTGTTATGATGTGGCTACTTCTATAAATATATGAATGAAATATCTTCCACAAAGTTTTGCTTTTTTATTTCCAAAACATTTGCTTTCTCGTCTGTACTTTGAGTTTTATAGTACATCTTGAAACTGAATGATAGGCTAGACTACGTATTTATATATATATTTTTCTTCCAAAGACTGTTATGTGACACATTCCAAAAAATGTGACTGAACTTAAAATACTTAAAGAAACTTATTTTTACAAGGTATCGAAACTGGAACAAGAGCTTCAAAAACAAAGGGAAAGTTCAGCTGAAAAGTTGAGAAAAATGGAGGAGAAATGTGAAGCAGCCATACATGAAGCCGATTTGAAAAGGCAAAAAGTTATTGAGCTTACTGGTACTGCCAGGTAAAATGAATATGTCACTTTTTCTTTTTCTTCCTATTTCAACATCAGTAGTTACCTGAATTTCAAAATCAGATAATGTTAAATGAAGCATTTGCTTAAGGATTTAATTTCTTCACAACCTGTGTTATTAGCATTTTGTACCTTTATATCCTTCTTTATATTATAGTTTAAAATCCTTTATCCTCCTATTGTATTATAAGTTCCTTAAAGCCTAAATAATTTCTGGTTTATTTTAGGGTCCTCCCACAACAATTAGCATAGTTCCCTATACCTCATAGGCACTCAGCAACTGTTGTGTTATATTAAATTGTGAATAGTATTAAAAGTTTTAGGCAAAGATCTCGTTTAAAACTTTCATGATGTCTAATTGTTTATGGGAAAGAGTAACAATAGAATACAGCAGTGGTTCTGAACCTTAACTGAACATTAAAATTACCTGAGGAGCTTTAAAAAGTACTGATGGCTAGGTCTCACCTCTAAGGATTCTGATTTAATTTGGCTGAGCCGGGCCCAGGAATCAATAGTTAATTGGTTAAGAAAGGGACCCATAAACTGAAAGCATTCCCTAGCTTCCACAGACCTCTTATGCTTTGTCTACAAGAGTTTACATAATTAATAATACTCTCATAATTAACCCACCATGCTACCAGCAGGAGTCAAGAATTAACTTAGGCACTTGAACTAAAACACTTGTCCCCAGGTTCCCTCTCTCCCACTGACAGGAGTAAAGATCAGGCCTTGTGCATTGAGTAGCAAGTTTCTTTTCTAGATGTCAACTCACTCAGCTGGGTCAAGAGGATTGCCCTGTGTTTAAGACTAAGAATACAGTTCTTCAGACCTTCTTTCTTCCATTGACTGGTGTCTCCCACACAACAGCCTCACCACCAGTGTCTACTTGAATAGTTACATAGTAACTTTATCCTTGCTTATGCCAGACACCACAAGAAGCTGTGTATTTCCAGGTCAACAGTCATCTCTCATACTAATTCCCCAAACCTCACCATGTGTACTGTTTCCTTCTCTCAGCTTATCCCAACTTCTGAGACTTCTACTTGTCCTCTGGAATTCTAAGTCCATCCTGAAAGACATTCTCTATATTCCCTACTTCTTTTCTCTTGCTTTAACAGAAATCTTACTCTTCCCTGAGGACTTTGCTTCTTGTCCTGTAGCCCTCTAAAGTAAAAATTTTTTCCCACAGTTCTTGTACCTCACAGGGTTGAGATATGGAATAGTATAACATACTCCGTGAACCTCTGGTCTTCATTCAGACCATATCATCCCTCACTGTTGCTGACACCTACAGGCCACCTCATGTAATATTGCTTCCTCCAACACCACTCCTGTCATTATTCTTGAGGATTTCAATATCTGTTACCTGATCCTTCTGAGATGTTACCTTCTCATTTTAAAGATTCCTCTCCTCTAATGATCTTGAGCTCTATCATACCTCAGCCACTCACTCACATGATTTATTCTAGATCTTATCGTTTCCAATATCTCCAGTTTTTCCGTAACCTGAATATTAGGCATCTATACCTCTGTTATCACCTGATTCCCTTTAATACCCCAAATTCAACAATTCTTTGATCTCACCAGGACTTAATTCATCAGTTCCATCACTGTTTCATTCTCTGATGTCCTCTCCTTTCTTTACCCAGCTTAAATTCTAGTCAGTCATTAAAATCAATGATTTGCATCTACTTGCAACTCTCTTACCTCTCTCTCACTTTTTTCTACACAGCACTAAAAATCCAACTCACACTACTCCATGCTTTCATCTTTAGAGAAGTTGGAGGAAAATATAAGCACACTGACCAGTCTTACTTTAAATTCACAATTTCAATGTATACATAATTTTGCATATTGTTTTAGGAGTTTTATAGTTCTCCTCAAGTTCACTCATGGACATCAGATTAAAAACCTCTTGAACAAGTCCACATTTGTCTAAGTTGCATTTACAAAAGAAATGTTCCCGCTTGCAAACTCAATTTGCAAAATATCAAAGACCTAAAAGAACAACAACAAAAAATGTTGATTCAAAGCACATCAGTTCTACCCACCATTGAGGCTAATATTAGCACTTGTTTACTTAGTGAATATCACTTTGGAGTTACCAACAAATGGACCTAAAACTTTCTTTCACTATGTTGATTTGTCTATAGGTAGAGGATCTTCCATGTTGGAATAAGCTCAGGACTGACTGAAAGTTAGTAAACCTGATTCTTTCAACTGTTAATAACTATTCATCTTATCCCAGACAATTCACTAACCTTCCAGTTTCCTCATCTGTAAAGCAAGAAAGTTGCACTAGTCTGGAAATCTCTAGTCCCTTGTAAAGCTAAAAAGGATAACATAAATAATAAAGGTCTGAATAAAAATAACTGACTTGATTCTCCTATGAGTAGTATTGTCATTCTGGTGAATATTTTGATTGCTTGGTTTCCTTATTTTCTGTGTTGCAGATAACAGAAATTCCAGATGAATCAGATACCTATCCATGGCTGTTCTCAGTATACAAAGCTTTTCACAAGCTAACTGTAGATAGATTGAAAAGACAGCTAGCCTTGCTAAATATTACCAGGTAGTACAGTCGTACCTAGTGGTACATAATTGGTGTAGAATTACAATATTTTAGTTGGAGGATTTTTAATAATATGACCTAAGTGTGACCTAGGATTCTGACTAGATGTTTTGCTGATATTTGCCCTTATATAACTTGCAGATTTTGTTTAGTCAGAGACAAGTCAGTTGGCTCTTAGTTTTCCAAATTATCGTTTATTAATTGTTGTATTTTTTGTTTTTAACTAGGCAAGTAAAACTTGAGATGGATCAGTACAGAGAAGAACTCTCTAAAATGGAAAAAGAAATAATGTACCTAAAAAGGGATGGAGAAAATAAAGCAATGCATCTCTCTCAGTTAGACATGATCTTAGAACAGACAAAGACAGAACTAGATAAGAAGACAAATTCTGGTAAGCAACATGTTAGCTGAGCTTATCTGCCTGTGTATTTATATTTAGAAAGTGGAATAAAGTGAGAATTTGGGTTAGTAGGGCTGGAAGGGACAATGAGTGGTCAGTATTTTGCCTCTTATAGATGAATAAAATTGGATATTCTTAATTATAATTATTTACAATTTTTTTTAAGATTTTCTTTATTTATTTGACAGAGAGAGACACAGTGAGAGAGGGAACACAAGCAGGGAGAGTGGGAGAGGGAGAAGCAGGCTTCCCGCTGAGCGGGGAGCCCGATGTGGGACTCGATCCCAGGACCCTGGGATCATGACCTGAGCTGAAGGCAGACGCTTAACAACTGAGCCACCCAGGCGCCCTACAAATTTTTAATAACATTGTTTTTATATAGTTCTAAAATTATTTTTTCCTTTTAACAGTGAAGGAATTAGAAAAATTACAGCACCACACTGAAACTGAACTAACAGAAGCTTTGCAGAAACGGGAAGCATTAGAGTCTGAACTCCAAAATGCGCATGGAGAGTTAAAAAGTACTTTAAGACAACTTCAGGAATTGAGAGATGTACTACAGAAGGCTCAATTATCATTAGAGGAAAAATACACTACTATAAAGGATCTCACAGCTGAACTTAGGTGCGTTAAATAGTAAGAAATGATACCACAATTACAGGTATTTCACTTTATTACTCTGATTTCTTGGGTCATACAGTAAAGTTTACTGTTTAATTCTAGATGTCTAAATTTCTCAACTGCCTTTGGCTCACTGTTGTTCATCCCAGTTAGCCTGTCCCATGCTCTGTCTAACTAATTCAGCCATTCCTCATGACTAATATTTCTATCCTTGGTCTTTGGACATTGTATTTTCACCCTCTCCTATATTATATAGTGGTAAAAAATGATTGGAACAGCATACAGCAGTGGTTAATAGCAAAATAATGTTAATAATGCCAATGTTTTCTTTGTATTAAGATCTTATTTTGTGCCAGGATTATGCCAGGGGCTTCCTATATGATCTGACTCATTTCTTTACAATAAACCTATCATATACATATTACCACCTTTTTATACTTGAGAAAACTGAGGCTTGAGAAAATGAAGTAAAATACCCAAGGTCACATAATCAGGTCCAGAGAAGGGAATTAAACACAAGTTTGTCCAGCTCTAAAATCTGGGTTCTTAGATTAGCAATGATAGCATAAAATGCTGTTCCAGCACACATCTATGGTGAGTGGGGGTGGAGAGCCAGATGAGAACCAAGGTGTGGGAAATAGATTCCAGAAAGGAAAACAGAATTACAAACCAGGATATGAAATGTGGGATGACAGGATAGAGAGCAGCAAGAGGACCCAGGAACTTAGATGTATCCCATGACTCAGTGCAGGACCCTGTCTCTTTTCTACCCACAAATTCATTCTTAGTAAATTTCATATAACTTTAAATACTGTGTGTCAGACTTCCAAACCCACATCTCTAGTAATGGCATCTTAAACTTGGCCAAAACAGGACTCTTTTTTTTCTCTCCATAACCCTACCCTTCCTCCATCTCAGAATCATGCATTTGCTCCAACTGGAAATCTGAAAGATTAGTCTTATCTCTTTGTCTGTCTCTTTTTTCATCCAACCTATTAGGAATTCATGTCAACTTTATTTCCAAAACATCTTCTGAAATCCATTGATTTATTGGCTTCTTTTCTGTTACCACCTTAGCATAAAGCCATCATCATCTCTCACCTGGTCTGTTGCTGTGGTTTCCCTAGTGGTCTCCCAGCTTAAATGCCTGACCCTCCCCACAGTCCATTTCAGTTTATAGAGTTAAGTTTATGATTTAAAACATAACAGAAATGGACTTAAGTTTATTATTTAACACATAAATCAGGTTATATTGTGTCCCTACTTAACCTTTACAATGGCTTCCCAAAATACTCAGAATAAAATCCAACCTTCTTGGGAAATATAAATCAGAACTGCATTGAGATACTGCTTCACACCCTCTCAGATGACCATGATAAAAATAAACAAAAAACCCCAAAACTGAAAATAACAAGTGTTAGCAAGTGTGTAGAGAAATTGGAACCCTTCTACTTTGATGTTGGAAAATTAAAATGATACAGTTGCCTGTGGAAAATCGTTTGGCATAGTTAATAAGTTAAATATAGAATTACCATGTAACTCATTAATTCTACTCCTGGTTATTTCCCCAAAAGAGTTAAAAACATCATGTTCAAAAAAAATGATATATAAATGTTCATAGCAGCTCTGTTCACAATAGCCACTAAATGGAAACAACCCAAATATTCATCAGTAGTTGAATGGATAAACACAATGTGATATATCCATATAGGGAATATTATTCAGCCATGAAAAGGAATAAAGTACTGATATCTGCTACAACATAGATGAACCTTGAAAATATTAGGCTAAATGAAATAAACCAGATATGTGTTTTTTGATTCCATTTATATGAAATATCCAGAATTAGCAAATACATAGAGATAGAAAGCAGATTAATGGTTGCTGGGAACTAGGGGGTGGGACAATGGACAATAACTGCAGATGGGTGTGAAATTTTCATTTGGAGTAATGAATAACGAAATAGTGGTGATGGTTATACAACATTGTGAATTCACTTAACGTAACTGAACTGTACACTTTAAAGTGGTTAAAATGGTAAATGGTTAAAATGGTAAATAGTATATGTATTTTACCACAATTAAAAAAAAAAAAAAAGCCAAGCTCCTTATCATGGAATACAAAGCCCTAGATGACAGGGTTCCTACCTGTTTCTCTGGCCTCGTTTTGTACTGTTCCCTTTTCTCCTGGCCTTTTTGTTGGTACTTAAAACTTAGTAAATTTTTCCTACCTTTTGACTTTGCTGTAGCTATTTCTTTGGCCTGAAATAATGGTTGAATGGCCAACTTCTTGCCTTTCATATTACCTCAGAGGGCCTTTTTCTGACTGCCTACTCTCAAGTAGCCACCCAGGCACTATCTCATCACTGTCTTTAATGCTCTAACATAGCACTTTATATTTTTTTGTTGTTTATTATTTATAGTCTGTCTTCTCTATTGGACCTATTAGTATGTATGCTCCATGTGATGAAGGACATCTATCTTACTGACTATTAAATTCACAGTACATAGAGCCCTGATGTATAGGAAGCATCCAATAAATATTTGCTAAATGGTTAAGTGAATGAGTAGATGAAAGAAGTAAAAATGAAATCTTAAATTCTAGCTAATAACTGAGTTTTTGGAAAATCAGCTATTCACTTATACAACTATCTTTAGAATTCATTTCATAATAACTTATTAATGTAGCCTTGTATTTTATAACTGCTGAGACTTTTTAAGATTTTATTTATTTATTTATTTATTTATTTATTTATTTATTTATTTTAGAGAGAGCATGTGAGCGGGGGGGGAGAAGCAGAGGGAGAGGGACAAGCAGGCTCTGCACTGAGTGCAGAGCCTGATGAGGGGCTTGATCCCATGACCCTGGACATCATGACCTGAGCCTAAATCAAGAGTTGGTCACTCAACTGACTGAGCCACCCAGGCACCCCTAACTGTTGAGACTTTTAAGAGAATAGTAAACAGTTCATTAAAGAAATTCACAATCTGCTTTTTTAAAATCAGTACCTTTGTTCAATATTGTTCATATTTAAGTCTGGAAAACTATAAAGATTTTCGAGATCAACAACATTTTTAGCCTTTGTCATATCAAAACATAGAGTTCCAAATTAAAATTCTTTGATTGCATTCTCTGATCTGAGTAGTAGAAGTCTTAAAGTTGTGTCAGTATTAAGCATTTTCATAATATAAAATTATAAATAAGTTAAGTTTAGGAGAGCTAGAGTTTACAAAAAAAATGTTTCTATATTAGACTTCAATACTTCACTATATATAAGGCGTCATTTGAGTAAAATTCCCATGAGAAACACAGTGGTCATTGAGCTGTGGATATCAGAGATACCAACCATGAGATAAATGCCTCATGCAATTGTAATAAACTCACAGCTATTATATAGAAATGACTTTCAAATGCTCCCCTGATCTGTAAATGAAAAATATGGACATACTTTAAAAATTCTTATAATGATTCAGTTTTATATCTTGGGAGTACTTTAACATTTAGCTTAAATTGTCTACAGTAGTAGTGTTTGAGTTAACTTTTGCCTTTTGAGAATACTTTATTAAAGTAACTATTGATACCAGTCATTTTCTTTATTCAGTATTTCTTTAATTTGAGCCCTTTCAGTCAGAAATAATTGCATATGTTTTATCACTTTTAACTTATAGGACGCTAACCCAATCAACTTAATTTTTTAAAACTATAATATTCCTACTATTTGCTTTGATCTTTTTCCTTTGATAAATTGCAGAGAATGCAAGATGGAGAATGAAGATAAAAAGCAAGAACTCCTTGAAATGGATCAGGCACTTAAGGAGAGAAATTGGGAACTAAAGCAAAGAGCAGCTCAAGTTGGTTTTCTTAATTATATTTAATGAAATTTTCTGTTACAGTACAATCATGCAGGGTTTTAGAGATGACCACTTTTTGGTAAAATGGACCTTTTTAAAGCATATATGTTTTTCTGTGCACATTAATATATAAAAATTTAGAAATATGTCATCTTTCTTCATCTTGCTATTTTTTTTTTTTAAGATTTTTATTTATTTGACAGAGAGAGACAGTGAGAGAGGGAACACCAGCAGAGGGTGTAGGAGAGGGAGAAGCAGGCTTCCTGCTGAGCAGGGAGCCCTATGTGGGGCTCCATCTCAGGACCCTGGGATCATGATCTGAGCTGAAGGCAGACGCTTAACAACTGAGCCACCCAGGTGCCCCCATCTTGCTATTTTTATAGAAAGTCAATTTTTGAGAATGAAGGCTAGCTTAGTATCTGAACTTTTTGATTTCTTAAATTATTGCATATCCTAAGACAACGGGATTAAAGGAGTTATTCTAACTCCTTTAATAGTGTGTTGGAGGAATGAAACTATTCAAAAGGCATCTTTTTTAAAGACTTTCTTAGATCAGTTTTAGGTTCACAGTGAAATTGAGCAGAAGGTACAGAGATTTCCCATATATACCTTGCTACCATAAATGCACAGCCCTTGGAGCAGTTCCTGTCTGCTGCTAAGGTTTCCACTAGAGGTGCAAGAAAAAAGTGTCCTCACGCTTTCTGTCCATCTCATTGTGGCAGTCAAGATTGAATGGGGGAGTGCAGGGAAAAACCAAAAGAATTTCTGCAAATCAAAAGTAACCTTGTCAACAATGAAATCTTGTTTTACTCCTAAATAAATAAATAAATAAATAAATAAATAAATGCGTAGCCTTCCCCATTATCAACATTCCCCACCCAAGTGGTACATTCGGTAATAGTTGATGAATCTACACATTATAATCATCCAAACTCCATAATTTACATTACACTTCACTCTTGGTGTGTACATTCTGTGGGTTTGGACAAATGTTTAATGACACGTATCCATCATTATGGTATCATCCAGGGTATTTTCATTGCCCTAAAAATTTTCTTTGCTCTACCTTTATCCTTCTTCCTCTTCCCCCATCCCTAGCAACCACTGATCTTTTTTATTGTCTCCATCATTTTGCCTTTTCCAGAATGTCATATAGTTGAAATCATATAGTACATAGTCTTTTTATTTTGGTTTCTTTCACTTAGTAATATTCATTTAAGTTTTCTTCACATCTTTTTGTTGCTTGATAGCTCATTTCTGTTAGCACTGAATAATATTCCATTGTCTAGATGTACTACAGTTTACTTATCCATTCACCTACTGAAGGGCATCTTGGTTGCTTCCAAGTTTTGACAATTAAATGAATAAAGCTGCTATAAACATCTGTGTGCAGGTTTTTGTGTGGACATAAGTTTTTGACTCCTTTTGGTAATTACCAAGGGGCATGATTGCTGGATCATATGGTAAGAGTATGTTTAGTTTTATCAGACACTTCCAAACTGTGTTCCCAAGTGGCTTGTACCATTTTGCATTCTTACCAGCAATGAATGTGAATTCCTGTTGCTCCACATCCTGGCTAGCATTTGGTGTTGTCAATGTTTTGGATTTGGCCATTCTAATTAGTGTGTGGTGGTATCTCCTGGTTAATTTGCACTTCTCAGATGACATCATATGATATGGAGGGCATTTTCCTGTGCTTATTTTCTATCTGTATATCTTTTTTGGTGAGGTGTCTGTTACAGTCTTTGGCTCATTTTTTAATTGAGTTGTTTGTTTTCTTACTGTTGAATTTTAAGAGTTCTTTGTATATTTTGGATACATTTTTCAGATGTGTCTTTTGCAAATATTTTATTCCAGTTTGTGGCTTTAATTCACAATCTTTTGACATTGGCTTTCACAGAGCTGAAGTTTTTAATTTTAATGACATCCAGCTTATTAATGATTTCTTTCATGAATTATGCCTTTGGCTTTGCATCTAAAAAGTCATCACCAAAGGTCATCCAAGGCTTTCCTCTATGTTATCTTCTAGAAGTTTTATAGTTTTGCAAGGTCTGTGATCCATTTTGAGTTAATTTTTGTGAAGGGTGTGGTGTAGACTCATTTTTTTGCATGTTGTTGTCCACTTATTCCAGCACCATTTGTTGAAAAGGTATTTTTTCTCCATTGTATTGCCTTTGCTCCTTTGTCAAAGGTTAATTAACATATTTAGTTTCTGGATTCTATTCTGTACAATTATTTATTCACCTGTGTTTTGCCAATACCAAGGTCTGTTTACTGTAGCTTTTTAAGTGTCTTGAAGTCAGGTAATGTCACTCTTCCAACTTGGTTCTTCTACAGTATCATGTTGGATATTCTGGGTGTTTTGCCTCTCCATGTAAATTTTAGAATCAGTTTGTCAATATCCACAAATTCATTTGCTGGAATTCTGATTGGAATTGCCTTGAATGTATAGATTTAGTTGGGAAGAACTGACATCTTGAATCTTGAAAATATTGAGTCTTCCTATCCATGAACATGGACTATCTCTCTATTTAATTCTTTGATTTCTTTCATTAGAGTTTTGTAGTTTCTCTTTATAGATCTTGATATATTTAACTTGATTTATACCTAAGTATTTTGTTTTGGGGAGTGCTAATGTAAATCATTATGTTTTAAATTTCAAATACCACTTGTTTATTGCTGGTATATAGGAAAGTGACTGATTTTGTGTACTCCTTGTATCCTTCGATCCTGCTATAATCACTTATTAGTTCTAGGAATTATTTTGTCAAATCTTTTGGATTTTCTACCTAGATGATTATGTCATCTATAAACGTAGTTTTGTATTCCTTTCTAATATGTATATCTTTTATTTCTTTTTCTTGTCTTACTGCATTAGCTAGGACTGCTAGAACAGTGTTGAAAAGCGGTAGTAAGAGAGAATATCCTTGCTTTGTATCTGATCTTCGTGGGAACGTTTTGAGTTTCTCACCATTAAGTATGATGCTAGCTGTTGTTTTTCTATAGATATTCTTTATTAAGTTGAGGAAGTTCCCTTCTATTCCTTGTTTACTGAGAGTTTTTATGATGAAGGTGTGTTGAAATGTCTTTATCTGGTTTTGTTATTAGGGTAATACTGGCCTCATAGAATGAGTTAGAAAGTATTTCCTCTGCTTCTGTCTTCTGAATTGGATTGCAGAGAATTGGTATAATTTCTTTCTTAGATGTTTGGTAGAATTCACCAGTGAGCCCATCTGGACCTGCTTCTTTCTGTTTGGGAAAGTTATTAATCATTAATTTCTTTAATATATATATAAGCGTATTTAGATTGTCTCTTCCTGTGTGAGTTTTGGTAGATTCTGTTTTTTACGTAATTGGTCTGTTTCATTAGTTTTATTAAGTTTGTGGTCAGAGAGTTGTTATAGTATTCCTTATTATCCTTTTAATGTCTATGAGAGTTTTAGTAATGTCTTCTCTTTCATTTCTGGTATTAGTAATTTGTGTCCTCTCTCTTTTTTTCTTAGCCTGGCTAGAGGGATATTGATTTTATTGATCTTTTCGAGAATCAGCTTTTGATTTTGTTGATTTTCTGTTGATTTCCTGATTTTAATTTTACTGATTTCTGCTTTAATTTTTATTATTTCTTCTGCTTACTTTGGATTTAATTTCTTCTTCTTTTTCTAGTTTCCCAAAGTGGTAGCTTAAGTGATTGATTTCAGATCTTCTTTTCTAATATATGCATTCAGTGCTGTACATCTTCCTCCAAACACTGCTTTTTCTGCATTCCACAATTTTTGTTATGTTGCATTATTTAGCAGCTTTTATTTAGCATAAAATGAAGTCTAAATCATTTATTTGTTATTTATGAACATAGTTTTATCTTTTCTTTAAGTTTCTGTAATACATATGAGGCTTAAGATTCAATATTAATAAGCAATGAATATTTTTCTTATTTTGTAAAATAATTTGAGGTGAGTTTATGTTTCAGTTATACCTACTGTAAACAATTTTAAGACACATTCTAAGTACACAGTTTTTCACATTAGAATAAAGTCAAGTAATAGCTTAATGTTACTTTTTTTTTTTAAGATTTTATTTATTTATTTGACAGAGACACAGTGAGAGAGGGAACACAAGCAGGGGGAGTGGGAGAGGAGAAGCAGGCTTCCTGACAAGCAGGGAGCCCGATGCAGGGCTCGATCCCAGGACCCTGGGATCATGACCTGAGCTGAAGGTAGACGCTTAACGACTGAGCCACCCAGGAGTCCCTTAATGTTACTTTTGTATTAACCATAAGAGACTCTTAATCTCAGGAAAACAAACTGAGGGTTGCTGGAGTGGAGGAGGGTGGGAGGTATGCAGTGGCAGGGTGATGGACATTGGAGAGGGTATGTGCTATGATGAGCACTGTGAATTGTGTAAGACTGATGAATCACAGACCTGTACTCCTGAAACAAATAATACATTTTATGTTAACAAAAAAAATGTTACTTTTGTATTTAGGTTACACATTTGGATATGACTATTCGTGAGCATAGGGGAGAAATGGAACAGAAAATAATTAAATTAGAGGGTACTCTGGAGAAATCAGAATTGGAACTTAAAGAATGCAACAAACAGGTAAATTATTTAAAATTACATATTTTGTATTGTTTTGAAAAATAACTCCTTAACTGTAAGCATCTATTATTCACATAATATGGCTTTTTTTATAGAACACATACAATAAAAATACTACATAATTTTTTTTAAGATTTTATTTATTTATTTGACAGAGAGACAGCGAGAGAGGGAACACAAGCGGGTGGGGTGGGAGTATTGGGCACCCCAATACTACATAATTTTAATCACCTTGTACATGCTACTTTAAATTCATTTTTCTCAGGCACCTGGGTGGCTCAGTCATTAATCATCTGCCTTCAGCTCAGGTCATGATCCCAGGGTCCTTGGATTGAGCCCCGCATAGGGCTCCCTGCTCCACGGGAAGCCTTCTCCCTCTCCCATTCCCCCTGCTTGTGTTCCCTCTCTCGCTGTCTTTCTCTCTCTCTCTGTCAAAAAATAAATAAAATCTTTAAAAAAATAAATAAATTCATTTTTCTCCTCTTAATTTTCCCCCAGTTTTATTGACATATAAATAACAGAAGTTGCATATATTTGAGGTTTACAGCATGTTTGATATATATTTACACTGTGAAGTAATTGTCACAATCAAGCTAATTAACATATCCATCACCTCAATTATTTTATTTATTTTTGCTGAGAATGCTTAAGGTCTATTCTCTTAGCAAATTTCAAGTATACGATACAGTATTACTAACTATAGTCGTATGCTGTACGTTAGATTTCCAGAATTTACTCAACCTGTATAACCGAAACCTTATATGCTTTGAACATTTCCTCATTTTCCTCACTCCCTAGCCCCTGGTGATTACCTTCTTAATGTTATTTCGAATGTAGTTTTTCTTCTCTCAATGTTTCCACATATTTATCATCATGTGTGCCTGTTTGAATATGTATAAAATATCTCTGGAAGGATTTGTAATTCTCTTAACTGTGGTTGCCTCTAAGGAAGAAACACAGTGGAAAGAGGACTTTGTTTTCACTAACTATATTTTTCACCTCTTGTACATATTACCTATAAAATTACTTGTGAGGTCATGTAACATCTGTTGTTTTAATGTACTCTAATTTTCCTTTCTTATACAAATGTGGTTGAGATTTTCATCTCTTTTAGTATATTTTAGGTATACAAATAAGCATCTTATTAAGCATAAGAATTCTGATGTTAATGTCTGAGTTATGGTGGTCTTAAGAAAAACACATTATATTTTGCTGTTGTATGTGTTTGACTTACTTGGACTGCAGTTATGATTAAAGAACTATTTTTCCTTAGTTGCATTAATACTGCTCTGTTTAAAAATCAGATAGACAGTTTGAATGAAAAATTGCAAAATTCCAAAGAACAGCTTCGAGGAAAAGAATTTATAATGCTACAAAATGAACAGGAGATAAGTCAACTGAAAAAAGAAAATGAACGAACACAACAAAAGATGAAAGAAATGGAAAGTGTAAGCAAATTATTTTCGCCTAAGGAACAGAGTAATACTATCTAAAAAGTGATATAAATCTTTGTTTTAAACTGGTTGGTTTTAAAATATAGAAACTGTGCCATAAGTATTTTTAGGCTAATTATTTGTGTCAGATAATTATTGGTTTCTTTGATCTTTTTAAATATTTTACTCTGATGTTCCAATTATAGGCAAGGACATCATCTTACTTTATATTGCCTACAGGCATTGGCATGGTATCTCTCACATAGTAAACCCACAATATGTGCTTACTTGGTCAGCAGGTATTTATTGAGAACCTACTATGTAATAGAGCTGTAGATACAGATATTAATAAGATATACTCGTTTGTCCTTGAGGAACTCCATCCAGAGAATGAATGAACAGATAATAATTGTACATTATTGAGACCAAATACATTGAATTAGTTGCCAGATGAAGTCTGATGACTTCATATTATCAGTTTGCATGTGTGTTGACTGGTGAACCCATTCTACCCACCTGCCTTTTTAAAAAGTGAATTTGCTTCTAAGAGCTCTCATATATGTAACTTTTTTGTTTTTAAATACTCTACTCAACTTTAAAACTTCACATATAGCTCTTTATTGTGTTTGATTATCTGTCTCCTCCAGTAGGATATAAAATCCTTAAGGGTAGCCACTTTGTCTCATTTGCTCACTCCTAAGTCCTCAATACCTAAAACAGCACATATCACATAGTAATCATGAATAAATATTTGTTGAATTGTATACATAAATTAAGCAGGGTCTGTGAGAGCAAGTTTGGGCCCCAGGGAAAAGAAAATGATTATTGGCCCAGTCATTTCATGTTCCCTAACAAAGGCTGACTAAAAATATTTACATGAGATTTATACTGATATATAATACAATTGGACCCAATGTCCCCATTCCAGACATCAGGGTCCTAATGATTTGTACTCATTTCTTTCCTTCTTATCAGCCCTAAAGTCAATTACCTACCTTCTAATCTCCCTCACCAAGCTAATTTAGAACTAACTTTTCACAGATTTTTTTTTCCTCTAAGAACACAATACTTTACTAGGGATTTAACTGAGTAATGTAGAAATGTTTCAGAAGGAGTAGCAGTCCCAGTGGCAGATTTTACTTTTACAGAGAATAAGGTCATGACCTTAACCCAAACATGTGGATTAATGGTGGGTTTTGGTTATTCATGCCAATATATTCTCCGTCTGTGAAATAGATAATCAGATATTAGCTTCTTTTGTCTCTTTATATTATTATGTATTCTGCCACGTTATAGTCATAATGATAAAGGTTTATACAGCTTGCACATTAGTCATGCAAAATATACCAATTAGTCCCAGATTTATTATAGTACATTTTCTTATCATTAAAAAGGAAAAAAAAAATTTTCTGAGTATCAGTTTCACAGTGGATGATATTGTGTGTTAAATTTTATAGAGATTGAGTTGGGTTGGGGAAATGACTTAATTAAAAGAGAAATCAGAATAAGAAATAGGTTATCTATATCATTTCATTTTGAAACCTGCAAATATCTTGTGTATTTCAGGTTATGAAAGAACAGGAACAGTACATTGCAACTCAGTACAAGGAGGCCATAGATATGGAGCAAGAATTGAGGCTAACTCAACAGCAGATGCAGAACTCTCATGCAGAATTGTTGGAGGCTCGTCGTCAACAAGTCCAAGCACAGAGAGAGGTAGAAAGGCTGTCAAGTGAACTGGAGGAAATAAAGCAACTCTCTAAAGAAAAAGTAATCCCTATTCTAAATAATATTACCTTACTAAAAATCTTTAAAATTTTAGCATTTACTTTTTTAAATTGTAGATTATATTAACTGTTACACACACTGAATGTACTTAATACTACTGAATTTTACACTTAAAACTGGTTAAAGTGGTAAATTTTATGTTATGTATATTTTACTAAAATTTTACGAAGAAAAATGTTATATTTAGTGTAGCCTAGTAATATAAGTAGGAGGACCTTCAGAAATGAGTTTTGGCCAAACTAATTAATTTTCAATGAATTAAGTTACAAGTACTTTAGAGGGAGAAGCAGGCTTCCCACAGAGCAGAGAGCCCTACGTGGGGCTGGATCCCAGGACTCTGGGATCATGACCTGAGCCAAAGGCAGAAGCTTAACGACTGAGCCACCCTGGTGCCCCAAAGCTAATCTTTTTTGAGTAAAATTTTTACATTTGTAGCTACTGTTAAAAGTGAAACTGACAGTCAAAATTTATAACTGTTATGAAATCTGTAGTCCAGAACCCTTAGGGAGAGAAAGTGCTTTTAATAGCAAGAACAATAATATAAATGTATTTCCCCAGTATTTCGTAGAAGGTTAATAATTTTGCTTAAAAATAGTTAGATTGATATGCTTGGGTTAATTACTTAGACTTTGAGAAAAATGTATTTGTTGAGTTTCAGAAAAGTGCCTGTGAGTCTTCTGCTTTTTATTATGCTTACTAATATAGGAATTGCATTAAAGTATCTTTACGTTTAATTTTGGTAAACTTAATGCTTTTATTCACATATCTGGTTGGTTAGACTAATAAAGAATATATAAGGGGGGGTGCCTGGGTGGCTTAGTTGGTTAAGCATCTGCCTTGGACTAGGTCATAACCTGGGATGGAGCCCTGCGTCAGGCTCCCTGCTCAGCGGGAGTCTGCTTCTCGCTCTCTGCCTCTGCCCCTCCCCCACTCATCTTGTGCTCTCTCTCTCTCTAATAAATAAATAAAATCTTTTTTTAATAGGTTCATAAATTACATCTTTTTTTAAAAGATCTTATTTATTTAAGAGTGAGAAAGAGAGCGAGCACGGGCAGGGGGAGAGGCAGAGGGAGAGGCAGACTCCCCACTGAGCAGAGAGCCTGACACGGGACCTGATCCCAGGACCCCAGGAACACGGGCCAAAGGCAGACACCCAACCAACTAAGTCACCCAGGCCACTCTAAAATCTTTTTTTAAAAACAGAATACATAAGGAATTTTTTTTAGAATATGTTGGCGTTTGGAAGTCTCCTAGGAAAAGCTCCTAGGAAGCTATCTACTTTTATCTCATCTCTGTCCTTATCAGAAGTATCTAAGTATAGTACAATTGATTTTATGTGGATAAGGTAAGCTCAATTAATCAAGAAAAAAAGTGGGGAATTATTTAAAGTGACAGTTTAACATGAAAAAATGCTCAACGACACTCAGCATCAGGGAAATACAAATCAAATACAAATACAAATCAAAACCATAATGAGATACCACCTGGCGGGGATGCGGAGAAAGGGGAACCCTCCTACACTGTTGGTGGGAATGCAAGCTGGTGCAACCACTCTGGAAAACAGTATGGAGGTTCCTCAAACAGTTGAAAATAGAGCTACCGTACGATCCAGCAATTGCACTACTGGGTATTTACTCCAAAGATAAAAATGTAGGGATCCAAAGGGGTACGTGCACCCCAATGTTTATAGCAGCAATGTCCACAATAGCCAAACTGTGGTAAGAGCCGAGATGTTCATTAACAGATGAATGGATAAAGAAGATGTGGTGTACACACACACACACACACACACACACACACACACACACACACACACACACACACACACACACACACACAGGAATATTATGCAGCCATCAAAAGGAATGAGATCTTGACATTTGCAACGATGTGGATGGAACTGGAGGGTGTTATGCTGAGTGAAATAAGTCAATCAGAGAAAGACATGTATCATATGACCTTACTGATATGAGGAATTCTTAATCTCAGGAAACAAACTGAGGGTTGCTCGAGTGGTGGGGCGTGGAGGGATGGGGTGGCTGGGTGACAGACATTGGGGAGGGTATGTGCTATGGTGAGCGCTGTGAATTGTGCAGGACTGTTGAATCACAGATCTGTACTTCTGAAACAATGCAATATATGTTAAGGAAAAAAAAGATAGCAGGAGGGGAAGAATGAAGGGGAGTAAGTCGGAGGGGGAGACGAACCATGAGAGACGATGGACTCTGAAAAACAAACTGAGGGTTCTAGAGGGGAGGGGAGTGGGGGGATGGGTTAGCCTGGTGATGGGTATTAAAGAGGGCACATTCTGCATGGAGCCCTGGGTGTTATGCACAAACAATGACCCATGGAACACTACATCAAAAACTAAGGAGGTAATGTATGGTGATTAGCATAACAATTAAAAAATGGAAAAAAAAGAATGAAATCTTGCCATTTGCAATGACATGGCTAGAGCTAGAGAGAATTATGCTAAGTGAAATAAGTCAGAGAAAAACAAATACCATATGATTTCACTCATGTATAATTTAAGAAACAAAATAAATGAACATGGGTTGGGGGGGAAGAGAGGAAAACCAATTAACAGACACTTAACTGCAGAGAACTGATGGTTACCAGAGGGGAGGTAGATGGGAGGATGGGTTAAACAGGTCATGGGGATTAAGTAGGGCACTTGTGATGAGCACTGGGTGTTGTGTGTAAGTGCTGAATCACTAAATTCTACATCTGAAACTAGCTTGAATTTAAATGAAACTTTGAAAAGAAAATAAAGTTACTTTTTTCTCCATTTTTTAATTTAAATTCAATTAATTAACATATAATGTATTACTGGTTTCAGAGGTAGAGGTCAGTGATTCATCAGTCTTATATAATACCAGTGCTTATTATATCATGTGCCCTTAATGTCTATCACCCAGTTACCCCATCCTCCCACCTCCCTCCCCTCCAGCAACCCTCTCTTTCCTATGATTAAGAGTCTCTTACAGTTTGTCTCCCTCTCAGGTTTCATCTTGTTTTATTTTACCCTCTCTTCCCCTGTGATCCTGTTTTGTTTCTTAAATTCCACATATCAGTGAGACCATATGAGAACTGTCTTTCTCTGATTGACTTATTTCGCTTAGTTAGCATAATACCCTCTAGTTCCATCCACATCGTTGCAAATGGCAAGATTTCATTTTTTTTTTGATGGCCGAGTAGTATTCCATTGTATATAAATACCACATTTTCTTTACCCATTCATCTGTTGATGGACATCTGGGCTCTTTCCATAGTTTGGCAATTGTGGACATTGCTGCTATAAACACTGGGGTGCAGGTGCCCCTTTGGATCACTACGTTTGTATCTTTGGGGTAAATAGTGCAATTGCTGGGTCACAGGGTAGCTCTATTTTCAACTTTTTGAGGAACCTCCATACTGTTTTCCAGAGTGGCTGCACCAGCGTGCATTCCCACCAACAGTGTAAGAGGGTTCCCCTTTCTCTGCATCCTTACTAACACCTTTCTCTGCATCCTTGTTTCTTGTGTTATCTTTGGCCATTTTGAGGTAGTATCTCACTGTTGTTCTGATTTGTTAAAATAATAGTTGTTTAAAATAAAATATTTCAACTCAAAACTCTAAATATAGATTCATGTGTAAATCTTTTAATTTAGGACCAAATCTTGCTTTTTGTGTGTGTGGGCAGGGTCTTTGATTAGAATTTCACCTAATCTTTTTGCATTAACCATACTCCTATTCCCTCAACTATTGTTTCCAATTTTGGTTTCTTTAAAGTAGAAGAATTAAAAGACATTTGTAAATCACTTAGAATTTAACATCTCTTATATTTTACATGGGATGTCCCACAATATTTTACAACTATTTGGCTGTTTCTAATTGGGTAAAAAATGTTTATGAATCATTCATTAAGTTGTCTCAAAGCATATAACTTTCTTTTCATATAAAAACTTTCTTTTTGCATGTATATTTCCTCAATGTTCATACATAATGTATATTAGAATTGCATAATTAGAATCACAAGCACAACTAGCATAAATAGGTTTGGATAAATACACAACTGACTCTTTTTTTATTTTTTTTTATTTTTTTATTGTTATGTTAATCACCATATATTACATCATTAGTTTTTGATGTAGTGTTCCATGATTCATTGTTCATAACACCCAGTGCTCCATGCAGAATGTGCCCTCTTTAATACCCATCACCAGGCTAACCCATCCCCCTACCCTCCTCCCCTCTAGAACCCTCAGTTTGTTTTTCAGAGTCCATCATCTCTCATGGTTCGTCTCCACCTCTGACTTACTCCCTTTCATTCTTCCTCTCCTGTTATCTTCTTCTTTTTCTTTTTTCTTAAAATATGTTGCGTTATTTGTTTCAGAGGTACAGATCTGTGATTCAACAGTCTTGCACAATTCACAGCACTCACCGTAGCACATACCCTCCCCAATGTCTATCACCCAGCCACCCCATCCCTCCCACCCCAACCACTCCAGTAACACTCAGTTTGTTTCCTGAGATTAAGAATTCCTCATATCAGTGAGGTCATATGATACATGTCTTTCTCTGATTGACTTATTTCACTAAGCATAAGACCCTCCAGTTCCATCCACGTTGTTGCAAATGGCAAGACCTCATTCCTTTTGATGGCTGCATAATATTCCATTGTGTCTGACTCTTTTTTTTTAAAGATTTTATTTATTTATTTGAGAGCATGCACGCACTCACCAGTGGGGAGAAGGGCAGAGGGGAAAGCAGACTCCCTTCTGAGCGGGGAGCCTGGCAACACAGAGCTCAATCCCAGGACCCTGGGATCATAACCTGAGCCGAAGGCAGATGCTTAACTGACTGAGCCACCCAGGCGCTCCACAACTGACTCTTGATAAGCAAACAGTGCATCTGGTGAACAAAATGCACAGGCAAACCTTAGAGTAGACTTACCTGCCAAAGTTCAACATGCTGTGGTTATTTGTTTTACAGAATGCATTGGTTAGTGAAGTATTATATTATGATAAACAATATACTAATACAGTCCCATTTGTAGTCTCTTAAACGTCTAGATTTTGAAGTATACCATTTAATAAGTTAACTTTGTATATGAGCACTTACATAGTATTATAAAAGATTAAAATACAGGGGCGCTTGGGTGGCTCAGTCAGTTAACCGGCTGCCTTCGGCTCAGGTCATGGTCCCAGGGTCCTGGGATCAAGCCCCACATCCGGCTCCTAGCTCAGCGGGGAGCCTGCTTCTCTCTCTCCCTCTGCCTACCACTCCCCCTGCTTGTGCTCACTCTCTGTCAAATAAATTAAAAAAAAGATGAAAATACTTCCATAAATGGACGTAATTAGTTTAGCTATAATAACCAAACAACTTTTCCTTAATATGTCATTTTTAAGGAAGCTCATGGACACCATTTAGCTGAAGAACTGGGGGCTTCTCAAGTACGTGAAGCTCATTTAGAAGCAAGAATGCAAGCAGAAATCAAGAAATTGTCAGCAGAAGTAGAATCTCTCAAAGAAGCTTATCATCTGGAGGTAAAGAAAAATGTAACTTCCTGCTAAAGTGAACTATCTGAACAAAAGTATAAGTCTAGCCTCTAAATGTTCATTAGAGAATAACTCATTGTGGTCTTCATTTCTGGTAGCTTAATATAACTTTCACTTCATATCCAGTGAGCTAATACTCTGTGGAGTTAAGAGCTTAAATTCTTGAGGCAGGCAGTCTGGTTCCAAATCTCAGCTTACCACTTAGCACTTTTGTGACCTTGAGCAATTAACATCTCTGTCTAAAATGGGCAATAATAATCATATGTACCTCATAGAAGTATATTAAATGAATTAAATGGATTAAATGAATATAGTTAAAGTTCTTAGACCAGGGGCTGGCTCATCATCATCATCATCATCAGTTATTAAATAGCGCTTGCCAAAACTAACTGGAGATATTTTGTAAACAACATAAGCAGTTTCATGTGATATGAATTTATAATGTTTTGCAATTTACATTTGTTCTGATAGTAAGGTAGGCAAAATTAGAACCTGATACTTTTTATCTACTTGTATGTCCTGAGCCTTTATAGAACAGAGTTATTAGAATAGCATTTCTTGTCTTTTTTTTTCTTGTTACAAAGGCGTTTAGTTTATTCTCATCAGTGTCAATGATATTCTCATGGTTCACATTTCCCAGTGTGGCTGCATTTCTTGTCTTTTTAAAAATTATGTCTAAAGATATCTAAAATGTATGTATTAGACTTAAATTACTTATGGACTTCTAATAAAACGTTTTTCTATATGACAAGGATTACAACTATATTTATATTAAACTCCTTTCAAAGGAGTTTGGGACTATCTTTGTGAGGGATTGGTAGGGCTTGTAGTCACCATGTCTTTTTTAAGTGCGTTTAGATTCTGATCTCTTTGAAAACATTGTGTCTGCCAAACAAAACGTATTTGCAAGTTGAATCCAGTTAGTAGGTTAAGAGATTTAAATCCTTGGTCTTTAAAGACAAATGGAATGCTGTTGGATTCAGCATAATTATTTAATAAATAAATATTAGCTACTCAACCCAAGTAACCATCAGTAATAACTAGTCCAGCTCAAGTATTTACCAGCAAGTATTCTTTGCACTTTTAATATGTGGTCTCTGTTCTACTTTTATTTCTTATTATCTAATTTTTTACTTTAAGTTTTGTAAGCCCTCTGAAATTATAAGCAGTAGTACATAAAATGAATTGTAAAAATAGGTTTTACTGTTGTTTAATATTTGGTACTGTTTTATATGTAAGATATAAAAATTTGTAATATGTTTTTATCCTCTTTGGTACTTGACAAAGATTTATTTTTAAAGCATGTATGTTGTTTGAATATAAAAATGAAGAAATAAGTCATTAAAGTAACAAAGTTAGTAAAAAGAATCAATAATTTTTAACAGCATTTAAAAATTAACAGGTTTCAGAATTGTCAGAAAAGTCAAATAATAATAATTGGAAAAGCCCTGATATTTTTTTAAAGATTTTATTTATTTTTACGAGAGAGAGAAAGAAAACACAAGCAGGGGGAGTGGCAGGCAGAGGGAGAGGGAGAAGCAGACTCCACGCTGAGCAGTGAACCGAAAGCCAGGACTTGATCCCAGGACCCTAGGATCATGATCTGAGCCAAAGGCAGACACCCAACCCACTGAGCCACCCAGGCACCTCCCCCAATATTTTTGCTAAGAAATAGATTTTTTTAAAGTTTTTATTATGGGGCGCCTGGGTGGCTCAGTCGTTAAGCCTCTGCCTTTGGCTCAGGTCATGATATCAGGGTCCTGGGATCAGGCCCCACATTGGGCTCCCTGTTCTGCGGGAAGCCTGCTTCTCCTTCTCTCACTGTGTCTCTCTCTGTCAAATAAATAAATAAAATCTTAAAAAAGAAAAAAAGTTTTTATTATGGAAAATTTTGAAAGGTATAAATCCTCCTATATTTATTATTCAACTTTAGTAATTATCAATTTGTGGCCAGTGTGATTTCATCTATAAGTATGTTGACCATTTCTTTTTAAAAGGGAATACTTTTGAGAATGAAAAAGGATGCTGTTCATAACTACACCAGGACACGAGGCATAAAACCTGGCCAGTCCACCATATCTTTAACCTCACTCATTTCCCTTCCCCCACATATCTCATTCTATTTTGAAGCAAATCCCACACATCATTATTTCATCAGTAAACATTTCAATAAGTATCTCTAAAAGAGCTGTTTTTTAAAAACATAACCACAATACTATTATTACAATTAAAAATTGACAGTAATTCCTTAATTTTATCAATTACCCATCATTTGTTCACATTTTCCCAATTATCACAAAAATGTCTATCTAGTTAAGTGGTTCAAATCAGGATCAAAAAACAGTCCATTGTATTTGGTTAACTGTTCTTATGTAATTTAAGACCATAGGTTTCTTCTTCTCCTTTTTTTCCTCTAATAGGTTATTTGTTGAGAAATCAGATGTTTATACCTAAAAACAGAATTTACTTCAGTATAAATGGAAGTGAAAAGTATTAGAATGTTTTTGAAACCAACTCCACCCTATTTTTTCTTTTCTTTTACAATTCTGGGGCTGTGTAGATGATTTCACATCAAGAGAACCATGCGAAGTGGAAGATTTCTGCTGACTCTCAAAAGACTTCTGTTCAACAACTAAATGAACAGTTAGAGAAGGCAAAACTGGAATTAGAAGAAGCTCAGGACACCGTAAGCAATTTGCATCAACAAGTCCAAGATAGGAATGAAGTAATTGAAGCTACAAATGAAGCATTACTTATTAAAGTAAGTAAACATATAAAAGTACATAAAACACATCAATGAAAAAGTACACTTATGACTTTTTTCCCCATCCTTATAGTTCATAAAGGAAAATATGACCAAATGTCGACCAGTTTGAATAAAAAGCATTTTATTTAGAAGACACTGGATGTAGGAATTATAAGTATGATTATATATCATATTACCGTAGGAGAAATAATTTATAAATGTTCAAACACAAACTTAAAAATTTTTAAATTTATTTCTATTTTTTTTGGTAAGAACATTTAAGTTCTACTCTCTCAGCAAATTTCAGTTATACAATACCTGTATTACCAGCTGTAGTCAACATGTTATACATTAGATCCTCAGACCTTATTCATCTTCTAGCTAAAAGGTTGTACAAACCTCTCACTATTTCCCCCACTGCCTAGCAACCCCTTTTCTATCTGCTGTTTCTGAGTTTGATTCTCTTTTCTTTTTAAGACTGCACATATAAATGATACCATGAACTATTTGTCTTTCTTTCTTTTATTTAATTTAGCATAATGCCCTCAAGGTCCATCCATGTTGTCACAAATAGCAAGATGTCCTTTCTCATGGCTGAATAATATTCCATTGTGTGTATGTACACACCACATCTTTATCCATTCATCTCCTGATGAACACTTTGGTTGTTTGCTTATTTTGGCTATAATGCTGCCAGGAATGAACTTGGGAATAATTTAAATAATTAAATACATATATCTCTTTGATATCCTGTATTAATTCCCTTTGTGTATATACCCAAAACTGGTGTTGCAGGATCATATGGTAGTTCTAATTTTAATTTTTTGCAGAATCTCCATACTGTTTTCCACAGTGGCTGTCCCAACTTACATTCCCACCAACAGTGCACAGAGGTTCCCTTGTATCCACACCCACACCAACACTTGTTATCTTTGGGTTTTTGGTGGTTTTTGTTTTTTGTTTTGTTTTTTTGTGGGTTTTTTTTTATAATAGCCATTCTCACAGGTGTGAGGTAATATCTCATTGTGGTTTTGATTTGCATTTCCCTGATGATGAGTGATGTTGAGCACCTTTTCCTGTCCCTGTTGCCCATTTGTATGTCTTCTTTGGAAAAATATCTGTTCAGTTCCTCTGCTGATTTTTAATTGGATTGTTTGGGTTTTGAGTTGTATGAATTCTTTATATATTTCAGATATTCACCCTTTATTGAATATATGATTTGCAAATATTTTCTCCCATTCTGTAGGTTGCCTTTTCATTTTATTATTGATAGTTTGCACTGCTGTGTAGAAGCTTTTTAGTTGAATATAGTCCCATTTGTTTATATTTGCTTTCATTGCCCTAGCTTTTGTGTCAAATCCAAAAAATTATTGCCAAGCTTGATGTCAAGTAGCTTAACCCCTATTTTTTCTTCTAGGAGATTTATGGTTTCAGATCTTAAATTTAAGTGTTTCATCCATTTGGAGTTGAATTTTGTATATGGTGTAAGATAGTGATGCAGTTTCATTCTTTTGCATCTGACTGTCCAGTTTTCCCAGCACCATTTATATAGATACTATCCTTTTCCCATTGTGTATTCTTGGCTCCTTTGTCATAAATTAACTTGCTCTATATGCATGGGCTTATTCCTGGACTATCTGTTCTGTTCCATTGATCTATGTATACATTTCTATACCAGTCCCATACTGTTTTTATTACTATAGCTTTGTAAAATGGATTGAAATGAAGAAGTGTGATGCCTTCATCTTCTTTTTTCTTAAGATTACTTTAGATATTCGGGGTCTTTTCTAGTTCCATATAGATTTTTAAGATTGTTCTATTTCTTTGAAAAATGCCATTGGAATTTGGATGGGGATTGAATGAATCTGTAGATTGCTTTGGGTAGTATATTGATTTTGTATCCTACAACTTTACTAAATTCATTTATTCTAACGATTTTTAATGGAGTTTTTAGTGTTTTCTATATATAATGTGTTATCTGCAAATACAGACAGCTTCTTTCCAATTTGGATACTCTTTTTTTCTTTTTTCTCTTTCTTTCTTTCTTTCTTTCTTTCTTTCTTTCTTTCTTTCTTTCTTTCTTTCTTTCTTTCTTTCTTTCTTTCAGAGGGAGAGAGAAGGGAGTGGGAGGAGCAGAAGGAAAGAGAGAGAGAATCCTAAGCAGGCTCCATGCCCAGTGGGGAGCCTGACACAGGGCTCAATCTCACAACCCTGAGATCATAACCTGAGCCGAAATCAAGAGTCAGATGCTTAACCGACTAAGCAACTCAGGTGCCCCTTTTATTTCTTTTTCTTGACTAATTGCTCTGGGTAGGACTTCCAGTACTATGTTGAATAAAAGTGGCAAGAGTGTTCCTGGTCTTACAGGATGTTGATTTTTTTCAAATGTTTTTTCTGCATCTATTGAGATGATCATAAGATTTTTATCCTTCATTTTGTTAATGTGGTATGTCACACTGATTTTTTTTGCAGATCGTGAACCTACCATCCTTACATCTATGGAATTAATCCTTACTTCATCATGGTATATGATCCTTTTAATGTATTATTGAATTCAGCTTTTCTGCTATTTTGTTGAGGAATTTTGCATCTGTATTCATCAAGGATACTGGCCTTTACTTTTCTTGTGGCTTCCCTGTCTAGTTTGGTATCAGGATGACCCTGGCCTCATAAAATGAGTTTGGAAGGGTTCCCTTCTCCTCTGTTTTTTTGGAAGAGTTTGAGAAGGGTTGATATTAATTCTTCCTTAAATGTTTGGTAGAATTCGTAATGAAGTCATCTGGTCCTGGACTTTTGTTTCTTTGGAAGTTTTTTTTTTTTTTTAAGATTTTATTTATTTATTTGAGAGAGAGAGAATGAGAGATAGAGAGCGTGAGAGGGAAGAGGGAGCGGAGCAGGGAGCCCGATGCAGGACTCAATCCTGGGACTCCAGGATCATGACGTGAGCTGAAGGCAGTCACTTTACCAACTGAGCCACCCAGGTGCCCCTCTTTGGAAGTTTTTGATTACTGATCCAATTTCCTTACTATTAATTGGTTTGTTCAGATACTCTATTTTTTCATGATTGTCTTGGTACATTTTATGTTTCTAGGAATTTATCTGTTTCTTCTAGTCCACTTTGTTGTCATATGTCTTTGTATCAGTCTGTAATGATTCTTTGTATTTCTTTGGTAGTAGTTGAAATGTCTTCTCCTTCATTTCTAATTTTATTTATTTGGGCCCTTTTTTCCTTTGGTAAATCTAGCTAAATATTTATGTATTTTGTTTAGCTTTTTAAAAGCCCCCTTCTCAGTTTCATTGATTTTTTTTTGAATATAAAACTATTTATTGACCACTGTTTACCAGTATTTACAATAAAGTAAACAATATACAGTTGGATAACATTCTGACTACAGTTACTGTTTTTCCTGGTTTCTGCTGAACCAGTAACTCAAATACTGAGAAGACTGAGCCTACATGTCAGGAACGAGTTGGGGTAAAGAAAATACATGCAGTTTAAGAATTTGGATTATGAAAGTCTGTCCACCCATTTATTCCAACAGGTGCTAAATTGCCAACATCTCTAACCATCTGATTATGATTAGGTTTCCATGAACAAAGTCTTAGACATTCCATGAATCATGACCTTTTAGTCAATACAGCACAGAGATTTCAACTTCTTGAAAAGGAATGGTTCACTAGAAGGAACCTTTAAGTGTCCATTAAAGAAAAAGATGGTACAAAAAGAAAATCTTTATCTGACAGTGAATCTGATGATAGCAAATCAAAGAAGAAAAGAGTTGCTGCTGATAAACAAGAGGCTTTGCCAGAGGTCTTGATCCTGAACGAATAATTGGTGCCACGGACAGCAGTGGAGAATTAATGTTTCTCATGAAGTGGAAAGATTCAGATGAGGCAGACTTGGTGCTGGCAAAAGAGGCAAATACGAAGTGTCCTCAGATTGTAATTGCTTTTTATGAAGAGAGACTAACTTGGCATTCTTGTCCAGAAGATGAAGCTCAATAATTGTTTGCATTGCTTTATATATATATATATATATATATATAAATAAAATCCAGGTCTGTTTTTTGATTTATTAGTGTGAAGAAATAACATTCTAATGAAAATCAAGTTCGATATGTTTGTTTTGAAGTAGTATTGGGGGAGTTGTTGGGGTTTTTTTGCATCTATAGCACTGGTTACTTTGAACAAATAAAAACTTTCTGTAGTTGCTTCCTTTATCAGAAAAAAAATATTTGAGACCATGGTATATTATCCCCCTGCATTAGAGAACACCTTTTCTAAATGTTGGGGGAAATCTTCATAGTCGTTACTCAGTCAGAATTTGTGTTTAACACCTATATGCCTAAGGACCATTCTGGATTTTTTCTTTATTTAGGGGGTTTTTGTGTGTATACTTAAAATACATATATAAATGGTTTTTGTTTTTTAACATTCACCAAAACAAAAACAGCATTTATAACCATGGATAAGCCCGTGTTTCCGGGATGCTATCATTTTCAGCAACTTAAGAAATAAATCACTTAAAGTTAAATTGAAGTTTTTCCTGAAGCCTTAACCTTTCAGATTTTTAAATTGGACAATTTAAAAGCAGACATATCAGAATCCGTATTCATATCTACAGTCATAAATGCAAGTTCATTTGCAAGATCTCTGAAAGGAAAATTTTATCACCACCAACAACCTCCCCACCCAAATGACAAAACTAGACAAGTCCTGGTGTGTTTTAATTAGGTAAGCAAAACTTAGTTAAATGATTTTTTTTTTTAAGATTTTATTTATTTATTTGAAAGAGAGAAAGAGATCACATAAGCAAAGGGAGAGGGAGAAGACAACTCAGTGCTGAGCAGGGAGCCCGATGCAGGGCTGGATCTCAGGACCCTGGGATCATGACCTGAGCCAAAGGCAGATGCTTAATGACTGAGCCACCCAATGAAACCCACCTAGTTTCATTGATCTTTTCTGTTGTCTTTTTAGTCTCTATTTCTGCTCTGATCTTTGTTATTTCCCCTTCTTCTAACTTTGGGCTTAGTTTGTTGTTCTTTTTTAGGTCCTTAAAGTGTGAAGTTAGGTTTTTTGCGATCTTTCTTGTTTTCTAATGTAGATGTCTATCACTATGAACTACCTTCTTAAAAATGTTTTTGCTATATCTCATAATTTTTGGCATTTTGTATTTCCATTCTCATTTGTCTTGAGGTAATTTTTTTTAATTACTTTAGCCTATTGGCTGTTCATTAGCATATTTTTAAATCCCCACGTATTTGTGAATTGTCAATTTTCTTGTAATTTATTTCTAGTTTTATACCATTGTGGTTGGAATGTATTAATATTTCAGTCTTCTAAAATTTATTAAGACTTGGTTTTTGGCCTAACACATGGTTTACCTTGGAGAATGTTCCTTGTATGTTTGAGAAGAATGTATATAGGCCTTATGCTATATGGAATGTTCTGCAAAAGTCTGTTAAGTCCATTTGATATTATGTGTGGTTTAAGTCCAGTTTTTCCTTATTGATTTTTCTGCCTTGATCTAGCCACTGATGAAAATGGGGTATTTAAGTCCCCTGCCACTATTATGTTTCTGTCTTTTTCTCCCTTCAGGTCTGTTAATATTTGCTTTATATATTTAGGTGCTTCTATGTTTTTTGGCCCATAAATATTTATGTAATATACTCTTATTAGATTGACCCTTTTATAATTATATAATGACATTCTTTGTCTCTTCTTACAGTTTTGGCTTGAATATTGTTTTTTCTGATATAAGTATAGCTACTCCAGTATTTGTTTGATTTCCATTTACATGGAATATTTTTTTAATCTATTTTATTTTTTAAAATTTTTAAAGTTTATTTTATTTTAAATTCCAATATAGTTAACATACAGTGTTAATTTCAGTGTACGATATAGTGATTCAACAATTCTATACCTCACCCTGTGCTCATCATGACAAGTGCTCTCCTTAATCCCCATCACCTATTTTACCCATCCTCCTACCCACCTCCCTCTGGTAACCATCAGTGTGTTCTCTGTAGTTAAGAGTCTGTTTGTTGTTTATCTCTCTCTCTTTTTCCTTTGCTTGTTTTGTTGGTTTCTTAAATTCCATGAGTGAAACCATATAGGGTATTTGTCTTTGACTTAATTCACTTAGCATTATACTCTCTAGCTCCATCCATGTCATTGCAAATGGCAAGATTTCATTCTTTTTTATGGATGAATAATATTCCAGTGTGTGTGTGTGTGTGTGTGTGTATAACCACATCTTTATTCATTCATCTTTCAGTGGACACAGGCTGCTTCCATATCTTAGCTGTTGTAAATAATGCTGCAATAAACATAGGGGTACATGTGTCCCTTTTAATTACTGTTTTTGTATTTTGGGGGTAAGTACCCAGTAGTGCAATTGCTGGGTCATATGGTAGTTCTATTTTTAGCTTTTTGAGGAACCTCCATACTGTTTCCACAGTGACTGCACCAATTTGCATTCCTACCAGCAGAGCAAGAGGGTTCCTTTTTCTCCACATCTTTGCCAACACTTTTTGTTTCTTCTGTTGTTGATTTTTAGCCATTTACACAGGAGTGAGGCGATATCTCATGGTGGTTTTGATTTGCATTGCCCTGATGGTTATTTACATTGAGCATCTTTCATTTTGTCGGTTGACTGTCTCTATATGTCTTCTTTGGAGACATGTCTGTTCATGTCTTCACCCATTTTTAAATTGGATTATTTGGTTTTTTGGAGTTGAGGTGTATAAGTTCTTTATATGTTTTGGATACTAGCCCTTTGTCAGATATGTCATTTACAAATATCTTCTCCCATTGCATTAGTTTTGTTGATTGTTTACTTTACTGTGCAGAAGCTTTTTTTTTTTTTTAGATTTTATTTATTTATTTGAGAGAGAGAGACAGTGAAAGAAAGAGAGAGAGAGACCAAGCACAAGTCAGGGGGAAGGGCAGAGGGAGAGGGAGAAGCAGGCTCCCTTTCAAGAGGGACACGGGCTCCATCACAGGACTCCCCAGGATCATGACCTGAGCTGAAGGCAGATGCTTCACTGATTGAGCCACCCACGCACCTGTGCAGAAGCTTTTGATTTTGATGAAGTCCCAATAGTTTATCATTTCTTCTGTTTCCATGCCTCAAAAGACGTATTTAGAAAAATGTTACTATAGCTGATGTCAGAGAAACTACTGCCTGTGCTCTGCTCTAGGATTTTTATGGTTTCAGGTCTCACATTTAGGCCTTTAGGCCATTTTGAGTTTATATTTGTGTATGGTGTAAGAAAGTAGTCCACTGTCATTTTTTTTGCATGCAGCTGTCCAATTTTCCCAACAACATTGGTTGAAGAGACTGTCTTTTTCCTATTGTATATTCTTGCCTCTTTTGTCAAAGATTAATTGACCATATAATTGTGGGTATATTTCTGGGTTCTCTGTTCTGTTCTCTGGATCTGTGGGTCTGTTTTTGCGCCAGTACTATACTCTTGATTATTACAGCTTTGTAGTACGTCTTGAAATCTGGGATTATGATACCTCCAGTTTTGTTCTTCTTTTTCAAGATTTCTTTGGCTATTCAGGGTCTTTCATGGTTCTATACAAACTTTAGGATTCTTTGTTATAGTTCAGTGAAAAATGCTGTTGGTATTTTGACAGGGATTGCATTAAGTCTGTAGATTGCTTTGGGTAGTATGGACATTTCCACAATATTCTTCCAATCCATGAGCATGGAATCTTTCCATTTCTTTGTGTCAGTTTCAGTTCCTTTCATCAGTGTTTATAGTTTTCAGAATATAGGTCTTTTTTTTTAAGATTTTATTTATTTATTTGAGAGAGAGAGAGAGAATGAGAGATAGAAAGCACGAGGGTCAGAGAAAGAAGAGGGTCAGAGGGAGAAGCAGACTCCCCGCCGAGCAGGAAGCCCGATGTGGGACTCGATCCCAGGACTCCAGGATCATGACCTGAGCCGAAGGCAGTCGCTTAACCAACTGAGCCACCCAGGCGCCCCCAGAATATAGGTCTTTTAACTCCTTGGTTAAGTTTATTCCTAGGTATTTTATTATTTTTGGTACAATTGTCAGTGGGACTCTTAATTTCTTCTTCTTAATTTCTCTTTCTGCTACTTCATTAGTAGTATATGGAAATGCAATGGATTTCTGATTATTGATTTTTGTATTCTGCAACCTTATTGAATTCCTTTATCAATTCCAGTAGTTTTTTGGTGGAGTTTTTTTTTTTTTAAGATTTTATTTATTTATTTGACAGAGAGAGACATAGCGAGAGCAGGAACACAAGCAGGGGGAGTGGGAGAGGGAGAAGCAGGCTTCCCGCAGAGCAGGGAGCCTGATGCGGGACTCGATTGCAGGACCCTGGGATCATGACCTGAGCCTAAGGCAGACGCCTAAAGACTGAGCCACCCAGGTGCCCTTTTGGTGGAGTCTTTAGGGTTCTATATATAGTATCATGTCATCTGCAAATAGTGATAATTTTACTTCTTATTAATTTGGATGTGTTTTATTCCTGGTCTGATTACCATGGCTAGGACATGCATAGGACTATGGCTAGGACTTCTAATACTGTGTTGAATAAAAGTAGTGAGAGTGGACATCCTTGTCTTATTCCTGGTCTTAGGGGAAAAGCTCTCAGTTTTTCACCATTGAGTATGATGTTAGCTATAGGTTTTTGACATATGGCCTTTATTATGTTGAGGTATATTCCCTATAAAAGTTGAGAGTTTCTATCACAAATGATGTTGTACTTTGTCAAATGCTTTTTCTGAGCCTATTGAAATGATTATATGGTTCTTTTTTTTTTAATATTTTATTTATTTGACAGAGACACAGCGAGAGAGGGAACACAAGCAGGGGGAGTGGGAGAGGGAGAAGCAGGCTTCCCACTGAGCAGGGAGCCCGATGCAGAGCTCGATCCCAGGACCCCGAGATCATGACCTGAGCTGAAGGCAGACACTAACGACTGAGCCACCCAGGCGCCCTTGACCATATGGTTCTTATCCTTTCTAGTGTTGAATAGCAAACCACCCTTGCATCCCCAGAATAAATCCCACTTGATCGTGGTGAATGTTTAATGTATTGTTGGATTCAGTTTGCTAATATTTTGTTGAGGATTTTTTTTAATTTAAATTCAATTAGCCAACACCTAGTACATCATTAGTTTCATATGTAGAGTTCAGTAATTGATCGTTGTGTTTAACACGCAGTGCTTATCACATGCCCTCCTTAATGCCCATCACCCAATTACCCAGCCCCCATCCACTTCCCCTCCAGCAATCCTCAGTTTGTTTCCTATAGTTAAGAGTCTCTCATGGATTTTCTCCCTGATGACTTCCCATTCAGTTTTCCCTCCCTTCCCCTATGATCCTCTGCACTGTTTCTTATATTCCACATAGGAGTCGTCTGTGTTCAGTGATATTGGACTGTAGTTCTTTTTTTGTAGTGTCTTTGTCTGGTTTTGGTATCAGGGTAATGCTGGCCTCATAGAATGAATTTGGAAATTTTCCTTCTATTTTTTGGAATAGTTTGAGAAGAATAGGTATTAGCTCTCTTTAAATGTTTGGTAGAATTCACCTTTAAAGCAATCTGGTCCTGGACTTTTGTTTGTTGGGAGTTATTTGATTACTGAATCAATTTGATTGTTGGTAGTTGGCATGTTCAAATTTTCTGTTACTGAATGGAAAGAAGTCAGAGAGGAAGACAAATCGTGAGAGACTCTTGACTCCAGGAAACAAACTGAGGGTTGCAGATAGGAAGGTGGGGGGGGAATGGGGTAACTGGGTGATGGGCATTAAGGAGGGCATGTGATGTGATGAGCACTGGGTGTTATTCACAACTAATGAATCATTGAACACTTTATCAAAAACTAATGATATACTGTATGTTGGCTAATTGAATTTAAGTTAAAAAATAAGAATTTTCTATTTCTTGGTTGCATGTTTTTTTCTTTCAGTACTTTGAATATATCATGCTACTATCTTCTGGCCTGCAATGTTTCTGCTGAAAAATCAGCTAATAGCCTTATAGGGTCCCTTGTATGTAACTCTTTTCTCAAGTCCATTGAGTATCTTTATGTACGACTATTACTTTAAATTCTCCACCAGGCATATTATCTCTGTTTCATTAAGCTCTCTTGCTGTGATTTTGTCCTGTTCTTTCATTTGAGATAAATTCCTCTGCCACCTCATTTTGTCTTTCTCTGTCTCTGTTAGGGATGTCAGCTGTGTCTTCTGATCTTGAAAGTTAGAGCCTAATGAAGAGATTCTGTAGTGCCCTGCACTGCAATATCCCCTATTCACCAGAACCTCATGCTTCAGGGGTGTCTCTTAAGTGTGTTATATGTGCCCTACTATTGTGGCTGAGCTGCATTTGCCTTCAGTCCAGTCATCTGCAATGGCTCTCTTTGCCTGTTGTGGGCAAAATTTGGTCCCTGTGTTGTTAGTCGGCCAGTCAGACCAGGCATTTGCCAGAGCTGTGGTAGCCCTGATTTGCAGGGTGTTCTCCCTGTGTTGTCCCCCTGAGAAGCTTTTGTTGGTGGGCGAGGCCTGCAGACCAGATGTCTGCCCCCACCCTACTGCTGAGACCACAATTGTACTGGTGTGTGTGGTTATCTTCCCCTCTTCCTGGGCCAGGAGTCATTTTGGAGTGGTGGTGACCCCTTATCGTGGCTGCTTTCAGACAGCTAACTTGTGCACCACTTTGGATGGACTCCTGTCAAAGGCAGGTCTGCAGGAGAAAACAACAGTAGGGTGCACGGTGTTAGCAAGGTATTTGCTAATCTGCTATGGCAAGGGACTTGGATCTACTTTTGAAAACTCTTGCCCAGGCTAGGTTGGATAGGGCGAGTCTGCAGGAGGACAGAGGAGAGGGACAGGGCACACTGTTAGCAAGCTGTATCTCCATGGGGCTGTTTGTTGCTGTCTCTTTAACAGTGGGAACTGCACCTTTCCAGCTTGCCCAGAGCCCAGCCTGCTGATTTTTAAAGCTCCAGGTTGTAAGCCCCACTGATTGTAAGAACTCATGGAGTTGGATCCCTAAGGTTTTTAAAGCCAAATATTAAAGGGATTTATCTTCCCAGGGCAGGTCCTCATGCCTGGAGTTCTGGCATGGGGTGTGTTCTTCTCCCTTCTCCATGCCCACAGTGTCCTTCCCTCCTGCAGACAATCCCTCTAGTCCTTTTGGCTCCCAACTGCATCTCCCTCTTTTCTGCCCTCTTCTATATGGCCTCTTCTCTACATTTAGCAGTGGAGAGTCTGTTCCGCTAGTCTTAGGTCATTTTCTGGATTAATTACACTGATGTGTGTGTTATCCAGTTGTATCTATGCGATGAGGTGAGCTTAGGATCCTCCTCCTTCATCTTCCTGGGAACTCCCCTCTATGTCTTTTAACCATTTATATTAGAGTTATAGTGATTTCCCCACTATAATTCGAACATTAGAGTGTTCTCAATTTAACTATATATTTACCTTTACCAATGAGGTTGAAACTTTCAAATGTTTTCCTGTTACTATTTAGCATTTTTTTTTATTTCAGCTTGAAGAATCCCCTTTAACATTTAGTGTAAGGCCAGTCTAGTGGAGATGAATTCCTTCAACTTTTCCTTGTCTGGAAAACTCTTTAATCCTTTAATTCTGAAGGACTTTGCCAGGAAGAGTATTCTTGGTTGGCAGTTTTGTTTTTTGTTTTTTTTTCCTTTCGGCACTTTTAATATATCATGCCACTCTCTTCTTGCCTGCAAATTTTCTGTTGATTGTCTTATAAGGGTTTCCTTATACATAAGAAGTAGTTTTTCTCTTGCTGCTTTTAAGATTTTCTCTTTGTCTTTGATTTTTGACAATTTAATTATAAAGTGTTTCAGTTTGGGTCTCTGGATTCATCGTATCTGGAATTCACTGGGCTTCCTGGATCTGGACGTTTATTTCTTTTCTCAAGTTAAAAAAGTTTTTGGCCATTATTTCTTTAAATAAACTTTGTGCTCCTTTCTCTCTTCTCCTTCTGGGACCCCTATAATGTGTATGTTTGTCCTCTTGATGGTGTCCCATTAGTCCCTTAGGCTAGTTTCACCCTTTTTCATTTTTTTCTTTCTGCTCTGAGTCCTCTGATCCTTTCTTCTCTTTGATCTAGTCTGCTGTTGAACCTCTTTGTTGAATTTTCCAGTTTAGTTATTGTATTTTCACTCTGTGATTTCTCTTTGGTACTTTCTTATATTTTCTGTCTCTTTGTTGAAATTCTCACTTTGTTCATGCATTGTTCTCCTAACTTTAGTGAGCATCTTTATAACTTATGTTGAATTCTTTGTCAGGTAAATCACACTGTCTGTGTCTCATTAATTTCTGTTTTTAGGGTTTCAGCTTATTCTTTTGTATGGAACATATTCCCCTGTATCTTCATTTTCCTCAGCCACCTTTCCCAGTCTTGACAGAGTGGTCTTGTATAGGAGATATGCCTTATTGATCATCCTGTTCTGAATTCCTTGTTGTTTTTCAAACCTTTGTGATTGTCCAAGCAGCCTTCTTTGTTCTAGGTGGCTCCCCGTAGTTGAGGGTGTCACAAGATTTGTCAGTATTCCAAAGAGGAGGATCTCAGTCAGCACCTAGGTGTAGGCTGACTAAAAGCTAGACCCTCAGGTAACAGCTAGGAAAGTGTAATTGAGGTCCTTACAGGGAGAAACTGAGAGATGGGCTTTATTCTCCGGTCCCGCAGTGCTGGACTTACATGTATAGCCACGAGGGTGTGCTGCTCTGCCTACTAAGAACTGCTTTGCCACAGTCCTTTTGGACACAGGAATGCATATCCTGTTGGCTATAGAGTCATGTAGTCCGGAGGCCTGTCCCATGGGCAGCAGCTTCAAAAGCTTGAGTGCCAGACATGTACAAATTCCTTCCAAGAAGATACTGGAAATTTGAAGCAGGCTCGAGGGAAAAGGTGGAGGAGGTGTCTGCTAGTTTCCCTGGTGCTCTGGAGGATCACAATCTCCTAGACATGTGCGAAATTAGAAAATTGACCCTCAGGCAGAAGCTTTTAAAGTCTACAACTAAGACTCTTTTAGGGAAAGACAGAGAGATGGACTCTTTTTGCCGGCTCCTTCTGTGCTGATCCCTGGGGAGATAGCCATACCACATTGTTGTGAGCCCATTAAGAACTGGATTTTTTTGTTTAGTCTTGTAGGTCTCATGAATTCAAGTCCTCTTAGCTCTCTAGAGGTAGGTTTTTGGCACCCATCCCTCAAGTGGCAGTATTAAAAGTTGGGGTGTTCGATATGGGGCCCAAACCCTTCACTCCTCAGGGAGAAGCTGGGAGTCAAGTGTTTCCTCCCACTGAATGGCCCTTTTGTAGGTATTTTCTTATTAACCCAATGTGTAGGTGTTGCTCAACGAGCTTCTTTGAGAGGGAATTGCTCCATGTGTAGCTGTAGATTCAGTGTGTCATGGGAGGAATCACCTCTGTCATCTCTGAACTTACTCAAATACAGACTTAATTATGTTTACTTTAGAGGGTTCCACACTTAATATACCTACAAGTAGGAGCATTTTTCATTAAACAAAGTTCCTTTATATTTTAAAAAATTTACTGTACATCAATTTTCAAATAGCCCATTGCTACTGATTCACCCCTATTGATTATGGCAGTTTAATGAAGAATTTGGAATTAATATCAGTACTGATGCATAGAGATAAGAAGTTTTAATATTAGTTCAAAACTACCAATAGGTATGAGATTAACATTGCTAGCTAAGACCTTACAAAAAAGTTCACTGATAGCTATGAAGCAATAAATGATTTTATTACAAAATGGAAGTTATTAAAAAGCAAAAAAATTCAAATAATATTTTAGAAATATTTCTAGTTACTAAGCTGAGCACTCAAATTCCTTTTATAATATACCTGTTATTCACAGTAAGGAAAGCTGAATATACAGAATCTTTTTTTTAAGATTTTATTTTTAAGTAATCTCTCCACTCAACATGGGGGCTCGACCTCGCAACCCTGACATCAAGAATCATGTGCTACACTGTCTGAGCCAGCCAGGCGCCCCTGGACATAACCTAAATTAGATTGAACACTGTATGCTTTTTTAGAGACATAAAAATACCTAGTGTTCTGGAGAATTACAACATTTATATAAAATTATATAACCTCATTGTGAAAAATTGACTAAAATTTTAAAGATTCTGCATTGTGTAATCCTTGTTATAGTTCTCTCTGCTCATTTGTTAATTATTACTAATGAAATAAATAGAATTGGATTGTACTTAATTATTCAGAAGTTTTTGACAGTAATTCTCAAAGTCAATACTAACTGGCTCTAAAGTCTAGACTGAAGAAGAGTTAAGGAGGATAGAAGAAAAAAAAGAAAGCTAACAGAAGAGCAGAAGTTGGCATAACTATAACAATTAGAAGTAGCTGTAAATGATGGACAGCAATTCCATTGACAGCAGCAGTAAATGACAGAGAACAGAAACAAGTGAGGGAGAAGAAAGAACAGTGTTTGAGGCAACTGATTTTCCAGCTCACTTCCTTTAGTACCCTCACAAATACCCTGTTATTTGAGGTTAACCAGAGCAAGGGCAAAGCTTAGACCATTTGCTGAGAGCCCTAAAGGCATTACTATATTATGGCACACTATTATAATAGTGACCACAACGGTGAAATTCTTCAAGTCTTAAGAAAAAGTTGAATTCTGTTTAACATATTCATTATACTACATTTCATTATAAAAGCTAAGTGTTAAACTGAAAGTTACATGGACTCTTATTTATCTAAGATACCACAATTCTCACTTATGGCTAGATAACTCTGTGGCTAGAGTTAAAAAATATTTCAACTGCACATAACCCTGTGTGTGTTAACTCTATAGCTACTTTATTAATTGTGATTATCAGAATGTAAATACAAGATTTACTACATAAGCTGGCACTCTAGCAGCTTGTAAATAACATTTAGATAAAGTAGTAGATATCAAAGAAGTGAAATAAGGATGTTAAACTTTCATTTTGTAATGTATTCTGTGGTTATGACAGTTTTAGTAAGCACAGTATTTTTGAAAGAATAGTTACTATTGGATTAAAAGTGACTGATCTAGAAATATATATTTTATGGATACCTATAAGAAACGGAAAATGTATTTGAACAGAAGACTACTACACATTATTTAACTTATGTCTTCTCTTCATTTTTTTTTAGACTTTATGGCTTTTCAGTATATGCAGTCTCATTCTTATGATCCCAAAGTTGGGTCAGAGGACCCATATGAAGGACATGGAAAAATAGTAGGAATGAAAAGTTAAATATTAAACAAGTCAATCCTTAATCACTTTTTGAAAGGTTTTTCTTTGAAAAATTTCTGGTGTAATGAAGCTTTCTTGTAAAGAGGACATGTGAAGCATAATAGTTAATATAAATTTATTTCCTATTAGAAATTCTGAAGGGAGTAGTTTTTTGTATGTACATATACGTTTGATTAGCAAAATACAGTGTACCATTATACTTTGAAAAGAAATTTTCAGATGTAAGATTTCAGTCTTAAATATAAATTACTAGAAAGTGCTATCATTAGCACTGAAAAAGAAAAACATTGGTGTAAGGTAAATCTAGTTTTCATGGGATTCCTTAGCATAGTTTTAACATATTTCCAGTGAACATATGTAATTGTCCCAAAATGAAAGATTTAAACAGAGCTTGAAGTCTCATGGGATGTTTTAAAAGGAATTTGTGTTCTGGGCAGAAGGTTGACTTAGAAAATCATGGACTCTTGGAAGACATCTAAGTAACTTATTCATTTAACAAAAATGTACTGAACACCTACAATGTGCCTATTTTTCTACAGGAATCAGAATTAACCAGATTACAAGCCAAAATTTCTGGGCGTGAAAGGACAGAAGACATCAAGTTTCTACCAGCCCTGCTTACATCTGCAACAGAAATTATGCCTGACATTCAAGATCCAAAATTTGCTAAACATTCTCACACAGCCTTTTTCAAGTGTAGAAAGCTACGTCGCTCTATTAGTGCCAGTGACCTTAGTGTCAAGACACGTAGTGGTGAAGATCTTTCTGAAGAATTACTACAGGACTTAAAAAAAATGCAGTTAGAACAGCCTTCAACATTAGAAGAAAGCCAGAAGGATCTGACTTATAGCCAGTCAGACTCATTTAAACCTCTTACATATGACCCAGAAGATGATAGTTCTGAGAGTAATGACTTCAGTACTCTCAGTGGAATGCTAAGATACATAAACAAAGAAGTGAGACTGTTAAAAAAGTCTTCTATGCAAACAGGTGCTGGTTTACCTCAGGTATGTATGTCATACACTTGAAGTTATAATAATTTGTCCCCAAAGTATATCATTTTACTATTTGTAGAGAAATCCATATATTTAAATGAAGTGTGCCATTAAGTGATATGCAAATATTGAAAGTTAAATCCATTGTAAGTAGGGTTGAGAATTTAGCTTTGAAAATTAACTTTGATTAAAATAGCCTATACATTTGATTAAAGAACTAAGTCTGCCTCATATTAGGAAAGCAGTTTGAACTCTAGAATAAAGTTGACCCTTGAATAATGCAGGGGTTAGGGGCACTGACCCCACCTCCCTCCCCCACCCCAGTGCAGCTAAAAATCCATATATAACTTTTGACTTTCCCAAAACTTAACTAGTAATAGCCTGTTGACTGGAAGCCTTACTGATAAGCTAAGCAGTCAACACATATTTTGTATGTTATATATACTATAGACTGTATTTTCACAATAAACTAGAGAAAAGAAAATGTTAAGAAAATCATAAGAGAAAATACATTTACAGTACAATTTTATTGATACTGTCAGTCTATATCATCTGTTTACAAGATGAATTGTCTGTCTACCTACATCAATATTGTCTTACACAAAACACTGTATATGTTATATGTATAACTAACACCAGATATCAAAAATGAAAAGATAATGTGAAAAATTCCTATTTATTTACAGGTATAATAATTCATGCATCGAAAAGGAAGCAGTAGCAAGATGAATGCTTTATGGTAGCTTAGCCTATACGCTAATGAATGAATCATTATAAAATTTTTATGGCAAATAATATTCTAGTCATATTCATAATACAGTATTGGAAACAGTGTTATATTTTTTTAAAAACCACTTACCTGTGATGATGGGCTGCTGTGCACCTTCTTCATTTACTAGAGAAAAGGACACACTGTATGGTGATGTTATTCTTTGAAAGCAAAGAAAACTAACACATTATGGAGTTTATATTAAATATTACCTACACCCATGTTTGGATAGTCTGCCCACTTCCATACAGATCTTGCACATGATGTTCTATATGATCAGTACTTAGGTGATGATGGTGACACATAAATGTCTCATCCAGTTCTTGTCATACATTACTAGATTTTCACATGAAAACACTCAAAAGATAAGTTTATTAACTGTACAGCATGATGATTTGTTAAGTGGAAGTGGATTGTCATAAAGGTCTTCATCCTTGTCTTCTCACTGAGTAGGCTGAGAAAGAGGAGGGGTTGGTCTTGCTGTCTGAAGGATGGCAGAGGCAGAAAGGCTGGAGGAGGTGGAAGGGGAGACAGGAGAGGCAGGTACATTTGGTATAATTTTAGGAAAATACATCACAATTTCCCTGTGTGATTTTTTTTTTTTTTTTTTGCTTTTGCATTTCTTTAAAAATGTTTTTATACGGTACCAATTCTTCTTCCACCATTTGCTTTAGGTTCAGTGCCCATATCATAGAAGGGTCCATGTCGTAAAAATAAATGTCCTTTGGGGCATTTTTGTCCAGAATAGGACATTTTTGTCTGTATTAAAAACCTGTCCAGGCAGATAATCCTTTCTCCTCAGTGATTTTCTTAATGGCGTCCCTGAACTGTCTGCTGCTTCTTGGTCACCTTGACATTTTTTAGGCCAAACCTATTTCTAAAATTATCAAGCCATCCTTTGTTGGCATTAAATTCTCCAGCTTTGGACCTTTTACCTTTCCTTTGCTCTAAATTGTCATACAATGATTTTGCTTTTTCTTGAATTGTATTAGAGTCTATAGGCATGCCTTTCTTACACTTACATAAAAGTTGCATTTTCAACACAAGATAAAAAGTTCAAGGTGTTCATACCTGCTAGCCTAACTGCGGTGATGGCTTCACAAATTTCCTTTTCTTTTTTTACAGTGGTCCTTACACTGGGTTCACTTGTCTTGAAATGGTGGGCATCCACAGCTGCACACCTCAATCTACAGTACATACCAAGCAATTCAATTTTTTCTTGTAATGTCATTACTCTGCTTCTTGGGAGCACTTCCAACATTACTAGCAGCACTTTGTATGGGTCCCTTGATGTTTTTCAGAAGTTTATGGTATTGCACTAAACACCAGAAAAATATGTGAGAACTGCAAGAGGTCACTTTTTTATTGCAATACATAATTTACTGGAGAGACGAACTACTCATGTGGAGATGATTAACGTCACACAGTGTTTTAAGCAATACAATACTTGAGCTCACCCCAAAACAACAGGTGGTGGCTACAAGATTATTACAATAGTACTATATTTAATTTTATGCAGTTAATCCTCCATCTTTACATTTGTTTACATTTCAACTGCAGATGGCGCCATATACAATCTGTGTATAAATTTTGATAAATCTTAACTTTTTATAATAGATTTGTGTATATTTTATGCACATGACACCTTTTAATTTTTCGGTATTTCTAGACTGTGAGGGCCTTCTGTGAGTTTTTTCAAATTGTTGCAAATCTCCAAAAAAATTTCCAATATATTTATTGAAAAAAATTAGCATATAAGTAGACCGGTGCAGTTCAAACCTGTGTTATTCAAAGGTCAACCATGTTATTCAGGGGTCAGCTTAATTGGAAAACGTTTTTGGAGCTCCAAAATTAGTTGTGTTTCTAGACTTCCTGGAAACCATTCTAGTAAAAAATTAAGGTGACCTTTGTTTTGTAGATTTCCACAGTGCAGAGTATCTCATTTACATGATTTATCTACTTCCATTATTCCTTGAGCATATCATACTGAATAAGCAGTTCTGTCCCTATTACACATACCTTACAGACACTCAACATTTTTTAAAAAGATTTTATTTGAGAGAAGAGTGAGAGAGACAAAGAGAGAACCTATGTGCAGGAGCTGTGGGGGTAGGGGCAGAGGCAGAGGGACAAGCAGACTCCCTGACGCGCAGGGAGCCTGATGAGGAACTTGATCCTCTGAGATCATGACCTGAGATCAGGTCTCTGAGATCATGACCTGAGCCAAAGGCAGACACTTAACCAACTGAGCCATCCAGGTGCCGCTCAACGTTTTTTATAAGCATTTAATCTATAATTTGCATATAGAAATAATGAATCCCTTCCAGAGGAATCCATTTTTTCAAATGTTCATTTGTTTCATTTTCAAAATAGCATTGGTGGCCTAAAAAATTTAAAAAGCATTTTTAGATTGGATCCAAGACAAAGACTGATAGACCTTCTTTATATTTCTCCACATTGAAAAGAGCTTAATTTACTACTTATAAGCAAAAAACTAAGTAATATTCTTATTAAATAAAATTTTCAAATGAAATTTCAAGTGTATAGCAAGTCAGATGGAACAGTAAACTAGGCAATTGTGTATAATGCCTGATAAGATTGTATATAATGCCTGATAAAATTAGTTTTCATCTAGCCTTTAAAACTACAGTGTTTAGTTTTTATCATTTATTCAGCCATTTCATTATTTATTGAGCATCTACTATATACCAGGCACTGGAATTATAGAAATAAACAAAAATGACTAGGACCCTGTCCGAACAAAGCTTACATTTTAGTTGGGAGACCATCAGTAAACAAATAAATAGACATATGCTCTAATGCAAGGTGGAAATGTGTAAGAGCATGCAGTGTGATGGGGGTACTGTTTTAGGTAGGGTGGTCAGAGAAGGTGTCTCAAGAAAGTGACATTTGATCAGAGTCTTGTAGGAAGTAAGGAAGCAAGCTGTCCCAATAGCTGAAGGAAGAGCACTGGAGGAAAGGGAACAACAGGTACTAAAGTCCTGGGGTGGTAGCCTGCCTGGTATGTACAAAAAACAGCTAGGAGGGGTACTGATGGTTTGGTATAAACAAGAGGGAAAGGAGTAGGAGATAAGAGATGATGCTAGGGCTGGGGGTGCTCTAGCAGTGTTGTAACTCCTATAAGAACTTTGGATTTTATTTGAAGTGTGATGGGAAGGCATTGGAAGGTTCTGCTTAGGGAAATGACATTTATCTGATTTATGTTTTTAAAGGATCACTCTGGCTGTTTTAGGAAGAAAGAATGACAAAGGAATAAGAGCAGAGACTATCCAGGAGGCTACTTGTAATAATCCAGGCAAGAGATGATTTGGGGTAGGCAGGAGGATAGAGGTGAAAGTGTTGACAGTAGTTCCATTTCTGGATATATTTTGAAGATAGAGCCAACAGGATTTAATGTAGGTCTTGAGTGAAGTAGTCAAGGAAGACTCCAAAGATTTTGGCAAGAGTAGCTGGGCTTTTACTCAGTTGGGGAATACTAGGAGATGAACAGATTTGGAAGCTTGGAGAGTTCAAAAGATTGACTTTAGATATATTAAATTTGAGATTTCTATTAGATGTCCAAGTGAGGATGACAAGCGAATGACTGGGTTAGTGAGGCTGAAGTTATAAATTTAGGTATCAGCATATAGATCATTGCTAAAGCCATAATGCTGGATTAAGTCCAGGGAATTAGTGGAGGTAGAAAAAAGCAGCGCCCAAATTAAGCCTAATTTAGTAGTTAGGCTAAATTATTTTTAGCATGCAAGAAGTTGAGGCTCCAATAAAGCTAACTGTAAGATTTAAACAGTGAGAGAAAAAATAAGGAAAACATAATATATCACATGTTTCAGAAAAGAGAGATTAAATGTTGCTAAATAAAGTGAGGATTAATAATTGATGTATTTGGTATTATGCAAGCTATTGGTGACATTTATGAGAATGGCTTCAGGGTAATAGGATAAAGCCTGGTTAGAGCGTGATCAGCAGAGAATAGAAGAAAAGGAAACACCAAAAACAGGCAACTCTTTTGATGTAAAGAAATGAGGGAGATGAAATGTCAAGGGAGAGTTTGTTTTTTAGAATAAGAGATAAAACAGCATTTGATTAGTGGTATACAGGGAAACTGATAATTCAAGACAGAGAGTAGAAGAAATAAAGTTCCTAAGATAGGCTGAAACAGAATCCAGCAGAGAAGTGGAATTGGCCTTGGGTAAAAGAAGAGACAGTTCATCTATTGTAGAGAGAAAGAAAGTACAGAAACACATGGAGTAGATTTGGTGAGAAGGGAGCAATTTCTTTATTGATTGCCTTTATTTTCTTAGTGAAGGTTTTCTTAGGTTATGAGCTATGGCAGGGTAAGGTACTAGAGGATTAAGAACGGGAAAGGTATATGAAATAGTTATCTTGGAAAATGAGAAAATATAAAAGGACTAGGGAAGTCTAGTAGGATTGCCAGGCAGATAGTTTTGTTGGGTGAAATGGCCCTGCAAATATATCTGGTATCTTTTGTCCCTCTCAGTTATATGCCAGCAACAGGATCTCCCCATCATAGTAACAACCAAAAAGAACTATCACCAATTTTCAGAATCATCCCCAGGAGGGGAGTACTGCTTTCTTTGAGAACATCTGCTCTATTCCAATGGCCCTAGAGTCCTAGATATGCAACAGTCTATTTCTGGTAAATAGAACTCATTTCAGGACGGCTGGGTGGCTCAGTTAAGTATCTGCCTTCGGCTCAGGTCATGATCCCAGGGTCCTGGGATTGAGTCCCATATCAGGCTCCTTCCTCAGCCAGGAGCCTGCTTCTCCCTCTGCTTGCAGCTCGCTCTCTTTCTCTCTGACAAATAAATAAATAAAATCTTAAAAAAAAAACTTTATATAGGATAAACTTGATTAGTACAGTGACAGATTGTAATCTGTGAATGACTCAGGTTTGATTTGAAGGTGTCCTCAAGATACTAAATTTGTTTCTATTTATGGTGTGTTTCACTTCCGTAGAGAGCAAAACCAGCTGGCATTGAAGTCATACACTGATTTGTGCAAAGAACCCTTAAGCTCTCTATTTTAAGCAATGGACGGGTGATGAGGCATCATTGTTGGGCCGTGTTGAGGGCATTAGTTGGCCTTAATCCAGCCCTGCTCCAGAGTGTGCAGTTTTGTTTTTTTTTAAGATTTTATCTGAGAGAGAGAATGGGGGGGTTGCAGAGGGAGAAGCAGACTCCCCGCCGAGCAGGGAGCCTGACGCGGGGCTTCATCCCAGGACCCTGAGATCATGACCTGAGCCAAGGGCAGATGCTTAACCGACTGAGCCATCCAGGCGCCCCCAAAATTTGCAGTTTTAAAGTCCACTGATATAGCAGAATAAAACCTAGAAATTACTGTGTGAGAAGTGCTTAATAACTGTTAGCTCTTTTACTTGTGTTGTAGCCCAAATAACGATTTTCCTAACAGTTAAGTATGTTGCCAGTTCCATTCATAATAAAGCTGCTGACAAAAGCTTCAAAAGTCACAAAAAATTACATATGCACAAAATTTTGAACACATTATCAAAGGAGTTCAGAAACAGCAAGTTAAAAACTCCTGTTTCAGATTTGAACAGTGTAATACTGTGCCGCAAATACTAATTAGCTAATTCACAGTTCATTAGGAAGTTATAAGAAGTATTGTTTATATCCATCTTATTTCCAAAAAGGAAAAAGAGTTTACAAATGTGGTCCATATGCCGTGCAATAAGATGAAAAATAAGAATTGAGAAAGTAGGCTATAGGGAAAACAGAGATGGAAAGAAAAAAGGTGAAGCAAGACTACAGGTAATACCTAAGGACATGGTAACATCTTCAAATCCCTGGCTAGTAAAGACCAGGGTATAACAAGAGTATTTGACCTGTATTTTTAGAACCTCCTGGGCCTGGGGCGCCTGGGCGGCTCCGGGAGTTGAACATCCAACTCTTGATTTTAGCTCAGGTCATGACTTCACGGTTGTGAGATCAGGTCCCGTTTCAGGCTCTGTATTGGGCGTGGAGCCTGCTCGAGATTCTCATTCTCTCTCTCCCTCTCCCCCTGCTTTTTCTCCCTCTTAAAAAAAAAAAAAAAAAAAAAAATCTCCTGGGCCTTTTTCATATATTTTTCTACTTATGTTGTGCTGTTTCTTTGTGCAAACATTTCTCTCTTGTCATTTCCCTTTCCTGCTCTTATTTCTCTTCTTTTTCACTATTTTCAGGTAGCCCTTCATCTATCTTCCTTACTGTGCCCTCAAACTATAGTGTGACACCAGTGTCTAAGTATTTATATTGTCTTCTGTTTTTGTTTTTTATATCAATTTAGTTTAACTTTGCACTCCCTCCCAATGCCCCCAATCAGAATTACTTTTTTTATTCCATGCGGTCCATTATTGACTTTTTCTGATTCATATTTCTTAATTGAGTAAATATTTCCCACTCTTACTTTAAGTTATGCTCCTGATTATTATAGTGGACATTAATGCTAAATTAATATAAGGATATTTCAAAAGCTAATTTTTTTTTGCATTATTCCAGGGAGAAAATTTGTAATTAAATGAAGATGTTGATATGATGAAAAATGAGATTTTTGGTACAGTGTTTATTACATGTAGCTCATAATTCATAGAAGCTGTTATTTTATTGCTTTTGAATAAATTTTTATTTCAGTATATTTAAAAAAAGTTGTGAAAGTTAATTCATTACTCATTTTTGGTTTAAACTTGCTGCTTTGTCTTTGTTTTTTATATAAAAAATCACTGTTAAAATACATAATAAGTACGTTGACTAATTTATATTTTCAATTAGAATAACATTATTTGCTTACTGTTCTAGTAATTACTTTTTTTTTTTTTTTAAAGATTTTATTTATTTATTCATGAGAGACAGAGAGAGAGAGGCAGAGGGAGAAGCAGGCTCCCAAGGAGCAGGGAGCCCGATGCGGGACTCGATCCCAGGACCCTGGGATCATAACCTGAGCCGAAGGCAGACGCTCAACCATCTGAGCCACCCAGGCGCCCTCTAGTAATTACTTTTAAAATGAGTAATATGAATTTAGAAGTCATTCTGCCACAGGTTCACAACTGTACTAATAAGGGCTGCTTTTGTTGAGTGTTTACCATTTATCAGTCACTATTCTAAGCTCTTTATATTAACTCACTAAATTCACATAACCTATTTTTTTTTAATTTTATTTATTTGAGAGGGGAGAAAGAGCGAGCACGAGACAGGGGGAGTGGCAGAGGGAAAGGGAGAAGCAGACTCCCCGCTGAGCAGCGAGCCTGATGCGGGTCTCAATCCCAGGACCTGAAATCATGACCTGAGTCAAAGGCAGATGCTTAACAGACTAAGCCACCCGGGCACCCCTCACATAATCTATTTTGTGAGGTATATACTATTATTATTATTCCTGTTTTACAGGTGGAATTATTTAACATAATGACAGAAGTGTGTGTTCCAAAGAAACTGATTTGTTCTAAGTGTCAGGAGATGGACTTTGGGCTAGTGGCCCCATTTGTACATGGCTAACTTTATGGCAGAATAAAAATAATGCAGCAGAATTAAGGTGACATATTTAAACCTTCAAATTTAAAAATCTCTCAAGAGTTCAAATTTGTTTCTTTAGACCAAATATTTAAAGTATATATAAATGTGTCCTTAGGAGTTAATTTTTTTCTAATATGTAAACAGTAAAGCCATTAATGTTGACAGTACCATTTGAATAACACTAATTCAGAATGTGTAATTATTTATCAGGAGTGGAATAAAGTTTATCTTTTTTACTGCTACTCACTAGTGACTTGACTCTAAGAGTTGAATTACTGATTCAGTCTTCTTGGCCAGCACCCTTTTTTCCCTTTCCCCTGACTTTCTACCATCTGCTTTATGAGCTCTTGTTCACGGACTAGTGAACATCACTTAGTCACATTGTACTTCTGACATCTTCATTAATTTAGTTTCCAGTCTGAGCTGGACTCTTAATTTTGACAAACTTTAACCTCTTCCTCTTGACAGGAATGTTAATATTTGTTATTCTTTTTAACTACCCCCTTTACTACATCTCCCATACTTTCCCATACTCCCATACTTTCAAGAGATAACTTAGCCACATACTTCATAGATCTTCAGGTCCAATCTCCCTCAATTTCCTTCATCTTTCTAGACCTGCCTATGCCAGCATGCATTCATATTTTCTTCCTACCTTAGAAAGGCCTATTTCTCTAAAAGGCCAGTGTTTATACTTGTGCACTAAATTCCATTCTTTCCCTTTGAGTCTAGGATTTTACTCTATTAAATGTCCCACGTCTTGTCCTTTATCTTTAATCCTATCCCTTTGATTTCTCCCATTCATAAAAATATGTTCACATCCCTTCCCTAGCCTAAACAACAAAAACTAAAACCCCATCTTTATAATACCTACTCCTCAAGAAAATACTCTGTGTATCCTTATAGTGCACACTTAGTTTGAACTTTTTCCACATCGTATTGCATTTCATATATATTTGCAATAGGAATAGTCATGTTATGCTCCAGTCCATTCACCTCTATCATCCCTGGCTACTGCTGATTCACCCAGGGTTAGACACTTAGTTTAAGGGCCAGAGTCTTGTCTTAGGAATTTTGAAACTCAAACTGCAAACACACTCCACTATCTTTTTGCATGCTTGGACTCTAAAATGCAGGACTCCAGAGCTCTTGATAGCTGTCTTTTGTGCCGTGTTGGCCAAAGCAGCAATGCAACTAGTCTGGAGAAAGGAGGAGAGAAAATGAAACAAACCTACAGAGAAGAACAAGAAAAAGAATAGCTGAAGATCCTGGTTCCACATGCTTTTGAGACTCAGCCACATTATTGACCTTGCCTTCTGAGACATCACAATATTCTTATAGTAAGCCCTTTTATAAAGCTCCTTCAAATTGGATTTCTGTCACTTGCAAGCAAAAAAGCACTAACCTTTATACTTTCTTTTTTTTTGCCACCAAATTTCTTAGAAAAACCATTCTATATTCGCTGTTTTACTCTACTTCTAACCCAATCCTTAACCTAATACAATCTGACTTCTACCACTCTGTTGCCACACCCAGTGTCCTATTTTCATTGTTTGAGTTTTTTGTAGCATTTGACATTGTTTACCAGCTCTCCTTTGTTATCTCTTGATTTGACTCTAGAACACTGCTAGTCTTTCCTGATTCTCCTTTTAAAAACAAATAACTAACCTTTACATAATGCTTACTCTGTGCAAGGCAGGTTTGTAAACTCTTTACTAGTAGTATTATATTTGTAATGAGGAACAAATAGAGGAACAACTATGAGGAAATATCTTCCAAGGAGGTCATGCAACACAGCACCATAGTACCATATGATATAGATGTAAAATAGTTTACTGAGGGAGAGTTTACAGAGACGGTAGTAGGAGAGTACACACAATCTCTCAAACTCTTATCCTCTAGCTTTGGCATAGTCTGCATACACTGTGTTCAAAGTTCCAGTGGAAAGAAACCCTGCCTCCATAATATCCTATATATTTATTATTGAGGTGGGGTAGGGAATATCTGTGTAGCTATGTACTAATGGAGACTTCTTTGTAGATGAGCTGGCCGTGTTAGAGAAGGGGAGCCTTCCTGTTCCTCTGTTGAGCTAACTCAAATTTGTTGATCCAGCTGTCTTCTTTGCTACTAAAAGTTTGAGAGGACAGATTGGGGGCTGAATGGGCCTCCAGAGCTATTGTGATAGTCTCTCATTAGGCAAGTGCTAGAATTTTTCACTGTGTTTTACAGAAGAGAAAACAGGCACAAAAAAAGGTTAAGTAATTTTTCTCATGGTCATGTAGTTTTGTAAGTTTAACAGCTGGGATTTGAACTGACTCCAAAGTCCATACTCTTAACTACTAAAGCCACATTGCCTCTTTATATCGCCTTTTACTTCTTTGAACATCCATTCTTAGTAGTCTTACCTGCCTACTATAAAATATTGGGATTCCCTAGGTTTTTACCTTAGACCCCTCTTCTAAAGATGTATGTTCCTCTTACATCATCTCATCCAGTCCTGTTGCTTCAGTAATAATCTTTATGGTAATAACTTTCAGATCTATATCATATTTTCTTTGCAACAGATCTGTATTTTCAGTTGCCTACCCAGACAGTTCCCTGGATATCCTGTAGATTTTTTTTTTAAGAAAAATTTAAATTTATCCAAAACTGAACTCATGGTATTCTTTCAAATTTTACCTGTCCTACTTTCCTGTTTTCCTTTTGTTTAGATGTTTGCTTATTTTCCATCATCATTCACCCAGTTCTTGCCATCAAAGACCATAATCTGGTGGCTATCAGATCACTGTTTTCTCTTTATGCAAAACAGAGAGATTACACTGTTCTGTTTAAGCCATGTGTGCCTGTAAGATCTTGTTATCATGTGTTTCATCTATGAAATCTTACATTCCAGCATCCGTACTCTCTGACAACAATCTCTTATCCTTTCATCTCTCTCATTCTCTATCCCTGTTGATATTTTTCCACATTATTAAGAATGTATTTCCAGGGCACCTGGGTGACTCAGTTGAACATCCAACTCTTGATTTCAGCTCAGGTCATGATCTCAGGGTCATGGGATTGAGCCCCAAGTCAGGATTCATGCTCAGTGGGGAGTCTGCTTGAGATTCTCTGACTCTCTCTCTGCCCCTCCACTCCCCCACTCGTGCCCTCTCTTTTTCTCTCAAATAGGTAAATCTTCAAAAAAAAAAAAAACATATTCCCATTTAACATTTTTTTCTATAATGTGGAATCCCATCACAGAGATAATTTACTAATGTGGTAAAGAATATGGACTTTGAGTAGGAACCTTCTACATCCAGCCGTAATAGAATTATTGGTATTGGTCTTGCCCTCAGGTGCTACACAATTATAAAATTGAACAAAACATGCAAGGCAGTTCTTCTTAGGCATTGAGCAACAGGCGGCACAAGGCTATACTCCTTAAAAGAAGGGAAACATTCATGTTAACCCTACTATTTGCCCGGGCTCTCAGACTGTGCACGGACTTCCCCAGTTACAACTCTGGTACAGGGAAAGAAGCCTGAGTAAGTGGTGTTTGTGCTGAGCTGAGGCAGATAGTGGAGTGGGGAGTTGCTATGATGGCTGGAATTTGTGGAGAATACCAGAGATGAGGAAGCTTTGTACAGAGGGTAGGCACAGAAGAATCAGAGTTTGCCTCAAGGCCCTGCAAAGGGTGGCTTTACAGGTACAGGATGAAAATCCGCAGAACTAATAGTGGCCGCTATGAGGCTGAGTGGAAAGGAGAGAGCAGAAATTGCATACATGTATGTACTGTTGGAGTTTCAGCCTGCCCACAGAGGATACCTGCTGAACAACTTGGGCACATAAGGTCACACATTGGGTATAAGAACCAAGCCCTAGAATAAACGTATACCATAGAACTAAGGCAAAACCAAAATAGACACACCCTACCAAAGGATGAAACCAAGCCTGAGAGGATCAACAACATCTGCCAATAATTTAACTTGACATTCTTTAAAGGAAAGCAAAATAATTCAGAAATCCAGAATAATTTTTAGGTATCCATCACAATGTCCAGCATATAATAAAAATTACTAGACCTAAGAAATAGAAAAATTGGGGCACCTGGGTGGCTGATCTGCCTTCAATCAGATCATAATATCGATCAGGTCATAATACTGAAGTCCTGGGATTGAGCCCTGCTTTGGGCTCCTTGCTCAGTGGGGAGTCTGCTTCTCCCTCTGTCTCTCCCCCTGCTCTCTCTCACACTCTCCCTCTCTAATAAGTAAAATCTTAAAAAAACGAAATAGAAAAATTATGACCCATAACCTAGAGAAAACTTAGTAGAAACCAACTCAAGGTAACCCAGATGTTGAAATTAGCATACAAGATCTGTAAAGCAACTACTGTAAATACTTTTGAAGGTTTAAAGAAAAAAGATGTACACAATGAATGAACAGAGGGGAAGGAATCTCAGCAGACAAACAGAAGATATAAATGAACCAAATGGAAATTCTAGAACCAAAAGTTACTATATCTAAAATAAAGAATTCCCAGTGTGGCCTTAACTGCAAAATGGAAATAAAAGTCAGTTAACCTGAAAACTAATTAATAGTAAATGTCAACTCTGAAGGACAGAGAAAAATGGTTGGATAAATATGAACAGAGCAACGAAGACCATGTGAGTCAAGGAAATGGGACAGGAAAAAAAAAAGTTTTTTAAAATTATGACTGAAAATATACCAAATTTGGTGTGAGAAAAAAAATCTACAGATCCTCTAAGTTCAGCAAACCCTAGGCAAGATAAATACAAAGAGCATCATACTTAGGCCTATAGCAGAGAAAACTAAAGATAGAAAATCTTAAAAGCAACAGAGAAAGAAGTCTCACATAGGGAACAATGAATCAAAAGAAGGCTGATTTCTGACCAGAAACAGTGAGACACACTTTGCATATAAAGACAATACTGGTTGGAAATGATAGAAAAAGATGCACCAGGCAAAACAGCAGGCCATTTCTGACAAAGTAGTCTTCAAAAACAAGTATTAGTAAAGATAAAGAATGATGTTTCATGATGGTAAAATGGCCTTTTCAGTAGAAAGACATACTCCTAAATGTGTATACACCAAATAACAGACTTCAGAACATACAAAGTAAAAACTAAGGAGACAGTCTCTGCCGAGAGTCGCCGCGGTTTCCTGCTTCAACAGTGCTTGGACGGAACCCGGCGCTTGTCCCCCACCCGGGCCGGCCGTTCAGAGCCAGCCCTCCGCCATCTCTTCGTCGCGCCCTCGGACCGCTCCAAGGCCCCCGCCGCCGCTCGCCGCCGCCTTTTCTCAGCCGCCGCCATGACGACCGCGCTCCCCTCGCAGGTGCGCCAGAACTACCACCAGGACTCGGAGGCCGCCATCAACCGCCAGATCAACCTGGAGCTCTACGCCTCCTACGTCTACCTGTCCATGTCTTACTACTTTGACCGCGATGATGTGGCTTTGAAGAACTTTGCCAAATATTTTCTTCACCAATCTCATGAGGAGAGGGAACATGCTGAGAAACTGATGAAGCTGCAGAACCAACGAGGTGGCCGAATCTTCCTTCAGGATATCAAGAAACCAGACTGTGATGATTGGGAGAACGGGCTGAATGCGATGGAGTGTGCATTACATTTGGAAAAGAGCGTGAATCAGTCACTACTGGAACTGCACAAACTGGCCACTGATAAAAGTGACCCCCATTTGTGTGACTTCATTGAGACTCATTACCTGAATGAGCAGGTGAAATCCATCAAAGAATTGGGTGACCACGTAACCAACCTGCGCAAGATGGGGGCTCCCGAATCTGGCATGGCAGAGTATCTCTTTGACAAGCACACCTTGGGAAACAGTGATAGTGAAAGCTAAGCCTTAGGCTGTCTTCCCATAGCCACAAGGGTGACTTCCCTGGTCACCAAGGCAGTGCATGCATGTTGGGGTTACCTTTACCTTTTCTATAAGTTGTACCAAAACATCTACTTAACTTCTTTCATTTGTACCATTCTTCAAATAAAGTAATTTGGTACCCAAAAAAAAAAAAAAAAACTAAGGAGAGAAAAAGAAAAATCCACAATCATAGTGGGAATTTAACCTCCATTTCCTAACAGTTTAAAGAGACGAAAAAAAGAATAAGAATATAGATATGAACATAACCATCAACTAATTTGACTTAATTGGCATTTAAAGAGGTGCCTGGGTGACTCAGTTGGTTGAGCATCTGGCTCCATGGTCGGGGGGAGTCTGTTTTTCTCCCTCTGCCTGCCCCTCTGCTCTCTAACATAAATCTTTTTTTAAAAATTTAAATAGACTACCACTCCTAGCAACTGCAAAATACATTCCTTTCAAGTGTACATGGAATGTTGATAGCTCATATGCTGGGCCACAGTTTAGGTCTCAATAAACTTCCAAAGACTGAAATTCTACAGAGTATGATCTCTGACCACAGTATCCTTAAATTTCAATAACAACATATCTAGAAAATCTAGAAAAATATTTGGAAATTAATGTGCACATAACCTTTGGGTGAAAGAATGTATAAAAAGGGAATTTAGATATTATCTTTAAATGGTAATAAAGACAAAAGTAAAAATGTGTAAGATACAGCTAAAGCAGTAGAGGGAAATTTATGACCTTTGTAATTAATTTATAAATAATCTATAAAGAAAAAAGGTTTAAAATCAGTGGTCTAAATTTCCACCTTAAGAAGCTAGAAGGGAAGGGGCACCTGGGTGGCTCAGTCGTTAAGCATCTGCCTTTGGCTCAGGTCATGATCCCAGGGTCCTGGGATCGAGCCCCACATCGGGCTCCCTGCTGCGCGGGAAGTCTGCTTCTCCCTCTCCCACTCCCCCTGCTTGTGTTCCCTCTCTTGCTGTGTCTCTCTCTGTCAAATAAATAAATAAAATCTTAAAAAAAAAAAAAAGCTAGAAGGGTAAAAGAACAAATTAAACCTAAAGTAAATAGAAGGAAGGGGGAAAAATGAACAAAAATCAGTGATACAGAAAACAATGGAGAAAATAGTTAAATTTGCTTCATTAAAAATATTAATCAAATTATTTGATCTAGGAAGGCTGACCAAGAGAGAGAATACAAATAAACAATATTTAGAATGAAAGAGGGGCTGGCTATGACAAGAGATCCTACAGACATTTTTAAATATGATTGGGGAATATTAAGAACACCTGAAACTCTGAAAATGGAGGAGGGGAAAATTCCCAGATTACTTTATGAGGCCACTGTAACAATGATACCAAAGTTTAACAAGTATAGTACATGAAAAGAAGATATCCTTGTGAACATCCACTGTAGGTCAGAAAACCTCAAGCCAAATGTGGCGCTCCTGTGCCTGTTTTTGAAAATAAAGTTTGAAGGTCACCTGCGTTGCTCAGTAGGTTAAGCCACGGACTCTTGATTTCGGTTCAGGTCATGATCTCAGGGTCATGAGATCAAGCCCCCCATGGGGCTCTGTGATTGGTGTGGAGTCTGCTTGAGATTCTCTCTCTCCCTCACCCCAATTGCATTCTCTTTCTCTCAAATAAAATAAATAAAATCTTAAAAAAAATAAAGTTTGATTCTATATCGTCTATGACTGCTTTTGCATTCTAGCAGTAGAACTGAATAGTTGTCACAAGGATTATATGGCCACAAAGTCTAAAATATTTACTATTTAGACTTTCAACAGAAAAAGTTTGTCAACCTCTGACATAGACACAGAAATTCTCAACAAAATATGAGCAAGCAAAATCTAGAGATATAAAAAGGTTACATAATTACCAAATAACTCTTAAACCCGTAAGTCTGGCTTGGCTTGATATTAAAAAAAAAATGTAATTCACAGAATAAGAGAAATAAAGGAGGTAAAAACCACAATTGTATCAAAAGATGCAGAAAAGGCTTTTAACAAAATGCAAAACCCATATATGATAAAGACTTAACAAATTAAAGGATACAGGAAATATCCTCATCCTGATAAAAGAAATCTAAGGAGGGAAAAGAGGAGCCTCAATCTCTACCTCATATATCATAAAATTAAGTCAGGGTGACTAATGTAAAATGTAAAAACTAAAACTATAAAGATTTTAGAAGAAACATAAGAGAGTAACTTTATGACCATGGAGTAGGTAGAGATTTCTTAGGATCCAAAATGGCACTAATTATAAAAGAAAAAGTCAATAAACTGGACTTGATCAAAATCTGAAACTTATCTCAAACTTACCATTAAGAAAATTTAAAGAGTACATTACAGAGTGACAGTTATTCATAAACAACCTACCAAAAAAGGAAAGAGTTCCAGAGCTAAGATAGTGGCAGAGTAGGGGGCCCTAGGCTTGCCTCAGCCCTCAAATACTATCAAATCATTCTGAGTACTCAAGAAGTCCGCCTGAGGACTGATAGCACAAACTGCACAACTAGAGGGGGAGGAGGCCACTTCAAGGGAAGTGTTTGGGGGAGAAACCGATTGGGTGCTGCAGAGGGGAGGGAGCCCTGGTAACGGACAAAGGCAAGAGAGAAGGGGGGAGTGCACAGGGGGAATGCTCAAGGAGAACACGTCCCCAAAGCCACTGGCTGGGAAAATGAGAGGGGCTGAATTTTGTGGGTTTTGCTACCAGTGGGGCTCAAGAATGGAGTTTGAGAGGTCCCTGGGCTTGGCTGGGATAGAGACTAGAGGCACGGGCCCCCTCCTGGAGTGGAGGCCAGCAGACAACCTCAGGGCAGACTGCACAATTTGAGGGTCACCTAAGGGGCACGGGGAGAAACTACATTTGGAGCACATCTGTGAGAGATGGCACTGCCTCTCTGGGGACCAAAAAAACAGCAGGCACCATTTCCCTTCCCTGTCCTTGTCATAGGTATAGACAAACCTGCTGAGGGCAGCTAACCAGGAGGCTGGCTGTTTAGCCTGCTTGCTCCAAATCTCAGGCCCCTGCGCTCTGGCGAGACAGCCCTTCGGGGTCAAACCTGCAGCAGTTCCAGCATGCTGAAACCCTTTCCCAGAGGACTACAGTCCCCACCACACCAGGTCCCCGAAGTTTGGAATTTTAGAAGTCAGCAGGCCTGGCTGAGGTAGAGCCCAGTGTGTTTGGTGCTGCGCCAGACAGGCAGGAGGCCCAGACACCGCGTGAAATCCGTGACCTGAAAACTGCCCGTGATGCACGAAGGGACATTATTCACTCCTCAGGGGCACCTGGGGGACTCAGTTAAATGTCTGCCTTCGGCTCAGGTCATGATCCCAGGCTTCTGGGATCGAGCCCCGCATCAGGCTCCCTGCTCCGTGGGGAGTCTGCTTCTCCCTCTACCTGCCACTCCCTCTGCTGTGTGCTCTGTCAAACAAATAAATAAAATCTTAAAAAAAAAAAAAACAAAAAAAAACAAAAAACCTGCTTCCCTGAGAGCAGCAGACATGGACTCTCCTCCATGGAGCAGGCTGCCACCTTTCCGCCCCCCGCCCCTTGGCATAAACCAACTTCAGGAAGCAGCCGAGCACCAACACTGGCTGCCTAACCTGCTTACCCCACGTCCACCCCCTGCGCCCTGCAGGTGCTGCCTTTCTAGGGCAAGTGTGTGTGAGGACCAGCGCAGCAGGACCGGCCCCCAGAAGACCAGCACAAACCCCCGCACCATGTCTACTGACAAGAGAGTTCTGCAAGGCTTTATTTCTAGTGGAAATAGCATCAGGTCTCATTTAACAAGCAGACCAGAGCACACCTAGTTAAAACTTGACACACTCTGGCCAAGGTCCAAACACTCCCCACTGCAGGCTGGAAGAAACTCTACAGACCACTGAGCTGAGGGACAGAGCAGCCAAAACACAGCCGCAGATTGCACACAGCATTTATGCACAGAGACACTTCCTGAAGTGCCGGGCCCTGGACTTTGTATGACCTCTTCTTCATAAAGCCATTACTCTCAGGAGCGGGACATGTAACAGGCTTTCCCAACACAGAGAAGAAGACAGAGACCTAGACAAAATGCCAAGATGGAGGAATTCATCCCAAAAGAAAGAACACGAAAGAAAGAAAATGTCACAACCAGGGATCTAATTGAAACAGATATAAGTAATATTTAAAACAATGACCATAACAATACTACCTGGGCTGCAGAAAAGCATGGAAGACCCTTACTACAGAAATTAAAGAGGATAAACAATCAGGCCAAAATGAAAAATGCAGTAACTACGATTCAAAACCAACTGGATGTAATGACTACACGGATGTAATGACCCTTGTCTGAGGAAAGCATCAGCATCCTAGAGATCAACTGGAAAGGCTGAGCTTTGGGTGAATGCACCAACATGCCTCTAGTCTTCCAGCTTGTTCCTACCTACAGGGCCTGGGCCTGAGCCTCCGCCTCCAGCCCAGCCATCCCTGCTGCAGACCGGCTGCCCCCACAGCCCACGTCCTTCTATCCTGCCCATTGCTCCTGCCTAATGGGGTTTTGTGCAATTCGGAGTTTTTCCATAAACTGACCCTTGTATTACTAGAGCCTTTAGGAGATTTTTGTTAGAAACCAAGGACCTCCCTTCACCTCTGAACAGGTTTTTCCCTCAATTCCAACCTAATGTTTTACATACCTTTCTGGTTTACTCAAATGTGTGGATGGCTTCTCCCCCTTTCTTATTCTGTATTCTTAGTCCTATGTTAACTTTACGTTTTCAGAAGTGGTGAAATGTACATCAGTCCAGTAAAATACCAAAAAAAAAAAAAAAAAAGCCGTAATGACTACAAGGATGGGAGAAGGACAAGAATGTGCTTCAGGAAAGTGCTTAGAAGATAGAATTATGGAAAATAAGCTGAAAAAAGGAACAAACGATTTGGATCACAAAAGTAGACTTAGGGAACTCAGTGACACCATCAAGCATAGTAACATTTATATTCATAGGAGTTCCAGAAGAAGAGCAGGAAGAGGGGGCAGAAGGCTTATTTGAGGAAATTATAGCTGAAAACTTCCTTAATTGGGGGGAGGAACAGACATCCAAATCCAGGAGGCACAGAGAACTCCCATCAAAATCAACAATAGCAGGTCAACACCAGGATATACGGCAACTAAATTTGCAAATGAAAAAATCCTAAAAACAGCAAGACAAAAGAAGTCCCTAACTTACAAGCGAAGACCAATAAGGTTAGCAGATCTCTCCACAGAAACTTTTGGCAAGCCAGAAGACAGTGGCATGATATAGTCAATGTACTGAATGGATAAAATCTGTGGCCAAGAATACTCTATCCTGCAAGACTATCATTCAGAATAGAAGGAGAGACAAAGAGTTTCCCAGAAAAACAAAAACTGAAGGAGTTCATGACCACTAAACCAGCCCTGCAAGAAATATTAAAGGGGACTCTTTGAGTGGAAAGGAAAGACCAAAAATTGACAAAGACAAGAAAGGAACAGGGAAAATCTCTGGAGACAATGACAAAACAAGTAATAAAATGGCACTAAATTCATATCTACCAATAATTACTCTGAATATAAATGGACTAAATGCTCCAATCAAATGACATAAGGTGTCAGAATGTATATTAAAAAAAAGGCCCATCTAGATGCTAGTCTCTTGTAAGAGACTCATTTTAGACCTAAAGACACCTGCAGATTGAAAATGAGGGGGATGGAGAAACATTTATCATGTAAATGGACATCGAAAGAAAGCCAGAGTAGCCATGCTTATATCAAACTTGATTTTAAACCAAAGATTGTAACAAGAGATGAAGAACGACACTATCTCACAACAATGGGGACTATTCAACAAGAAGATCTAATAGGGGGAAGAGTTAAGATGGTAGAAGAGTAGGGAACCCTAAGTTAGTATAGTCCCTGGAATTCAGCTAGTTATCAAATCATTCTGAACACCTGCAAAGTCAGTCAGAGCTCTGAGAAAAGAAATGCTGCAATTCTACAAATAGAAAAGCAACCACTTTTTGGAAGATAGGAGGTCTGGAGACATGAATCCGGGGCAATATACCTGAGGATACCGCATGGGGAGGGAGCCTGCTTAAGGAAGCTACTGCAAAGTAATACACAGCAGAGCACAAAATCAGAACTTTTAGAAGTCTGTTATGGTGGGGGAAGTCCCTGGCTTAAAGGTGCTCAGGTGGCAAAGCAGGGCAGAATCCCAGGTGGGGCAGCCTGGTCTCAGGATCCCTGGGGTCACAAAAAGGATGGGGGTGCCTGAGTGTGGCAGAGTTCCCAAGCATCAGAGCAGAGAAGCCAGCTGAAACCAGCAAGTCTAGGTGCTGGCTTCCTGCTCAGTGGTGCCATAAACTGGGAACCCCTGCACGGTCAGGCAACCTCTCCCCAGGCAGGGACCCAGCAAAAGGAAGAGCGTGGTGAGACTCCTCTCCCTCTTCCTGTGCCCCATGAGTCGGTAAAATTTAGAGACTTGAAACTGGGTCATGTGCCTGAGATAAAAAATTATAGGTCACAGACTGGGTGAACACAGAGATCGGCCAGAAACCAGGGAGACAAAAGTGATTGATTTTCTGTGAGAGCTCACTGAAGAGTGGGGGATGTGAACTTTCAGTTCCAGGGCTAGAGAGTAGGGCGCCGCCATTTTCATCCCCCCTTCAGTGCTGAAAACCTTCAGGGAACAAAATAGTGCCACATAATGCAATCTGGAGCTGCTACACTGAGCCCAGCCCCCTGGCAAGGGAGGCGCATTTCCACAAGTGCAAAGGCACTTGAGAATCAGAGCAACAGGCTGCTCCCCCAGAACCAGCAAGAACAGCTTGCTCAGACCAAGTTTCTGATCATAGAGGGCTGCACAGCTTCAGCTCTTGGGGAAAACAGTATATAGCATTTGTGGTTTGTTTTTTTTTTTTAATTCTTTAATCTTTCAGTTTTATTCTTTTCAGCTATTTTCTTATTTTTTTAAAGATTTTATTTATTTATGTGAGAGAGAGAGGGAGGGAGAGCATAGATGGAGTGAGAGAGGGAGAAGCAGACTCCCCGCTGAGCAAGGAGACTGATGCGGGACTTGATCCCAGGACCCTGGGATCATGACCCAAGCCAAAGGCAGACGCCCAACCGACAGAGCCACCCAGGTGTCCCTCAATTCTTTTTTAATTCTTTTTTAATTTTTATTTTTATAGATACATTATACATATTATTTTTGGTTTCCTAAATTGTGTTTTATTGTATTTGTGTGTGTGTTTGTATATATATATATATGTCTTTCTTTCCTATTTTGGGATCTAGTTTCTTTTAACAAACAGACCAAAATACACACAGGATCTAGTTTATTGTTTTCTTCTGTTTTACTTGTTTGAATTTTTATTTCGTTTTGTTTCTTTTTTCTTCTGGCTTGTTTTGTTATTATTTTTGTCCTTTCTCTCTCTTTCTTCTATTCTTTTCTGGACATAATGACAAGACAGAGAAACTCACCCTAAAAGAAACAACAGGAGGAAGTACTCCCTGCCAGGGATTTAATCAATATGGAGATAAGACTAGAATTAGAATTCAAAAGAAGTATAAAGATACTAGCTGGGCTTAAAAAAAAAAAAAAACATAGAAGACACTAGAGAATCCTTTACTGTAGAAGTAAAAGAACTAAAATCTAATCAGTGTGAAATTAAAAATGCTGTCACTTGAGATGCAGTAAAAAAAAAAAAAGGAGGTTCTAACAGCTAAAATAAATGAGGCTGAAGAGTGAGTCAGTAATATAGAAGACAAAATAATGGAGAATAAGGAAGATGAGAAAGAGAAAAACAACTACTGGATCATGTAGGGAGACTTCTAGAAATCAGTGATACCATAAAGAAAAATAGTATCTGGGGCGCCTGGGTGGCTAGTTGGTTGGGCGACTGCCTTCGGCTCAGGTCATGATCCTGGAGTCCTGGGATCAGGTCCCACATCGGGCTTCCTGCTCGGCGGGGAGTCTGCTTCTCCCTCTGACCCTCTTCCCTCTCATGCTATCTCTCATTCTCTCTCAAATAAATAAAATCTTTAAAAAAAGAAAAAAAGAAGAATAGTATCTGAATAATAGGGGTTCCAGAGGATGAAGAGAGAGAAAGAGGCAGAAGGTTTATTTGAATAAATTATAGCTGATAACTTTCCTAATCTGGGGAAGGAAACAGTCATTCAAGTGCAGGAGGCACAGAGAACCCCCCTCAGAATCAATAAAAATAGGTCAATACCTCAACATATAATAGTGAAGCTTGCAAATTTCAGAGATAAAGAGAAAATCCTGAAAGCAGCTTGGTACAAGAGGTCCTTAACCTATAGGGGGAGAAACATAAGGCTGGCAACAGACCTGTCCACAGAGACCTGGCAGGCCAGAAAGGATTGGCATGATATATGCAATGTGCTAAATGGAAAAAAATATGCAGCCAAGAATACTTTATCCAGCAAGGGTGTCATTCAGAATAGGAGAGATAAAAAGTTTCCAGGACAAACAAAAACTAAAGGAATTTGTGAACACTAAACGAGCCCTGCAAGAAATATTAAAGAGGATCCTTTGAGCAAAGAGAGAGCCCAAAAGTATCAAAGACCAGACAGGAACAGAGACAATCTACAGAAACAGTGACTTTACAGGTAATACAATGGCTCTAAATTCTTATCTTTCAATACTTACTCTGAATGTAACTGGACTAAATGCTCCAATCAAAAGACACAGGTTATCAGATTGGAAAAAAAAACAAGACCTATCAATATGCTGTCTGCAAGAGATTCAATTAATTTAATTTATTTATTTAATTTATTTTTTTGCTGTAATAAAAATATGGAACACTTCACAAATTTGCATGTCATCCTTGAGCAGGGGCCATGCTAATCTTCTCTGTATTGTTCCAATTTTAGTATATGTGCTACTGAAGCGAGCACAAGAGATTCATTTTAGATCCAAAGACACCTCCAAATAGAAAGTGAGGGGGTAGAGAACCATTTATCATGCTAATGGACATCAAAAGAAAACTGGAGTTGCAATCCTTCTATCAGACCAACTAGATTTTTTTAATTTTTTTTTAATATTTTATTTATTTATTTGAGAGAGAGACAGCGAGAGAGCGAACACAAGCAGAGGGAGTGAGAGAGGGAGAAGCAGGCTTCCCGCTGAGCAGGGAGCCCAATGCGGGGCTCAGTCTCAGGACCCTGGGATCATGACCGGAGCTGAAGGCAGACGTTTTACAGACTGAGCCACCCAGGTGCCCCCAAACAAACTAGATTTTAAACCAAAGACTGAAATAAGAGATGAAGATGGACAATATATCATAATTAAAATGTCTATTCAACAAGAAGATCTAACAATTGTAAATATTTATGCCCCTAACTTGGGAGCACCCAAATATATAAAACAATTAACAACAAAAATAAAGGAACTCATTGATAATAGTACAATAATAGTAGGGGACTTTAACACCCCACTCACAACAATGGACAGGTCATCTAAGCAGAAGACCAACAAGGAAACAAGGGCTTTGAATGACACACAGGACCAGATGGACTTCACAGATATATTCAGAACATTCCATCCTAAAGCAACAGAATACACATTCTTCTTGAGTACACATGGAACATTCTCCAGAACAGATCACATACTGGGTCACAAATCAGGTCTCAACCGGTACCAAAAGACTGAGATTAACCATGCATATTTTCAGACCACAATGCTTTAAAACTTGAACTCAATCACAAGAGAAAATCTGAAGGAGAACACAAATACATGGAGGTTAAAGAGCATCCTACTAAAAAATGAATGGGTGAACCAGGAAATTAAAGAAGAATTTTTAAAAATACATGGAAACAAATAAAATGAAAACACAACAGTTCAGAAACTTTGGGATACAGCAAAGGTGGTCTTGAGAGGAAAGTACATAGCAATACACGCCTTTCTCAAGAAACAAGCAAAGTCTCAAATACATAACCTAACCTTACACCTAAAGGAGCTGGAAAAATAACAGCAAATAAGGCCTAAATCCAGCCAGAGAAGAGAAATAAAGATTAGAGCAGATAGCAATGATACAGAAATCAAAAGAAGAGAACAGATCAACGAAACTAGGAGCAGGTTCTTTGAAAGAATTAATAGGATCTATAAACCCCTAGCCAGACTTATCAAAAAGAGAAAGGACCCAAATAAATAAAATCATGAATGAAAGAGGAGAGACCACAACCAACACTGAAGAAATACAATTATAAAAGAATATTATAAAGCAAGTATATGCCAACAATTTAGGCAATCTGGAAGAAATGGATGCATTCCTAGAAACATATAAACTACCAAAACTGAAACAGGAAGAAATAGAAAACCTGAACAGACCCATAACCAGCAAAGAAATTGAAGCAGTAACAAAAAATCCCCCAACAAACAAGAGTCCAGGGCTGGAAGACCTCCTAGGGGAATTCTACCAAACATTTAAAGAAGAATTAATATCTATTCTTCTGAAGCTGTTTCAAACAATAGAAATGGAAGGAAAACTTCCAAACTCTTTCTATGAGGCCAGGATTACCTTGATCTGAAAACCAGACAAGGGCCCTAAAAGAAAGGAGAATTACAGACCAATATCCCTCATGAACATGGATGCAAAAATTCTCACTAAGATACTAGCTAATAGGATCCAACAGTACATTAAAAGGATTATTCACCACGACCAAGTGGGATTTATTCCTGGGCTGCAAGGGTGGTCCAACATCCTCAAATCAATGTGATATACTACATTAATAAAAGAAAGGACAAGAACTATATGATCCTCTCAATAGAGGCAGAAAAAGCATTTGACAAAATACAGCATCCTTTCTTGATTAAAGCTCTGTAGTTTACAAATAGAAGGAACATACCTCAACATCATAAAAGCCATATACAAAAAACCCAGAGTGAATATCATTCTCAGTGGGGAAAAACTGAGAGCTTTTCCCCTAAGGTCAGGAACACAACAGAGATATCCACTCTCACCACTGTTGTTCAACATACTACTAGAAGTCTTAGCCTCAGCAATCAGACAACAAAAAGAAATAAAAGGCATCCAAATCAGCATAGTCATCATCAAACTCTCACTCTTTGCAGATGACATGATACTCTATGTAGAAAACCCCAAAGACTTCACCCCAAAATTGCTAGAACTCATACAGGAATTCAGCAACGTGGCAGGATATAAAATCAATACACAGGATATAAAATCAATGCACTATAGTTGCATTTCTATACATTAACAATGAGGCAGAAAAAAGAGAAATCAAGGAATTGATCCCATTTACAATTGCACCAACAACCATAAGATACCTAGGAATAAGCCTAACCAAAGAGGTAAAGGATTTGTACTCTGAAAACTATAAAACACTTATGAAAGAAATTGAGGAAGAATTTAGAGTATAAAGAACTAATCAAACTCAATGCCAAGAATAGCCAAGATATGGCAGCAGCCCGAGTGTCCACTCTTTGATGAATGCACAAAGAAATAGAAAAACATTACATGCTCATGGATTGAAAGAACAAATATTGTTAAAATGTCCATACTACCCAAAGAAATCTTCACATTTAATACAATCCTTATCAAAGTACCAACAGCATTTTTCACAAACAATCCTAAAATTTGTATGGGACCACAAAAGGCCTTGAATCACCAAAGCAACATTGAAAAAGAAAAACAAAGTGGGAGGTATCAGTATTCCAGATTTCAAATCATACTACAAAGCTGTAGTAATCAAAACAGTATGGTACTGGCACAAAAATAGACACACAGATCAATGGAACCGAGTAGAGTGCCCAGAAATAAACTCGCAATTATATGGTCAATTAATCTTTGACAAAGGAGGCAAGTGTATGCAATGGGAAAAAGACAGTCTCTTCAACAAACGGTATTGGGAAAACTGGACAGCTACACGCACAAGAATGAAACTGGGCCCCTTTTAACACTATACACAAAAATAAACTCAAAATGGATTAAAGGCCTAAGTATGAGACCTGAAACCATAAAAATCTTAGAGCAGAGCACAGGCAATAATTTCTCTGACATCGGCTGTATCAACATTTTTCTAGATATGTCTCCTAAGGCAAGGGAAATAAAAGAAAAAATAAACTATTGGGACAACATCAAAAATAAAAAGCTTCTTCACAGCAAAGGAAACAATCAATAAAACTAAAAGACAGCCTACAGACTGGTAGAAGATATTTGCAGATGACATCTGTTAAAGGGTTAGTATCCAAAATATATAAAGAACTAATCAAACTCAATGCCAAGAAACCAAATAGTTAAAAAAATGGGCAGAAGTAAACAGACATTTCTCCAAAGACATACAGATGGCCAACAGACACATGAAAAGATAGATGCTCATCATCAGGGGAATGCAGATCAAAACTACAATGAGGTATCACCTCGTACCTGTCAGAATGGCTAAAATCAACATAAGAAACAACAGGTGTTGGCAAGGACGTGGAGAAAAAGAGATACTTTTGCACTGTTGGTGGGAATGCAACCTGGTGTGGTCACTGTGGAAACAGTGTGGAGGTTCCTCAAAAAGGTAAAACTAGAACTACCCTGTGACCCAGCAATGGCACTACTAGGTATTTACCCAAAGAATACAATAACACTAATCCAAAGGGTACATGCACCCCGATGTTTATAGCAGCATTATCTACAATAGCCAAGGTTTGGCAGCAGCCCGAGTGTCCACTGTTCCATGAATGCACAAAGAAGATGTGGTGTGTATATATAGACACAATGGCATGTTACTCGGCCATAAAAAGAATGAGATCTTGCCATTTGCAACAATGTGGATGGAGCTAGAGTGTGTGATACTGTGAAGTCAGAGAAAGACAAGTACCATATGATTTCACTCATACGTAGATTTGAAGAAACAAAACAAGTGAACAAAGGAAAAAACAAAAAAGAGACAAACCAAAAAACCAACTCTTAATTATAGAGAACTGATGGTTACCAGAGGGGGAGGGGAGGGGGCTGGGTAAAACAGGTGAAGGTACTGGCACAAAAATAGATTAAGAGCACACTTGTCTTGAGGAGCACTGAGTGATCTATAGAATAGTTGAATCACTATATTGTACACCTGAAACTAATATAACACTATGTTATCTATACTGGAATTAAAATAAAACAAAAACTCAAAATGGATTAAAGACTTAAATGTAAGACCTGAAACCATAAAGCTCCCAGGAGAAAAAAGAGACAAAAAAATAGGCTTTAAAAAAGTTAAATTCCTTATGCAAGAAACGTAAGGGAAGTGCTTTTGGTAAAAGAAGGTATGAGGAGTGAGATGCATTTTTGTTGAGGAAACAAAGTGAGTAATTTTGTCCTAAAGTGAGGCTGAGGTTGTTTACTTAAAGAGGAAAGACTTCAGACAAACTCTATTAAAAAAAAAAAAAAAGAAAGAAAGAAAGAAAAGAAAGTTGTAAAAGTTTTGTGAAAAAGGAATTTTTTTAAAAGGAATTTTTAAAAAGGAATTTTAGGGGTTCCTGGGTAGCTCAGTCAGTTAAAGCATCTGCCTTCAGCTCAGGTCATGATCCCAGGGTCCTGGGATTGAGCCCCACATCCTGAGATCGAGCCTGCATTGGGCTCCCTGCTCCATGGGGAGCCCGCTTCTCCTTCTCCCTCTGCCTTCTGCTCCCCCGGCTTGTGTTCTCTTTCTCTAATAAATAAATAAAATCTTAAAAAAAATTTTAAAAAGAAATTTTAATGTATGGTTAAGCTGGCTAAAATTAAAATAAACTTATTAAAAATGAGTTTTAATATCAAAGTAAGCTGGTACAAAATTAAAACTTGTCTTTTCTGTTAAAAGTTTTCTTTGATCATGTTTTAATAAAAAAAATGTTTTTCTCTACCTTTAATGTAATCTACCTAGAAAAACAAAGATTCTACATTTTGTCTTTTTTTAAGATTTTACTTATTTTTTTAGATTTTATTTATTTATTTGAGAGAGAATGAGAGAGAGCACAGAGGGAGGATGGGTCAGAGGGAGAAGCAGGGAGCCCGATGTGGGACTTGATCCCGGGACTCCAGGATCATGACCTGAGCCGAAGGCAGTCGCTTAACCAACTGAGCCACCCAGGCACCCTTAAGATTTTATTTTTAAGCGATCTCTACACCCAGTGTGAGGCTCAAACTCACAACCCCAAGATAAAGAGTTGCCTGCTCCACTGACTGAGCCAGCCAGGCTCCCCATACATTTTGTCTTTATCAGGTCTTTGATTACTTTAGATACCCCTATTCAACATTAGAAGAGCTAAGGCCTTTTTACAAGTGTTTGTATTTGCCTGTGAAGTCTTTAATTGCCACTTTGGTTAAATGGATAACCAAGAATTGTTTCATAATGACCTGTGATCCTATTTAATCAAATGTCCAAGTCTTTTCACATTTTTCAGCAAACTTCCCCAAATCACATTCTGAAATGAAGTCTTTTTTTTTTTTTTTTAAGATTTATTTGAGAGAGAGTGAGAGAAAGAGAGAGAGAGAGTAGGAGCAGGGGTGAAGGGAGAAACGGGCTACCCGCAGAGCAGGGAGCCCAACACGGGGCTTGATCCCCGGACTCCAGGATCATGACCCGAGCCAAAGGCAGACGCTTAACAACCGAGCCACCCGGGCGCCCCTGAAATGAAGTCTTTTGACCACAAACTAACTGAAATTTTCAGCAGATCTTTGGAATATTTAAAAGGATTTGTTCTCATAAAAGAGATAATAAATTAATTAGGTTTGTTTGGTATGTTAAGTTACATGGGAAGCGTTGTCAAAAAAGTGATGCTAAACCTTCTTAGATTATATTTGGGGAGATATATGTTATTAAAATATAAGTGTTCAAGAAATTATATGAAACTCTTAAAAATCTGATGTGTCTTGCCATGTTATCACTTATAATTCTAATTATCCTGAAGTACTGTGTCACAGAAATAACCAAATTTCCTTATTAATTGCATTGTAACAAATTCTAATCAGATTGTTAACCAGAGATATTTTTAAGTCTTTTTGTCATTTACACAGTTATTGTTTTACTCTAATATTTTGGCAAGACTGCTTCATCTTCAAGGAGAGTCAGGGAAAAAACTCTGGCAAGTACTCTAAAATACAGGTCTCTGATAACTTAAAGATCGTACCATTCAACTGCGTAAGAATTTACAGAACTCTAACGGAGAAACTGATGGCTTCATAAAACTACTAACAAAAGATCAAGATCCACAAAAATTAATTATGTAGGACTGAATAAACTGAGGAGTATCGTTATAATTTGTATGACTTTTTGTTTGAAATACTGCTGGTTTTTAATCTTTTGTTTTCCTGATATAAGAAAACCTTTTCTCTTCAGCCATGACTTACAGAAATTTGGCAAATTACACCTTTATAAGCAGAACTGAATAATTTATCTTTTCCTCCGTATCTAATCCCTCCAGCATTTGGAAATTCTCAATGAGTATTCTTACATTTTCATGGCAATATATTTATTTGTATAACTTCAACAAGAATCTGTTCTCCTAGTGACAGGACACAGCTAGAAACACTGATTATATAACAAGGCTTAGACTGGAACATTGTATTTGAGAGACATGCGTAGATTCAGATATGACCAGATAGCTTTTAGGAACTAAGGTTAACTGTATGGAGCCAATAAGCCCCTTGGAAATATCAATTTGATACCTTGCTTACAGGGTTCCTAGCCTCCTTTCTGGGTGAGTAAATCACTTCCTAGCAGGATCAAGAACCTCATGATATTTTGAGAACCTCAAAAAGATGGGAAGTAACCCAAACCTATAGCTTTTGCAGGTGAAGTCTGATGGCAAGTATTTGGCTTGGCTTCTTAACTTTGAAAGGCTGTTAAAAGTTCAATCTGAGATCGTTTACGAAAAGTTCCAGCAAAGCAGATATAAAAGAGTCTATGTGATAAATCACTATTCTTGCTGCACTGATGTAAACAATCAAGCCAAGTTTATTGAAATTAGACTTAAAATTAGTCTTACCATGGTTATCGTTGATAGAAATTGGGGTAACTAAGAAGAGAAAAAATGTTTCAGTTGAAACTATAATATATACTTTTGCATATTAGATTCTTGTTCTGTTCATTATCTTTGAGGTTCTGTTTTCTATAAACTAGACTAGATCTTGAATTCTTCTAGTTCCCTCCAATGTCTGGCTACAATATCCAAACTAACATTTCCAATTTTTTCCCCATCCTTTGTTTTATTTGAAATTGAAAGCTAAAACTGCCCTTTTTTTCCTGAAGCTACAATAGGTCTTATATAGACAATCTTCATGTCTGTTGCTGTGTGGGCCACTAAAAATGTCAATAGTTTATAAAGCTTCAGGAAAATTTATTAGATTACCACTGCCTGCCCTCACTCCATCTAAAGATGCTTTAATTTTGACATCTAGAAATCTTCTCAGCTGTCTACCTTTGAAACTGATACATAATGTGCTCCAATCATTAACCATTATTTTTCTTTATTACCATAGAAATGCCTCTTATTTAATATTGATATTGAACCATAGCCCTAACTTCGGGAACACACCTGCATCACCACCTCCTGAAATGAGTTTAACTGAACTGACTCATTTTCAGAACTAAGAGACTGGTTGAACGAGATGGAACAACTTACCAGCTCAGTTTTTTAGTCCTTGGGACTTCTGGGGAAGTTTCAAAGGTGGGAAGTCTGGGGGCCTGGGGCAAGACACCTCAAAATGTGCCACTTTGACATACTGCTTATTTTGAATTAAAGTTATTAAAGAAATAGTCAGTGCTTGAAGAACCCTCTGACCCTCCTTTGTCCCAGTGAAAGTTACCCTCTGTGCCTCTACCAGGAGGTAGAAAGGCATGCTTATAGTTAGAGATAGGGAATTCAGGGCCAAGAAGTCTATATAAATAAACCTTGCTATTTTTACTAATTTATTACCGCAACCCAAATCCTGTTTAGGATTTCTTACTAACTGAAGCGCCTGAACACAAGAACACACTTGTCCTGTTAATTCCTCACAGATACGTATTTCTTTGTCTAAAATGTACAAAAGCTTTGGTCATTCTTTGGGTCTCAATTTCATTATTGGGTCCCCATGCATATGTAATAAAACTGGTTTTTTTCACCTATTAATCTGTTTTATGTCAATTCAATTTTTAGACTAGAAAAAACTTGAGGGGTAGAAAAATACCTTCTTCTTGGAAACCAGTAATCAAGCCTCCCAGTAATTACTTAATGAAGGGTAGCCCAGCCATCTCACCTGGCCCCAACCTAGCAAAACAGTCTAGATTCCTCCAGGCTTGCCTGCAGGAAGAATATGTGCTTTTGTGTAGTTAGGACTTAGATTTAAGCAGATGTCATGGATGCCCAAAATCCATTCTTGACACCTGGACTCTCCTGATACATGCACAGTTCTAGGCCCCTGCCTTCCTTGACCTGTGCAGCCGGTGCATGCACAGTATGCCCCCTGTCAGTTGCCCTTAAGCACCTGGGGCCTTCCAAGCCTGGAGAGCTCTGGCTGGTCCCCAACTACCTGCATACCCTCCAGAATGAAGGGAGATCACCCCCCAATATTGCAGCTTTAAACTGGAGATAATCAGTCTCCAACTGGACTAACTGCCTGATGGGGTCCTCCAGCAGTCAAGGCTCCCAGGAAATACCAGGAGGATACAGGCCCGGGTCCATCTGCCTGACCCCCACTCTAGCAAGGCAGTCCAGTTTCTTTCAGATCTTGCCTTCACGGGGAATATCTGCATTTGTGTAGGTTTGGGGCTTGGAATTAGGCACATGCCAGTTACCCCCAAAATAGCTCTAATAACCAGGCTTCTTCTGACAATGTATGAACCTCATTAATGCGCCTCTGTAATAAAACATATCTTGAACACTGTCGTGAAAGGCAGCAGGACAATAGCAAATATGCCTCAGTCACTAAACCTACCAAAATTACTCAAGAAGTGGTTTAGGGGTAGGATGGATTATATGTTAACTTCTTAGGATCCCTGAAGACCCACTGAAGTCTTAGTCTGGACAAATCTTAAAACGAAGATAACTCAAAATGTTGGCCTGATCACTCAACCCAGTAAGTTATATCCTATATTTAAAAAAAGCAATGAAGTGGGAGCTGGCTGACTCAGTCGGTGGAGCTTATGACTCTTGATCTCAGGGTCGTGAATTCAATCCTCACACTGAGGGTAGAGTTTAACTTAAAAAAAAAATTTAAAAAAAGCAACAAAGGAAAACATTCTAGTGCTCTTATTAGGTGCATTCAGTAACATAGATGCTGATAGGAAGAAAGGAAAAGTACTAGCACAAAAAGTGATCTCCAGGGGCGCTTGGGTGGCTCAGTCAGTTAAGCGTCTGCCTTCACTCAGGTCATGATCCCAGGGTCCTGGGATTGAGCCCCTTGTCAGGCTCCCCGCTCAGCAGTGAGTCTACTTCTCCCCCTCCCTCTGCCCCTCCACACATGCTCTCACTTTCTCAAATAAATAAATTTTTTTAAAAAGTGATCTCCAGAGTAGGAGGAAACCCAGAGCCTTTTGCTCTTAAGGACAACAATCCACACACTGAGGATGATGATTTTTGAAATCCTTTTGGCTCTGGTAACTTGAACTTACTAAAAGACGGGAGGGCCATGAAAATACACAGAACTACAATCAGTCACTGGAGGGAGAGCTTATTCCAGACAAGAAATGACAAAAATTAGAATGGAATTCCAAGAGACTGATTTGGACACAAAAACCCAGTGGCTATTAGTAGTCCAAAGTAGGACTAACCTGATCCTCACAGGAATAGAGACTGTACAACTTGGACCATTACCACAGATGCTAAAATTAATCAACATCTTAGAGCATCTGGAGAAAATAGTACTAATTTACAAAGATCTTTGTTTGACAGGATAGTAGCAACCTGGAGATTAAGATGGCTTATATCTAACATGTTCCTAAGATGTCCCTTAAGACATCTCCATGGAAAATATCTGGGGAAGATACTAATATAATAATGAAATTAGGACTATTAACTATGAATTATGATAGGGGATAGACACCGTCCTCATTACATGCAAAAGCGACAGAACAAATTAAAAAGGTCCTTCTTCCATTTGCAGTGAACTGGATGGAGCTAGAGAGTATTATGCTAAGCGAAATAAGTTAGAGAAAAACAAATATTATAACATTTCACTCATGTGGAATTTAAAAACAAAACAAAAGAGCAAAGGGGGAAAAGAAGAGAGAGAGAGAGGCAAACCAAGAAACAGACCCTTAACTATAGAGAACTGATGGTTACCAGAGGGGAGGCTGGTGGGAGGACGGATTAACTAGGTGACAGGGATTAAGGAGGGCACTTGTGATGAGCACCAGGTGCTGTGTGGAAGTGTTGAGTCACTGTACTGTACATCTGAAACTAATATGACACTGTTAACTGGAGTTTACATAAAAACTTAAATAAAATAAAAAGGTCATTCTTAAAGCTATACCCCATAGGACAGAACAACATTATTAACAGTTATTTGCAGGTGCCAGAAACACAGGAGAACTCATTGACTTGATAAGAACAGCTGAGGATGGGGCGCCTGGGTGGCTCAGCCGTTAAGTGTCTGCCTTCAGCTGGGGTCATGATCCCGGGGTCCTGGGATCGAGCCCCGCATCGGGCTCTCTGCTCAGCGAGAAGCCTGCTTCTCCCTCTCCCACTCCCTCTGCCTGTGTTCCTGCTCTCGCTATCTCTCTCTGTCAAATAAATAAATAAAATCTTTAAAAAAAAAAAAAGAACAGCTGAGGAACTAAGATAAAGGCTATAGTTTTAACACTCACATATATGGATAGAACAGACCTTTACCTAATGTAAATGGACCCAATCAAAATGGACCATAAAACAAACTGAGGGCTCTAGAGGGGAGGGGGGTGGGGGGACGGGTTAGCCCGGTGATGGGTATTAAAGAGGGCACGTTCTGCGTGGAGCACTGGGTGTTATGCACAAACAATGAATCATGGAACACTACATCAAAAACTAATGATGTAATGTATGGTGATTAACATAACATAATAATTTTAAAAAAAAGAAAAAAATGGACCATAAAAGCCTAAATCTTCAAGGCCCTACTGGCCACTTAAAAACTATTTAGACCACTTCACTGTAAAGCAATTTATAAAAATAGAAACCCCAGAAACAGGGGTGCCTGGGTCGCTCAGTTGGTTGGGTGTCCAACTCTTGATTTCAGCTCAGGTCATGATCTCAGGGTCCTGGGATCGAGCCCCTGCATTGGGCTCCATGCCTCTCCTTTGGCCTCTCTCACTCTCTCTCTCTCTCTCTCTCTCTCTCTCTCAAACACTCCCCCAAAAATCTTTAGAAAAATGTAAAGAAAACCCAGAAACTACTTATAGTGGCAGAGAAACAGAGATAAACAACCTTTTAGAGTAAATAGACCTACAAAAACAAACCCATTTGTAGACCCACTAACTCACTGTATGTAATATAATAACTTCATTATAAACCCTTGGCCCAAGCCAGAGACAACTGCCCATATGTTACACTAACTATATCAATAGAAACCCTTTTGTATATAAAAATACATATACCACTATGTTTTTAGATATAGGGTCCCAAGTAACAATGATACAAGGATATTCTAGTAATTTGGAAAACTTTAACAATAAAAAGGGACTAATGAAGGATTTGGAGAAAAATCAACCCAAGGGATGTGAGTACATAGATTGGTGACAGACCACTCACTAAGGCTAAAGGTTTCAATAAATAAATTAAATAAATAAAAAACAAAACATTTTGGGGGTACATGGGTGGCTCAGTCAGTTAAGCGTCTAACTCTTGATTTTCAACTCAGGTCTTGATCACAGGGTCTGAGTTCAAGCCCCATGTTCAGCTGCATGCTGGGCATGGAGTCTACTTTAAAAAAATAAATAAAAATAAGGCTAAATGTTTCATAAGTCTCAATTTAGAAAACATGCTTGGAATGGATATCACAGGATATTCTCAAATTAAGGAAAAAATTCAAGAACTACTAAAGGAACTAAGTATTGTGCCTACTATTTCACCATATAATAATCCAATCTGCCCTTAAAAAGACAGATTATAGGAATTTAAACAAACACTCCCCCAAAATTGAGGGAGCACTCCCAGGTACAAGCACTATCTTAAACAATATCACCACTGGATCCAGAACTTATTATACAGTGACAGACTTATCTGACATGTTCTTTGCTATTCCAGTCAATGAGGAAAGTCAAACCATGATTGCATGTACATGGAAGGCAGACAATAAAAGTTCACTAGGTTACCACAAGGATACCTTAGCAGACTAGTAATAACCCACAACACTCTAACACAAGACATTCAGGTTGTTCATGAAAATTCAATATACACACAAACCAGTATTTCCTTTTTTGATGATACTTCTATTTCTGGCAATAACTTGGAAGAACAAACTAGCATCAAAAATGGAGTTAATTAAATTCTTTACACTCAGAGGATGGACAATCAACCCAAGTAAGGTCCAAAGACCCCACACTACTATAGAATTTTTAGGCATGATTTGGTCCTCTGAAGGCAGAAAAATACCAGACCAAGTCATAAACCAAACAGATTACATACCAACTCCTACCACAAAAGAAGAAGCTCAGAAACTGATAGATGATGCATGGATAGTGGAAACAAATATATCACATATGGGAATATATTAAAACACATTTATAAAGTAACTAGGAAGTATAGGGAATTTAGATGGACAGAGACTCAAGAGGCAGCCTTTACTTATTTGAAAAATGTTGTCAGAACTTCTAGTACATGATCACCAGCTAATGAGGACTCTAAATATAAGCTATATTTAGAGTACCTATAATCACAAGGGTTTGCAACATGGTCACTGTGGACTAAACCACTGCAGGACGCCAAATTTTACCCAATTGGATTTCGGACTAAGAATTTCTCATGGTCAAGTCCAAGGAGATGTGGCCTATGAGTCTTACTTAGTTCAGCCCTGCATCTGAAGTGTCTTTCCCCATCAACACCAGGAACTGAACAACATGGAGGATCAAACATTTAATAAGTACCTACCCAAGGAGAGGGAGGTCACTGGTCTGAAGGAAGACGAGGAAATCCCTGTACCTGAGGAGAGGGAGACATGTGAAATGAAAGAGGAGGAGGAAGCCATTGTAACTGAGGGGAGAGAGACTCCTGAAATGAAAAAGGAAGAAGTCACTCCAGGGATGCCTGGGTGGCTCAGTCGGTTAAGCATCTTCCTTCAGCTCAGGGCATGATCCCGGGGTCCTGGGATCGAGTCCCACATCGGCCTCCCTGCTCCACGGGGAGCCTGCTTCTCCCTCTGCCTCTGCCTCTCTCTCTTTGTCTCGCATGAATAAATAAATAAAATCTTAAAAAAAAAGTCACTCCACTTGAGGAGGGGGAGACTCGTGAAATGAAAGAAGAGAAAGAGTCACTCTATCTGAGAGAAAGACTTGTGAAATGAAGGATGGGGAAGAAGCCCTATCCTCTGAGTCTAATGAAAAAGCAGAGGGACGCGGGGTGGCTCAGTTGTTAAGCATCTGCCTTCAGCTCAGATCATGATCCCAGGGTCCCTGGATCGACCCCACATCCGGCTCCCTGCTCCACGGGAAGCCGGCTTCTCCCTCTCCCACTCCCCCTGCTTGTGTTTCCTCTCTCGCTGTGTCTCTCTCTGTCAAATAAATAAATAAAATCTTCTAAAAAAATGAAGAAAAAAAGAAAAAGCAGAGACTTGTGAATCAGTAGAAGATGAAAAACCAATAAGGATGTTTCCCCCTCCATCTACCCTTGCCCCTCACAGTGTGTTTCCCCCTCCAAATGGATTCCCTGGTCAAACTGTATTTTCCCCTCCAGGAGCATATTTATTCTGATATGCTTTCTCATACCTTGGTTTCTTGTGACATTTACTAATTTAGGTTAAAAGCAAAACTAATTCAATCAGAATTCTTTGTTCTATATTAAAATGATGTATGCTTGATACTTTCTAATTGAGTAATAAAGCACAGGATTTTATTGCATGGACCCTAAAAAAAAAAAAAAAAAAAAGAATTTCTCATGGTCGAGAACAGCTACCAACCAACTGAAAGGCTCACTCAGGCACTCTCTGAGGCCCTACAAAATATAGAGCCACTAGTAGAAAACAAACTAATAACACTTAAAATCCAAAAGCCTATTCTGGAGTCGGTAAAGCAGACCTCTGACAAACAGAGAGGGGAACTACTCCTGCCCAAAAAGTCCTAAAATGCAACTGGTATATTTCCAAGCAGGACATATGGATGGAGAGTCAACCCTCTGCATTAACTAAGGAAATCTCAGCAATGCCAAGAGTGAACTTTACAGAACTTCCAAAGAATGAGCCATCCAAACTTGAGCAGTCGGGCAGTGGGTACCACCCCGGTTTACAGCACTCAACAATGCATGGCTTACAGATGGATCAGCCTCTATGACACCATCTGGGGTATGCTGGCCGACTGGTCTTGAGGATTAATGATGGTCTAATCCTGACAGAATCTGGCTCAGGAGAAGCAGCACAATAAGCTGAACCAATAGCCATAAAATTGACCATGAACAATCAGTTAAGAAAAATCAGAATGAGTTCTATCTTTTCTCAGACTCATGGGCAGCAGCTAATGGAGTAGCTCTTTCATCAGGAACATGGCAGAAAAATGACTGGAAAGTAGGAAATATGAATGTACAGGGTAAGGGCATGTGTCAGAAAATATCACTAGCTGATATATCCATATTCATCACACGGGTTTCTGCCCATCAGAAGGACAACTCTGAAGTAATCAAATTTAATAACCAGGTAGACAAACTTACCAAGAAAACTAATGAGGCAAAGATGCCTAAAATTTATTTTAAAATAAAATGATTCAGGGTTAATGAGGAAATCAATTCAAATCATAACCTTAAATAAAGAAAGACAGTGGAACATAAAATATGAATACACAGATATGCCAATTGATAGGTCACATCACCAAACACTGCCAAACAGCACTAGAACATGGTTGGAAAAAAAGAACATATGGATACCTGCCAAATACCTCCAATTTCAAATTAAGATATATGAGAATTGCTGTAAGTGTAAAGCTTGGAGGCCATTGATGAGTACTTCAGATAAGATCAAACCTGACAGACCCTTCCGAATTACACAAACTGATTATACAGGCTCCTTGCCTATACTAGAGAATAAACATATGCATGCCATTATAGACACATGGTCAGGAAGAGAATCACCCTATCTGTGCAGGAAGAATGATCAAAAATCCACCATCAGAGTGTTAGAAATCTGGATTGCTCGCTCTGGTATCACAACCATCATACTATCAGATTAGGGAACACACTTCACAGGAAAGCTAGTATAAGAATGGGCGAAGGAGCAAGGCATAATGTGGAACTTCCACCTGCCCTACAACTCCATCATCTCTGATTCAACTGAAAGGTATAATGGTTTGCTCAAGCAAAAATAAGGTTGCTTAATAACAAACTATATATGAAAGCTTAGACTAAAACAATCTAGGAGGTGGCAAGATTTCTAAACCATAGATATAGAAAGGATGGAAAAAACTCCTATTGAATTAATATTGCAGGCACCAACAGAGATCAGAATTAGCACTAGCAACACCCCAGAATCTAAATTAAAAGGGAAAGTATTAATTTAAAAAACATAATGATATAAATAGTACTGGGAAAATTATTGCACCTGCTACTAATGAAACCTACTGGGTAACTGAAGGAAAAGACCTATTACATAAAATTTTTAAAAATAACATAATGCCTCTATAGAAATTTCAGGTCTGAAGAACATCTTTTATTCTGTCAACCCTAGATGCCTAGTGTTTACCCTAGCATGATGCAGGGTGATGGTGCTTGAGACAATATTGGAAATAATGGCAATAACTTGAATAGCAAGAACAAAAAATTAAAAATATATGGGACACTATCTTTATTTTGCAGGAATGAATGTGGTATGCATCTTTAACCCTATCAGTGTTACTAAATGGTTCAGTGGAGCGTGGCACTAGCTGGCCATACTATTTTGCCTATTGCTTACTATTGAACAGCACTCTCGTTGCAGCTTTGGATACTCTTCCGACAGCTCCAGCCATGGTTGTGCCATCATTCAACTTTTGGTCCAGATACAACTCCACTGTCTGTGACATCCTCTACTTCCTCCATTGGATCATTATCCTCGTCACCTTATTACAACTTAGCATCACCAGCCTCACCAAGCTGAACCTCCTGACGCCATCTTTTGCTATCAGCATGATCTGTTCACGGGGAAACCTTCAATCAATGGAGAAACTGAATACTTAGGGAAGCTGATGAAGCAGCGGAAACACTTCAATCTCCATAAGAATCAATGAGGATCCTGAACAACCCTATTAGACACTGATTTAGAGGATGAAAATTGGCCTGAAGTACCAACTGGCTCTTGGCATTACAGCCCAGAGCGTATGATGGTACCCAGCTACTGACTTTTGTACTTTTCCCTTATCTTACTGAATTGAGTGCAGCATTGGACACACAGCAGACTCTCTAAAAGTGACCACACTTTAATTCCTGATTTAGTTTGTGTGCTAGCATTTCATTGTATAAGAGCAGCTGCTGAGTATGCACAATGGGCAACAATATCTTTTAATATAAATAAGCAAAAAAAAAAAGATTATTTACTACACTCCAAGTTACACTGTTTAACCCATGTTCACCTATTAGAAAATTAATGATAGACCTATGTCCAGTCAGTAAAAGAGGGACACCTTGTAAGGTGGATAGTGGGCACATAGAAAACAGCATATCACACATATCAGTATCTGTGGTGATATACATCAGGCTTCTGCCTCACACCAAAGATTTCTACCCAAGAATATAGGATCTTCTGATAATAAAACCTCTCATGCTCATATTAGAACCTAAAATAGTAGCCTATACTTTGACATTTAATATACAGCATTTTCAAGCCAGATAGAGATCCCTTAATTGTGCTCAGTTTTATCCATCTTCATTTGTGCCAAATTTACAACTTATGCCAAAAACAGATTTGCTAAAGAAAGAAGATGCTTGTTGGACTGGTAGGTTTAATTGGAGGATAAACGGCAGTTGCTTTTTCTTATTCCAAATTGATGTAATTAAAAAAAAAGAATTAAAACCAAACAATCACAATTTCACATATATACCATGGCAGCTTTGTCATGGTTGGGTACACAGATGGATGAAATTAGCAATATATTACAGAACATCAATTAATTTCATAAGGATGTAAATAGAGCAATGAAAATTTGATATTAAGTTGAAGGAAATGCTAAAAATAACACAATACTAAGAAAAGACATAAAAGATATTTCTTTGCCTGTAGATTGTCAGTTGTTGCCGTTAAGATGGACTGATGTGTGGAATACTCTTAGGACAGTGATACTCTCAGGGCACCTGGGTGGCTCAGTTGGTTAAGCGTCTGCCTTCGGCTCAGGTCATGATCTCAGGGTCCTGGGATCGAACCCTACATCAGGCTCCCTGCTTAGCAGGGAGCCTGCTTCTCCCTCTGCCCCTCTGCCCCTACTTGTGCTTTCTCTCTCTCAAATAAATCTTAAAAAAATAAAAAAGTGATATTCTCGAGACAATACTGGTTGCCTGAGATAACAAACAGCCCAACCGTAAGTCAAGTGAGTGCCACGCATCCTAATGGCTGTGCTTCTTTGAGCCAATGTGAAATTAGAATATTGGCATTTCCAGGAGGAGCATGACATTGGGTTACCACACTTGCGTAGTTCCCCAATATTAAAACTCAGAGTGAAGCCTACAGGCAACAGAAAGCCTTATGATAGAAGGAAAACATGTTCCTAAGGATATGTTGGTGGAATTGAACCAAATACCTTTATTACTGCTAGTCTTTTGGCTATGCCTATAGTTGCCCATATGACTATGCCCTTGTTGCCTGGTCAACCAGTTAATATAGGAAACTGGACCGTGAGAGCATGCGCTAAGCCAACCTCACCCTAACCTACTGGAGTCAAGGGAAAAATAAGGAACGCAGCATGATGGGTTGTGTAAAACTAGAACAGGTAATGAATGTGACAATAGAAGGAAAGGGGTATTATTTGAGCTCAACAGAAGATGAAGGAACTATTAAAATAACCAGAGAAATGTTTCACATTGACCTGCCTAAAATTAATCTAATAAATGTAAATCATGCATTAGAAAACTTAAGTAAAGGAACATTTGGAAGATGTGACTAATAAAGTCAAAATAATTTGCAGGAATTGAAAAGAGAACAAAAATATGCATTTCCTAAAATAATGACAGCTTGAATTCTGATGTTATGGCAACTGAACTTGACAGTGCTAAGCCATACCCCATGGAGCATTATAAAAAAGATTTTTACTTGGAGGAGCACCTGGCTGGCTCAGTTGGTGGAGTATGCCACTCTTGATCTCGGGGTTGTAAGTTCAAGTCCCACATTGGGTGTAGAGATTAGTTAAAAAAAAAAAAAATCTCGTGGGGCCCCTGGGTGGCTCAGTCGTTAAGCGTCTGCCTTCGGCTCAGGTCATGATCCCAGGGTCCTGGGATCGAGCCCCGCATCGGGCTCCCTGCTCTGTGGGAAATCTGCTTCTCCCTCTCCCACTCCCCCTGCTTGTGTTCCCTCTCTGGCTCTCTCTCTGTCAAATAAATAAAATCTTTTTTTTAAAAATCTTGAAAAGAAGATTTTTACTTGGAAACATAATTGTCAAAAACGTTAAACTGAGTGGTTGAAGAAGCTTAACTTTTGGCCACTTAGTGATTGATAAGGTACCATGTTAAAGAGTTCTTTGTTGTGCTTATCTTGGTAATATTAGAAATATGTTGGTTTAAACTGGTCATTAAACTATGGTATAAAAGAATGTGCATCAAAGGAAAAATACAATTGAGTGCTGTGATTAAGACTGTAAGTGATGTAGAATCACAACGAGGATTGATATTTTTCTGAACTCATGTTTGTACAGAGCATTAGGCCCTTAGTATTTTTTTAATATTTATTTAAGAGAGAGAGGGAGGGAGGGAGAGAGCACAAGCAAGGGGGCACAGGAAGAGAGAACCTCAAACAGACTCCATGCTAAGCACGGAGGCTGAAATCGGCTCCATGTGGGGCTTGATCCCAGGACCCTGAGCTCATGACCGGAGCAGAAACCAAGAGTTGGAGGCTCGACCAGCTACACCACCCAGGTGCCCCATTAGGCCCTTAGTATTAATTAGAGTGAGAGTGATTTGAAATTACAGGATGGATTATTGTGTATTCGTTTGATATGCTTTCAAATCCACTTGTTTATGGCAAAGACAAAAAAAGGTGGTTTTGTGTTTTTTTAGTTGTAAAGTTGTTTTGATACAAGAATAAATTAAGTGGTATCAGGATGGCACCATCTCATCTGTCCTCACCCCTAAGAACTCAGTAGCTCAGCAGCTGAGGGGCACTGCTGGGGGCTTATCAATAAACACATATGAAGAAGCAACTACGGCAAGGGGACATTTTGACTATAAATACGGAGATTTTGTAATTACTACCCAAAGGTGTTCGGTCTGGACAAGGCTACTTTTTGTTCATCTAAAAGAGCTTTCCAAAGACCTTGGGGCAATTAGTTCCTGCCAGGGTAAAGGTGACTCTTTTACTAGCAGTGGCCCCTTGCCTAGGAAGCCCAGCACCCTCCTGCCCCAGCAACACGCTCCAGCGACACAGGACTTGGACTTTGGAGCTGGCGAGTACCTAAGCGGTCTCACCTGAGTACCAGCTCCTGCAAAGAGGAAGAATGGCAACTAAATTTGAGCTTTATTCCTTTCATCTCTCCTTGCCTGGAACAATGGTATGATTACCCTAACATTGGTTTGGAATATGCTGTTTCTGTATTGGTAAATTAAAAGACATTATCCCATATGCTAATGGCTTGTGAAATTCACACCGTGAATTAGTGTTAAATACATTGCTGGCAAAGACAAAAATCCATCTGAGCATGATTTGCCTCCCCAAACAAAGCAGAGTTAGGGGAATATGTACATTTATGTAGATTAGGGTGTGGAATCAGGCAGATGTCAGCTACCCTCAAAAGCCCGCTCCCGTGACCTGGCCTCTCCCTACAGCTGCCCTGTCTCAGGTCCCCGGTTCCCCAGACCTGTGCTGCTGCCTCGTGCACAGTCTGCCCCCTGTCATCCAGCCTCTGGCTGCTAAGGCCCTGCAGGTCTGCTGGGCTCAGGCCAATCTCCACCTGCAGAGCCTCTGGGGTGGAAAGCGCCCACTCGCCGAAAGTCTTCCTGAGGCAACAGCTTTAAATTGGTGACAGTCCATGCTTGGACTGGCTGCCAATACCACCCCCGGCTTCTCTAGCAACCAAGATTCCCAGGTGTCCCACACTACCCACCCTGGCAAGGCAGTCCAGATTTCCCCACTTCTGTGTTCAGGGGGAATCATTTGTGTAGGTTAAGGCTTGGACTCAGGCAGATGCCAGGTACCCTCAATGGCCTCCTCCTGTCAGCCGACCTCCCCTGACATTGTCCAGTGTCAGGACGCTGGCCACCCCGACCTGCGCTGCTGATGCCTGGGCAGCACCCACACTGTCAGCTCGCCTAGGGCTGCAGGGCGCACTCCGGGCCCACGGAGCTCTGGCAAGACCCCAACCACTTAATGGCTTCAGGGTGCAAAAAGCCCACACCCTGGAAATATTTCTGAGGCTCCATTTTAAACTGGGGGCTATCAGTCCCCATTTGGACTGGCTTCCTGATGGGGTCCTGGGCTTACCAGGAATCAAGGCTCCCAAGTGTCTCTCAGTAAAGCATACCCCAGCACATGGCCAGAACTCATCTTCACAATGAAGTCCAGACTCCTGAAGCTTTACCTTCAGGGAGAATATGCACGCTGGTGTTGTTTAGGGCCTGGAATTATGCGGATGGCTTGTACCCCCGACAGCCTGATCCCATGACCCATCCTCTCCAAACATTTGCCCTGTTCCAGAGCTCTGGCTACCCATCTTGCACATGCACAGTATGCAGCCCACCAAGGGCAGCCAGGGCCTTCTAAGCCTGTGAGCTCAGGCCTGCCCCTAACCACTTGCGTGGATAGCCTCCTGGTCAGAGCGATGCTACCCCCTGAAAATATTTCTGAAGTGGCTACTTTAAACTGGTGACAGTCAGTCCTCATTTGGATTGGCTGCCTGATGGGGTCCCCTTGCTTCTCCAGCAGTCAAAGCTCCCAGGTGTCTCTTTTTTAAAGGTTTATTTTGAGAGAGAGAGAGACAGAGAGACAGAGAGCGCGCACACGCAAGCCTGGGGCCAGGGGAAAGCAGAGGGAAAGAGAGTCCCAAGCAGGCTCTGTGCAGAGTGCAGAACCCTCCGGGGGCTCAATCTCACAACCGCGAGATCTGAGCTGAAAAGAAGAGTCAGCTGCTTAACAGACTGTGCCACCCAGGCGCCCCTCCCAGGTACCTCTTACTGGAAGATATTCAGCTGGATTTCTGGGGCCCAACACTGGCAAGACAGTGCAGCTCCCCCCGGCTCTGCTTTCAGGGGGAATGTGCACACTGGTGTAGATTAGGGCTTGGATTCAGGCAGATGACTTGTACCCTCCACAGCCCATTTCCATGACTTGACCTCTCCAGACACTTGCCCTGTTCCAGGTCCCTGGCTCCCTGCCTCTGCACAGCCAGCCCTCCCAGCACAGCCCAGGCCCTCCTGGCTGGTGGAGTTCGGTTTGGCTCCAAACCACCCGTATAGCCTCCAGAGTGGAGGGAACCCACCCCCCAAAATTCTTTCTGAGGCAGCAGCTTTATAGTGGCATCAGTCAGTCCCCATTTGAGGGGTTGCCTGATGGGGTTGCAGGCTCACCAGTAATCAAGGCTCCCACATGTCTCTTGGTAAAGGATACCAGGTAGCCAGCCAGACTCCATCCAGACGAGGCAGTCATCTCCTCTAACTTTGACTCCAGGAGAAATATCTGCATTTGTGAAGGTTAGGTAGATGCATTATACCCCCAACAGCTATCATGATCTGAGCTCTCCATACACTTGCCCAGTTCCAAGTTCTTGGTTACCCTGAACAGCACGGCTAGTGCATGCACAGTATGCATCCCCTCATCCCACCTTGGGAAGCTGGGACCTCCTAGCCCATGGAGCCTAGTCATCAAGGAACTCAGGTGTTTCTAATTGTGGAATACCCACGCTGGCCCCACCCTGACCAGGCAGTCCAGTTTCCTCTGGCTCTGCCTTTAGGGGGAATATGTGCATTGCGTAGATTAGAGTTTGGAATTATGCAAGTAATTCAATAGCTTGCTCCCTTCACCAGGCTTCTCCTGACACTTCCCGTAACAGGTCCCTGGCTAACCTGATCTGTGTCGCACTTGGGCAGGAGAAATGAGTCAGCTGATCTTGGGCAGGTAGGGCCTATCCCCAACCACCTACACAGCCCTGACAGGAAGCAACTTTAAACTGGCCACAGCCAGTCCCCATTTGTACCAGCTGCATTATGGGGCCCCAGGCTTCTACCATTTGAACCTAATAACCAGATCAGCTAAATGTTTAGTGATTTAAATGTATTTCTAAATAATATTTGTGTTGTCTGGCCACAAATCCATTTACCTCGTTAAGTTTGGATACTTTCATATATTGTGATTCATTGAGAAGTTAATAGCCTCAGCATTTTACAACAGTCACTCTGTGCAATTAGGAAGACAGAAGGCTTTTAGTTCACATCATTTTCCTTTGAATCGAGAGCTCAATAAGCTATTTCCTTATGTTGAAATAAAAGTTGTTTAATGAGAATGCAGATCAAATTCTGTAACTAGAGAAGCGTGTGTGTGTGTGTGTGTAATGAGCCCAGGCAAACAATATTTGATATATCTAAATTCTAGTTCAATAAAAGAATTTTGACAAGCTCTCAGGATTCATTTTGGCTTACTCTGTATGACCCTGATCAGTATGCTTATTTGTTTGCCTGTTTTTGAACTGTAGTTATTCTATTTGTTGAATTCATTGCCCAATGGCTGGTTTTTAAATAAATACAGTCTACTGGACTTCTCTGCCCCATTTGATACTGTCCATTACCATGGCTTCATGGTCTCTCCTCTCTGATCTTCTCAGATACCACCATCTGAGGTCCTCCTAACTCTGATCATTCTTGTCTTGGGCTCTCTCACTGCCTTAGCTGTTGTGTTTTCCCATGGACCCCTTCTTTTCTCTCTGGTGTGCTTACCTGATGTCCTTAACTGTTCTTAATGCTTCATTCATAGATATTAACTCTCAAATCTGTCTCTTAAATGCCAACCTTAACCTTGAATTCCAGACTTGCATTTTTAATGGTATTCTGGACACCTTTATGTGGATATATAAAATATTTTTTTCATTATCATTTATTACCTACCTGGATGCACAGAACACTGGTCCTCTTCCTAGATTCCTGTTCTTTGTGCATAATGTCTCCATCCATCCTTTTCCCCAAGCTGGAAATCTCAGTTATTCTCAGTTCCTCCCTCTTTTACCCCTCTCATGTTCAGTCAGTAATACTGAATATTCTCTTTCAGAAAAATCTTCAATCTAGCCCATCTTTTTCATTCTCTGCCTTTGCCCTCATGTGGGCTTGCACCATCTTTCACTTGGACTATCCAAACAGCCTCAGAATTGGTCTCCTTTTGGCACAGAGAACTCCCATCAAAATCAACAAAAGCAGGCCAACGCCAAGACACGTTGTAATTAAATTTGCAAAATACAGTGATAAAGAAAAAACTCCTAAAAGCAGGAAGACAAAAGAAGTCCCTAACTTACAAGGGAAAACCCATAATGTAGTAGCTGTAGATCTCTCAATGAAACTTGGTAAGCCAGAAGGGAGTGGCAAGATATATTCAACTGCTGAATGGAAAAATCTGCAGCCAAGAATACTCTATCCAGCAAGACTATCATTCAGAATAGGAGAGATAAAAAGTTTCCCAAACAAACAAAAAGTAAAGGAGTTCATGACCACTAAACCAGCCCTGCAAGAAATATCAAAGGGGATCCTTTGAGTGGAAAGGAAAGACCATAAATGACAAAGACAAAAAAGGAAGAGGGAAAATCCCCAGAAACAATGACAGAACAAGTAATAAAATGGCACTAAATACATATCTATCAATAATTACTCTGAATACAAATGAACTAAATGCTCCAATCAAAAGACATAGGGTGTCAGAATATCAGAATGGATAAAAAAACAAGACCCATCTAGATGCTGCCTACAAGAGACTCATTTTCGACCAAAAGACACCTGCAGATTGAAAGTGAAGTGTTGGAGAAACATTTATCATGTAAATAGATGTCAAAAAAAAGCTATATAGCAACTTTTATCAGACAAACTAGATTTTAAACCAAAGAATGTAACAAAAGATGAACAAGGGCACTATATTATAATAAAGGGGTCTATCCAACAGGAAAATCTAACAATTGTAAATATTTATGCCCCCAACATGGGAGTGCCCAAATATATAAAATAATTAATAACAAACATAAAGAAACTCATTGATAATAACACAGTAATAGTAGGGGACTTTAACACCCCACTTATAGCAATGGACAGATCATCTAAGCAGAAACTCAACAAGGAAACAATGACTTTGAATGACACACTGGACCAGATGGACTTAACAGATATATTCAGAACATTTCATCCATGTAGCAGAATACATATTCTTTTCAAGTGCACATGAGACATTCTCCAGAACAGATCACATACTTAGATCACAAGTCAGGCCTCAACAAGGACAAAAAGATTGAAATCATACCATACATAGTTTCTGACCACAATGCTATGATACTGGAAGTCAACCACAAGAAAAAATTTGGAAAGACCACAAATACACGGAAGTTAAAGAACATGCTACTAAACAATGAATGGGTCAAACAGGAAGTCACAGAGGAAATTAAAAAATACATAAAAACAAATGAAAATGGAAACACAATGGTCTAAAATCTTTGGGATGCAGCAAAAGTGGTCCTAAGAGAGAAGTATATTGCAGTACAGGCCTACCTCAAGGAGCAAGAAAATTCTCAAATAAAGAACCTAACCTTACACTTAAAGGAGATAAAAAAGAACAACAAAGCCTAAAGCCAGCAGAAGAAGGGAAATAATAAAGATAAGAGCAGAAATAGTTGATATAGAAACTAAAAAAAACAATAGACAAGAACACTGAAACCAGGGGCTGGTTCTTTAAAAAATTAATAAAATTGATAAATCCCTAGCCAGACTTACCAAAAAGAAAAGAGAAAAGGGGCACCTGGCTGGTTCAGTTGGTAAAGAATGAGACTCTTGATTTCTAGCCCCACATTGGGTATAGAAACTACTTAAATAAATAAATAAATAAATAAATAAATAAATAAATAAATAAATAAATCTTTAAGGAAAAAAAGAAAAGAGAAAGGATCCAATAAATAAAATCACAAATGAGAGAGGAGAAATAACAACTAACTCCACAGAAATACAATTATAAGAGAATATTATGAAAAACTATATGCCAACAAATTGGACTACCTGGAAGAAATGGATAAATTCCTAGAAACATATAAACTACCAAAACTGAAACAGAAGGAAACAGAAAACTTGAACAGACTGATAACCAGCAAAGAAACTGAGACAGTAATCAAAAATCTCCCAGCGAAAGTCCAGGGTCGGATGGCTTCCCAGGGAATTCTACCAATCATTTAAACAAGAGTTAATACTTATTCTTCTCAAACTATTCAAAAAAATAGAAGGAAAACTTCCAAATTCATTCTATGAGGCCAGCATTACCCTGACAACAAAACCAAACAAAAACTCCACTAAAAAAAGGAACTACAGACCAACACGCCTGAAGAACATGGATGCAAAAATTCTCAATAAAAACTAGCAAATCAAATCCAACAGTACATTAAAGGAATCATTCACCACGATCAAGTGGGATTTATTCCAGGGATGCAAGGGTGGTTTGATATTCACAAATCAATCAAGGTGATGCACCACGTTAATAAAAGAAAGGATAAGAGCCATATGATCATTTCAATAGATGCAGAAAAAGCATTTGACAAAGTACAACATCCATTTATGATAAAAAAACCCTCAACAAACTAGGTTTAGAGGGAACATACCTCAACATAATAAAGGCCATATATGAAAAAGCCACAGCTAATATTTCCTCAATGGGGAAAAACTGAAATCTTTTCCCCTAAGGTTAGGAACAAGACAAGGATGCCCGCTCTCACCACTGTTGTTCAATATAGTACTAGAAGCCCTAGCATCAACAATGAGACAACAAAAAGAAATAAAAGACAACCAATTTGGCAAGGAAGAAGTCACACTTTCACTATTCACAGATAACATGATACTCTATATAGAAAATCCAAAAGACTCCACCCAAAAACTGCTAAAACTGACATATGAATTCAGTAAAGTTGCAGGATAAAAAATCAACATACAGAAATCTCTTGCATTTCTATATGCCAATAATGAAGCAGTAGAAAGAGAAATCAAGGAATGACCTCATTTACAATTGCACCAAAAACCATAAGCCATCTAGGAATAAACCTAACCAAAGAGGTAAAAGATCTGAACTATGAAACAGAACACTTATGAAATAAATTGAGCAAGACACAAAAAAATGGAAAAGCATTTCATGCTCATGGATTGGAAGAAAAAATATTGTTAAAATGTCTGTACTACCCAAAGCAATCTACACCTTTAATGTAATCCCAATCAAAATACCAAGAGCATTTTTCACAGAACCAGGACAAACAATCCTAAAATTTGTTTGGAACCAAAAAAGACCCAGATGTAGCCAAAGCAACATTGAAAAAAAAAAGCAAAGCTGGAGGCATCATGATTCCAGACTTCAAGCTCTATTACTAAGGCTGTAATCATCAAGACAGTATGGTACTGGCACAGAAACAGACACATAGATCAATGGAACAGAATAGAAAACCCAGAAATGGACCGTCAACTCTATGGTCAACTAATATTCGACAAAGTAGGAAAGAATATGCAATGGAAAAAAGACAGTCTCTTCAACAAATGGTGTTGGGAAAACTGGACAGTGACACACAGAAGAATGAAACTGGACCAGTGTCTTACACCATACACAAAAATAAATTCAAAAGGGATGAAAGACCTAAATGTGAGATAGGAAACCATCAAAATTCTAGAGGAGAACATAGGCAGTAACCTTTTTAACATCGGCCATAGCAACTTCTTACTAGATATGTCTCCTGAGGCACGGGAAACACAAACAAAAACAAACTATTGGGACTTCATCAAAATAAAAAGCTTCTGCCAATGAAGGAAACAATCAACAAAACTAAAAGGCAACCTATGGAATGGGAGATATTTGCAAATGACATATCAGATAAAGGGTTAGTATCCAAAACTATAAAGAACTTATCAAACTCAACACCCAAACACAAGAAACAACAGGTGTTGGCAAGGATGAGGAGAAAGGGGAACCTCTTGCACTGTTGGTGGGAATGCGAACTGGTGCAGCCACTCTGGAAAACAGTATGGAGGTTCTTCAAAAAGTTAAAAATAGAACTACCATACGATCCATTAATTCCATTTACCCAAAGGATACAAAAATACCAATCCAAAGGGATACATGTGCCCCAATGGTTATAGCAGCATTATTAACAATAGCCAAATTATGTAAAGAGCCCAAATGTCCATTGACTGACGAATGGGTAAAGAAGATGTGGTGTATATATACCCAATGGAATATTACTCAGCCATAAAAAGGAATGAAATCTTGTCATTTGCAATGACATGGATGGATTGAGAGTATTATGCTAAGCAAAATAAGTCAGAAAGGAGGAGCAAGATGGCAGAGGAGTAGGGACCTAAATTTCATCTGGTCCCAGGAATTCAGCTAGATAGCTATCAAACCAGTCTGAGCACCTACAAACTCAACAGATTGAAGAAAAGAATAGCAGCCACTCTCTGAACAGAAAAGGGACCACTTTCTGGAAGGTAGGACATGTGGAGAAGTGAATCCGAGGCGATATTCAGGAAGATAGATGGCGGGGGAAGGGGGCCTCCATCAGCCAATACCAGCAAGTGATGGAGCAGCAGAGCACAAAATCGGAACTTTTAGAAGTCAGCTCCACTGAGGGACATCACTCCAGTGGCTAAGTGGGGGTTGGAACCCTCGCTGGGACAGTGGGGTCTCAGGACCCTCGAGGTCACAGGAAGACCTGGGGTGCCTGAGTGCGGCAGAGCTCCCAGGTATCAGAGCAGGGAAACTGGCTGCAAAGACAGAGCTGAGGAGGGGGCTCTCAGCTCAGGGTTGCCATAAACTGTGATCCATGGCACAGTCAGGCCACTGCTCTTCCAGCAGGGATTCAACAAGCGGCAGATCTGGGGAGACTCCCCTTCCTCCCTGGGGAGGAGCAGCATGGGAGCGCACTGCAGGGACCTGCTGGGTTTGGAGACTCCACACAGGGTCGTGTGCCAGAGATAGAAACGCTCAGTCACAGGTGAGCATGGAGTGTGGCCAGAGACCAGGGAGATGGGAGTGATTGACTGCTTTTCTCTGGGGGCTCACTGAGGAGTGGGGCCCAGCATTCTCGGCTCCACTGGGGCGGAGATTGGGAGGCCACCATTTTCACTCTCGTCCTCCAAAGCTTGCGGGGAACAAAAGCTCCTGAGAGCAAACCTGAGCAGATTACTTAGCCAGGCCCCGGAAAGGCAGGGAAATTCCGCCTCTGGCAAAGACATTTGGGAACCACGGCAACAGGCCCCTCCCCCAGATCAGCAAGAACAGCCAGCCAAGACCAAGTTTACCGATCAATGAGAACGGCAGAACTCCAGCGCCCGGGGAATACAGCACATAGAATTCATGGCTTTTTTCCCATGATGCTTTAGTCTTTCAAAGTTAAGTTTTTACATTTTATTTTTTCTTTTTGTATTTTTTTAGTTGAATTTTTCCTCTTTCCTTTTTCAACCAACATCTTATCAATTCCTTTTTTAAAATCTTTTTTAATTTTCATTTTTAGAGTCATATTCTATCCCTTCATTGTAGTTAACCTTATTTTGTGTGTATATATATATATATATATATATATATATATATATATATATATATAAGTTTTTCTCTCTTTAAAATTTGGGATACAGTTTCTTCTAACAGACCAAATCATACCCTAAATCTCTAGTGTATGGCTTTGTTCTAGTCTCCTGCCTGATCACATTCTCTCCTTTTTTTTTTTAATTTTTCTTCTTTCTTTTTTCAACCAACTTCTTATCAATTCCTTTTGTAAAATCTTTTATAATTTTCATCTCTACAATCATATTCCATCCCTTCATCGTATTTATTCTTATTCTTGTACATATATAAGTTTTTCTTTAAAATTTTGGGAGGCAGTTTCTTCTAACAGACAAAAATATGCCCAAAATCTAGTGTGTGGCTCTGATCTATTCACCATCCTGGTCATATTCCTCTTTTTTTCTTCTTTCCCTTTCTTTTCCCCCACGGTTTTGGGTCTCTTCTGATTTGTTTAGTGTATATTTTTCTGGGGTCGTTGTTACCCTGTTAGCATTTTTTTCTCTCATTCATCTATTCCCCTCTGGACAAAATGACAAGATGGAAAAACTCACCTCAAAAAAAAAAAAAAAAAAGAACAGGCGGCAGTACCAACTGCCAGGGACCTAATCAATACAGACATTAGTAGGATGTCAGAACTAGAGTTTAGAATGACGATTATAAAGATACTAGCTGGGCTTGAAAAAAGCATGGAAGATACTAGAGAATCCCTTTATGGGAGAAATAAAAGAGCTAAAATCTAACCAAGTCAAAATCAAAAAGGCTATTAATGAGGTGCAATCAAAAATAGAGGCTCTAAGTGCTAGGATAAATGAAGCAGAAGAGAGACTAAGTGATATAGAAGACCAAATGATGGAGAATAAAGAATCTGAGAAAAAGAGATAAACAACTACTGGACCACAAGGGGAGAATTGGAGAGATAAGTGATACCATAAGAAGAAACAATATTAGAATAATTGGGATCCCAGAAGAAGAAGAAGAAAGAGAGAGTGGGGCAGAAGGTATATTGGACCAAATTATAGCTGAGAACTTCCCTAATTTGGGGAAGGAAACAGGCATCAGAATCCAGGAGGCATAGAGAACCCCCCTCAAAATCAATAAAAATAGGTCGACACCCCAACATCTAATAGTAAAACTTACAAGTCTCAGAGACAAAGAGAAAATCCTGAAAGCAGCTCGGGACAAGAAGTCTGTAACCTACAATGGTAGAAACATTAGATTGGCACCAGACCTATCCACAGAGACCTGGCAGGCCAGAAAGGACTGGCATGAGATATTCAGAGCACTAAATGAGAAAAAATATGCACAGGAATACTATATCCAGCTAAACTGTCATCGAAAATAGAAGGAGAGGGGCACCTGGGTGGCTCCATCGTTAAGTGTCTGCCTTCGGCTCAGGTCATGATCCCAGGCTCCTGGGATCGAGTCCCACATCAGGCTCCCTGCTCGGCAGGAAGCCTGCTTCTCCCTCTCCCACTCCCCCTGCTTGTGTTCCTGCTCTCACTGTCTCTCTCTCTGTCAAATAAATAATAAATAAAATCTTAAAAAAAAAAAAAAGAAAGAAAAGAAAATAGAAGGAGAGATAAAAAGCTGCCAGGACAAACAAAAACTAAAAGAATTTGCAAACACAAAACCAGCCCTACAAGAAATATTGAAAGGGGTCCTCTAAGCAAAGAGAGAGCCTAAAAGTAACATAGACCAGAAAGGAACACAGACAATATACAGTAACAGTCACCTTACAGGCAATACAATGGCACTAAATTCATATCTTTCAATAGTTACCCTGAATGTAAATGGGCTAAATGCCTGATTCAAAAGACATAGGGTATCAGATTGGATAAAAAAAACAAGACCCATCGATATGCTGCCTGCAAGAGACTCATTTTAGACCCAAAAAACACCTCCAGTTTGAAAGTGAGGGGGTGGAAAATCATTTACCATGCTAATGGACATCAAAAGAAAACTGGGGTGGCAATCCTTATATCAGACAAATTAAATGTTAAACCAAAGACTATAATAAGAGATGAGGAAAGACACTGTATCCTACTTAAAGGGTCCATTCAACAAAAAGATCTAACAATTGTAAATATCTATGCCCTTAACTTGGGAGCAGCCAATTATATAAGCCAATTAATAACAAAATCAAAGAACCACATCAACAACAATACAATAATAGTAGGGGATTTTAACACCCCCCTCATTGAAATGGACAGATCATCTAAGCAAAAGATCAACAAGGAAATAAAGGCTTTAAATGACACGCTGGACCAAATGGACTTCACAGATATATTCAGAACATTCCATCCCAAAGCAACAGAATACACATTCTTCTCTAGTGCCCATGGAACATTCTCCAGAATAGATCACATCCTAGGTCACAAATCAGGTCTCCAATGGTACCAAAAGATTAGGATCATTCCCTGCATATTTTCAGACCACAATGCTTTGAAACTAGAACTCAATCACAAGAGGAAAGTCGGAAAGAACTCAAATAGATGGAGGCTAAAGAGCATCCTACTAAAGAATGAATGGGTCAACGAGGAAATTAAAGAAGAATTTAAAAAATTCATGGAAACAAATGAAAATGAAAACACAACTGTTCAAAATCTTTGGGATGCAGCAAAGGCAGTCCTAAGAGGAAAGTATAGTGCAATGCAAGCCTTTCTCAAGAAACAAGAAAGATCTCAAATACACAACCTAGCCCTACACCTAAAAGAGCTGGAGAAAAAACAGCAAATAAAGCCTAAACCCAGCAGGAGAAGAGAAATAATAAAGATCAGAGCAGAAATCAATGAACTAGAAATCAAAATAACAGTAGAACAGATCAAAAAAACTAGGAGCTGATTCTTTGAAAGAATTAATAAGATTAATAAACCCCTGGCCAGACTTATCAAAAAGAAAAGAGAAACAACCCAAATAAATAAAATCATGAATGAAAGAGCGATCACAACCAACACCAAAGAAATACAAACAATTATAAGAACATATTATGAGCAACTATATGCCAGCAAATTAGACAATCTGGAAGAAATGGATGCATTCCTAGAGACCTATAAACTACCAAAAATGAACCAGGAAGAAATAGAAAACCTGAACAGACCCATAACCAGTAAGGAAATTGAAGCAGTAATCAAAAATCTCCCAACAAACAAGAGCCCAGGGCCAGATGGCTTCCCAGGGGAATTCTACCAAACATTTAAAGAAGAATTAATATGTATTCTTCTGAAACTGTTCCAAAAAATAGAAATGGCAAGAAAACTTCCAAACTCATTTTATGAGGCCAGCATTACCTTGATCCCAAAACCAGACAAAGACCCCACCAAAAAGGAGAATTACAGACCAATATCCCGAATGAACGTGGATGCAAAAATTCTCACCAAATTACTAGCCAGTAGGATCCAACAGTACATTAAAAGGATTATTCACCAGGACCAAGTGGGATTTATTCCTGGGCTGCAAGGCTGGTTCAACATCCACAAATCAATCAACGTGATGCAATACATTAATAAAAGAAAGAACAAGAACCATATGATCCTCTCAATAGATGCAGAAAAAGCACTTGACAAAGTACAGCATCCTTTCTTGATCAAAACTCTTCAGAGTGTAGGGATAAAGGGTCCATACCTCAATATCATAAAAGCCATCTATGAAGAACCCACAGTGAATATCATTCTCAATGGGGGAAAACTGGGAGTTTTTTCCCCTAAGCTCAGGAACTCGGCAGGGATGTCCACTCTCACCACTACTACTCAACATAGTACTAGAAGTCCTAGCCTCAGCAATCAGACAACAAAAAGAAATAAAAGTCATCTGAATCAGCAAGGAAGAAGTCAAACTCTCACTCTTTGCAGATGATATGATACTTTATGTGGAAAACCCAAAAGACTCCACCCCGAAACTGCTAGAACTCATACAGGAATTCAGTAAAATGGCAGGATATAAAATCAATGCACAGACGTCAGTTGCATTTCTATACACCAACAAGACAAAAGAAAGAGAAATTAAGTATTTGATCTCATTTACAATTGCACCCAAATTGAGATAAGATACCTAGGAATAAATCTAACCAAGAGGCAAAGAATCTGTACTCAGAAAACTATAGAGTACTCATGAAAGAAATTGAGGAAGACACAAAGAAATGGAAAAACATTCCATGCTCATGGATTAGAAGAACAAATATTGTGAAAATGTCTATGCTACATACACATTTAGTGCAATCCCTATCAAAATACCATCCACTTTTTTCAAAGAAATGGAACAAATAATCCTAAAATTTTTATAGAACCAGAAAAGACCCCGATTAGCCAGAGAAACGTTGAAAAAGAAGAGCAAAGCTGGCGGCATCACAATTCCGGACTTCAATCTTGATTACAAAGCTGTAATCATCAAGACAGTATGCTACTGGCACAAAAACAGACACATAGATCGATGGAACAGAATAGAGAGCCCAGAAATGGACCCTCAACTCTATGGTCAACTAATCTTCGACAAAGCAGGAAAGAATGTCCAATGGAAAAAAGACCCAAAGATACAAATGTAGTGATCCAAAGGGGAACGTGCACCCCGATGTTGATAGCAGCAATGTTCACAATAGCCAAACTATGGAAAGAGCCCAGATGCCCATCAACAGATGAATGGATAAAGAAGATGTGGTATAGGGCGCCTGGGTGGCTCAGTTGGTTAAGCGACTGCCTTCGGCTCAGGTCATGATCCTGGAATCCCAGGATCGAGTCCTGCAATCAGGCTCCCTGCTCAGCAGGGAGTCTGCTTCTCCCTCTGACCCTCTTCCCTCTCGTGCTATCTCTCATTCTCTCTCTCTCAAATAAATACATAAAATCTTTAAAAAAAAATAAAAAAAGATGTGGTATATATACAATAGAATATTATGCAGCCATCAAAAAACCAGAAGTCTTGCCATTTGCAACGACATGGATGGAACTAGAGGGTATTATGCTAAGCAAAATAAGTCAGTCAGAGAAACACAAGTATCATATGATCTCACTGATATGAGGAATTTGAGACACAAGACAGAGGATCATAGGGGAAGGGAGGAAAAAATGAAACAGGATGAAACCAGAGAGGGAGACAAACCATAAGAGACTCTTAATCTCAGGAAACAAACTGAGGGTTGCTGGAGTGGTGGGGGGTGGGAGGGATGGGGTGGCTGGGTGATGAACATTGTGGAAGGTATGTGCTATGGTGAGCGCTGTGAATTGTGTAAGACTGATGAATCACAGACCTGTACCTTGGAAACAAATAATACATTATATGTTAAAAAAAAAAAAAGATAGTAGGAAGGGAAAAATGAAGAGGGGGAATCAGAGGGGAAGATGAACCATGAGAGACTATGGACTCTGAGAAACAAACTGAGGGTTCTAGAGGGAAGGGGGGTGGGAGGACGGGTTAGCCCGGTGATGGGTATTAAAGAGGGCACGTTCTGCATGGAGCACTGGGTGTTATGCACAAACAATGAATCATGGAACACTACATCAAAAACTAATGATGTACTGTACGGTGACTAACATAACATAAAAAAATAAATTTTTAAAAAAATAAGTCAAAGAAAGACAAATACCATACGATTTCACTCATATATGGAATCTAAGAAACAAAACAAACATAGGGGGAAGAAAAGAGAGTAAAACAAAGAAACAGACTCTTAACTATAGAGAACAAACTGATGGTTACCAGAGGAGAGGTGGGCAGGGTGATTGGTTAAATGGGTGATGGGGATTAAGCAGGGCACTTGTGATGAGCACAGGGTGTGTTTTTGTTTTTGTTTTTTAAGATTCTATTTATTTATTTGACAGAGAGACACAGTGAGAGAGGGAACACAAGCAGGGGGAGTGGGAGAGAGAGAAGAAGGCTTCCCGCAGAGCAGGGAGCCCGATGCGGGGCTCGATCCCAGGACCCTGGGATCATGACCTGAGCCAAAGGCAGATGCCGCCCAGGCGCCCGAGCACAGGGTGTTGTATGGAAATGTTGAATCACTAAATTATACACCTGAAACTAAATTTATACTGTATGTTAACTAACTGGAATTTAAATAAAAACTTGAAAAGAAAAAAAGAACAAGCCTCCTTTCTTACTGCCGCTGATTGGGTCCATCCTCTTCAGTGCCAACAGTGTAATCTGTCTATGAAAGAATTTTGTCAATACTACAGCTTGCTTTTGCCTATCAAATAATGCCCAAAGTACTTCGGCTTGCAACCAACTTATGACATGTTTGTTACAGCTGTAACAAACATACACTCTTTGTTGATCACTGAAAACATAGCAAAGAATCAAAATGGAGATTTTTTTTTCTATCATCTTTAACACTGGATTAAGCTGCAAATGCACAGAAAAAATTCCTATCAAGCTCTGTAAAGAACTACCTTTGCATAAATAAAAGGATAGTCTTTACATATAAACTATAAGGAAAAGAGTTCTAGTTGAGTAATGTTTTTACAAGTACATTTATTAATATGTAAATAGTAATTAATAGCATCATATTGACCCATTTGCAGAGTTAAATTCCCTTGTGCAAATTCTCTAGAGTTGAATGGAGATATTGGCAAATGGGTAAGAGAAAGCTTTCCTTGATGAAATAATTGCTGTTGTCTCTTTGACTGCCATTTCATTTTGTCAGACAGCTTCTTTTTCTTCTTTTTAAGACAGCTTATTTTTAATTATGTAACAGACAAATATTGTATTTTCCCCAATTAAAAATTTTAGCTTTGCTGCCAGAGAACACTGTGGGGGGTGGGGAACCCTCTTATGTCAGGACATTAAAACTCGAGTAGTTTTTTTCCCGCCTAAAAATTTTCAGTAATTTTTTCCCCAAAGGTCTTTTTCTCTGAAGTGCCATTTAGGATCCACAGGCAGGGAATCTAAGTAGCCACTAGAGGGTGCCAGCCACTCACACAATGACTGAGTCACGGTTCCTCATTTTCCTTTTGAACAATTTCTAGATCAGAAAAGCCAAATGTGCCTAGTAAAAGCCTTAGTAAATAGTTTATGTTCTCTCTCCCTTGTGATTTGTTGTGATATGTACACATGAAACCAGAGATAGCTATGGCCACACCATAGTTCTCCCTATCATAAAAATAGCTTCAGTGGTCTTCATTACAGGGCAAAAGGACCAGATCAGAGTTACATTTCTTTCTCAACTTTTCTTTCCTTGCCCCCTTATCATGTTTTAAAATCAGTTGTGAAGTTTATTATATTCTTTTATTGTATTTTCTGTTGTATTTTTATTGAGTGGCTGTAATTATATTAACTGACTTTAAAGTGGTCGGATTTCTCTTTTCCTTCCTTTCTGTTTCTGTTTTGCTATCTGCCCTTATATATTCCCAAGCATTTTCCCTCTATTTCTTTTTTTCCAAATACTTGACTCCTGAAAGTGATGTTACAATAAATGGGGAAGCCATTCTATACAAAACTCTCAGTAAGAAAAGCCTAACATAGGGGTCCAGGGGAGCCAGGATCTGCCTCCTTGGTCCAAACTTCCCTGGGGTTGGTCTTCCACAGCAGGAGTGGGTGAATGTGGTGCTTCATCAGCAGATAGAAAAGACATCTCTCCAAGTCTTTCTAGAAGAGGAGAGTCAGCAAGATGCATGGTTCTGAAGCATCTGGGAATGTAGTTCACAATAACGTGCAGTGTTAGCTGAACAAGACAAAGTCTGTTACTATTGTACAGATTTGAAAAGATCAAAGAGTCTATAAACTCAAGTGAATATAAGAGTTGCCATATTGGTGAGAGCAAAAATCCATTTAGATCATTTTTCATTCTTGAAATAATGTCACAAAGGAAGTTTTGTGGGAATATATAGTCCCATTTTGTGACCTCCTCAAAATGTCCCTAAAACATCTCTTTGTCTTTATGATCAATCCACTACAGCTCTTCATCTGTGTAATATTTAAATTCTTTTGGTGACTCTTCTATTTCAGCCTGTAAATCCTCTTGAGATTAGAAGCTCCTTGTTTTGATAGTCATTTATTTATTTTTAAAAAGGCATCATTATGCACTTATGTTTTCCAGGAACTGTTTGATGTACGTCCTGAAAATACAAAGATAAAAAGACAGAATCTCTTACCCTTGAAAAGTTTAGCATAGTGGCAAAAGTGGCCTTGTATATAAAGTGTCAGGTAGTAATCTTGTCTTAATTACCTCTTGCAAGGATGCCTCCTTCCTCTAGTATTCTAGAATTTATTGAACAAATTCAAGTAGACCCTACGCCATTTGTAAACCAAATACACCACTCTTGTTATTAAGATGTAAGTTGTTTGTGCGTGTCACGGTTTTTTCTTTTCTGGTTCTTACCTTCAGTCACCCTTCACACATTTTTTTCAGTGCCTACAAGGTGCCAGGCACTGTCCTAGGATACAACTATAACTTTGACATTGCCCCTGACTCTCCACGTTGTTTGTGTCACATCTCCTGTATCCTTAAGCTCTAATACTTCCTCTCCCCTCACTCTCAACTGGTGATCTCACTTTACACTTCATTGAAGGAATAGAAGCCAACGGGCAAGAATTACCTCATCTTCTCACCATCCAATCTACAACCCACCTAACTCTGAATACATGGACTCTCTCTTTTCACAAGGAAGAAGCAGACCCTCTCCTCTCCAGGGCTGTGGATCGCATGCCTGCCAAGCTTTACCCTGGCCATTATCTGCCCCTTTCTGCGTCATACCTTAAGTGTTGTCTGTAAGTAAACTCTCTCTAGAGTCCACATCCTTGCCGGCTTCTGCCCCGACTCTCAGCATCATTTCACGGGGAAGCTTACCAACAATTGTCAGCACTTACTCTCTTCTTTCTCACTTCTCTGTCTCCGTTCAACCCACTGCAATTAGACGTTCATAGAATTTGCTGAAATGAACTTCAAAGCAAATCTCTCACCAGTGACTCCACCTTGCCAAATACAATGTCAATTTTCAGACCTCTCTAATTTGACCACACTGCAGGATTTGGCAGAGATGGCCATTTCCTCCTCCTTAGAACACATTCCATTGTTGGCTTCCATTACTGTATGCTCTCAGTTGTCCTCCTACATCACTGGAATTGCTTCTGGGTCACCTCTTCCGTTACTCTGCCTCTAAACATTAGGCATCCTAGGTCTCTCTTCTAGGACCTCTTTTCTTCTGCAGTTAAAGTCACTTCTCACTTCATAGGTGATTATATCTGGTCTTGTTGCTTTAAATACAATGTATATGCTGATGAATTACAAAATTATGTGTCTAACTCTGATCTCTCCTCAGATCTACACACTTGAATATTCAACTGCTTTCTCTACTTGTATCCCTTAGTGCATCTCAAATGTAAAAAAACAAAAACAGAGTGTTTTCCTATCCCCAGGCTTCTCCAGCTTGGATAAAACATCCCTGGTCACCCAGTCCTTCCTTTTGCCACCCCATCCAGTCCATCAGAGTCCTGTCAGCCCTCCTGCAAACTGGAACCTAATCAAACCTCTGCTTACCACCATACCTGCTACAACCTTTGTCCAAACCACCCTCACCTCTGGTCTAGATGGCAGCAATGGCCATCTGAACATTCTCTATGTTTATCTTCTTGCCCACCGCTAAAGAAGCCAGAGACATTTTAAAAAGAAAATCACAGGACTGCGCTCCCTAAAACCCTCTGATGATTTCCCGTTGCCATTAGAGTAAAATTGTAACTCCTGTCCAAGCCTCTGAGATCTGCATAGATTTCTGGCCTCATCTGTTACCCTTCTCCTCCTCTTCACTGTACTCTGAGCACACAGGCCGGCTTTACAGCCCTCACTGAATGCCAAATGCATTTCTGCCTTAGGATTTGTTCTTCCTATTCCCTATGGTAGAAATACTCTTCCCACGGATCTCTCCCCCAGGCGGACTCCCTCCCATCATTCACTTCCCAGAACTGCCTGTGCATTAAATGTTGGCTCCTCAGATCCCCTCACCACTCTGGCCAAAGTGTGCTCCCACCCACTGCCCACCCCCAAAGTCATTCTATACCCCATTACCCCGTTTTATTTTTTCAGAAAACTTACTATCACCTGAAGGTATTTACTTGTTCACATTTTTTGGTCTCTTTCCTCCCTAGAATGTTAAGGTAAAGGGCATGGCTATCATGTGTCTTACTCAGCCCTGCATCCCCAGTGTTTGGTGTAGAGAGATGTTCAATAAACATTTATTAAATAAATGATATATTGAATGAATGAATGAATGAATGAGAAGACATGAAAGACAGCATAATAACAACCCTCAGTGATATGAACTGTGACAGAGATAACAAACCAAGGAAATGGCCCATGAAGATAAGCAGCTATCCAGTTGCTGGATACTTCTGTATACTTTGAAAGTGTGATTACATTTTTATCGTTCAGATCTTGAATATTTAAAATAGTTAAACTAAACACCTTTCATACAGGAATTCTCGCTTTTTACCCCCTTCACTTTTCAGCTCCAGGTGGTTCTTCCAAATTAAGGCTTATGTCTCATTTCTTACTTTCTTTTCAGGCTTACACAACATGTTCTTCACAAAAACAATAGCAAATTAATAGAATAGAATAGTTATCATATTTTTGAGATGCTATAGTTAAATGATATTTTGGACTTTGCTAAGAGCAGGACAATTGCTTTCAAGATTTCTGTGAAATGCTCTGATAATCAAAATTAATAGGTGTATTTAAAATAAACTATCAAAGAGTATCTTCTATTATGAGCTTTAGGTCTTTAGTTTTTGCACTTTTTTATTGAGGAATAACTGACATACAGTATTATATTAGTTTCAGCAATACAACATAATGATCAGGTAATTGTATATTATGAAACAATCACCACAATATCTAGTCAACATCCATCACCACACATAGTTACAGAATTTTTTTTCTTGTGATGAGAACTTTTAAGATTTACTCTCAGCCGCTTTCAAATATGAAACACGTTATTAACTATAGTCACCGTGCTGTGCTCCATGACTTATTTATTTTATAAATGGGAGTTTTGACTCCTTTACCCATTTTGCCCACTCCTCACCCCCTGCCTCTGGGAAACATCAATCTGTTTTTTGTATCTATGAGCTCGTGTTTTTTGTTTTACAGTTTTGTCGTTTTTTAGATTCCACATAGAAGCGAGATTGTATACTATTTGTCTTTCTCTGTCTGACTTACTTTACCTAGCACAATGCCCGCAAGGTCCATTCATGTTGTTGCAAATGGCAAGATTTTATTCTTTTTTATGTCTGAATAATATTCCATTATATATATATATTTTAATATATATCACAATTTCTTTATCCATTCATCCTTTAATGGACACAAATTGTTTTCGTATCTTGACTCTTATAAATCATGCTGCAGTGAACATGGGGGTACCTATATCTTTTTGAGTTAATGTTTTCATTTTCTTCCAATACATACCCAGAGGTGGGATTCCTAGATTATATGGTAGTTCTATTTTTAATTTTTGAGGAAACTCCCTACTGTCTTTTCCATAGTGGCTGAACCAATTTATATTCCTACCAACAGTGCATAAGGGTTCATTTTTCTCCACATCCTTGCCAACCCTTTTCATTTCTTGTCTTTTTGATCCCAGCCATTCTAACAGGTGGTTTTGATTTGCATTTCACAGATAACTGGTGATGTTGAGCACTTTTTCATGTACCTGTTAGCCATCTGTATGTCTTCTAGAAAATGTCTATTCAGATCCTCTGCTCATTTTTTTTGATCCTCTGCCAATTTTTAAATCGGATTGTTTTTCTGCTATTGAGTTGTAGGAGTTCTTTATATATTTTGCATATTAACCCCTTATCAGATACATGATTTGAAAATATTTTCTCTCATTTCTTAAATTGTCTTTTCATTTTGTTGATGTTTTCCTTTACTGTACAAAACTTTTTTAATTTGATGTAGTCATCTCACTTGTTTTTTTGTTTGTTTTTTTCCGCTTTTGTTGCTTTTGCCTTGGTGTCAAATCCAAAAAATCATCTGTAAGACTGATGTCAGAGATCTTACCGCTTATGTTTTCTTCTAGCAGTTCTATTGTTTCAGGTCTTACATTCAAGCTTTAATCCACTTTGAGTTTATTTTTGTTTATGATGTAAGATAGTGGTCCAGTTCACACTTTTCCATGTGGCTGTCCAGTTTTCCCAACACGATTTATTGAAGAGACTGTTCTTTCCCCACTGTATATTCTTAGCTCCTTTTTCAAAAATTAATTTACCACATATGTGTGGATTTATTTCTGGGCGCTCTATTCTGTTCTATTGATCTGTGTCTGGCTTTGTGCCAATACAGTACTATTTGGATTACTATGGATTCAGGGAGCATGATGCTTTGTTCTTTCTCAAGATTGCTTTGGCTATTTGGGGTCTTTTGTGGTCCCATACAAATTTTAGGATTGTTCTATTTATGTGAAAAATTCCATTGGAAAATTGATAGGGATTTGAGTTGAATGTGTAGACTGATTCAGGTAGTACAGACATTTTAACAATATTAATTCTTCTAATCCTTGAGCATAGAATATCTTTCCATTTATTTGTGTCTCCAATTTCTATCATCAATGTCTCATAGTTCTCAGTGTACAGGTCTTTCCCCTTCTTGGTTAAATTTATTCATCAGTATTTTAATATTTTTGAATCAATTACAAACGAGATTGTTTTCTTAATTTCTCTTTCTGATAATTCATTACCCATATATAAAAATGAAAGAGGTTTCTGTATACTAATTTTGCATCCTGCAAATTTACTGAATTTACTAGTTTTAACAGTTTTTTTGGTAGATTCTTTATGGTTTTCAATGCATAATGTCATCTCATCTTCAAATAGTGACAATTGTACTTTCTTCCTTTCCAATTGAAATGCCTTCTATTTCTTTTTCTTGCCTAATTGCTCTGGCTAGGACTTCCAATACTATATTGAATAAAAACGGCAAGAGTGGGCATTCTTGTCTTGTTCCTGATCTTAGAGGAAAAATTTTCAGCTTTTTACCATTGGGTATGATGTTAGCTGTGGGCTTGTCATATATGGTCTTTATTATGTTGAGGTACCTTTCTACTATATCTACTTTGTTGAGAGGTTTTTTTTTCACCATAAACAGATGTTGAATTTTGTCAAATGCTGTTTCTACATCTATTGAGATGATCACATGATTTTTAATCCTTCATTTTGTTAATGTGGTGTATCACATTGATTGATTTGTTGATGTTGAACCACATTTGCATCCCTGGAATAAATCCCACTTGATTATGATGTATAATCCTTTTAGTGTATTCTTGAATTTGGTTTACCAATATTTTGTTGAGGATTTTGCATCTATGTTCATTAGGGAGATTGGCTGGTAATTTTCTTTCTTTTTTTTTTTTTTCAATTCCAGTTAGCTTATATGTTAATCTAAGTGTTATATTAGGTTCAGGTGTACAATATAGTGATTTAACAATTCCATTCATCACCCGAGGCTCATGACAAGTGTATTTCACAATCTCCATCACCTATTTAACCCATCCCCCAACCCCCTCCCTCCTGGCAACCATCAGTTTGTTCTCTATAACTAAGAGTCTGTTTCAGGGCGCCTGGGTGGGTTAAGTGTCTGCCTTTGGCTCAGGTCATGATCTCAGGGTCCTGGGATCGAGTCCCGCATCATGCTCCCTGTACAGTAGGGAGTCTGCTCCTCCCTCTCCCCCTCCCCCTTCCCCTCCCCTTCCCTCTCCTCCTATCTCCTTCCTCCTTCTCTCCCTCTCCCTTCCCCCTCCCCTCCTTTTCCCTTCCCCCTCCCCCTCCACTTGTGCTCTGTCTCTCGATTTCTCTCTCTCTCCAATAAATAAAATCTTTTTTTTAAAAAAAGAGTGTTTCTTGGTTTGCCTCTCTCTCTCTTTTTCCCTTTTGCTCATTTGTTTTGTTTCTTAAATTCCACATATGAGTGAAATCATATAGTATTTGACTTTTGCTGATGGCCTGCAATTTTCTTGTCTTGTGGTACCCTCATCTAGTTTTAGTATCAGGGTAATGCTGACTTCATAAAATGAGTTTGGAAGTGTTCCTTCCTCTTCTATTTTTTGGAAGAGTTTGAGAAAAATTAATATCAGTTCTTCTTTTTCATTGTTCGGTAGAATTCACCAGGGAAGCTCTCTGATCCTGGACTTTTGTTTGATGAGAGGTTTTTGATCATTGATTAAATCTCCTTACAGTCTGTTCAGATTTTCTATTTCTTCATGATTCAGTGTTGGAAGGTTGTGAGTTTCTATGAATTTATCCATTTCTTCTAGGTTGTCTGATTTGTTGGTGTAAAATTGTTCATTATTATGAACTTTTGGTCTTTGTACTTCTGTGGTTTGTGTTGTAACATCTCTTTCATAAATGATTTCATTTTTTTGAGTACTCTTTTTTCTTTCTTTCTTTTTTTTGTGAATCTAGCTAAAAGTTTTTTGATTTTGTTTAACTTTTTAAAGAACCAGCTCCTAGTTTCATTGATCTGTTCCACTATTTCTCTAGTCTGTATTCCACGTCATCTGGTCTGAACTGTCATTTAAGGCCAATGTTTCCTTATTGCTTTTCTGTCTGGATGATTTATCCATTGATAATGTGGGGTATTAAAGTACCTTACTATTATTGTATTGCTATCTATTTCTCCCTTTAGATCTGTTAATATTTGCTTTATATATTCAGGGCTCCTATACTGGGTGCATAGATATTTACAAATGTTTTATTCCCTTGTTGGATTGACCCTTTTATCATTATGTGATGCTTTCTTTTCCTCTTATTACAGTCTTTGTTTTAAAGTCTATTTTGTCTGATGTAAGTACCCAGCTTTCTTTTGGCTTCCATATACATGAAATATCTTTTCCCATCTCTTCATTTCCAGTCTGTGTGTGTCCTTATATCTGAAGTGAATCTCATGTAGGAAGCATATAGATTGGTCTTGTTTGTTTGTTTGTTTGTTTTTAATTTTTTAGTCAGGTTTATTGAGGCAAAATTTATATAGGGTAAAATTCATCCCTTTTACATATACAGTTCTATGAATTTTGACAAAGGTATATAGTCATGTAACCACCACCATAGTCAAGATATAGAACATTTCCAGAGAGAGAGAGAGAAAGAGAGAGACCAAGAAAAACTGATGGTTACCAGAGTGGAGGTGGGAGGAGGGTGGGTGAAACAAGTGATGGGGATTAAAGAGTACATTTACCATGATGAGCACTGTGTAATATATAGATTTGATGAATCACTATATTGAAACTAATATATCACTGCACATTAAGTATACTAGAATAAAATTTAAAACTTAATTTAAAAAAGATACAGAACATTTCCATCTTCCCAAAGTTTTCCTCACGTCTCTTTTTAATTAGTTACCTTCTTCCATCCCATGTCTACCACTGATTCTGACCCTACAATTTTATCTTTTCCAGAATGGAATCATAATGATTTTTTGACAATGTTTTTGTGGTTATTCATGTTACATGCATGACTAGCCTTTCCTTTTTATTGCCAGGTAGTATTAGAGTCTATGATTATACTATTTGTTTATCTCTTTATATATTTCAGTTCTAGCTGCATTTTGAGGTATTATATCCAGAAATATGGTTTTCTGGAAGACATTTTGGGTTTACTAAATAAACTTTCATTGAGCCTCTATGCCTATGGATTCTAAGGTGACTGTGGGGCAGTTTTATTTAGAAGGAGAAATAACAGAGCAAGTGAAAGAGCAGGGCATGAGCTTTTTATTGTTTTTATAAAGGCCCTACTAGAGGGCAAGTTTTGTTAAGACTGTGAAAACTCTTTGAAACATAAGTACCTACAGTATTTAATTATGGAATTATTTCAGCAAATCTATTTGTTAATTCTCTTTATTGTGTGTGTTCAATTTTATTGATTGTAATGTCCCAATTAAAATCTTAAGATGGGCTAATACAGTAATTAAGAACACATGCTTTAGACCCACAGTAACATGGACTCAATTACTGTGTCAGTTGCTTTTTCAGTGTCGTAGACATTTGTTGTTTTGTCTTTCCAGAACAGCAATCCCTGTTCTAGAAAATGCTCCCTCAAGCTGTGATTCTCATGGAAGCTGCCATCCCTTAGGCAATGACTCCTTGAGTGCTAAATCCTCTTGGTTTCCTATCTTGGCTCTTCTTTTCCCACCACATTTTCGTCTGGACACCAGATCCCTCACCATTTGTTTTGTGACTGATTCAAAAATAGCAGAGTTAGTTTTTTGGGTTTTGTTTTTTTTTAATTCTAGGAACTTTGCTAATCCTTTTAATGCATTATCTCATTTAACTGTCACAACCCCAATGAATCATGATGCAGTGACTCTTCCTATCCCTATTTTTCACAGGAGGAAACGGATGTTTAGAGATGTGTATAAAAGCCACAGGGCTAGTAGGAGGTAGGACCAGCTCCCTTCAAAGCCCTTGCTCACAGTCACAAAATGTGGGTCTCAGAAGCCAAAACCTCACTCCTCACCCAGGACATGTCCAGTGTGGCCTCTGGTCTCCTGTGCTGGGGGTGGGTGGAGGAATATTCAATGTCTTGTTTTACCTCCACTATACTTTACCTTTACGGGCATCATGGATTCCATGAGTCTTGTTAAACACTGGGTAGTTTTCACTACTATTTTTAGATCCTTCAGTGTTTACCAGAGTGCCTCAGCCTTGTTATCATAGCCTTGGAGGGCCTTCAATATGACATTTATCTCTTTCAAAATAGACATCATCACTCTAATCTTACCTGTCTGTGATTTGGGGGTTTCTTAGTTTCCCCTGTTGTAGATGTTTTCTCCAGGTACTTAATGCTTTGTTACTTCTCCTTGGACCTGCAATATTTTTTTCAATGAAACTGGGTTAATTTTTTTTTCATTTTGTTTAGTCTTTTGGATGCTTCTCTTTTTGTATAAACTTAAGTTTGTTGGGACAGACGGCATTAGAAGGTGGGGGCTTTGTGAGGTGATTAGCCCTCATGAATGGGATTAACACTCCTCTAAGAAAGATCCCTTGCTTCTTCCACCATGTAAAGTTAGAGTGAAAAGATGACCATCTATGGGAAGTGGGCCTTCATGGACCGAATCTGCCAGCACCTTGATCTTAGGCTTCCCAGCCTCCAGAACCATGAGAAATAAATTTCTACTGTTTATTATAAACTACTCAATTCATGGTATTTTGTTATAGCTGCCCAAATGGACTAAGACACATACTTATAGCAGTGTCATTCAAACTCTAGGACACAACTCACTAGTGAGTTATGAAATCAATTTAATGGGATGTTACCAGTATTTTTCAAACAGAAAATAGAGGGGATGCCTGGGTGGCTCAGTTGTTAAGCATCTGCCTTTGGCTCAGGTCATGATCCCAGGGTCCTGGGATCAAGCCCCGCATCGGGCTCCCTGCTCTGTGGGAAGCCTGCTTCTCCCTCTCCCACTCCCTCTGCTTGTGTTCCTTCTCTCACTGTGTCTCTCTCTGTCAAATAAATAAAATCTTAAAAAAAAATGGAAAATAGAATTGAAAATATCTGGGTATATTATACATATTAGAGATTAATATAATTTTGTGAAACATTTGTTTCAATTGTGTGTATATGTGTTACAATGTAAAATATATTTCTTACTGTGAGTGATGGTTAAAAGAGTTTGAAAATGGCTCTCTTAAAGAGTCTTCCTCTTTGAAATGTCCTGTTTTATCCTATAGGAAGATCATTTTTTCATTCTTCTTTCTACAGCTCAACTAAACCATAAATAACGGTATTTACTAGATTTCACAATTGTGACAATTACCTAAAAATTGAAGCAGGACACCTGGGTGGCTCACGCGGTTAAGCGTCCAACTCTTGATTTCAGCTCAGGTTATGATCTCAGGGTCCTGAAATCAAGCCCCATGTCAGGCTCCATGCTCAGTGTGGAGTCTTGCTTGTCCCTCTCCCTCTGTTCCTTCTCTCTCTCTCTAACAAATAAAGAAATAAAATCTAAAAAAAAAAAAAGAAAGAATTGAAGCATAGCCTGTAAGTATCCTAGATCTATGTCAATTTATGATGTTAAAAAGCATTTCATCTTAGATGGAAAATTATTGACCAGCTTCTATAAAGTGCTTAAAACATTTCTTATCCCAAAAAGTAGTGCATTCAATTTGCGCCTTGTCCTCAGAGATTTTCCCACTACCAATTCCACATTCCTGGGAGAGTGAATCTAATCAGTCCAGCTTAGGGCAGGTGTAAATCTGGGTCCAATCAGTAATGGCAGAGGTGAAAGTTAAGAGGTCACACGATCTAGTACCAATAAGCAGGAGCTATGGGTCATGTAGGCATTTAAAATCCTGCCTCCCAAATTTGGCATCTGAATACATCTTTTATCAGTGTTCGTTGGGAAACTCTAATGAGGTGTCAAAATTTGGTCATCAGCAATGTTTTAGGACCATTCCATTAAGGAAACTGAAGGGGCACCTGGGTAGCTCGGGTCATGGTTCCGGGTCCTGGGATCAAGCCCCGCATCGGGCTCCCTGCTCCGGGAAGCCTGCTTCTCCCTCTCCCACTCCCCCTGCTTTTTTCCCTCTCTTGCTGTGTTTTTCTCTGTCAAATAAATAAACAAAATCTTTAAAATAAAATAAAAATTCCTTCAGATCTTCACTTACCCAGCAAAATTTAAAAAAAAAAAAAGACCAAACTCTTAACCATTTTGTCTCATATGGTTGTTTTGTTTTGAGTGCCTACCATGTTTTCTTTTGAGTGCCAGGCATTGAGATAGTTACTAAGGATACATTGGACGATGATGTAGACATAGTCTCTCTCCTGATAAAGCTTACTCTCTTCATTTGTGACAAGGACTGTCACTTATGTCCTCCTGGTTTTGTTCTCTTCCTCAATCCTCACTTAGAGGACTTGACTTTTTGCTGAAATTTTTGCAGACCTCGTCCTTAACCATTTTGTGAAGGCTGGGTCAAGGGTGAAAGGAAGAGTCACTCTGTATTTGCCCTGGAGAAAGACGTATCTTTCCTGCTTATCAGAAAACCAAAAGCATTCTTAAGAGCAGCTGAGACAAATATCAAGCATTTTTTTTTTCCTGTAGGAGATCACCAGATTGACCTATGTAATCGTATCTACAGAATTCTCTTCCTGAAACTATTCATTGTCTCACTCAATCCTTAATCTTCTTAGCAAGGTTCTAGTAAGACAAATATTCTGGGTCCAAAAATAATGGCTAGGATAATGGTGTCACTAGTTAAGGAAGTTGTGACTACACAAATGTTTTAGTGACTATTAAAAATGCTCCCTTATGGGACGCCTGGATGGCTCAGTTGGTTGGGCATGTGCCTTCAGCTGGGGTCATGATCTCAGGCTCCTGGAATTGAGAACCCTGCTACTCCTTCTCCCTCAGCCCCACGGCTCATGCACGCTCTCTCTCTCTCTCTCTCTCTCAAATAAATAAATAAATAAATAAAATCTTTAAAAAAAATGCTCACTTATGAGGTGTGCCATGAGGAACTTATTACTATCAATAACTAAACCACATGTGTGAGAGGGAGATTTTAAATTAATTAGAGTGGATTCAGGGTAATTCAAGGTAAGTGCACCATTCAATATCAAATATTTGTGAACATCTCTTAAATATATGCCAGGAATTCTGCTAGACACGGAGAACACAGCCAGACAGTTGAGAAGCCTTGTCTGTGTTCACCATATCTAATTCCTCCCCTCCCATTCTCTTTTAAACCTATTCTAGGAAGGCTTTTCACCTCTACTACCCCTCTGACACCATTTTTGTCCAGGTCACCAGTTACTGACCTTTCCATTGTCAAATCCAATAGTGAGTCCTCGGTCCTCTTCGACCTCATGTACCAGCAGCATTTCATAGTTCTCACTCCCTCCTCCTTGAAATGTTCTTTTCACTTGGCTTCAGAGATATTTCACCCTCTTGGTTTTCTTCCCTAGATGGAGCAGGGCTGTCCCCCAACTCCCGTAAGGCCGCTGTGCCAGGTCGAACAGGTACATGCAAATCACCTGACTGACATGCTGAACAAGCTTAAAAGGGAATTATGGAAGCATCTCTCTTTATGTTTACAGTGCTTTATTAAGGTATAACTTGTAAACAGCAAAATACACAAACCTGATTTTGACAAGTATGTACCAGTGTAACTAATACTCAGATCAAGATATATCACGCCAGAAAGTTCTCTGGTGCCCCTTTCCGCTCACTCCAACCCAAAGGCAACCAATTTTCTACTTTCTTTCATCAATCAGAGATTAGTTTTGCCTATTCTCGAATTTCATATAAAGGGAATAATAGAGTATGTAGTGTTATTGTCATGTGCTTCTTTCACCCACATGGTTTTTAGATTCATTCATATATAAGGAGTTTGTTCCTTTTTATTGCCAAGTAGTGGTCCACTATATGAATATACCACAGTTGTTTGCTCATTCTGTTGATGGACAGCAGGTTGTTTCCTGATATGGGCTACTGTGAATAGAGCTACTAATAACACTTGACTTTTTGCTGAAATCTGTATTTCTCTTGGGGCATATCTCTGGAATGGAATCGCTAGATAATAAGGTAGGTGTATGTCTAAATTTACTTTAAAAACTGCCAATTTTCCAAACCATTTAAACCACTGGCATTGTGTGGTAATTTTGATTGCTCCGCATTCTTGCCAATGCATATGCATGGAGCAAGGCCAGGCCTCCCTCTGCTTTACCACCTGTCCCCTCAGTGCCCCTAGGTCCCCCTGTGAACTCCTGAACTGAAGGGCTGGACAACATTAAAAGGGAATGGTGGAGTCAGTCTTTTAAATATGAGTCATTCTGGTGGGTGTGTATTGGTATCTCATTGCGGTTTCAATTTTAATTTTTCTGATGACAAATGATGTTGAGCAAGCACATTTTCATAAGTTTATTGGCCATTTGAATATCTTCCTTATGAAATAATGGTTTAAGCTTTTTGCCTATAATTATAGTTTTGTTTGACTTAGTATTTTTGACTTGTAGGACTCTTTGAATCCTTCATCAGATATATGTACTGTGAATATTTTTTTCCAGTTTGTAGTCTGTCTTTTTATTTTCTCAGTGACATATTTTGATGAACTGAAATTTTAAATTTTGATGATAATTACTTTTATGTCCTGTATAAGAAAACTTTGTCTATGCCAAGGAGTGAAGTTTTTCCTCTACATTTTCTCTCTTTGAACATTTACAGTTTCAGTTTTCATATTCAGCTTTACAATGTTGACTCAAAAGGCCACCATCAGTCGCTTGGATTGTTACAGAACCTGGACTGGATCGCCCGACGGAAGAACCAAGCAGCACTTGGAGATCTTGGAGGATAGGAGGTTTATTTAACATCGGCGGGCTCAGAGGATAGTGATCACCAAAGGTCTAAGCCCCAGCACAAACAAAGGGGGCAATTTATACATTTCTACTTCTGCATACTTGGCACTTTTGGTGTGCGCACGAAGCAGGGCAGGGAGAAGAACCTGGAAGAGCCCCGGGGCAAGGACTGGGACTCTCTCGCTGGCTCTGTCGGCCATCTTAGGACACAGATTTTCCTTATCAGGATGACTACAGTTGTCAACTCTTCTCCTTGCTTCTATCCTTGCCCTCCTTGCTGCCCCTTCCCAAGGCAGCTGCCATAGTGACCCTTTAAAAACATCATTCAGGGACACCTAGGTGGCTCAGTCAGTTAATCTTCTGCGTTTGGCTCAGGTCATGATCCCAGGGTCCTGGGATCGAGCCCCACGTTGGGCTCCCTCCTTAGGAGGGAGTCTGCTTCTCCTCTGCCTCTCCCCCGGCTTGTGCTGTCTCTCTCTCCCAAATAAATAAATAAAAATCTTTTTTTTTAAAAAAAGAATAATAAAAGCTTGTTTTTAAAACAAAACAAAAAACATCATTCAGATCATGTCATTCCTCTGATCAAAAACTGGTGGCTCCCCATTTCATTCACAGTAAAACCCGAACTCCTCACAGTGGCCTCACACAGACCCTGTGTGACCTGACCCCTTTTTATTTTCCCAAGTATCTTCACTGATTCCATGCTGGCTCACTCTGCGGCAGTCACATTGGCCTCCTTGCCTTTCACAGATTGTGAACACACCAGATAAACCCATGCCTTAGCATTTGCGTTTCCTCTGCCTCAAGGGCTCTTTGCAGATATATAAGTGAAAAATTCCCTCATATCCTTCAAGTCTTTGTTCAATTGTCTCCTTCTCAATGAGGCTAACCTTGAACACTATGCTTCCTGTCTTGGACTTCCGGTTTTTCTAACCTTGCTCTACTTGTCCATAGCACTTAGCACCTCATACATACATGCTGTTCTTGTTTATTTGTTTATGTATTGTCTGTCTCCCTCTGCTATAGTGTAAGCTCCTTGAGGGCAGTGAGTTTGGTCTATTCTATTTGCTGATGTTCACAAGCCCATAAAACATAACCTAGAATGTAGAAGACAATTCATAAATTTTGGATTTATTTGTTTCACTTTTTATGAGTAAGCACCTCAAACATCAGAAGAGCAGAGAAGACAGTATAATAAACCAAAAACTATCAATCATTGGGATTTAACAATTATTAGTATTTTACTATATTTATTTGTTCTAATTTTTGCTAAAGCATTTCAAGTAAATTGTAGATAAGATGGCTGGCTAATCCCTAATGCTTCAATATACATCTCTAAAAAAATAAGGACAGATTTCTATATAATTTCAATGCCATTCTATACCTAATAAAATTAATGATAACTCTCTCTCTTTCTTACTTTCTACATCTAATTAGAAATCAAATCTGGGGCGCCTGGGTGGCTCAGTTGGTTAAGCGACTGCCTTCGGCTCAGGTCATGATCCTGGAGTCCCGGGATCGAGTCCCGCATCGGGCTCCCTGCTCGGCAGGGAGTCTGCTTCTCCCTCTGACCCTCTTCCCTCTCGTGCTCTCTATCTCTCATTCTCTCCCTCTCAGATAAATAAATAAAATCTTTAAAAAAAAATAGAAATCAAATCTGCCTCCTCGTATTTGGTATCTTATTCCCATGTGTATTATTTCTGTTTTAGACTACTGCAATAATAATAATTATTATTATAATTGTGATTTATTATATTAATAAAGATACCTTATTGTGTATCTGTGCTGCTTGGAATTCTTTATTAACTCATTAAATCCCAGCTGGTCTTCTTAACACCTTAGAAAGTGAGCATGCCTTGTGATGTGCATATTATATCCTAATCTTACACATCTCTGTTCCAAATATCCCCAGCTTTATCTTATTTTTTCTTGCTTTTTCCCTGTTAATCTGTTACATTATGGCCCCTACTGAACCACATCTCCCAGTGTTCACACACATGTATAGCCCCTTGCCCTTAAACTGGATTAAACCTGTGACTTGCTTCAACCAACATCATGTGGCAAAAGTGACACTGTGCCAGTTCCAGGCCTCAACTTTAAGGAGACCCAGCAGCATCCATTTTGGCTACTGGGAGTCTTGAACCACCATGTAAGAAGTCTGGCGACCTTGCTGCAGAGACCACATGGAAAGAAGCTGCACAGAGAGGCCATGTTGAAAGGAAGAGGCCATGAAATTACATGGAAAGAGAGAAAGAAACCAGCTCAGCTGTCTCAGCTGAGCCCGGCATTGATTATGCAATCATGAGAAAATTAATGAGTTAACTAATTAAGTAAAAGAGAAATAACAAAATGGCCTCATCCTGGAACACCCTCACCAAGACCTTCCTCTTGCTTTAGGCAGTGTTTCTCAAAGTCTGGCCTGAAGCCCACATGTATCAGAATGACGTGGGGTGTTTATTTGAAAAGGAAATTTTTGACCCAACCCCAGAATCTCTTGGGCAAGACAGGGGAATCAGCATCTTAAATAACACTTCCCCACTTTATTCACAGACACAATAAAGTCTAAGCTTAAAGGTTTTTTCCTGCCTGTTCTCCACGCTGTTCTAAGCCTACCCTCTTTTTTTAACAATCTACTGCTCTACTCTCAGGAGTTTGAACATGCTGGTTGCTCAAATGCTCGACCAGCATTCTAGGTCAAATAATTTCTCAAGGTTGGTGTTTTCCTCTCATCTATCCAACGTGGTTCTGCCTGGTTCACTCACACTGCACCCATCTTGTCTTCAGGATCCCTCCTGGTTTGTTTTGAGTTGCTTCTCATATTCCAGCTGAAGAAATTTATGCCTTTGAAGACCTGAAGTCCTTGGCTCTGCAAACTGGTTCTGATTCCCATCTTATTTCTCAGCCAGCCCCATCAACTCTCCTCGTCCTTAAAAATTCATGATGAGAGTGTTTAAACATATTTCAATACATAGTTAAATATAGAAAAATATACAGTGGCTTTGTCAATGAGGAGTTGACATTAGTGAACTCAGTGAGATCACTTGCAGGGGTGTGGTGAAGACAAAAGCCAGATTTTGCAGTAGGTTGAAAAATGGCAGCTAGAGGTTAATGAATATTTTTATGAAGATAGGAAAGACTAAGCATCTTACACATGGAGGAGAAAGAAGCAGTAAGGAAGAAAAAGTTAACACAATAATGTGTGTGTTGAGAAGGGTGATCCAGAAGGGATGGGAATTGATTATAAAATAAGGTCCCAGAGAAAGAGGGAAGGTGTTACAGTTTTCTATTGCTACAAAACAATTATCTCAACTATTTTATTATATCTCATGATTTGCGGGTCAGGGATTCAGGCAGAGCTCAGCTGGGCAGTTCTTTTTGCCTTGCATAATGTCATATGAGGTTATTTGCCAGATCTGCTGGTGGATGGGTTAGTCTGAAAGGTCGAAGATGACTTCATTCACATGTCCAATGCCTTGGAAGGAGTGCCTAGAAGGCTGGACTCAGCTAAGAATATCAACCACAAGGCACCTACAGTGGCCTTTCCCAGAGCAGTCTCAGGGTGATTGGCCTTCTTACATGATAGCTCAGGCTTCCAAAAAGACTTTTCCAAATGTCCTGGACAGAAGCTGCATGACTTTTTATGACCTAGTCTTTTTAGTTTTTTAAGATTTATTTATTTATTTGAGGGAGATTGGGGGGGTGGGCAGAAGGAGAGGGAGAGAGAGAAGCTCAAGTAGACTCCCTGCTGAGCATGGAGCCCGACATGGGGCTTGATCTCATGGCCTTGAGATCATGACCTGAGCTGAAACCAAGAGTTGGATGCTTAACTGCCTGAGCCACCCCGGTGCCTCATAACCTAGTCTTTTAAGTGCCAAAATCACTTCTGATTAATTTTATTGGTCAAACAAGTCACTATCCTTAGAGACTCAGCCCAGATTCAGGGGAGGGGAATTAGATTGCACTTCTTTGTGGTTCAAAGAACTTACAGCCATTTTAAAACTGCTACAAAACGAGTGAGTTGGATAAAATCAGAGAACACATAAAAGACTTGCCTTGGATATGAAGAGAGGCCACCTCTACTAGACTTCTAAATGTTGGAGTATCCAGAGCTCTGACCCCAGCTCTCTCTACATACTGGGTCCTTAGGTGATTTCATCTAGTCTTGTTGCTTCAAAGACCTTTGTATACTGATAACTTTCAAGTTTATACCTCTAGACCCAAAACTCTCACCTAAGTCCAGATGTGTATATCCAACTCCTTATTTAACATATCCACTAGGATGTCTAATAAGCATCTCAAATTTAACATGGCCAAAACAAAGCTATTGATTTCTACCCCACCCAAGTCTGCTTTCTCCAGCTTTCCTCATCTTAATAAATAATACAAATATATACTAAGTTGCTCAGGACGCATACCTAGAAGCCCTACTCGGCTCTTCTCTTTTCCTTACGCAGCATACTCAGTCCATCAGTATCTACTACAAATTCATCAATAGGTCCTATTGGCTCCAACTTCCAAAATATATCCTGAACCCAGCCACTTCTCTCCATTTCTACTCTTTTTAAGTCAATGCCATCATCACTTCTCACTGGTCTCTCTGTTCCACTCTTGATCCCCCATTGTCCCTCCATCCACATAGCAGCCAGAGTAATCTCTATAAGGTGTAAACCAAATACAGTTGACCCTTGAAGACCATTGTCATTAGGGGCCCTCACCCTTTGTGCAGCTGAAAATCTATATATAATTTTTGACTCCTCTAAACTTAACTGCTAATAGCCTATTGTTGACCCTAAGCCTTGCTGATAATATACACAATTAACACATATTTTGTATGTTATGCATATTATATACTGTATTCTTACAATAAGTAAGCTAGAGAGGAGAAAGTGCTAGTCAGAAAATATAAAAAAGAAAATACATTTACAGTATCCTACTGTAAAAACTCCATGTATAAGTGGACCCACGCAGTTCAAACCTGTGTTGGTCAAGGTCATCCATAATACGATTTCCCTCTTTAAAACCCTCTAAAGACTTCCCATTGCAATCAGGACAACCTACAAACTTATCATCAGGATCCATGAGGCCCCCCCCAATCTTGTTCCATCTTCCTCTGCTCTGGTGTCCACCCTTCCCCTTGTTCCCATTGATCTTCTTTCTGTTCCATGAACACATAAGGCTTTTTTCTGGCTCAGGCTGTCCACCTGTTGCTCATTCTGCTTGGAGAACTCCTCTGCATCTTCATGTGGTTTCTCCTTTTTATCATTTAGGTGGTAATAAGTGACTCAAATGTCACTTTCTCAGAGAGGCCTTCCCTGACCACTGTAGCCAAAGTAGTACCACACCTCCCCAGTCCCCTGTGGCTCAGTATCCTGTGTACCTTCTTCGTAACATTTATCAGTGCCTGAAGTTCTTATTCATTTCTTCTTAATAGGTTTATTGCCTGTCCTCCCTCACTAGAACATTAACTAGAAACATAAATAGGGGGCGCTATTACTGTCTGTTTTATTCACAGCTGATTTTCCAGTACTCAGAACACTGTAGGTCCCCAAATAGATATACAGTGAATGTTCATTTAAATTGGTTATTTCTTGGGGCACCTGGGTGGCTCAATCGGTTAAGCATCTGCCTTCAGCTCAGGTCAAGATCCTGGATTCCAGAGATCCAGCCCCCATCGCATTGGGCTCCCTGCTCAGCAGGGAGTCTGCTTCTCCCCCTCCCTCTGCTCCCCACCCCCCGCTCCTGTTCTCTCTCTCAAATAAAAAAATAAAATCTTTAAAAAAATAAATTGGTTATTTCTTTATTCTGCAAGCAGGTTGAGAGAAGTGGGGGGAGAAAGGAAAACTTTCTTTCCTCTGTAACATGGGACATAAAATATTTGGCTGTTAGAAACAGGTCGGGCAGGGATTTCAGAAGGGAAATGAATCATTTTAGACTCTTCTCTCACTATTCAAACGTAGTATTTTTTATTTTTATTTTTTAAAAGATTTTATTTTTTAAGTAATCTCTACACACAATGTGGGGCTCAAACCCACAACCCTGAGATCAAAAGTCACAGGGTTCTCAGACTGAGCCAGCCAGGTGCCCCTCAAATGTAGTGTTTCTTCTTTTTTGAAATCAGTAGTTGAAAGTTCTGTTGTTTCAATTCTAATGAACATTTCTTTAAAACTAATTCTATGGAGAAAAGAATTTGATTTTTTACCCTTTAAGACAGCACTGGCTTTCAAAAACACCAATCCCACATCTTTTACAATTCTGGCCTAGAACTGATTTCCTTTAATCCATTGTTTTTGTTTTGCTTTTGTTTCTGTTTTTGTTTTCCTTCCTCTCTTTACAGGAACTGCTATATCTGGTCCTGACAACAGAAGATCAAACTCAGGGTCAATGCTTTCTTTTCCTTATGGCCTTTCATTATAGCCTTAAGTGATTCCATTCATGCACCCAAACCCACACTTCTATCTCTGTTTCTTGTCAATAAAGTCTAGGTGTTTTGCAAGAATTAAATTCATAGTTTAATATGCTTCTATCTGTCCTTCCCATCAGCAGTCTATATCTTTTGCAAGAATTAAATATGTGCTTGTCAGGGGCACCTGGGTGGTTCAGTCCGTTGATTTCACTTAGATCATGATTTCAGAGTCGTGTGTCTGGCTCCCTGCTCAGCGTGGAGTCTGCTTGTCCCTCTCCCTCTGCTCCTACCCCCACTCGTGCGTGCTCACTCTCTCTCTCTAATAAATAAAATCTCTTAAAATAAATAGATAAATATGTGTTTGTAATTTTCTATATTTGAACAAGAAGTTCTATTCGAGGTATATCTGGGCTGCTAAATTTATTTTCTTACTCAACTTTTTAATGATGTTTCCTTAAAATGGCTTTTATGACACTTTTTCATTAGTTCATTTTTTTTCTTTAATTTGACAGAGAGAGACACAGCGAGAGAGGGAACACAAGCAGAGGGAGTGGGAGAGGGAGAAGAAGGCTTCCGTGGAGCAGGGAGCTCAATGCAGGGCTCGATCCCAGGACCCTGGGATCATGACCTGAGCCGAAGGCAGACGCTTAATGACTGAGACACCCAGGTGCCCCTCATTAGTTCATTTTTGTTGGCTCCCATATCCCACTCCTCTAGAATGTTGTGGTGAACTAGAGCTGAATTTATGAAGGTGATGAAAAGAGTAATTAAACAAAGAACTACTTCTGACAGATGAAAGCACTGTTCATTATTTTCCTTAGAGAAATGCACATCCATACACAGCACTACAGCTTTTGGAAACCAGATCAACCTGCTGGACATGCTGAACTAGTTCTAGACTCTTCCCCAAGTGGAAAGCAACACGTGTGATTCATTTCTGAGACCTTTCAGAAAGCCAAATGTGTTCCATGTGATATCGCATGTCAATTACTTCATTCTGGTTTGTGAATTCCTTGCCTTTCTGTGGTTCACGACTGTGGCTAAAAAACCAGAACAGACACAGACGCACACCAGCCAGCGGCCAGGCGCCCTGCAGGGCCCTCACAGGGTGCCTTGCACCTAGCCCAGACAAGGACTTTCAGGAACAAGGCTCTACTCATCTCTGTGTCTCCAGACCAAGAGCTCTAAGAAATGAAACATTGCCCAAACCTCTTTTAGCCTCTGCCTGATCTGGAATCTTGATTAGGGAAAGCTTATTTTTAGAGTTGTCCACATTTGGTCAACCACACGTGCAGGAGGAAAGAACACAAAATCACTCTGCATGCGGGTCTGTGATTGTTCTCTCTTGCTGAACAGCAGGTGGGGGCTGGGACTTTCCCTGATCTACTTCCTTACCTCCAAGCAGATCTGGATGTAAACTATCCTAGACTAAATAAATTATAGTTTAACTAATTCTTGCGAATCTCCAAAGAAGATTCCGTGGCTTGTAGCAATTCTTACTCCAACTCGCCAAATGTAACCTTCATTTTCCCAGGCCATACTTGGGGTCTTTTGAGTATGTTGATGACAAGATGGGTGGTATTTGGTTCCAAGTTCCCACTCTGGTGTTCTTATAAGGACACCCGACTTCGTCTCATTTTCTTGGCCCTCAAGTGGTCTCTCAGGCCCTGGGAGCTTTTTCCTTGCTGTTCCAGGATCAGTCTCCTGCCAAGGCTGCAGCCAGAACTCTGCCAGTCTTTCCCTACTCCTGCTGGGGCTCCGCTTAAATCTGATGGGGGAGGGGTGGGGACTCCTACCCCCTTCCTTCTGGTGATTAATGCAGATCTTTCAGCGCAAAACTAGCCCTCGGGCTAATGCAGTTTAAGCCCCTCAGAGGCAGCCTTCTTTTCAGACTCACTGTTCTTTTTGTTAAGGACTTGAAACAAGTTTTCTCAGACACTAGGCCAGAAAAGCATTAATTTGTGTCATAATAAGCAATTCACAGGCAGACAGCTACATCTCTTGGGTTCCTGATGAATCTTAAGAAGAATTTCCTGCCTTCTGAAGCAACCCCAACCCTTTCCCCCCAAAGATTGTTAGAAAAGATCTCTTTCCTCTTATTTGGTTTAGGAAATAGAACGAGGGTATTTTGGGGACTGGCCATCAATCCCAAATTCTTGTATCGTTTCCTCCAGAAGGCTTTGAGGCTTTGAGACCTTCATGCAAATAATACTCTCTTACTCTGATATCTTAGACTTTACCGAGTGAACTTATAAATTACACATCTTTCTATCCCCCTATTTGACCAAGGTGGGCCTTGTCTATACAGCATCTCCAACACTTTCCAAGTGTAATGGAATTCCCAGGGAGCTACGGTATATGCCTCTGCCTCATTCCGCACAGTGATACTTGGCACCAGCTTCTCCTTTCCACTAGTTTCAACTTACTCCAGTCCTTCCATCCTCCAAGCAACTCCTACACATCATGATTACAAAGCTCTGAGATATTAAAAAGAGCCACCGCCACGTCACTGTACACACACACACACACACACACACACACACACACACACACAGGTTTTGAGCTCTTGGATTTAAATTATTCCAAAGATGGAAAAATGTTTGCATGTTTGCTTTGGAAACAAAATAGGCAACATTTTCAAGTCAATGTTCAGAACTACTTTCCTATTGTCTGTTAATTGCAAACAAAACAGGCTTTTAGCGTTTGCCACCACCATAATCCAAGCCACCATCATCTCTTGCCTGGACTCCTAAAACAATTCCCCTACTTCCGCTGGTTCCCCCTCCAACATTCTCCACACAATCTCCAGTGTTGTTTTAAAATCAGGTCCTGTCACTTCCTTGTTTAAATCCCTTTGATGCTGCCTATTTGACAAAGAATAGAATCCAAACTCCATACTCTAGCCTCCAGGGCCCTGATGGGCCTACCTCTCCAAACACATCTCCTGCACTCCCCATCCCCCCACCGGCCCCACTCTGCTCCAGTCATACAATCCTCTCTCCCTTCCAATGCCCCCCAACAAGCTCCTTCCTGAATTAGGACCTTGTACTTGCAGCTCCACTGTCTGGAAAGGCTATTTTCCTGGTTCAGTCCATAGCTGGCTCCTTCTCACTCTTTAGGTTTCAGATTAAATGTCACCTTCCCGGATGGGCCTTCCTTGCCCATCCTATTATGATAATGATAATTATTATATTGCTACTACTTCTATGGTCATAGTAGCCGTAGTGTGATTAACACTGACAATAGATAAGAAGAATAGTAGGTCATCCCTCTTATTCTCTATCATTGACCTTTGTTATTTCCTTCAAGACTTTCTTGTCCTGGGCGCCTGGGTGGCTCAGTTGGTTAAGCGACTGCCTTCGGCTCAGGTCATGATCCTGGAGTCCCGGGATCGAGTCCCACATCGGGCTCCCTGCTCAGCGGGGAGTCTGCTTCTCCTTCTCACCCTCCTCCCTCTCGTGCTCTCTGTCTCTCATTCTCTCTCTCAAATAAATAAATAAAATCTTTAAAAAAAAAAAAAAAGACTTTCTTGTCCTTCATGACTTTCTATTTGTTTGTTGGCTTCTCAACAGGATCAGCATTGTTTGCCTTGTTCACTGCTAGGTCCCTATCTCCTGGTAGAGTGACCGGCAAATATACTAGGCAATTAGTAAATACTTGTTGAAGCAATGAAGTTTGAGGATTAGAAAGTAATTTAGAAGTCATTTTAACCCATCTAGTCCCTAACCCTAGTCCAGGGCTTTATTTTCAGCCCTCTGTTATGCAGAGGTTACTTTAATTGTGGTGTTTACGCTGGTGGAGAACAAAGAGAGAACAACAGGGAGGAGCTGTTTCCCTTTCCCTAATTGATTTTACCTTACTTGTTCTGACATCAGCTTGGTGCTTTTCACTACATAGACAAATAGTTGTTTGAGTCATTTAGTCTTAGCCAAACAGCTAATCATATGGCCACTCCTTGTGTGTGGGGGGGGGTTGTTATACTCGAATGGGTCCTAGACTAATTGTCATCTAGTTGTTCACGGAATCTTATTTTTTTTTTTTTAAAGATTTTATTTATTTATTTGAGAGAGACTGAGAGATAGAGAGCACGAGAGGGAAGAGGGTCAGAGGGAGAAGCAGACTCCCTGCTGAGCAGGGAGCCCGATGTGGGACTCGATCCCGGGACTCCAGGATCATGACCTGAGCCGAAGGCAGTCGCTTAACCAACTGAGCCACCCAGGCGCCCTGTTCACGGAATCTTAAAGAGTTTGTCTATTAAAAAAAAATATCTCGGGGCGCCTGGGTGGCTCAGTCGTTGGGCGTCTGCCTTCGGCTTAGGTCATGATCCCAGGGTCCCTGGATCGACCCCACATCCGGCTCCCTGCTCCGCGGGAAGCCTGCTTCTCCCTCTCCCATTCCCCCTGCTTGTGTTCCCTTTCTCACTGTGTCTCTCTCTGTCAAATAAATAAAATCTTAAAAAAATTAAATAAATACTAAGAACAAATAATGCATTAAAAAAATAAAATAAAAAAATATCTCTAATTAACCCTTAATGAAGTATTTTCCAAACCATGGGCTTAGACTCAATAGTGAGTAATGATACCTGTTTATTACATCACAACTGGCACTTGAAAAATAAAATAAAAAATACAGGAGTGTTGGGGCGTCTGGGTGGCTCAGTCGTTAAGCTTCTGCCTTCAGCTCAGGTCATGGTCCCAGGGTCTTGGGATCGAGCCCCGCATCGGGCTCCCCGCTCTGTGGGAGGCCTGCTTCTCCCTCTCCCACTGCCCCTGCTTGTGTTCCCTCTCTCACTGTCTCTCTCTTATTTTCTTCTGTATTCCTATATCAGCATAACTTTGGCTTAACAGCTTAACAGATTATGGCCAAAATGGCCAGAAATCTGGTAAGAGTTGGATTGGAAGTAACAGATTATGACCAAAATGGCCAGAAATCTGGTAAGAGTTGGGTTGGAAGGGAAATGAATGAAGAGGCTCAGGAGTTAGGCCCCAAAAGAACATTGTGAGTTCTCCTTTTTGTGCCAGTTTTCTTCTGATGGCTTCTCCTTTTACAAAGAAGCAGGAAGCCAGATCATCCACTGAGAATGAGGATGGAGGTTAGAGGAGAGGAGAAAGCAGGAAGCAGTGGGACCATGAATGCATTAAAGAAACATAACATGCTTATGGGCGGCACTAAGGGATGGGTATTTAAAGTGGGTCTAGGGGCGCCTGAGTGGCTCAGTCAGTTAGGCTTCTGACTCTTGGTTTTGGCTCAGGTCATGATCTCAGGGTTGTGAGATCCAGCTCTGTGTCAGGCTCTGCACCAGTGGGGAGTCTGCTTGGATTCTCTCTCTCCCTCTGTCCCCCCACCCCATCCCCACTCTCTTTCTCTCTCAAATAAATAAATAAATCTTTAAAAAAATTAAAGTGGGTCTAGCGAGGCAGTACATGTTCAGCTGGGGGATGCAAGCATGAGGCAGAGAGTTGAATGTAACCATGGATGAAAGATAAGTTTTGTTTAGGGAGATTGAATAGCATAAACAAAGTTTGAGTGCCTAGAATTACATGATGTGTAAATATACCCAAAAAAAAAAAAAAAAAAGCTTCTAGGAACCAATAGCAATTCATTTGACTCCAATGTCCACCCAGAAAGCTGAGAAACAGCCTGGCACTCTCTTCCTGCAAGTGAAACAGGTAGCACCCCACAATGAATTAAAGAGGCTTACTGGAGGTCTCCCCAGGTCTTCTGACTTAGCTGTGAATCTCCACTACAAGGATCATTCCGGTATCTAATTGAGCCCCCTGTTTTCATGTTTTACAATGTCAGGAGGGCCTTTTATTACCACAATGGCCAGAAGTAGCTGAAAAAGACAGTTCCCACTATGAAGTGAGAACTATAAACAGTTCACTAGACATTTAATTTCAGCAAAATTCCAGAATATGTCAACAAACCATAATTAATATTCAGTGGGGGATTTCTATTTCTCTGCAGTGAGAAGGCAGTAAAGCTACGGATTTATCTCTAGTCTAATATGATGTTTTCTTTTCTTGCATTAATCAAATCCAGACTCAATTAATCCTCTTCTGTGTAAACCCCTGTTTTTATCTTAAGACATCCCACCTTAAGATATGTACCTTGTTGAATCTGAGTCTTTATAACCATCTACAAAAAATGCTCAGTCTCTACTTCGTATTCATTTACAATAACTTTTGTCTTTCATTCAACAAATCTTTATCAAACGTATGTTATATGACCAGACCATATCTGGCCCTGGAGATGAAAAGTAAACCGGGTAAAATTGTCTCAGCCCTTCCAGAGCTTTCTCTCTTAAATAAGCAGTCACAGTGGGTTGTGCTAGGTGCTTAGAAAAAATGAAATATAGAGTTGTCAGATAAAATACAGATGTTCAGTTAAATTTGAATTTCAGAGAGATAATAATGTATTAGTATAAGTATATCCCATATAATCTGCAACCCTATAGAAGTTCAGGACAGAAGTTTTTAACCTAGTCTAAGGGGATGAGAAAATGCTTCCTGAAGAAAGGGACATTTAAACTGAAACCTAAATTGTATTTTATGTACCAAGTCCTTATCAGTGCTAAAGTAGAATCCATTTCTCTCTGCAAAATGCCTTGCCAATTCTTGGGGTATGGCCATTGTCTCTCTCTCTCTCCAAAGTGTTTTTCCCATAATGTGAGGAGAAGGTCTTTTAAACTCTTCTCTTTTATGTAAAAACAACAACTTTCAAATTGGAGTCTAAGTTGAAAATTCTTTGTCCTCATTTGACAGAAAATGGCTGCCCTGTAACTTCCTGACTATTAAGTACTCTTCTGGGTTACAGTGGCTCAAGGTCTTAAGGTTTTATCACTTATGCTCATATCCATTTAGTAAACACAACCTATTTATTGGTGGTATAATTTTCAAAATGAATTATTTATGTGTATTCTTCAAATAGAGTACTTTTTGGATTTAAATAAAGAGGACTTTAAAAATATATATATATATTTTGGGAAAAAAATATATATAGGGGAGCCTGCGTGGCTCAGTCAGTTGAGCGTCTGATTCTTGATTTCAGCTCAGGTCATTATATCAGGTCATGAGATCGAGCCCAGCATCAGTCTCCACGCTGGGTGTGGAGTCTGCTTAGGATTCTCTCTCTCTCTCAAAAAAAAACCCAAAAGGGGCGCCTGGGTGGCTCAGATGGTTAAGCGTCTGCCTTTGGCTCAGGTCATGATCCCAGGGTCCTGGGATCGGGCCCCGCATCAGGCTCCCTGCAGGGAGTCCGCTTCTCTCTCTCTCCCTCTACTGTTCCCCCTGCTTGTACTCTCTCTCTCTCTCTCTCTGTCAAATAAATAAGTAAAATCTTAAAAAAAAAGATAAAGGAGAACAAGAACAAAACTAAAATTTATTAAAAAAAAAAAGGATGCTTCTCTCTCTCCCTCTCCCTCTGCCTCTCCCCACCCCTGCTCTCTCTCTCTTTCTCTCTCTCTCTCTCTCTCAATAAATAAATAAATAAAATATATATGTGTGTGTATAGACACACACACATTTTTTTTTAAAGATTTTATTTATTTATTTGACAGAGAGAGAGACACAGAGAGAGGGAACACAAGCAGGGGGAGTGGGAGAGGGAGAAGCAGGCTTCCCGCTGAGCAGGGAGCCGGATGCGGGGCTCGATCCCAGGACTGAGCCGAAGGCAGATGCTTAACAACTGAGTCACCCAGGTACCCCTTTACACACACTATTTATACTAGAAATGCTATCCCAGGTTTTTCCTGACCTGAGTCTCTTCTGGCATTCTTTATCTGTCTTCAGGGCTATTTCTGACTAATGTGCAGTGTAAGAATATTGGCTGTTTCTGGGGAAAATAACAAGCAAACCAACTCTTACTACTTCCCAATAAGTGGTACTGAAAATACTAGAATATACTTCTATGTTTTTCAGTGACTAGAATATTTCAATCAGCCCATTTATAAGCATTCAAACTTGTTCACCACCAAATCAGTTGGGCAAGATGTGAAGGTGGTGAAATCAATTCTTTTTTTTTTTAAAGATTTTATTTATTTATTTGAGAGAGGGAGAATGAGAGATAGAGAACACGAGAGGGAAGAAGGTCAGAGGGAGAAGCAGACTCCCTGATGAGCAGGGAGCCGGATGTGGGACCCGATCCCGGGACTCCAGGATCATGACCTGAGCCGAAGGCAGTCGCTTAACCAACTGAGCCACCCAGGCGCCCCTGAAATCAATTCTTTTGAATAAACTCAATCATTGTCACCTGTAGAAAAGGTAACTTTATATTTTTAGGGAAAGTTGTCACAGACCAAAAAAAAAAAAAAAATTACCAATACCTCTCTCAGTTCCCTTTTAGTCTGATCTTCAAGATCAAGACATGCATCAAGAAGGCCCATCTGTGTAACTGCAGACCATCATATCCCTGGCTGCCCCTCAGCTCATTTGCTTTCCCTAAGGGAGGAGATCAGTCCTGCCAGGATCCACAAGATCTACAGCATGGCCCTTGTGTAATGGACACATTTTGGAACATCTTGGTGGCTCACAATGAACCTTTAACTTGTCCCTCACCCATGGCCCTGAAACTAAGTTCTTAACCACTGGATCATGAGATTTGCAACTTCCATATCTTTTACTTAAAAGGAAACTGCTTGCCCTCCAGGGCTTCTCTTGCTCCCTTCCCCCAGGCTGAAACTCAACCCTACCTTAGACATGTAAATGAGGACAACACTCTAGGGGATGGCAGAGCAAAAACACTGAAGGACCTTGGGACCCTGCATGACTTCTTGGAGCAGAAACCCATCCCTTTAGTAGCCTGGAGCGCTCACCTCCAATTTGTTACACGAGTGTCTCTTTCCTACAAAAATCTCAGCCTGTATCTTTTTTTTTTTTAAGATTTTGTTTATTCATTTGAGAGAGAGAGAGAGAGAGAGACAGAGTACAAACAGGGGGACAGGCAGAGGGAGAGCGGAAGCAGGCTCCCCATTGAGCAGGCATGATCCCAGGACCTGTAGATCATGACCTGAGCTGAAGGCATATGCCCAACCATCTGAGCCACCCAGGCACCCCTTAGCCTGTATCTCAATAGCATAGAGGGGGTTAATACATTTTTATTAGTAATAGTCAGACACATTGGAATACTAATCAATTTTCTACAATTAGCAGGTTATGTATGACTATTATCTGTAACAGCCCTACTTACACGTTTCAGTATTTCATTTTTTTAAATTTAGTTTTAAAAGATTTTATTTATTTATTTATTTGAGAGAGAGAATGAGAGAGAGAGAGAGAGAGCATGAGAGAGGGGAGGGTCAGAGGGAGAAGCAGACTCCCCGCTGAGCAGGGAGGCTGATGTGGGACTCAATCCCGGGACTCCAGGATCATGACCTGAGCCGAAGGCAGTCGCTTAACCAACTGAGCCACCCAGGCGCCCTCAGTATTTCATTTTTAAATAAGGATTATTTATATCTGCTTTAAGAAAAATTTCAGTTATTACAAAAGTGCATCAGGTTTTAGTGCCAATCACTCTACCCTTCATTTTCACAAGGTTTCTTCAGTGTTATGCATAGCGTGCCTTTCCTTACAGCGAGCTACTGAATTTCCGGTATATTATTGACCTAAGCAGATTTAAGCATATACTGTGGAGTTCCTTGTTTATTTCCAAGTATGAACTCACTGTTGATTATCTATAAATATTTTGTAGAATTACAGGTTAGACTTCTAGAGAATTAAGTTAGTTGTACAATCCACAATGGACTGTAGTGACCATATTCTAATTTTTATAAAAGTAACTCCCTTGCTCTTGCACTGGCCAGATGTTAACTACTTCTCTCCTGTGGAAGCTTGTGGAAGTGTGTAACATATTACACTGATGCTCTATCATCACGCATTTGTTGGATTACATATGAGAACTTCTAGATTATATATGGGGGCTTCTAGAAATAAAGTGAACATTAAGGCGATTCATGCAAACTATTCCTAAAGAGATGTTTAATATTTTCTTTGCTCATTAAGTAAACATCAAATCACTCTGTGATTAACACCTTCTTTGCTCCCTTTCTCTCAAGGATCTGTGCTGTCTACTGCCCATGTCTGAAAACAGTTGCTTCATTTATTTTATCCAGTTTTATGGTTATTTACCGTGGGAAGGTGAATCCTTTATTCTGTTGTGGCTGAACCAAGACATCACTAAGAAATTTTGAATCCTCCTTTTCTACCTTAATGCCATATGATGAAGATTGTCTTATATTAAGTAAACATTCAGGAATCAACATAGTCCTAAGAACTGGGTTATATCATTGGCCGTTCTTCAATTGTAGTTCACTGATCCTTCACCATGAAGGTAACCATGATTCTCTCCATTTTTCCATTCTCCTCCCTCATCTGCTGCTGCTTCTAACTCCCTTTTCATGTCTTCTGTACTGCAGAGCTTCTGCTTCTCATTACTTTGGTCCCCTGAAGGCTTATAACAGTCTCTCTCTAAGAATCTTTTCCACTCCCACTTCTGCTCCTCCTACCAACTACTAACCTGCCCTCTGTATCTCACACTGGAACTCTTAAAGAAATCATCTGATCACTACCCTGCCCCACTCTGGCGGGATTTTTTTGGGCTAAGGCCTTTTTCCTAGCTATGGCAGGGAAAGCTGATGAAAAAGAGAAGTGGACTGGTCACTCTGTGCGGAACATGGCCACCCCGGGCTTATTCATCAGGAGACATGGGAAGAGTTCTTCTAGAAGGAGCAGTCAGTACGGCAGTCACTGAGATTGGCCCTATAGCGGTGATTTATTTACAAATCTCTCTCCTTCTAAATGTGACTTTTTGAGGGTAGGAGGCATGTTTTAGGTATTTTTAATGCTCAATGCCTCACACATTGCTTGGCACAAAGTAGGTTCTCAATAAATTTTACTGAATGAATGAATGAATTGATGAATGGCTATCTTGGCTCCTCAGCCAGACTGTTGGCTCCCTTGACTGGCCCCAGAGTTTAACACAGAAGCTTAAAATTAATAAATCACAAGACTACCCTGGGGATTGTTTTAATAAATGCTGTTTTTAAAAAATAATTGAAGTACTAATAGAAGGGTTTTGTGATTTTGCTTTAATGATTTTAATTCGTGTTCACATTAATTTTTAATCTGCTTTGGAGTGACCTGGGATAAGAATTTGTCTTCTCATCCATCTTAAATACTCCCCAATTAAAATTTTAAAAACACTAATTTAGATTGGTTTTCCTTAATTTGTCTGAATAATATTTTACAGCACTTCTCTGCATAATGAAAATTCTTTTGTGCAGATAGCAGGTATGCCTTTATTTGTTGACTTTTCTGTGAGCTAGTGAGTCATTGACCCTGAAGCTACAGTGGGGGTGGTTTGCACCATGGATAGGTAATCATCTCCATGGTAACACGGAGCCTTCTTGCCCACTACTTCTTCCCACATCTTTGTTATATTTAAAGGAGGAAATCATTATTTACTTTAGATTTGATGTTCTGATGTTTTTCTGGACACAAATGCCTAACTTCAGCATTGTTATGTATAGAACATTCCCACAGCAACAATAAAAATAGTGATTATAAATAATACCTTATGAAATGAAAAATGATCTGCCAATTCTATAGCATTTTAAGATTCAATGCTTTTTTCTCAATTTTGCATCCCAAATACGAAGATATTGGAATGAAACTATACTTAACTGGCTAATTGATGATTCTTACACATTATGTAAAGGCAACCACTAAGTAACATTATATGTTTAATTTGAAAATATGTTTGGGGGCGCCTGGGTGGCTCAGTCAGTTGGGCGTCTGACTCTTGATTTCAGCTCAGGTCATGATCTCATGATCTCAGGGTCCTGGGGTCAAGCCCTATGTCAAGCCTTGTTTTGAGCCCTGTGTTGGGCTCCATGCTCAGCAGGGAGTCTGCTTGTCTCTCTCCCTCTGCTCCCCTCCCTTCACTCCTGTTCTCTCTCTAAAATAAATGAAAAATAAAATCTTTAAAAGCAGAAAATATGTTTGCTTATACAAAATAATTCCTGTTCTTTGTAGTTAAATTAGAAAATAATGACAGGCAAAAAGAACATTTAATAATCTAGTAATCTCCCTTCCCCATAGTTTATTCTTTCCAATACCTTTGCATTAAGTGTATCTGTGGGTGTGGTGGTGGCAGAGAGAGGACAGAGAGATGGAAAGATGCACTCCCACTCCCCTAACCCTCCACCTCCCGGCCAATACATTTTGCTCTGTATCCCAAGTTTTTTATTTAACAATATATTGTGGTATGGAATTGTTAAATCACTACATGGTACACCTCAAACTAATAAAACACTATATATTAACTATGCTGGAATTATAATAAAATAAAATTTAAAAATCACAAAAGCAAAAAAAAATAACCAATATATTGGTGAACACTTTTTTAAATATACGGTTGACCCTTGAATAAGACAGGTTTGAACTGTGAAAGCCTACTTATATGTGGATTTTTTTCAATAAGTACAGTAATATAAATGTATTTTCTTTTCCTTGTGATTTTAATAACATTTCCTTTTCTCTAGCTTACTTTATTGTAAGAATACAGTATATAATACGTATAACATACAAAGTATGTGTTAGTTGACTGTTTATGGTATTGGCTTTTGGTCAACAGTAGGCTATTAGTAGTTAAGTTTGAGGGAAATCAAAAGTTATACATGGATTTTTAACTGTATGGGGTCAGCACCCCTAACACTCTTATTGTTCAAGGGTTAACTGTATTTACTACACTGTCATTTTTATTGGTTGACTAGTGTAGATGTTTTGTTGAATGAATTTAGCGTATTTTATTTAACCAATACCCCTTTTGTTGGACATTTTAATTTTTTTCAGTTTTTCACCAGTATCAAACATAAACCCCCCCAAAAAAAGGAGATAGAAAGAGAGAGGTGGGGGGGGAGAGGGAGGGGAGAAGCAAGGAAGGAAACTGCAATAAACAACTTGTGGAATATATCATTAGTTACTTCCCCAGCGTATATTTCCTTAGAATTATTTTGAAGTTGACTTGCTGGTTAATAGGTATGCACTTTTCAGACATTTTGTCAAAGAGTAATTGAGAACAGATGTAGTGTCCTCTCTAACCCTGGATATTATCTTTTAAAATAATCTTTATCAATTAGATAGGCAAAGTTGGCATTATAATAGACATTTTTTATTACTGATGAAAAGGCAAAATATTCATCTTATTGACCCTTTTTAGTCTTTCTTTTCTATTTTACCTGCAGAAGTTCTTTATCCATTTTTCTATTTAACTTTTTCTTGTTGATTTGTAAGACTTCTTAGCCCTTTGTCCCTCCCCTGCCCTTTAATGTAATCTCTACCCACAATGTGGGCTCAGACTCACCATTCCAAGATCAAGAGTTGCATGTTCTACCTACTGAGCCAGCCAGGCAGGCACCCCACATTTTCCTCTTTCTAGTTTGGCATTTGTCCTTTAATTTGGGGGTAATTTTTTCCCTTCCAGTTTGGGATTTTGTCTTTTTATTTGTTGGTGATTTCTGAAATAGTTTTTAGTTTTTTACATATTTTATTTATTTTTTATAAGATTTTATTTTTATGGAATATCTACACCCAACGTGGGGCTTGAGCTTACAACCCTGAAATCAAGTGTCGCATGCTCTACAAACTAAGCCAGCCAGGCGCTCCATTTTTTTTAATGTATTTTAAAAATCTTTTGCTTTATATTTAATGCAATATAATTCCCATTTCCAAGATTATATAAGTATTTTTATATTTTCTTTTAATAATATTATGATTATATTTTTATATTAAAATCTTTAATCCACCAGGAATTTATTTTGGCACAAGTATATGTTTTCTTTCCTTCAAACAATTGGGCACTGGCTCCTTAACTTATTGTATAATTTATACTTTCCTTACTGATTAAGAATGCCACTTATTGGGGTGCCTGGGTGGCTCAGTCGGTTAAGCGGCTGACTTCAGCACAGGTCATGATCCTGGGGTCCTTGGATCGAGTGGGTCCTGGGATCGAGCCCCGTGTCCTGGGATCAAGCCCTGTATGGGGGGGCTCCCTGCTAAGTGGGGAGTCTGCTTCTCCCTCTCCCTCTGCCCTCCCACAGCTCATGCTCTCTCTCCCTCTCTTAAATAAATAAATAAATAAAATCTTTTTTAAAAAAAGGAATGCTACTTATCTATCTACTTGGATCGGAATAACTTTGAATTTTAATGTGAAAATATAGAGCTTCTTGACAGATTTAATCATTTTTCCCTCTTAACCAGCAATTGTACGGAAGATGAAGAGATGGCATTTCAAATGCCAGAAAGATACTGAATAAATCTCTGGCTTTTTTTTTTAATCAGAGAATATTCAAAGTATTTTATAACAATATCATTGCTAAAATCAATTTATGCTGTTGAGTATTTTAATTTAAATGTCTTCTTAAAAAAATCTAAATGTCTTACCCAAAAACTTATCTAAATATCTTAAATTTTTTATTGCTATGTATCTGGGCTGTAATGACATATATTTTATGATCATATTTTGCTCAATAAGCCAATAAGACATTCTTAATGTATTATGCATGATAAGTGCATAAATGTATATATTTATCATCATTGTTCAGAAGCTAAATATTATTTATGAATGTCAAGTGCTCAACAAATTTCATATACATGGGTAACTTTCTATAAGATGTTCATGGATCTTAAAGTTAAATGTATTGGTTCATGTTTTTCCAATACAATCAACATAATTATACTGTGGAAATTGAAATTAACTTTGCTACCTTTTAAATTGAAGTTGAAAACACATAGAGAAGCATCTGTGTAAAAGTTGGATCTATTTTTGTGCTATAGATGTTCCTTTGGTCTGAACAAAAAAATTCACACACACACACACACACAAATCACAATACATATTTCTGATCGAACCAATGAAGCTACTTTTAGTTTTGGTAAAGATGACAGGTTTGATGGTAAACACTGTCAGCTGGGATTTACTTGGAAACAATGACTTTTTCAACTACTTTGCCTGTCATATAGCCACAATTAAGTCACTTATGATCAGGTGCTCCTGAAAATACTGTAACTGGTCATTTAATCCATGTAGGATCTCATTGTGGTAAATGTTGGCTTTAAACATGACAGTGATTTAGGTCATATTACATAACCACAGTCATAAGGATAAATCTGCAGAATTTTATTTTATTTTATTATTTTTATTTTTATTTTTATTTATTTATTTATTTTTTGGGTACCAAATTACTTTATTTGAAGAATGGTACAAATGAAAGAAGTTAAGTAGATGTTTTGGTACAACTTATAGAAAAGGTAAAGGTAACCCCAACATGCATGCACTGCCTTGGTGACCAGGGAAGTCACCCTTGTGGCTATGGGAAGACAGCCTAAGGCTTAGCTTTCACTATCACTGTTTCCCAAGGTGTGCTTGTCAAAGAGATACTCTGCCATGCCAGATTCGGGAGCCCCCATCTTGCGCAGGTTGGTTACGTGGTCACCCAATTCTTTGATGGATTTCACCTGCTCATTCAGGTAATGAGTCTCAATGAAGTCACACAAATGGGGGTCACTTTTATCAGTGGCCAGTTTGTGCAGTTCCAGTAGTGACTGATTCACGCCCTTTTCCAAATGTAATGCACACTCCATCGCATTCAGCCCGTTCTCCCAATCATCACGGTCTGGTTTCTGAATGAGAAGAGGTCACATCAATGCATCTGCAGCCTCTTGATATCCTGAAGGAAGATTCGGCCACCTCGTTGGTTCTGCAGCTTCATCAGTTTCTCAGCATGTTCCCTCTCCTCATGAGATTGGTGAAGAAAATATTTGGCAAAGTTCTTCAAAGCCACATCATCGCGGTCAAAGTAGTAAGACATGGACAGGTAGACGTAGGAGGCGTAGAGCTCCAGGTTGATCTGGCGGTTGATGGCGGCCTCCGAGTCCTGGTGGTAGTTCTGGCGCACCTGCGAGGGGAGCGCGGTCGTCATGGCGGCGGCTGAGAAAAGGCGGCGGCGAGCGGCGGCGGGGGCCTTGGAGCGGTCCGAGGGCGCGACGAAGAGATGGCGGAGGGCTGGCTCTGAACGGCCCGCCCGGGTGGGGGACGAGCGCCGGGTTCCGTCCAAGCACTGTTGAAGCAGGAAACCGCGGCGACTCTCGGCGGAGACTGTATTCTGCAGAATTTTATATTCGGTCACTTCGAGGATGGATATATATATATAAAATATAACTCACTTTTCTTCCCTTACATACATTCTAAGGCACTTTTAGAGTTATTTTCATACTTTTGATAAATGTTAAAAATAATACTTGCTATCAAACACCAAGATTAAATCCTGTGTGTGAGCCTGACTGAAAAAAGAGCTACATAGTGATTACCAAGAAAATGGTCTGTGAATTGTTCGGGCAGAATGTCTAAAGCCTGTTCTTTTCCCAGTGCTCATTTACAGTGAAGAAAACAAGCCAGGTGCCGGGGGAATTGAGCCTGAAAAAGGCTTATTTTGTCCCCCCGAGAGACAAATTTTATTTTCTCTGTTGGCTCAAATTACAAATTGTGGCTGTTCTCCAAATCAGGACTTGAGGATTATTTTTTTTTTAATGACTGTTTCTCATTTCCTTCCCTTTAATCATGCTTTCTACAGAGTATTGAGACTATCTACCACTCCATCTCCACAGGTCTCTCACAGATCGTTTCCATTTTACCTACTCTAACTTTCTGTTCCATGACAAGAATCGCTCCACTTTTCATATAAAATCCAGATTTCTGGGGTGTCTGGGTGGCTCAGTCGGGTAAGCAGATGCTCAGGTCATGATCTCAGGGTCCTGGGATCCAGCCCCCCATTGAGCCCCACGTGGGGCTCCCTGCTCAGCAAGGAGTCTGCTTCTTCCTCCCGCCTTCTCTCCTCCCCCTGCCCCACTTGTGCTCACCCTCCTGCTCTCACTCTCTCTCAAATAAATAAATAAAATCTTAAAAAGAAAAAAATCCAGATTTACCTGCCAGTCTTAAGTAGGTGATGATGCTTTCCCTTGGGAGTTTTCCTGAATTCACCCCTGTTCTTTGTCTTTCTCCCTTTCCTTTGGATTGTTCCAGCCGTGGAACAATCTTTCCTGATCTGTCCTCTTCAGTTCACAATCTTCGTTATGTTCCCTTATGTCATTCCCGGTGTTCATAATCCAAAGCGAGGGAGGCAGATCTGTAGACCACACATTGCTATTTTCATTTAATGGCTTAGTTCAGATTCTTTTTATTGAAAGATTCAGGAACACAGGAATTATGCCCATCTTATGCACCACTGTACATCCAGTGCCTACCATGGTATGCTCAATACATTTTTATTGAATTAATAATAATGGCCACTGGGGCGCCTGGGTGGCTCAGCTCCTTAAGCATTCGACTCTTGATTTTGGGTCAGGTCATGATCTCAGGGTCGTTTGATAGAGCCCCACATTGGACTCAGCACTGGGTGTGGAACCTGCTTATGGTTCTTTCTCTCCCTCTCTCTGCCCCTCCCCCCTTCTCTCCCTCTCTAAAAAGAAATAGTAATAATAATAATAATGGCCACCATTTTACAAATCTATTTATCAAATGATAAGTATTGTGCCCTGCACAAGGCTATCTTCATTTTATAGATGAAAAGACTTAGAAAGATTAAGCAACTTGTTCTTGGTCACAAGGCTAGCTAAAGTTGAAGAGCTAAGACATGACTCAATCGTGGGTATAAAAGGCTCAGCGCCCAGACTCAATGTGCACACCGAGTGCAGAGGCAATATAATGTAACTATGGAGAAGGGTCGTTCTAGAGCCAGACAGAGTTAATCTAAACTCTCTGTGCTTCGGCTTCATCATCTGTAAAACGGAGACTATTTATGGAACAAATACGCATTGGTTCCCTGTCCTTCCACCTCAGCCTTGTCTCCAGTCTGCTGCATTGTCTTTGTTTGGTTTGACACAATCCACGCTGATGATCACCAAGGGCTTAGACCTCCAGAAATGAAGGCTTAAATCACCATAGTGGCAAAATCCTCAATCAGCTGAGACATTAGCTACAAGCAAGGAAACTTGGAATAGGCCAGTTATACTCTCATTAACAGTAGCAGGAATGAGTATTCTGCACATATATTGCTGGAATGTCTGAGACGAAAAAATTACTCTATTTTTTCCCTTTTAAATGAAGAACTATCCTTGTTTTCTTCCTTTCTTTCTGTAGCAACCATTGCCACCCCTGTCCCGAGCAATTACTTACAGAGTATACTGGTATAATTATACTGACCATTTAGTCATTGTATTGTGAGACCAAGAGGAACCACACCTGGATGAGACTGCTAGAACTGAAAAAATGGGCATTTTACACCCAGAGATCAGGACCAGGAAAACAATAACCTCAAGATATTCCTTCCACCATTTGGAGGTATCTTTGGGCTTGGAAAGAACTTGCCTTTGGGCAAGTTCAGGGGCTTTTGTACTAGAATGGCTAGATCACAGAAGCTGGAGGCATTTTATTTTCATTGCACATGTGGGGAAAGGCAAAGAAATAATAAAACTCAACAGATTCCCCTTAGGCCAGCCACAACAGCTCATAGGGACACCTCCCTCCCCAGCATCCCCACACATAACTTCAGTCTAGTCATGGCTGAGGGGTGGGGGCTAGAAATCTGACCCAAACTGGCCAAACAGACTTGCTCTCCTGGAAAATTGAAATTTTGGGCGCCTGGGTGGCTCAGATGGTTAAGCGTCTGCCTTCGGCTCAGGTCATGATCCCAGGGTCCTGGGATCGGGTCCCGCATCGGGCTCCCTGCTCCTTGGGAGCCTGCTTCTCCCTCTGCCTCTCTCTCTGTCTGTCTGTCTCTCATGAATAAATAAATCAAATCTTTAAAAAAAAAAAAGAAAACTGAAATTTTGAGCTGAGAATGCAAAGAGACAGGGAGTTGTTTACAACCCACCAGGAAGAGTTTTTGGATTTTTACTACTGAATTCCCCTGGTTATATGATCCCCAAAAGTCTGTACTATACCCTGGTATCATTCTGGTAATGTCAACTAGCTGGATTCGTTATTTGAAATCAGAAGAACCTTAACTACTATACTTCCCTGAATAGCTTTCTCTCATGCTATTTCTTCATATGTTCCTTTCCCTACACCCTTCACCAAAATGTCAAAGTTCACCAAGAATGCCACAATGTTCTAGCTCACTGAGCTTATCCTATTTCCCTGAAAACCTGCTCAAGGATTACCCCCTCTGTGATACCTCTTTCTTTTCCTTCCTTCCTTCCTTCCTTCCTTTTCTTTTTCTCTTTTTCTTTTTTTTTCTTTCTTTCTTTCTTTCTTTCTTTCTTTCTTTCTTTCTTTCTTTCTTTCTTTCTTTCTTTCTTTCTTTCTTTCTTTCTTTCCTTTCTTTCTTCTTTTTCTTTCTTTCTTTCTTTCTTTCTTTCTTTCTTTCTTTCTTTCTTTCTTTCTTCTTTCTTCTTTCTTTCTTCTTTCTTTCTTCTTTCTTTCTTCCTTCTTTCTTTTAAGATTCTATTTATTTATTTGAGAGAGAGAGAGAGCACAAGTGCAGGAGCGGGGAGAAGGGCAGAGGGACAGGGAGAAGCAGACTCCCCGCTGACCAGGGAGCCAAAGAGGGGCTCCATCCCACGGCCCCGAGATCATGACCTGAGCTGAAGGCAGATGCTCAACCAACTGAGCCACCCAGGCACCCCAACCCTCTGTGATACTTTCAATCATCACTCCATACTTAAACCTGTTTTGACTTGAAAGGCCCTCCACTGTGCCCATGCAGCCTATTATGCCACAGTCATAGCACTTACCATTCTGCACTGTAGTCCCTGGTTTACTTGCCTGTCTCTCCCATTAGATGGCAAGCTCCTTCATAGAAGGGGCAAGTTCTCATTTGACTTTATTTCTTTGATTCCTTGTTACAGTGCCTGACACATAGGAGACCTAGTAAGTAAATGGATAAATGAGTAAAATTTTCTGTTTCATCACGAGAACATGTTCAGGCTCACCTACTTGAAGAATGTGAGAAACGATGGAAAAGAGCCAAGGCCTTTCTAGACCTAAGGACAGACAGCTGGTCCCCAAACACGAGTGTTCAGCCAAAATGAGTAGATCCACCTACCAAACCCACAGCTGACTCAGAAAATGAGTGAGCCCAGCTAATTCTAGAAGAGCTACCCAACTAACAACACACTGACTCCTAAGAAATAATAAATGGTTGTTAGGCTGCATTTTTGTAGCAATAAATAACTGGTACAATATCTGTGAGTTAAATTTCATCTGGGGATCACCAACTTGAGAGCTTTGTTAGCTAAATAAGAGATTTAAAATCCAAGGACTGCTTTTATGAGTTCCACTGTGAATGTGAAGATTGGATAAATTTATAAATCAGTAGAAATGAAATTTCTCACTACTTGCTATAAGACACTTTAAAAACTAATTTATCATTTTTAAAATACTTTAAAGGAAAATCAAAAGTAAAATTACCAATAACCTCTCTATTCCAACACACCTATGTTAATTTTTCATGTTTCTATTCAGCCTTTACCCACATGCATATGTATTTTCATAGAGTTCAAATAACAACAATGTTGGATTTTGTTTTAATATTAGAAGGAAGTACCGTATTCATACTTATTTTAATGGTTATGTGATAGCTCTTCAAACAGTTATACTATAATTAATCGTTTCTCTATTATTAGGTTATTTTGTTGTTGTTGTTGCTGTTATCAACATCAGGACAAAGACAGCTTTTTTTTTCTTTGGTATTTTTATTTTCAGTATGAAGGCCAGGATGGTGTCTTTCTTGTTTATTGCCCAGGTTCCTAGTACTTAGCAAAGTATACAGTGGACACCTAATAAACATTTGTTGGATGAAAGCAATGTATGAATGAACAAATGGGATTTACAGAAATAGGCTTCCTAGTTTCACTTGCTTCAAATGCTTTTTAAATTGAATTATCACGATTAAATTAGATTCAAAATTCACATCATTTTGAAAGAAAAATTTATTTGCATCATGTTTTAAATGTATCACTTATAAACAAAGGGATTTGTTATTCACCCTAAAAAGTCTGAGTTAGTTGCAAAGTTGACCCACGGAAATGTATCAGCTTTAACTGAATAGACAAAGAAGGACTTCCAAGGTTTCTGTTCATGAACTGCTTGTACAAATATCACTAGATGAATACCATCTATTCCCAGTCTTCATTCCTTACTCTGCAACACTAGACACTTTTGTCTACTTCTTACTTTTGTCAAATTCGGTCAGTTGTATACTGGTTTATGTGACCGTGAATTTATACAACTTTCTTGCGATGTTTCTGACCACTCCTTTGCCCTTGCCTGTGATCATTCTCTAAAGATTTCCTTAGTCTTCTGCTCATCTCCTTTTGCAATCACTGTCTATAATCACTCGCCTATAATCTTGTCTTCAACCTCTCTTCTCTGTGAAACGTGCCAGAGATGTATATCTAATCTTGACCTCTCCACCGAGCTTTTTGAAGCTCATCCACCTCCATTTCCTAACACCTTATTTTGCTTGTATTTTCCATCTACCCCTCTCCACTGGCTCTTTTCCCTTGAACCTCATGTGTCTTCTAGCCTTTGCGATTCTTCCTTGACCTTGCTTCTCCCTCAAGCTCTCATCCCATTGCCCTCTTTCCCTTTATCAACAAATTTAGAAGGTGTGCTCTATGCTCCTTGAATCCAGTTCTTCCCCTCATTCCTCTCTTTAACTGTTTACATGTTGACTTCTGCTCTCTCCTATTGGCCTTTTATTTCAATGATGCTACGTTTGATCTCCTTCCAACAATGCCTCTCTGGCATTTCACACTCTTGGAACTCTTCCCTCGTGGTTTCTTTAAAAAATTTTTTTTAAATTTATTAACTGATTTATTTTTTAGAGAAAGAGAGAACGAGGGGAGGGAGAGGAAGAGAAAGCAAATCTTTTTTTTTTTTTAAGATTTTATTTATTTGACAGAGAGAGACACAGCAAGAGAGGGAACATAAGCAGGGAGAGTGGGAGAGGGAGAAGCAGGCTTCCTGCCGAGCAGGGAGCTCAATGCGGGGCTCCATCCCAGGACCCTAGGATCATGACCTGAGCCAAAGGCAGACACCTAACGACTGAGCCATCCAGGCACCCCGAGAAAGCAAATCTTAAGCAGGCTCCACACCCAGTACAGAGCCCAATGCTGGGCTCTATCTCACAACCCTGAGATCATGACTTGAGCTGAAATCAAGTCAGACACTTAACTGACTGAGCCATCCAGGCGTCCCCTTCATGGTTTCTTTTGCAGTATGCTTTTTTTTTATTTCTATCAAGAATTCCCTGAGATATTGTCTTTTCTCAGCTTTTCGTTTTTGGACATCTTTTTTACTCTACCACCCTTAAAAGTCTTTATCTACTTCTAGAGTTAAGAAATACTTACTTAGTGTCTAACATGTGCTGGGAACTATGCTGGCCCTGGGGATGCAGAAATGAACAAACCAGACACTCACTGACTGTACTATTTACTTCTCCTACCTCACTGCAGATGCAGTCCTATAAATTCTGTTTCCAAATGCCTCTGATTTGTTTCCTCTATCTTATTATCACTGAATCTCTTGTTCAGGTCTACATCATTATTAGCTTGTTTTTGAAATAGCCTAGTGACTAGTGTCCTGTCTCTCTCCATTCCAGTCCATCCCACATGATATCCCAAACTAATGTTTTTAAACATTTATGTCATGCCCCTTAAAAATGCTCACTTGCTCTTTCCACTGTCTACAGAAGAAACTCCAGACTCCTTAAAAGGATGTTGGAAAGACCTTAGGTTTTGGAGTCAGAAGGCTTGGGTTGCATTCCCAATCTGCCATTTACTCACTCTGTGACCTATGTAAATAATCTTGCTAAGTTTTGATTTTCCCATCTATAAGATGGGATTAATGACTGGTGATGAAAACCAAATACATAAGAAAGTGCTTTATATTTTTTAAGTGCTAGAGAGAATATGCTTTTTTTTTCCCTTTTTAATTTGGAGATAGTTACCATATTGAAAATGGCCTAAGCTTCAGAGTTAAATAACAACCTATTTTCAAATTCCAGCTCCATTACTGTGAGACTTTGAACAAATTAGCAAATCTAAAACTGTTTTCCTATCTGTCAAAACATCTTTTTGTATGAATATCTGAAAATTAAATGAAACAGGGAATATGAAAACCTTTAGCAGATAATCTAATCTCAGTTTCTGAGGTTAAAAATCTTATAATTGTATTTGACTAATCTGTTTCCTTGACTATCTAGGAATCAAACTATCAGGTTCTCCCAGTTCTTTCTGTGAAATAGTTCTTGGAATCACTTTTCTTTTCAATCCCATTATGATATTCCTTCAGTGTAATGATGATTATTTTTTAACAACTGCTACCGTTTATGAACGTTGCAGTTCTGGGCTAAAGACTTTGTATTAATTCTGTCATTTGATCTTCAAAACACCTTGTGAAGCAGCTATTCTTATCCTTATTTTATAGATCAGAAAAATCAAGACACAGCTTAAATGCACTGCCCAAGTTACAATTAGTTGAGTGGCAGAGTGGGGACCAAACCCAGATCTGAAGCCAAAGGCTTTGAATGAGTTGGGCTTTTTCAAGTTGAGTATAACAAAAAATAAGGATTTTTAGAAGAGTATTATGAAGATATACAGAAAATAAAGAAGCACAGGAGACTGTTTCATGGAGTCTTACTGTCTATTTTGAAAGCAGAATATACTAACACTCTAGCAATCCAGTTATTTTGCTGGGCTCTCTGACGTGAGTGTTTGAGGTCCTAAAGCTTTTCTCCTTGCTTCTCTTGCTATTAATACTTCGTAACTTCTGCTGCCTTATGTGTTTGGCTGTCTCACTTCTCGCTCACTAATGTATAACGCAAATGCTTTACTCCAATTAAGGCGATCCCTTCACTGTCCCCAGAACAATTTCTGTCTCTACAACTTTGTTGCTGCTTGAACACACATACTTCCTCCCTTTCTCTCCACCTGTCAAAAGCCTATCTTTCAAGACTCCTTCATTACTTCTTCCCAACAGCTCCACTGGAGCTTGAGTGATTACTATGTGTCAAATCCTTTTCCTGACCCATGATGAACCCACAACATGAGCAAGAAATAAACCTTTTGAGATTTGGGAGTTATTTATTCTTGCAACATAATCTAGCCTATCCTGACTGTTACATGGACCTCAGGAAAGTTATTTAGCTTCTCCAAGCTTCACTTTCCTTATCTGAAAAATGGAGATTAAAACTATATCTAGTGGGCGCCTGGGTGGCTCAGTTGGTTAAGCGACTGCCTTCGGCTCAGGTCATGATCCTGGAGTCCCAGGATCGAGTCCTGCATCAGGCTCCCCGTTCGGCGGGGAGTCTGCTTCTCCCTCTGACCCTCTTCCCTCTCGTGCTCTCTATCTCTCATTCTCTCTCTTTCAAATAAAATCTTAAAAAACAACAAACAAACAAAAACTGTATCTAGCAAATAAAGTTGCTCTGAGGATTAAATGAGATAATACAGATAAAAGTACTTAGGTTAAATACAGGTAAAAGCACTTAGCACAGTGCTAAGGAAGAAGTATATAATAATGTTAGTTATTTTTTTAAATTTGCATTATCACCAATTAGCAATTGGTCTGTTAGCAATGACAAATGAACATAATGGAGAGTGTTACTTGTTTTTGTTTTTTAAATTTTATTTATTTATTTGACAGAGAGAGAGATAGTGAGAGAGGGAACACAAGCAGGGGGAGTGGGAGAGGGAGAAGCAGGCCTCCCACAGAGCGGGGAGCCCGATGCGGGGCTCGATCCCAGGACCCTGGGTTCATGACCTGAGCTGAAGGCAGACGCCCAACTGACTGAACCACCCAGGGGCCCTGTTATTTGCTTTTCTAAACGTTAAGCTTCAAATTACAAATGTTATAGATTATTGTCAGTAATTTTAGCTAAAAACCTGGGCAGCTATGAATGAACCCATTTTAAGATAACTACTATAGCGTTCGCCTACTTCATTATAAGAAATAGCTCTGTTGTGTTTTTTTCATATCATAAATCTTGGAATCCCATGAAAAAAGTAATGTTTCATATATATATGCACTCTAAAACTCTTAAGCTTATTATGGAGACATTATCCTTGTTTTCAAAAGCCTATTTACACTAGGGATATATTGTACTATAAATAACAATTTAAATATGGGATCCAGGTTAGCATAGTTCATGACATCTCTCACTATTTTTAAAAAGATTTTATTCATTTATTTATTTGAGAGAGAGAGGGAGGGAGGGAGAGTGAGAGGGGTGGGGGAAGGAGCAGAGGGAGAGGGATAAGTAGACTCCATGTTGAGCACGGAGCCCAAGGAGGAGCTTGATCCCACAACCCTGAGATCATGACCTGAGCTGAAATCAAGGGTCAGATGCTCAACCGACTGAGCCACCCAGGTGCCCCAACATCTCACGCTATTAAATTTAATTAAATTTTCTCTGCAGCCGTATTATGTATGGTTTATTATTGTTTGAAGGCTACCCAGACCTGATAAGGATAATAGTGAACACTAACATCTATATTAATTCATCATAATGTTAAAAGTGCTTTTACATACAGTCTCATTTGGCTTTGAATCCTGTGAGTTATATAATATTTCCATTTCTAGTTGAAGAAAAATGAGGCTCAGTGACCTGTCTAAAGTAACAAAAAACTGGGACTGTAACCTAGGGCCTCTTTACTACATATTTCATGCTTATGCCACCACAGAACCTGTAGTAATAAACTATTACCGGAATAACAACTTCACATGTGCTCTATAGATCTATGTATCGTTAGCCTATAAGTCTACATAGCATAAATGTTACATAAAAAAGCAAGTTTATCATTATGACTTTTTTTTCAGAAATGAGATTTGGGTCAGCAACAATGTGATAACTCTGGGGACATTTTTTTGCTACCTAGCTTTTTCAGACTAATACACTTGGTAAGGCCAAGATAAACTTAGACAATATAACTCTTTAAACGGACAGTAAACTGGCTTACAAAAACACTTCATAAAGTGCCAACAAATGAACCAAGAATTTCACATTCCTATTTTGAAAAAAATTAAAATTATGGTTTTATCAAAGAAATTCTGTTTTGACTAAACTTAGTAGCACCGAAAAACAAGCATCTATACTTTACAAATTAAAGAAACCCGTACTGGAGAAACTGCTGAACGAAAAAAGTGTAGTTAGCTAAGATTTCCTCCAGGTGCCTCATCTAGGTCTCAGAAGGAAATAAAACGTTTTAAGGAAACATTTCAAACAAACCAGCTGCTGTCCAATGTATCAAGAACAATGTATCTAAAGCGCCCAAAGTGACTTAAATGTGATCTTTTACTTTTTAGAAATTGCAACACCCCACTCTTTACAACATAGCCTCTTCTTCCAAATGGCAGTACGGCAAATTTTGTGAAGACCTTGACATATACTACAAGTCACCCTGGAGAGAAGCAAAGATGAGAGTTGCTTGATACTTTTACTTTTTTTCCCCACACTTTCCAGAAGCCAACGTGCTTCTGGAAACATGAAAAACGGCTAAGCTGGAACCTCTTAACGTGGCTCATTGTGCGCTACTCATTTCCACTACGTTGCATCTTACTTCTAGTTTCTGGCTTAGTTATTAGCAAGTCACTTCTCTGAATGTTTCATTTCCAATTAAACAAGGAAATGGGTAAAGGACCATAAAGAGCTTTGATCCGCACAACGTCTATGAGATATCATCAAAAGCCTTTCTTCCGGACGATGGAGACAGGCACACAACGTTCTGCTTTCCCCCTCTCATTTCTGAACCCGGGCCTCTTTCTTTCAATCCCAGTTTGCGCTCTTTAAGGATAGCAAAGAGTGTTCCTTAGACGAGATCCAGTGCTCCTATGTCCTTAAACAAGGCCGGGAGAGGGTTTCGAGGCCTCAGCTGGCTGAGATGGTAGAGAGGACCCACCCTCGCCCCATCCCCAGTCTGGCGCCGTAGCCCCAGAGCAAGCGCGTGCTGAGGGGATCTCCGGTACCACGAGGCGCACGCTCGCCGGGCTGCGGTCCCAGTGGAGGGGTTGGGATTCTGAGGCGCGTGCCGAGACGACGGCAAGCGGAAGCTGCTGGCTGCGAGGACTGGCTGTTCTCGCCGGGGCGGGTGGGGGAAGGGCTGCAGTCACACCCGGAAGTCGGTCTGCGAAGGGTGGGGGGGACGGGGGGGGTGAGGCTTCCGGTAGCGCAAAGGGTGTCGGGAGAGGCTTCCAGCAAACCTTCTTCCTTGGCCTCTGGAGGGACCACCGTTGCCGCGGATTCGGCTTCCACGATCTGCGTTCGGGCTAAACGGCCACGGCGGCCGCTGCTGTCGCTCCCCTTGTGCCCGGCTCTGTCTGTATTCGTTCCCAGGCGACCGCCACGGTTCCAGCAGCGGCCGCGGCCGACATGTTGTGAGGCGGCGGCGCGGGTGTCTGAAGGATGGTTTGGCAGAGGCGGCGGCAGCGGCTGCTGGCGGCGGCGGCAGCGGGGGCTCCGGCTCTTTAGAGCCAAGCCCGCTGGGTGTCCGCCCAGTACCGCGGTGAGGCCAGTGCCCCTGGACCTTGCCTCTGCTCCGGCGCGGTTGGGGACCGGTTAGGCGACAGCGCCCGCTCCTCTGAGGGGACACGAAGGTGGTTCCCCAGTGCTCAGATTTCCGGACCACCTTTGCTTTCTCCTCTCCGACCTGGACAGTGCTGTCCCCGTAATCCTCAGCGTCCCGACCTCCTTCCCAACCTCGCCCTAAATCTCTCACACGGGTGTTCCCCCACCCTCACGAACCGGCTCCTCCCCGCCCCCCTTCATTTTCTGCACCCTCTTCTCTTCGCGCTCCTGGGATCACACTTTTGGGGGCAGCCTTTTGAAAAATTCGCGGAATAGTGCCGCAGAGCTGGGGAGTTTTTAAAAGTCGGGACGCGCGAGAGAGGGAGATACGATGGCTTCCTCATCTGGCAACGATGATGATCTCACTATACCTAGAGCTGCTATCAATAAGATGATCAAAGAGACTCTCCCCAACGTCCGGGTGGCCAACGATGCCCGGGAGCTGGTGGTGAACTGCTGCACTGAATTCATTCACCTTATATCTTCTGAAGCCAATGAGATTTGCAACAAATCGGAAAAGAAGACCATCTCACCCGAGCACGTCATACAAGGTAAGTGGTAGGTGTGGGGTTTTGTTTAAATGAGGGTCGGGGACAGCCTGCTAGTCGCGTGACCCGTTCATGTCAAAGCCTTCATTCCTCTCCCCTGATAAGTACTGGCAGACGTGGGGGGGGGGGGGGGGGAAGCCACGCGGGCATGGAAGCAGCCGGTGCCTTAAGAAACTCCTCTGTAGTATTGTGATGGTGCTTTTCATCCAGCGAGTACACGTAAGGATTGCAAGCGTTTAGGTCAGCTCACATCCTCCAAAGATAAAGTATTAGTTGCCGTCTCAGTTTACGGCCAGGTAAGCCGAAACAAGAATTTTGCCTGCCTAAAGTTGAACCCAGACATCACAACTGAGAAGTTGTCTGCCTAAAGTGGAACCTCGATCGTGACAACTGAGAAAGGAACCCAGAGTTCTCCCTTGGAAAGTGAAAATTCAGACAGGAACTTCAAGCGTGAGAGGCAGCACCCTTTCCCCACCCGACCTTTTTACCAGTGTAGAGGAAAAGATAAATTTTCTGAACACGAGTAAAAGAATTCTTAACATAAGTGTGTTCAACGCTGTAAAGTTTAGTGATGTTGAATAAAGACAGTATATTTTCTGCTTTAAAAATGGTTCAGTGGGGGCGTCTGGGTGGCTCAGTCGTTAAGTGTCTGCCTTCGGCTCAGGTCATGATCCCAGAGTCCTGGGATCGAGCCCCGCATCGGGCTCCCTGCTCCCACTCCCCCTGCTTGTGTTCCCTCTCTCGCTGTGTCTCTCTCTCTGTCAAATAAATAAGTAAAATCTTAAAAAAAAAAAAAATGGTTCAGTGGTCCTGCCATTCATCAAGTTAATAAAACTTTTCAGTTCTGTTAAAAGGGCGGATGATCTTTATCTTCTTTCTTCTTCCCTCTTTCCTTCTTTTTTCTCTCTTTCTTAGGTTTTCTTTTGTGTAGCTTGCTTTGCTCTATGGAGATAAATTTTAAAGCTTGGATTGAAAGGTTGTAAGAGATTTTTTCATGGAACATTTCCCTGTCCTTTCCTGCTGCCATTCCCATTTAGCTGTATACGTGTAAGCTTTTATTGACCAGCATTTTTGAAAGTTTCAATCGTTTCTTATCTTGGAAAGGATTTAGTCCAGTAGTAGGGATTTGGGGGACCACATTTTGATGGTTTGTTTCAGGCATAGGGAGACATATTTACTAGTCCTAATTTTTTGAGAGCACTTACATGTACTCTTATGAAAAAGTTGTATTCAGTTTGAGGTGATTATTTGCCTTTTATAAAATTCTAACAATTTTTTATTGCATTTGAAGTAAAACAATCATGATTAATTGTAATCATTTAAGTAGGCAGGCAGTTGTCTACCATTTTGTTTTTTATAATTTAACTTTTTAAAGGTGACTTTCCTATTATTCTGAAGTAGAGAACACATCTGCTTGTATTCACCATATCCAATATTTTACTGTCAGTATTGACAAAAGAATTAAATGATTCATTTTTGGTCCTTAATGATGTGTGGAAGGTATATTTAAGTATACTCTGCTATTTCCACTTATGTACATGAGGAGGAAAAAAATCTCTAGGAAAAATGATATTTGATTTTAAAGCTAGTATTTTTTTCTACTTGTTTGGTGCGCTGAATACTCTGGCAAGTACAATGAAAGTCAAGTTCTATATGTTTTGCCTTGTGTTTTATTTTTCCATTGTACAATTGTCATAAGTCTTTCATAAGATTATCTAACACAGATAGCTACAATTTCCCTTTACAACTCATAACAAAGAAAAGGAATCTTTTATCAACATTGCCTTTCTAATGAAAATTGCACAAGATTTCTAAAGGATCTGCCTAAACATTTGTTTACAACACAGAAGTGGGGATCATTCCAAAAATCTAATAACACATTACAATCTGTCTTCTTGGGTACTTTATTCTTTTCTAGGATATATTTAGATTTCTGATTGACATGATGGAATAAAAGTACAGCTGTAGCGTGCAGTATGCTAAATAGCTCAACTTTGGAATATGCTAAATTCAGTTTAAGGTGTGAGTCAGAAAGTTCCAGTGAAAGCATTTTCCTTAGTGTACTGAGGATGATTAATTTTTAAAAAAAATCATTCATTGGGGGAAAAATAAATCATCCATTGACCTGTTACACTCTTACAAATTTACCCTTCTTTTTGGTAACATTGCTGTTGTTAAGTAGATAAGGACCTACGATTTTTGCCCCCAATTCTGTCCAATTAGGGGAATAAAATATATACATTTATCATCTTGTATTAATCTCACATTCCTTAATCATTTTAAAGAATTTTTGTCTTGAGTGGTTACATTTTTAAAAAGAAATCCTTAGGGTGTGTATTTTTTTAGGTGTTTAAAGCTTGCTAAATCATGGTAGATACACTTTTTTTTTGCTTTTCTGTAAGCACTGATTATTTTGGTATGTAGGATATATCCAAGTGGAATAGTAATGTATATTTCAAGTTGTATGAATCTCACATGTTGAAGTTTAGATTTTCTAGTAATAAGTTTAATGAACTAGATTTTGCTTTAGGACATGTCATTTTTCACTTGCTACTTTGCTTTACCTTCTCGGAGCAAATTAAGCATTTGAGGCAGTTCTGTAGAATGCAAGTTACTAAAGTTGAAATAATTTTATTGCCAGAAAATCTTTGAAATAGTTAAATTCAAAAAAAATTTCTAAATGTATTTATTTTAGGAAAGTGGACTTCGTATTGAAGATCACAGATACGCAGAGGAGTTCTAAGCTATAAAAGGTGTTCCTTTTATTTCACCGCTGGTTTCTGTGAACACATTCTTTTTTTTTTTTAAGATGTATTTATTTTAGAGAGAGTGTGGGGGAGGGGGCAAGGGGAGAGGGAGAGGGAGAATTTCAAGCCCCATCCTGGGGCTTGATCTCAGGATGCTGAGATCATGACCTGAGCTGAAATGAAGAGTCAGACGCTTAACCAACTGAGCCACCCAGGGACCCCTGTGAACACATATTCTTAAATGAATTTTAACACAGTCTGTTGTATTATGGAAAGAACTGACATTGAGTTAAGAGTGGCAAGTTCGGGCGCCTGGGTGGCTCAGTTGGTTAAGCGACTGCCTTCGGCTCAGGTCATGATCCTGGAGTCCCAGGATTGAGTCCCGCATCGGGCTCCCTCCTCAGTGAGGAGCCTGCTTCTCCCTCCAACCCTCCCAATCTCATTTACTCTCACTCTCTCAAAATAAATAAATAAATCTTTAAAAAAAAAAAAAGTGGCAAGTTCTACACTGGAAAGTCTCTGGCCTTATGCAATTCTGTTAAAGGTTTCCCCATTTATGTATATATAATACCTAATTGTTTCAGGTATTACTTGCATTTATTGAGAATCAGTTGAGGTTGAGACCCTTACATGATATGCTCTAATAATCATTTTTAAAATTATAATGATACTGATTGAAACATAAAGCTGGAAGTCTGTTATGTTTAATCTTACAGCATGATGCCATTTGTTAAAGCCAAAGTGTAAGTAAGGATATTTTAAGTGACTTTTTTTTTCATTTTTAATCTTCTGCTAAATCCCCCCCCCACATTTATAACAATAGTAACTGAAAGTAGTGAAAGTTTGAAAAAGTCTCTGAAGATTTGCTTCTTCAGCAATTGAGTTTCTCCAAGCTATCTATGTTAAAGGATTTTTAAAAATTCAGTCCCTCTCACACTGGTACTTTTGTAAAACACAGTAAAAATGGATCACTAGAAAAACAAAATTAAAAAAAGACAAAAGTTCAGTTTTTGTTGTTAGATTTAGTAGACATAAAATTACTGTCAAGTTGCTATGAAGGTTCTTTTTTTTCCCAGCTTTATTGAGATATAATTGACATAACATTGTGTAAGATTAAGGTGTACAACATAATGATTTGATATGTGTACATATTTGTGAAATGATACCACAGTAAGGTTATCTAACACATCCATCACCCGCACGTAGTTACAGTTTTGCTGTGAAGTTTCCAAAATGCTTACTTTGATTTTCATACTTAACCCATCACAGACCTTTATAAGCAGTTCTGGCACAAGTTCACGGACCATAGTTTGAGTAGATTTGCTATAAAGCCTAAACCACAGTCTATTTTAGAAAGTGGTTGTGAAGTAGTTTTTAAATCAGAGAACCTGAGTGATTGCAGAGAAGTTGTAATAATAAGGAGAATGATACTGTATTACCTAAATAATCATGCATGCTTATATTTTTTTCCAAGGGGACACATTGTATATGGCATTGTTCTTTTCAAGTTGGGATTTTATTATTTTCCTTAAAACTGATATATCTTTCGTTTTTATTTTCCTTCTGCCACCCAACAATTTCTTTTGAATACTACTAGGTACTTGGCACTGTATTAGATACTGCTAAGGATAGAAAGATGGATGATATTTGGTTCCTGCTCTGCTATCAGTCTCATTATTGTCCCAGATTCTCAGGAATAGTGATCCATAGAGGACATGGTTAAGGGTCTTCAGAAACCTTTGCCAGGCTCATGAGCCAAGAAGTCACATTGGCCTATATTATCCTCTAAATATATTTAAGTGAACTACATCAACCCCCTTCCCTTAACTTATAAACAAAAGAAAATAGAGAAATTTGAGAATGCTGTTTTATGTTTTTTAATTTTTTAATGAAAAACCTGCATTATACAGGTCACACAAAGTCTTGTTATAACAAAACTTTATAAGATTATATCACTTTTGTAAAATAAGATAAGACTATATTAGAATTATTGTTGCTGGGTGGAAGTTTTACCTTTTTTTTTTTAAAGTGTTTTTTAAGTGTTTGTCTTGTTAACATCTGTCTTTCAAATTGAAAACTGTGCCAAGTGTTTTTTTCCCCTAATATACCATGCACTTTTCTGGGTATAGTTTTAAAATACATGGCAGAGGATAGCAGACAGACCTCTGAGGAGCAAGTGATGTATGTGTTTTACCCACAGTTTTTTTGTTTTTTTTTTCTTTTCTGGCTTTTACTCTGAGATCCCTAGAGCCAGGGCCATAACAGTCCATTAAGTCTCTTTACACAAACTAGAAAAAGGCACTTTTTACTTAAAAACCTTTACTACTATCTGCCAGAAAAGTGCCATAATAAACATACAAATCTGTGTTTACAGTAGGAATGGCCCTCCTTAGATATGGTACTGTTGTGCACTAAATAACCTGCACCACTGCAAATGATGGCCCTGCTTATGAATCATTTCCCTTATCCTTTAAGATTCTCCTTTGTGTAAAATGGGAATGATTATTACTACATGGTAACAAATGATGTAAAACGTCTTGTTTAGAAGATACTGTAACCACTTATGGCTATCTGTTAGCCAAAATGTATTTAAAATTTGGATTAAAGTCAATGTAGTTTTTGAAATTAAATTTATGGCTCTTCCCATTGAGCCATTTTATTGAGAGTACAGATTTGTATATGGAAGCTCTTTGAATAATATTAAATATTAACCTTGGATTTACTTGCAAATTTTTTGAAAGCAGTGCTCTCAACCTTAGATGTTTTTAAAGGTGAATTCTTTGTTTTTTTTTAAATTTTTAATTCAAGCCACCCATGGTTAAAGGTAGTTTGGATTGGATTTTTTTTTTTTTGATGTCTAGTCTAGTAATTCATGATATTTTGAAGAGTTATTTCCATTGTGTTGATTTGTTAATTTTATAAATTTTACTATTTTATATTACAAATACATTCGTTCAACTTGAATTTAGTGTGATACTGCATATCTCTACATTTATTTAGGTCCTATACACTTATCAGGGCACCCTTTTATTATTTTTTAATTAATTTTTTTTTTGGTAGGGCACTCTTTTAAATGTAAGAAAAAAAATAAAGATGAATAATAAATAGTCCAAGTGGTTAAGCTAATCTTACATGCTAGACACTGTTAAATGCCTTAGATTACTTGATATTACTCTCACATCCAAAAATAATAAAAATATAATAGTGAGTACTTTATTTGCTCATTCTATGGGCCATCCTGTGTTCTAAGCTCTTTGTTTATATTAATTCATTTATTCTTCACAGTAACCTGATCTGATGAGATAAAGATACTGTTATTCTTGTTTTAGAGGCACAGAGGTGAAGGAATTTATCTAGGGTCACACAGCTGAAATGAGGCAGAGCTGGTATCAGTCTGGCAGCCTTAGGGCCTACATGCATAACCACTATACTGCATATGTTTTAGGAAGATATGAAATAGATGCTATTCTCAGAGAAGGAAAATTGAAGCTTGGAGATATGTATTGAAGGTTATATGAATATATTGACAACCAAATTTCAAATTCTAAGATATCTGTTTGATTTTACAAGGGGGAGATTACTTCTGTATAGAAGGATCAGGAAAGCTTAATTTGAAGATGGAGTTTTATTTGAGCCATGAATGCATTACCATCAGGATGAATGTGGGAAACTGATGTCTGCTGGGAAACACTGAGCTGTCAGATTTAGCATAAGTATGCAGGGATTTAATGGCAGAAATAAAGCTGGAAGGTGGGGCTACATCCTGGAGAAACTTGGTGTACACTAAGGAAATAAGACTTTCTTCAGAATGTGGGAGGAACCATAAGCCATTCTTGGTTTTGGTATTATCTCCAGCCAATATTACTGAAAATATACTATTACGTTCATGCCTTTAAAAAAGAGAGTAAAAGAAAAATTTTGACTTCTGTCATTGACGCTTAATAATCCGTCTGTCAATTCAAATAAAAAATGCAGGTTGCCTAATCTTCACTTAATTTTCCACTATACCCCAAGCTCCTTGAGGCCAAGAATTATGTGGTGGTTAATTTCATATACAGAATTCAGAGTAATGCTTTACTGAAGTTTTTTGGAGGGTGAAGAGGGGCAATAAGTTAATATAATTAAAGTTCAAGCAAGTACTATGCTTTTTGGCATCAAGATTATTTCTGAAGAAGGTTGATGCAAATAGCTTGATATTTGAAGTAATTAAAATTATCATTTCAAAATGTCTTAAAAACCACAGCTTACACAGGGGGGAATGTGTATCCATAAAGGTGTATTTGGTATTCTCCCTGAAGAGCAAATCCCTGATGTTAGAATTCAGGGCATCTTTATTGAGGGCACTCTGTTTCATCATAATTGTTGAAAAACTACAAGAACTGATGAACTAAGTTAAGTTCATTTACTATGTTTTTCACCACCTATATTTCATCATTGGGTCAGAAAACAAAAATGCCAAAAAAACCACAAAAAACCCCCAAATGCCTTTGGAGATATCAACAGATAGTAAACTATAAAATATAATTTTAATTACTGTGAGCCAAAAGGAAACTTAATGCTTTGTCTTGATTACAGAAGGCATTTAGAAAGTGCATTATTATAAAATATTCTTTTTAAGTGTGAAAAAATAAAGGGAGAGAATTTTTTGTTAATGCTTCTATCCTTACAGTTTTCCTTTATCCCATTTTTCTGCCACATCACTTGAAATGTTTTTATAGTGCTTTGTGTTAAATTTTATTTTCAAGGGAAACTTGTTGGCTGAATATAAATGCTGAATTTCATAAGTTATTTCCACCAGTATTTCTTAAACTTGGCAGTTTCAGTGTCTTTGCTAAAAATAGTTTTCTGTTGATATATTGTACAAAAGAACTTATCTGTTCTTTCATCCTATCGTACTGACACTTAGAACATGTGTTACCAGCCTACCTTTTCTAAGCCAAATGGCACAAAATATGTTATTAACAAATAGATTCCAAATATTTCCTTTTTTTGTGTTCTTTGAAAAAGTGACTGAGTTAATGATGTTTGATTTACAATGAGTGGTATAGGAAAATGTTTTCTTACTAAAAGCACATATTCTTACACTGGACTTTTTGTTTTTCTGACAGGAAATGCTTTGGTTTTTAAAAGTTAGAAAGAAAAGGAAAAGGAAAGACCTATGCTGTTAAATGTTCCTCAAGTTTTATCTAATTTGCAATTTAATATTAAGAAAGTTGATAAAATGGATTTAGTCATTCAGATAGTTGCTGTGCAACTATAAAATAGGTAAAATTATTACAAGACAGCGGCCCCCCCCAAAAAAAAAACCCACAAAAACTTAGTGTTCCATAGATGGGCGAAAGACTAAATTTTATCACTCTTTCATGTTTTCCTATTTTCATTTCCCTAGCACTAGAAAGTTTGGGCTTTGGCTCTTATATCAGTGAAGTAAAGGAAGTCTTACAAGAATGCAAGACTGTAGCGTTAAAAAGAAGAAAGGCCAGTTCTCGTTTGGAAAACCTTGGCATTCCTGAAGAAGAATTATTAAGACAGCAACAAGAGTTATTTGCAAAAGTAAGTAATGCATTTTAAATTATTTTCATCTGAATCCTACCCTGTTTGCTAACAGAAATCATACTGGTTTCTGAAATCATTTCCTAAATCAACATACATACCCAGAGGATTTTCTTTCTGTGGCTGATTGTTTGATCATAGAATCTGATGTTTAGATCTAACTAACCAGTTTGACTCTGTTTGGCCAGTTATTTACTTCTTAGAAAAGTATATATTTGTAGCAACCTGTTTTCTGAGGAGAATAACTCCAAATAACTGCTGAGATTTTACTTTGATGGTTTTTTTTTTTTCTAGACAAAATACCCACTTAAAAGCATGAGAAGTATACCTAAACATTCTTAAAATTTAAAATGATGGGACTGGTGAGAAAATACTATATCAGATCTTATAATGAGTAGCATATGAGGAAAATTTGATAAACATCTATTTTATAGTTAAATTAAGTTTTTTTAATTTAAATTCAGTTAGCCAACATATAGTACATCATTGGTTTCAGATGTAGAGTTCAGTAATTCATCAGTTGCTTATAATACCCGGTGTTCATCACATCACGTTGCCCTCCTTATTGCCCGTCACCCTAGTTAAATTAAGTTTTTAACACACCTTTGAAACAAACATTCTATAGGGACATCTGGGTGGCTCAGTCGGTTTAGCGTCTGCGTTTGGCTCAGGTCATGATCCCAGGGGCCTGGGATTGGGTTCCACATTGGGCTCCTTGCTCAGTGGGGAGCCTGCTTCTCCCTCTGCCTGCCAATCCCCCTGCTTTGTGCTCTCTCTCTGACAAATAAATAAATAAAATCTTTAAAAGAAATAATAAAACAAACATTCTAATCCTAAAAAATTTTGAAGGGCTAGTAGAACAGAGAAAGGGAGAGAACTTTTTTTTCTTATTAAAGTTCTGATTACCAGTTTGTGAAGGATTAGCACCAAGTACTAATATTCCTCTATTTTATTTTTTAATATTCCTCTATTTAAAAAAAAATAAAAAAGGAAGAGAGAGGATAAAGTTCTTTTTTCCCCACTAAGTTTTGGCCTCTCATTTGAGATTGTAAGGCAGTTTTGGTTTGAATAGAAAGGGTGAGATTTTGTACCAGTTATTGTAGTTACCCGTATTGTGTTGTAGAACTGGGAAGTATCATTTTAGGTAATCTCTTCCAGATTGGCACCATACCTGATCTCTGTAGTAATAACAGTCATTTGGGTTTGAATCAAAAAGCATTTGAATTTTAAATGTTGTCAGGTATTAAGCACTAGAAACCATTTAAACTAATAAGAAAAATAAAAGTTTACTAACATTTGAGTTCTAACCATGTGTTAATCATGTTGCTAAGTAATTTACCTGTATTTTTTTAATCCTCACAACCACCTATACGTACTAAAGAGTTACTAAAAGCTTTTGAAGCAGGCGTAAACACAAGCAAACTATATAATCCATATGAATATGAGGTTACAAAGAAAGATGATTAAAAAATATTAATGGCTATTATTTATTAATTCTCTGCTATTGTAGATCACCTAGAGAGTTCCAAATTAGATTTTTTTTTTTTTTTAAAGGGAGGGAGAGAGGGTAGGGAGGGGGAGAGGGGGAGGGAGAGAGAGAATCTTAAACAGGCTCCATGACAGTGCGGAGCCCGACTCAGGGCTCTTTTTCACAATCCTGAGATCCTGACCTGAGCCAAAATCAAGAGGTCCGATGCTTCACCGACTGAGCCACCCAGGTGCCCCCCAAATTAGATATTTGATGAAAAGAAAATGATTCTCTGCTAGATACTTTACATACTTTGCAGAGTTTTTATAAGTATGAGTAAAATAAATAAATGTAAATTTTCCTATACTCATTTACACATTAAGAAACAGATTTGGAGATGGAGAAACTTGATTGAGATCATTCATTCATTTGTTTTACAGATAATTACTGAAGTCCTCACTACTTACCAGACGTATAATTCTAGGCTTATAATGGTATACAAAAGAGACATGGTTCTTGCTATTCTGAAACGTAGTTTACTGGAAAGGATTGAGTTAAATAAAACAAGTAAGTTCATATAGTTAGGAAGTGTTGGAGTTTAAATTCAAAACTCACATCTTCTGATTCCAAAACTTGCTCTTTCTTCATTACCATGCTAATGTTCTAGCCCATATTTTGTCTGCTTAACTTTATTTTGGAACTTTTTTTTTAAAGATTTTATTTATTTATTTATTTGATGGAGAGAGAGACAGTGAGAGAGGGAACACAAGCAGGGGGAGTGGGAGAGGGAGAAGCGGGGCCGAGCAGGGAGCCCGATGTGGGGCTCGATACCAGGACCCTGGGATCATGACCCGAGCCGATGGCAGACGCCCCAACGACTGAGCCATCCAGGCGCCCCTATTTTGGAACTTTTAAGTGGAACATGCCTTATCCTTTCCAGGGCAAAAAGAAGAACGAAAGAAATCTGCCAAATCTGTCTTTGCTTTTCTATGCTTGTCATCTGTTTTTTCCTCTTCCTTATCTCCCTTCTTTCTTACCCTCATCTATGGGGTCAAGATCCCTTAGTATTTCTTTGCTCTTGTGAGAAGATCAGCAGAGAGATAAAATTATAGCACCTATCTAGTACTTCTTCCTCAAAGCACAAAGCAGTGAAGTCCTAAATATGAAAGGAACTGTTAAGTAAATATAATATCTTTTTCATTAGTTTCATTTCATCTTTTAGACTTTATTTTTTTTTTCAAAGATTTTATTTATTTGACAGAGAGAGAGACAGCCAGAGAGGGAACACAAGCAGGGAGAGCAGGAGAGGGAGAAGCAGGCTTCCCGCAGAGCGGGGAGCCCAACGTGGGGCTTGATTCCAGGATTCCGGGATCATGACCCGAGCCAAAGGCAGAAGCTTAATGACTGAGCCACCCAGGCACCCCTCATCTTTTAGACTTTAAACACTAACACAATTGCAGCCTCATTTGAAGCTGTCTTTCAGCTGTTAGCAACAAATATTTGGAAAGGGGAAACCATTAATATACTGAAATTAAGGCTAACTCTGAATTATAAATGAGTCGTTTTAGTATTTGGGAATGAGCTTCTTAAAACATAGGAAAACTCTCCAAAAGAAGAAATGAATTAGGAAATATATGTCTACTCTCTTTCACACTCCCATTTTAGAAGAAAAATACTTGGGGTACATTGGATAAGAGGCAAGAGGGAAAAGGAAATTAGAAAAAGTACCACTGAATATAAACAAAGTCTATCAGTCAGCAAAGATTTTAAAGGCACGGGAATGTTTTTATGTCCAGACAGAAAAGTGTGGTTGCTGATATGGGGCCATGGTACTTAAAAGTCAGTTAAATTTTAATTGTAACCAGTACGTGTCTTTGCAGATCATTGAATAAACATGAGATCAAGCACCTTTTGCAATTAAACCTGTGTAGAGACCTGAAACTATTTGAGTTTTTTTTTCTGTGCTATGAAATTTTACCTATTTATAGTTGATTAAGGCACAGAGTAGGTATTCTTAAGTTTATTAAATTCAAATATTTGGTTTGACCTATAATTTTCTTATGAACTTTATTTAAAAGATTTTATTTATTTATTTGGGAGAGAGAGTGTGCAAGCGAGTGAGAGAGAACCCAAGCAGCGGGGAGGGGCAAAGGGAGAGGGAGAAGCAAGACTCCCCACTGAGCAGGGAGCCTGATCTGGTCCCTCTGAGGACCCTGGGATCATGACCTGAGCCAAAGGCAGATGCTTAACCGACTGAGCCACCCAGGCACCCCATTATGAACTCTTAAAATGTTTTTCATGAAGCATTCTTAGTCTGTTTTACACTCCGGGTGTTCCTGCCATAAAAGTAAATATGTCTGTGTGTTAGAATAACTATTTTCCATACTTTTTTAAAATAAAAATTGATGAAAGTGGTGATTAGAATATCTGGTTTTTTATTTCCTAAACAAAAAAAGTTTTTGTTTTGTAGGAGAGGTATGATAATAGGTACACTAACAACTATAATAGGAGGCTGACTGTTTCATGAGGAACGTATAGAGACCCCAAGAACGGAGACATCACATTAGATTTTGGCAGTGTAAGAGTGTGCCAGTTATTTTGCATGTGAGTGCTAATACAAATTTAAACCTAAGCCGACTTCACATGTCTCCTTATGAATGTTGACAATGGAAGGAATACCTTGCCTGTAGTATAATATCAGTTCTGGACTGAAAAGCTGGGGAAGAAACTTAATTTTCTTTTTTGCATAATTCAGAAAAACAGCTAGTGTGCAGTTTTCTTGTTGACCTCAGCAGATGAACTGAGCTGATAGTGTTAATTCAGATTCAAGATTATCTGAATCTTGATTTGTGTAGATTTGTGATCCACATGCAATAATTAACTAAATTGGATAGCTTTTGGGACGCCTGGGTGGCTCAGTTGGTTAAGCGTTTGCCTTCGGCTCGGGTCATTGATCCCAGGGTCCTGGGATCGAGCCGCACATCAGCCTCCCTGCTCAGGGGCGAGTCTGCTTCTCCCTCTGCCTGCCACTCCCCCTGCTTATGCTCTCTCTCTCTCTGACAAATAAATAAGTGAAATCTTAAAAAAAAAAATTGGATAGCTTTACATTTTCACATTTTTACATAGGCTCTCCCCACCCTTTTCAACAATCCATTAGTTATTGAACTTTGTAAACTGGCATTGAAACATTACAATGTTTTGTTGTAGCATTTGATGGAGAATCTTTTGTATACACTTGTAGTAGGTGAAAAATAAATCAAATTGCAAATCCTTTTTTTTTTTTTTGAGCTTAAACTATATACTAAGTTTTTGGTCCAAATTGAGTAGAGTAAGTTAAACTTATATTGCATTCTGTTACCCAATATGAGTGTATTTTTGTAAGCATAATTATGTTTATTTTTTTTTTAAGATTTTATTTATTTATTTGAGAGAGAGAATGAGAGACAGAGAGCACAAGAGGGAAGAGGGTCAGAGGGAGAAGCAGACTCCCCACTGAGCAGGGAGCCCGATATGGGACTCGATCCCGGGACTCCAGGATCATGACCTGAGCCGAAGGCAGCCATTTAACCAACTGAGCCACCCAGGCGCCCAGCATAATTATGTTTAAATAAAATTTTAAAAAGAAAAAAACACCATGTGCCAGTTACTAAACAATTTTCTTAGCCTGAAACCCGCCTTTCTATGCTTTGATTTGTGACCAAGCCTAGTACTCTGCAAACCGAGTTTCTGCTTTTCTTGTGGACTTCATTATAGACTCTGCTGCCACGAGGGGGTTCTGGAGGGAGATTGCCAGTTGGAGGTGGAAGGCAGCACTTGGGCTCCTTTCTTTTACTAACTGTTGGCTTCAAGCTCTTTTGAATAACCTACCAGTGCTTCTTCACTCTGGCTGCATCAGTTTTGTTTTTTTTTTTCCTGTAGCAGGACTTGAATCCAGTTTGCAGTTTTCTTTAATACTTACAGAACCAGCCTAAACATTCACCCTCTTCCTTAGGGATGTGGGTCTCAAACCTTGGGTCACTCTACCAAGCTCAAGAGATGCTTACCAGCCAATCTATGTCCCTTCTTCAGAGGTCTGAGTTTCAGTTCCATGGATTGTTCCTTTAAGCTTCTAAGTTTTAAAAATTCCAGCCTCTTCCTTTGTTGCCCCAGTTTTAGGGATGGTGGCTGGTTTTGATAGTTACCAGTTGCATGATATCTTAGTGTTTTCTTGCCTTTTCAATGACGTAGTTCCCAGCTTTATACTTGGTTAACAATCCTTTATATTTCATTTTCTCTGTTCCCCTACTAGTGTGACTTCTGTCTCCTGATTAGATCCTGAATGATACAGTTAGGAATCAGGAAAAAACTTAATGGATAAAATAGTATTTCAGTTTGAGTTGAAGGAAGAGTGGAATTTCATGAAAATTAGGAAATTTCAAATAGAGTGAATATCAGCATGAGTTAAGGTAGCAAAAATGGGAGGGTATGGTGTATCTGGGAAATATTTTATGTTCTAAGTTTTTTTGGAGTACCAAGTATATATTACAGAAGTTGATTTGGGAGATAGGTTAGGGCAGGCAGTAATTTGGAGGACCTTGAACTCTAGGCTGAGAAAGTGGACTTAATTGGTATAACAGACGATTTTTTTAAAGTATGATCATGGCCTGATTAGAATTCTCATCTAGAAATGTTTGGATAGTAAATTCATGACAGATTATTAAGAAAAGTTAGGAATGCACATGGTAAAATCTTAATTTTAGAGTTATGCTGAGTATTACCATTTCCCCACAAAATATTCATTCAGAAAATACTGGAGGCCTATATGTTGGGAATGCAGCAAAGAGTATGAAAATATTCTGTATTCTCAAGTCTAGTGGAGAAAAAAGATAATATGCTCAGATAATTAAAGAATAAAGTAGATAGGTGTAGGAATGCATAGAGAATTATGGCATATGAAATAGAGTATTCAATATGACCTAGAAGGGTCAAGAAAGACCAATTTCTATTTTAAATGATAACTAGGAATTGGCCATGCATAAAGGAAGGTAGAGGATATGAGCCAGGCTTAAGGAACAATTCTGAGAAAAGGCAGAGAAAGAGAAACAGCATTATTTCGGTAGAATCCAATGGGAGGGGCGCCCAGGGTCCTGGGATCGAGCACCGCATCGGGTTCCCTGCTGAGCGGGGAGTCTGCTTCTCCCTCTCCCACTCCCCCTGCTTGTGTTCCCTCTCTTATTGTGTCTCTCTCTGTCAAATAAATAAAATCTTTAAAAAAAAAAAAGAATCCAATGGGAAATTATATGATCTTTTCAAGAACAGATTCATTTTTTTCCCTTTTCGTGGGATTTTTCTGTGAGTGGATGAAATTAAATTGGGAAAGAGCTTTAGATGTTGCAACAGTGTGCGCAATGCATATGTATGTATTTTAGTTTCTAAAATTCTTTATTAAGAATAAAGCTTTAGAATGTAAATCTTTATTTATTTTTCTATTTATTTATTCAAAGTAGGCTCCATGCCCAGTGTGGGGCTTGAACTCCTGACCCTGAGATCAAGAGTCTCATGCTCTACTTACTGAGCCAGCCAGGCACCCTGGTTTCTAAAAATTCTGTGATGATTGTTGGAGAGGCTATATATCAGATGAACGGATTTTAACTATCTCACTTAAATTCAGCCCTGGATAAGTGCGTTTTCTTTACTGTGTATGGGAAGTGTGTATGTGTGTGTGTATTTATGGGGAGAGGGACAGAGGAGAAATGTATGTATAGGGTAGGGAACTGTGAGAGAAACTCAAACATCAGAGTGTCTGGGTGGCTCAGTTGGTTAAGCATCCAACTCTTGATTTTGGCTCAGGTCATGATCTCAGGGTCGTGGGTTAGAGCCCCCCGTCGGGCTCTGTGCTCAGGGCAGAGTCTGCTTGTCCCTATCTCTCTCCCTCCGCCACTCTCCCAGGCACTCAAGCCCGTGCGCTCGCTCACTCTCTCAAATAAGTAAATATCTTAAAAAAAAAACCCTCAAACATCAAGGTAGCTATTGCATTCACGTATAGTACTTCTCCTTAAGAGTTAAAGGTACTGTACTAGACAACATTTAAACCACAGAAATAATTTTTAGATTGAAAAATGTTTGCATGTTAACTGTGAGTTGAGGGGACGGAAGAATCAAGTGAAACAAAAGGAATGAGAAGCAGAGAAAGGAACCAAAGAGAGGACATTGTGATTTTTCTACCAGCTTTTTCAACTTCAGTTGAGCCAAAGGTCATAAAATTATGTGGCATAAAGGGGACTGTCTGTAAAAGAACGAAGTTTTGGAAACTGTCCTTAGTTGACAGAGAGGCAGTCGTCTATATTTTCTTATAAATTTCATGTTCTCCAGATGTATAACAGTTATATTGTGGTTGGAAAATACCCAAATTTGATAATTAAGTCTGTGATTGGCTTAATTTATATTTAACTGAAGTGTATATGTTGTGAGTTTAAAAAATATATACATTATTTGTTTTTATGTTTTTGGTGTTTAGGCTAGACAGCAACAAGCAGAATTGGCCCAGCAGGAATGGCTTCAAATGCAGCAAGCTGCTCAACAAGCACAGCTTGCTGCCACAGCCAGTGCATCTCACCAGGCAGGATCTTCTCAGGATGAAGAAGATGATGATGATATCTGAAATTTACCAGCTGAGTTTCTATTTCCTCTATAAATGTTTTTCCCTGCACAAGAAAACAGTGAAAGAAATGCTTATCTGTAATTTTGTATGCATCTTGGTGGACTTGCCATTGGTATTCTAGGGATGTCTGTTGTTAAGTTTCATCTATTGTGTGCTACTCATGTAAAAACTGTCTCTTTGAACTATTGAAAATTTAAGGTTCAGTATAATATCAATTTTGAATTTTTAATGGTGTTTATGAAATTTTAGATAGCAGTGAGTCCTTTATTTGATCAATAAACAGTGTTACAGAAAACGTCAAGTTTATAAAATACAGTGAAATTTATACATACAGAAACTAAATCTGCATTTGCATTTCCTCTGCCCTTTTAACTAAACTAAAAATTGGGAATTTTAAATTATTGGGGGGAGGGTGTTGTGTGATGCAGTAGATGTTAGATCAGGTTGGTGAAAAAACAGAGTTCAGTTTTGTAGTATCTGAATTTTTTGTCTTTTAAAATGAGTATATATATATATATATATATATAGGCAGTAAATATATATGCTCAGATAAATATACTTGTTTAGAAAAAATCTCTAAACATTCAAAAACTAAGAAGGAGTGTGTTCAGTAGTTGTATAAATTCAGTGGGTTATGTTTCTGATTTTGTTTTTGTTTTATGTAGAGGTAAAAACTACAGTTTTATTATGGCATAATTCATCTTGAGCTGTGCTATTACATTTCAAAGACTGCCCAATTTTGAGGACTGTCATGATTCTTAACTATTTCACTCCAATAATTGTTAATAGTATTACTTGCTTAGTCCATCCATGTTTATTGGACCTTGTGAAACAATTGCTTAGGTTCCATTGGTTTAATGGAGATTCATGAATATTCAAACCTTTGCTGGGGGAAAGAAATGAAAGTTAATAAGCATGCTTACTGTAAAAGAGGGATTTTTTTTGTAATTTAACTTGTAGTTATAGTTTACTTATTGTTTGTTTTTAGCATTACTTTTACATTTTCTTGACTAGATGGCCTAGAGTGTCCAGTGCTTCCTTTTGAAATGGCATCATTGTCTCCATCAAAATTGAGTGATAGCTTTAAAAATGATTGGCTTTATTTTGTTTAAGAAAGCATGTCATAACAGATCAGCCCTATGTGAAACATAAATAGTTTCAACCTACTCATTAAAAGGGAGAAGGTTTACTTTGGTTACAATAAAAATAAAGTAGTGATTTTTATAGGAATCCAGTGAGTTGAGGAAATGGCATATTGTGTGTGTATTTTGGAAACAGAATGAAAAAGCCTCTTAAGATAGTATAAAGCAATCTAAATTCCTATGTCAGTTGCCAAATCATTTAAATTTGTATATTTACCAAGCCCAAGGATAAATTGGGGCTGCTGGGATTCCAATTTTAATTGAAGAGCTAAATAAGTGAAGTTTATAAGTATTAGATTTCTTAATGATCTTATTTTGCAGTTTTAGAAAAAATCAAATATTAGCATATGTTTATTAAATACACTTCCCCCATGCCATGAAAAGGTTAATTTTGCTGGATGTTTTAAGTTGAAGTTGATACTGTATCCTTGAAGTGCTTTGGACAAGATAGAAGGGGTTGTTTTTTTAAAAGTTTAAGTACCAAAGGTAGTCTAGTCTAAGAAATAATAAGTTAATAAGTGTTGGCTTTTCTAATTTGTACTGTAACATCCATATACTTTCTATTTTAAGATTATCTGTTTCTTAAGTAAACAACTTAGATATTTTTCCACACTTTTTTTTTCCCTGATGCAGAGTTCAGGTTAATTAATATTTTACTGCATCTGATAATGTATTATATGTTTGAAGCCTAGTGACTTTTCATTTTGACATTCTTGTGATTTCATATGCTGTATTCTTCAAGCAATAAAATTCTGATGTGTTTTATAAATTGTTTTTACATTTAATAATCTATGTAGATTAGCAGCAGATTTCTATTATTAACATTTTTACTAATTTTAAGAATCTTAGGCCCAGAAGATATTTTTATCATTTGGTATATAGTACCTGACTTTTTCCTTTATTGTTATTTCAGGAAATGTGGTTTTACTTGTACTTTTGTAATTTACAGTCCTAGGATCTAGGCATAACAAAGCTCATTAAGCAGTGTTTTACTTTTATTTTTTAACATTTAAAAGTCACTATACTGTCCGTTGAGATTTTTAAAATCTTGTGGAGATAGAAACAAATCTTTAGGGTTCTTGAGAAATAAGGTTATTGTTTAGTAAATATTTTCCCCACTTCCTTGAATACATATCTTTTTCAGTAGCCTATCAAATTGATAAATGCTGAAAAGTTACCAATTTTTAAAAACTGCATATACCATCCATCTAGAAGAGTATATAAGTGAGGGTTTTGACAAATTAAACGTAGTCCTATCACTGACCCTGAGATCAACATACAGCTGTACGAACACCCCAGAAGCCCCTCTTGCCCCTATTTTAACGCTACCTTCTTCCTCCCCAGAAGTAACTACTGTTGTTTTCTAAAACCATAGATTAGTTTTGTCTTTTATTTTGTGTAGATGCAATCATAAATAATACACTTTTTAAAAACTTTTACAACTTCACTTTAATAAGTCTTATACAGGCTTACTAAAGAAAAGTATTATACCCTTTATACCATAATAAAAATTGAAAATTTACATTCCAGCTGACTAGCTTAAAGAGTTTGAGACCACTTCCACATTTATAGAGCCTAATTAAGGCTAGAAAGGCACATTCCTATCTTCCATTTCATATTTAACCCTTTTGTCCTGAGAAAGGAGGCTTAGCTGTTTCTTTCTTCAGTTTCTTTTTCTTGTTCTAGTATCTTTGTAGGGTGAGATTAACATTTCCAGAATTTTGGAAAAGTTCACTTTACAGCAGCTGAACAGAGCAGACAGTCTCTGAGTTGTATTCTTTCTGGTTAAGTGCTGGATACACTTGGCTTGTGTTTTACTGAGGGATTCAAGTATCTGACCAGTTCTTAAACCTGTTAAAACTTGTACTTGCTGTATTTCTGTTCCAAACGGCTGAAAGAGCTCCAGTAGGATCACACCCAAGCTATACATATCTGATATGCCGTCACACTCAGATCCTTCTAACTCTTCAGGTTAAGGGTACAGACAAGTACCTACTCTGGAAGTATGTGTTGGTGTTCTCTTGCCATGTCTATTGATCCAGTCTGTGTTCTTCTGTATGATGTCTGTGCAGGCCAGACCAAAGTCTCCTATTTTTACTTGCTGATCAGGGCCATGAGGAAAATATTTCTGGGCTTCAGATATATGTGTACTATTCTCATGTTATGAATATAAAATACACCTTCCTCCAATTCTTGAAAAATTTTTATTGCAACACTGGCCATAACATAAGGACATGCAGATTGGCCCCCACACTCCTGGCCCTGCTTGTTTCTCTCAGCTATCCAGTCTCACAGAGAGAGTCCCACAGCTGGATCTGGATGTGCAACATCAGGTGCACTCCATGAGATGATGTCTGCCCCAACAAGTTTTAAGTTTTCTTCAGAAGATTCCTCGATGGATGTGAAATTCTCTTCAAAGTCGCAATCATGCCTAAGTGGCCGCTGATGTTCAACAATCTGGAAGACAAATCAGCCAAGCCATTTTCTTGGAGTGAAAGGAATGATTCAAATTCACTGGCATCTTTTGTGACTAAATTGGTGATGTAGTTCATCAGTCTGTTAGTCTGATTTTCAATGCCAGATTCTTCTAAGAATTTTTCTTTTTCTAGGGTGAACTTGGTGAGGATAGTGGATGAGCTGTTACTTTAATCATTTTTAACATCATACTGATTTTTGTCATCCTCCTGGTTCCAACCTCACTTCCACAGATGGCAACTGAATAGAAATTCTACCTTGCATTCGGGCCACAGGAACATGTTCTATCCAAGCATTATGATGGCCCTACAAGTAGGATACCGAAGACCTGCCAATACCTTCACTCACCATAGTACCTTCAAGCAATGTTTAGTTGCACCCTTAATCAGGATTTTTTTAATTGTAAATTTTTAATTGCAAAACATTGACCATCTAATTTATTCCTGATCTTGTATACTCTTTCATATCTACCTTTTCCTAAGGTGGCAAGCTGTTGTAGTTCGTTTAAGTAACATGAAGTTTGTTTTTCAGAGCTACTTCCCTTGATCTGATCTTCTGGATGTGAGAATTATCATCTCAAGGATCCTGAGAGCTCTTTCTTTAGCTGACCTCATTAAATGAGCAATAGCTTGGGGCGCCTGGCTGGCTCAGTTGGTAGAGCATGTGACTCTTGATCTTGGGGTTGTGAGTTTACACCCCATGCTGGGTATAGAAATTACTTTAAAATATTTTTTTTTTAAGATTTGTTTATTTTAGAAAGCAAGAGAGAGCACACGAGTGGGAGTAGGGACAGAAAAAGAGGGAGAGAAGGTGGATGGGGGCTAGAAGAGGGCTGCCAGCATTCTGGGTGCCTCACAGCCCTGGGCCAGGAAGTCTATGACAGGTGCCATGCACAGGCATACCCTGTTCCATCGCCCTCTGCCTCACGCTCTAGGCTCTGGAGCTGCTCCCTAGCGTCATGGACTGCAGCCCTGCCTGCCTGCCAATCCAGTGCCACCTCACTCAGCACCCCAATGTACTCTTTTTTTTAAAGATTTTTTTTATTAGAGAGAGCACAAGCAGGGGGAGTGGGAGAGGGAGAAGCAGACTTCCCACTGAGCAGGGAGCCGGATGCGGGACTCTCTCCCAGGACCCTGAGATCATGCCTGAGCTGAAGGCAGATGCCTACCAACTGAGCCACCCAGGCACTGCCCACCCCCCCCACCGTGGTATACTATTTTATTTGATCATTGCTATATTTGTGAGTATACTGGTTTTCTGATGCCACTGTAACAAATTACCACAAACTTAGTGACTTAAAACAACACAAATTCATTCTCTTTAGTCCTGGAGATCAGAAGTCCCAAACTATTTTTATTAGGCCAAAGTCAAGCTATCAGCAGGGTTGGTTCCTGAATCTGAAGGTTGTGAATGGAACATCTGTTTCCTTGCCTTTTTTCAGCTTCCAGTGGCTCCCTGTAGTTTTTGTGGCCCCTTACCTGGTATTAAAGCCTCTGCTTTCATCATCACATCACTTTTTCTGTAGTCTAATCTTCCTCTGCCTCTACCTTTAGGGCCCACCTGGATAATCCAGGATAATCTCATTTCAAGATCCTTAATTTAATCACACCAGCAAAGCCTCTTTTGCCACATAAGATAACATTCACAGGTTCCCTGGAGTTAGATCCTAGATTTCTTTGGAGGCCGTTATTCAACTTGCTAGAGTGAGATTTACTCAGAATGTATGTGTTTATAGTCATTCATTCTCATTGCTGAATAGTATTTCATTAGTTTAACCATTTTTATTATATCCAAAATTTTTCCATTCTACCATTGATGGGTATTTGAGGAATTTCTAGTTCCTGGCTATTATGAATAATGCTGTGGAGAACATTCTTATACATGTCTTTTGGTGACTGTATATATGCACTTCTGTTGAATATATACCTGGGAGTGGAATTGCTGGGTCATGGGGTGTGCACATATTTGGTTTTAGTATGTATGTCAGTTTTCCAAAAGCTTACTAGATGGCACTATTTTAATATGTACCATTATAATGAATTACTCTAAAGGTCTAGAGGCCTGACAATGTTAGTGAATTTCTCAGAATACCTAAATTTTACCAAATGAGTTATATTTGCTACAGCAGGTCTGTTGTTATTTAATATCACACAGGATGAAAATAAAAGCAAAAGTATTTGTTCTTATTATAGACACAGTAGTATTGTGCACTCAGATTATTGCTCCTCAGAAGAAATGCACGTTTTAGGTAATCATAAATAGTATGTTGAGTTTGTAAATAGAATGTTTAGTTATGGAAAATATATGATTTACATTTTTAATTGAATTAAAATGTTTTTGTTATAACCTTTTTTGGAAATAGAGATATTTCCTCATACCCAAATGGCCACGAGGAAGAATTATCTAATCCAGATGGCATAGACTGCCTCCCACTGGGCTTCACTTGGATTGTGTTTGTTTCTTTTCTTCTCCTCTGTCCCCAACGCCTTGGCCCCCTCTACTTTTTACCTTGCCCCACGGCATAGAATATCATGGGTAGGATTGGCCAGGGTGAAGAGAGTGACTGCATAAATAGCATCCTTTCACCTATCCCCCCAAGCATCACCACTGATCCTTCTTCTATTTCCTCAAAATAAAAGGTCTACTCTTACATATGTACTTAAATTTGCTTTTTCCCTATACAAGATATGAGTGAAAAGAGAAGGTAGGGAAGCAAAGAAGGCAACTTATAACTTATAATCAATTTCTACCAGAAATCAAGCAACTTAGTAGAACCTTAGAATTTCTTAATTTTTTAGAACTTCTTAGGATTTCTCAACCTCAGCGTTATTGGCATTTGGGGTCAGTTAATTCTTTGTTATGAGAGGCTGTCCTGTGTGTTGTGAGTTTAGCAGCATCCCTGGCTTCTATGTATGTACTGGGTGCCAGTAGCGCCCCCCCACCATTTGTTTTTTTTTTTTAAGAGTTTATTTATTTATTTGATAGAGAGATAGCGAGAGCAGGAACACAAGCAGGGGGAGTGGGAGAGGGGGAAGCAGGCCTCCCGCTGAGCAGGAAGCCCGATGTGGGACTCGATCCCAGGACCCTGGGATCATGACCTGAGCCGAAGGCAGACGCTTAATGACTGAGCCACCCAGGCGCCCACCCCCCACCATTTGTAACAAGCCCAAAATGCCTCCAGACATCCCTAGATGTCTTGGGAGGGGGAACAAAATCACCCCTTGTTGAGAACCTTGCAACATCTAGGTTTTTACTTTTAGGATAGGGTACTGGGGAAAGACTGAAATTGAACCTCTGTTTGGAAGCAACACATGGTGTAAATCAATAAGACAAAAAGAAGCAAGGTGATTTGGAGAGAATAGACCCAGGATTAAAATATATTTTAAGGAAAGTAAAATCTTAAAGGTGGCTCTGACTTCACATCTCTAGATCTCTGTACCCCCTAGAAAGCTGGTCCAGTTCTTAAAAAACTACCTGCTTGGGGTGCCTGGATGGCTCAGTCGGTTAAGTGTCTGCCTTCAGCTCAGGTCATGATCTCAGGGTCCTGGGATAGAGTCCCATATTGGGCTCCTTGCTCAGTGGGGAGCCTGCTTCTCCTTCTCCCCCTGCTCATGAGCTCTCTCTCTCTCTCTCACTCACTCTTTCTCTCAAATAAATAAATAAAATCTTAAAAAAAAATTTTTTTTTAAATCTACCTGCTCATTGCTTTTCACCCGGAGATCCTAGCCAAACCCAGTTTAAGATAGATCAGGTATACTGTCTCATTGCAGTGTATATCTTTTAACAAGTATTTTTAAAATTGCTTTTATTTTTTTATTTTTAATTTTTTTAAAGATTTTATTTATTTTTTTGACAGAGAGAGACACAGAGCAAGAGGGGACACAAGCAGGGGGAGTGGGAGAGGGAGAAGCAGGCTTCGCATCGAGCAGGGAGCCCAATGTGGGGCTCGATTCCAGGACCCTGGGATCATGACCTGAGCCGAAGGCAGATGGCGTAACAACTGAGCCACCCAGGCACCCCTTAATTGCTTTTATTGTGGTTAAATATACATATAAAACGCGCTTTTATTGTGGTGAAATATACATATAAAACGTACCATTTTAATCATTTTAAGTGTTCAGTTCAGTGACATTAAGGACATTGATAATTGTTGTACAACCATCACTATCTCCAGAACGTTTTTATTATCCCACACTAAAATACTGTACCCATTAAACAGTAATTCCCCATTCTTCTCTCCCTGCAGCCACTGGTAACCACGGTTTTGCTTTCTGTTTCTAATGAATTCAATGATTCTAGGTACCTCATATAAGTGGAATCAAACGGTATTTGCCCTTTTGTGTCTGATTTATTTCACTTAGCATCATGCTTTGAAGGTTCATGTTGTAACATGTATCAGAACTTCATTCCTTTTACAGCTGAATAATATTCCATTGTGTATATATGTCACATTTGTTTATTCATCTATTGATGAATGGGTAGCTTCCACTTTTTGGCTATTGTGAATAATGCTGCTAGGGACATAAGTGTACAAATATCTGCTTCCTAACAAGCATGTTTTTTTGAGTGTACAGATTTGTATTTTGAGAATTGAAACAAGAAGTATAGTACAAATGCACATATAAAGATAGTTTATAATATATGATAAATATGACATGAAGGGGACACTTTTGTACTAGATCTTTACCTGTGTTACTTCATTTTCTCATCCCCTCTGAGAGTTAGTTCTTTTTTTTTCTTTTTAAAGATTTTATTTATTTATTGGACAGAGACACAGTGAGAGAGGGAACACAAGCAGGGGGAGTGGGAGAGGGAGGAGCAGGCTTCCCATAGAGCAGGGAGCCCGATGTGGGACTCGATCCCAGGACCCTGGGATCATGACCTGAGCCGAAGGCAGATGCTTAACAACTGAGCCACCCAGGTGCCCCCTCTGAGAGTTAGTTCTTGGTAGTCCAGGGTGGCGGACTGGTAACCCAGGTGTACCATCAAAAGTAATAGATACAGGGGCGCCTGGGTGGCTCAGTCGTTAAGCGTCTGCCTTCGGCTCAGGTCATGATCCCAGGGTCCTGGGATCGAGCCCCACATCGGGCTCCCTGCTCAGCGGGAAGCCTGCTTCTCCCTCTCCCACTCCCCCTGCTTGTGTTCCCTCTCTCACTATCTCTCTCTGTCAAATAAATAAAATCTTTAAAAAAAAAGTAATAGATACATATAGTATTTTACTTTATTTATGAAACTTTATATCTTAGGCATAATGTAGTAGATGTGGAAAACAATATAGTCCATGGCTATTCTCTTTCAATTTCATATTATCTAGTATGTTTCCTATGTATACTTCTTATGAATAGTACTCACATGTCACTGACGTGAAATACAGTAGTGGAGCCAGAAGGAGATTTTCCAGAAAAAAATTTTAGTGTGATGGAGGGGTTTTGTACTGGGGACTGGGAGTGGGGGGGAGGTGCTAGTATTAGAAAAGATGCATCTGGTGATGGAAGAAGAAACTATGCTTGCTGTTAAGGCAGCTTAAGATCCTCTGACTACTGAAGGAAAATGTGGCAGACTCAAAATTGTTTGGTTATGCAAGATGCTTTTCATAAGTTGTTTCCTTTATTGTGCCTATAAAAGATACCATTAACATCATATTTATGTCATTAATAAACTTCAGGATCCATGTAGTAGGGTGTAGTAGTAGAGTTAAGATACAAGAGACAACAATGGTACTTACTTCAGAAACATTTATTTGGTGTATTACACTGGATAGGGTGTATTCTATAAGCCCAAGGTTTACATATGCAGTTGAATCATACATTCAATAGTAGCCAAATTTTGGTCTGTCTTTAGTATAAACATTTTATAAATAAGGGAACTAAATTTAAAAGAAATTAAGTAATATGATAATATGTAGCAAGTGGAGGCATCAGAATTTCAACCCCAATCTAAGTAGTTCTAAGGATTATGTTTCTTCCACTAGATCATTCTGCTTTCCCTCTAAAATACTGGGACGAATCTATCTTTATTTGAAGTTATTTAAAAATTATAACCCTTCCTGAGGATAGCAAAATTGTGTGCTTTTGCAAGATAATTACAGAGCACATAGTAAGGAAGCAGAGGTAATGTCTGGTAATGTTTTTGGCTCCCTTTTTCTGCGTATGGTTGTCCAAATGATTCAGTGTTATGCAGAATATGAAATATTGTTAGAGAAGCTATTTCAGAAAGTTGACTTACTGTATAGGTTTCTTTTTGTTTTGTTTGCCTTTTTTTTTTTAGAGAGAGAGAGAGAGAGAGAGAGTGTGAGCAGGGGGAGGGGCAAAGGGAGAGGGAGAGAATCTTAACTCTCAGGGCATGGGGCTCGATCTCATGACCCTGAGATCTTGACCTGAGCCAAAATCAAGAGTCAGAAGTTTAACCTACTGAGACACCCAGGTGCTTGCTTTTTTTTTTTTTTGCCAGTACTATTCATAAGTATACGTAGGAAACATACTAGATAATATGAAATTGAAAGGAAATAGCCATGGACCTTTTTTTTTAAGTAGGCCACACACCCAACATGGGGCCCAATGCAGGGCTTGAACTCACAACCCTGAGATCAAGAACTGAGGTGAGATCAAGAGTCAGATGTTAGCCAACAGAGCCACCCAGGCACCCCTATTGGATAGGTTTTATATAAAACTTTTCTTCTGGTCAAAATACTTCAAAGATTATAGGAAAATATGACCTGGAATCAGGTTTCTAGAATTTCTTCTTATCCAAATATAGAAATTCGGAATTCTTTGGAGTAAGCTGTCAATCAAGGCCAAATTAAAAAATTTAATTGCAAGGCCCCTATTTGTTTATATACCAATAACAAGCTTACTGTTATATAAATAGGAAATAAGATCTGGTAGCTGGCCATTATTTAGAATTTTGAAATTAAGGATTTTGTTCTTAAGGGTACTGATAAATCAACAGCTTTTAATATATGATAGGGACACCTGGGTGGCTCAGTTGGTTGAGCATCTGCCTTTGGCTCAGGTCATGATCCCAGGGTCCTGGGATCGAGTTCTGCATCAGGATCCCTGCTCAACAGGGAGCCTGCTTCTCCCTCTGCTGCTCCCCCTGCTTGTGCTCTCTCTCTCTCTCTCTCTCTCTCTCTCTGACAGATAAATAAATAAGATCTTTTTAAAAATGTGTGTGTGTATATATATATATATATATATATATATATATGAGAATAAGCCTTGGAGAAGGTGCTGCCTCCACCTTTATTTATTTATTTATTTTAAAGATTTTATTTATTTATTTGACAGAGAGAGACACAACGAGAGAGGGAACACAAGCAGGGGGAGTGGGAGAGGGAGAAGCAAACTTCCCGCTGAGCAGGGAGCCCGATGTAGGGCTCGATCCCAGGACCCTGGGATCATGACCTGAGCCGAAGGCAGATGCTTAATGACTGAGCCACCCAGGTGCCCCCTGCCTCCACCTTTAATGTAGCAATTGTTTCATAGTATTCCAGTAATGCTGTTTTGGAGGTTGGGCAGCTATAAATCCTTACTTCACAGCCTCTTGATGTTCTCAGCTGAATCTTGCCGTAGCCTCCTAACTGGCCTTGCTGCCAGTCTCTCCTTGTTCTGATCTCTCCTTCACATTGCTAACAGTGTTATTTCTGAAAATACAAATAAGAGTATGAGACTCCTCTGCTCCTAAGTGATCATAGTATTAAGTCCAAACTTCTAAGCATTACATAAGGTATGTTTTGTAACATGATTCAACCTTTTCTACACTCTCAATTGAGCTGGAATATGGGCTGAATAATGCCATCTCTTTTACACTTTACTTCCTTTGCGTGTGCTTCTTCCCTAATCTGGATTGACCTTTCCTTCACCTGGCAAATGTCTAACCATTCAGTAAGATCCAGCTTAAATTTTAGCTCCTATGTAAAGTTTTCCCAAATGCCTCAATGCCTAGATACTCTTTCTCTGCCTATCTGCACCTATGATACATATTTCTTTTTTTTTTTTAAAGATTTTATTTATTTATTTGAGAGAGAATGAGAGAGAGAGAGCACATGAGAGGAGGGAGGGTCAGAGGGAGAAGCAGACTCCCTGCTGAGCAGGGAGCCCGATGCGGAACTTGATCCTGGAACTCCAGGATCATGACCTGAGCCGAAGGCAGTCGCTTAACCAACTGAGCCACCCAGGCGCCCACATATTTCTATTTTCAAATCCATAATACCATACTATAATTTGTTTACAAATTATTTTTTTTTAAGATTTTATTTATTTGACAGAGAGAGACAGTGAGAGAGGGAACACAAGCAGGGGGAGTGGGAGAGGGAGAAGCAAACTTCCCGCTGAGTAGGGAGCCCAATGTGGGGCTCGATCCCAGGACCCTGAGATCATGACCTGAGCCAAAGGCAGATGCTTAATGACTGAGTCACCCAGGCGCCCCTTTACAAATTATTTGTATTACAGTGGGAGCTGCTAGAGAACAGGGACCATATCATCATTATTTCAGTATCCCTAGCAACTGATATAGTGAAGTTTTTTGCAGTTGAACTTATAGATATCTGCTTGTGGTCAGCCCTCCTTTCACCTGATGTTCCATACCGTTTGCTCCTAGAGCTATAATACAATATACAGGTCACTCAGTAAATATTTGATGGTGATGATAACGGAAAAGAAGAAAAATTACAGGGGCGGCTGGGTGGCTCAGTCGTTGGGCGTCTGCCTTTGGCTCGGGTCGTGATCCTGGTGTCCTGGGATCGGGCCCCGCGTCGGGCTCCCTGCTCAGTGGGGAGTCTGCTTCTCCCTCTCCCTCTGTCTCTGCTTGTGTTCCCTCTCTCACTGTGTCTCTCTCTGTCAAATAAATAAATAAAATATTAAAAAAATAAAAGTAAGCTCACCCCTTTAAAAAAAAAAGAAGAAAAATTACATTTCATGTACTATGTTTAAGAAGAAAGGTCCTTTTATTTAAGAAAAACTGTCAGGAAGGGGCCCCTGGGTGGTTCAGTCAGTTAAGTGTCAGACTCCTGATTTCAGCTCAGGTCATGATATTAGGGTTGTGAGATCTAGCCCCCAGTCGGGGCTCAGCAGGAAGTCTGCTTGAGATTCTCTCCCTTTGCCCCTCCCCCTGCTCTCTCTCAAATAAATAAATAAATGTTTAGGATTTTATTTATTTATTTGATAGAGAGCACAAGCAGGGGGAGCAGCAGAGGGAGAGGGAGAAGCAGACTCCCCACTGAGCAGGGAGCCCAACACAGGGCTCGATCCCAGGACCCCTGAGCCAAAGGCAGATGTTTAACCGACTGAGCCACCAAGGTGCCCCTAAATAAATCTAAAAAAAAAAAAAAAAAAAAAGAAAGAAAGAAAAAGAAAAACTGTCAGGAATATGGTATTTCAATACCAAAAGGGTTGAAATTATCAGAAGCACCCCCATACCTGCCCCAGGTACAGCACATTCTCTGGTCCTAGGAATATAAGATAACAAAATGTTATACCATGTAATTAACTAGAAAAACAGAGGGCACTCAAGGTATTTCAAGCAAAGAGTGTTATAGTACAAGGAATTAAGTAATAAATTATTGGAAGAACTAGAAGAGCAAAAAGGAAAGTCAGACCATATTGCCCAGTGAGGAGGAATTATGAGAACTCCCTCAGAGCCTCCACTCATCTACCGACTTTCACTCATGCAGGGAGCCCTGTTACTGCATAAGAAATCACTTAAAACTCAGCAGCTTAAAACGGCAATCATATTATTAATCACAGTTCTGTGAATTGGCTGGACTCAGCTGAGTGGTTCTGCTGTTTGAAGCTGCAGTCATCTGAGGGCTCAACTGGAATGAAATATCCAAGATAACTCATTCACATGGCTGGTAGTTGGCACTGTCAGGTGGGATCTCATCTGGAGGGGTCATTTGCAATTCCTTGATTCTGCATGTGACTTGAACTTAGAGTATGGTAGGATTCTAAGGAGTGTCTCAAGAGTGTTCCCAAGGGAAGAAAATAGAAACTGCCAGTCCTCTCAAGCCCTGGGCTCAGAAGTCCCAGAACATTACTTCCACCACATTCTATTGCTCAGAGCAATTTCAGGGCCAATCTAGATTCAAAGGGAAAAGATACAGGTATCTCTCACTTTTTCAAAAGTTCAAGTTACACCACTCACTTAAGAAAGACCTACATTGGGGCACATGGGAGGCTCAGTCAGTTAAGCATCTGCCTTCGGCTCAGGTCATGATCCCAGGACCCTGGGATCAAGCCGCACGTCGGGCTCCCTGCTCAGGGGCGAGCCTGCTTCTCCCTCTCCCTCTGTGATCTCTCTCATTCTCTCTCTCAAATAAAATTTTTTTAAAAAGACCTACATTCGTACCTATTTTCACTAACCAAAAGAAATCTGAAGGGGCTTTTTGCTTTTACAAAAAAAGGTGAAAAGGGAAAGTAACATTCAGGGTTTGTTTGGCAGAGAGCCCTTATAGAGGCAGTGTGCACGCTGAGCAGCAGAGTAGCATCGCTAACTCCTTCCCGGGGAACTACACTTATAGCCTCTCAGCATCAAGCTGCCATAGCTTTGAACTGAGTCTGTGAGCATCTCTGCTTTATCGTGATTTATTTTGTTCATCTGTTAGCAAGATGTGTCCCAAGATGTCAGAAAAGCCTAAGAGAGGTTATTTTTTCAGTCTGGGAATGCTCAAAAATTTTTTTCATCTAAATTAATAGTAATTGCTTCTTTGCCTCATGCCCTTTCAGTTTACAAGTTTTCATGGGACTGCTCTACTTTTGGATAGCAGGGGAGACCTGTATAAGCATACAGGAAGAGGATGAATTGTTGAGAGCTGGTGTCTTTAGAGACTCACTGCCATACTTGTCTTTGCACATGCTTCTTGTTTGCTCTGAAATGCCTTCTTTTTTTTCTTTTCCTGGCAAACATTCAAACTGCAAGACCCAGCTTACATTTCAGCCCACATCTAGAGCCTTCCCAGATATCTTCAATGCACAGTCAGTAGCCACTTCCTCCGTATAGTCTGTGCCTGTAGTATATATTTCTATTTTTGTATCTGTCATTCCTTATTATGATTTGTTTGCTTACATATTTTTCTGTGAGAGTGTCTAGGGGACAGTAATCATGTCATCATCATCTCCCTATCTCTAGTAACTCTCACAGTAAAGGTTTTTGCAATTGAACTTATACATATCTGCTTGTGGTTAGTACTAATTTAGTCTGGTGTCCTACACCATCTATTCTTGGTGCTTCAATGTTGGGCCTAAAGGGAGATACTCAGTGAATATTCAATGATGATAATAATGGAAAAGGAAAAAATTGCCTTTTAAATATTCTGTTTAGGAAGAAAGGACCATGTATGAATCATTTAATAAAAAACTTCAGGAAAATTGGTATTTTAGTCCTGAAAGGACTATTCTGGACAAAGGAACACCAGATTAAATGTTATACCACATAATCAGAAAATGGAAGCTAATCCATCAAAATCCTAGAAGAGAACACAGGCAGCAACGTCTTTGACCTCGGCCATAGCAACTTCTTGCTAGACATGTCTCTAGAGGCAAGGGAAACAAAAGCAAAAATGAATCATTGGGACTTCATCAAAATAAAAAGCTTTTGTACGGCAAAGGAAACAATCAAACTAAAACACAACCTACAGAATGGGAGAAGATATTCACAAATGTCTTATCAGATAAAGGGCTAGTATCCAAAATCTATAAAGAACTTATCAAACTTAACACCCAAGAAACAAAAAATTCAGTCAAGAAATGGGCAGAAGACATGAACAGACATTTCTCCAAAGAAAACATATAAATGGCTGACAGACATATGGAAAAATGTTCAACATCTCTTGGCATCAGGGAAGTACAAATCAAAACCACAACGAGATACCGCCTCACACCGGTCAGAATGGCTAAAATGAACAACTCAGGAAACAACAAATGTTGACAAGGATGTGGAGAAATGGGAACCCTCTTATACTGTCAGTAGGTATGTGAGCTGGTGCAGCCACTCTGGAAAACAGTATGGAGGTTCCTCAAAAAGTTAAAAATAGAATTATCCTACAATCTAGCAATTACACTACTAGCTATTTATCTAAAGGATACAAACATAGTGATTTGTAAGGACACATGCACCCCAATGTTCATAGCATCAATGTCCCCAATAGCCAAAATATGGAAAAAGTCCAGATGTCCACCAACAGACGAATGGATAAAGAAGATGTGGTATTTATATACAATGGAATATTACTCAGCCACCAAAAAGAATGAAATCTTGCCATTTGCAATGACGTGGTTGGAATTAGAGTGTATTTCCTAAGCGAAATAAATCAGAGAAAGATAAATACCATATGATTTCACTCATATGTGAAATTTAAGAAACAAAACAGGTGAACATAGGGGAAGGGAAGGAAAATAAGATAAAACAGAGGGAGGCAAACCATGAAAGCCTCTTTACTGTAGGAAAGAAACTGAGGGTTGCTGGAAGGGAGGTGGTGGGGGGATGGGGTAATTCGGTGATGGGCATTAAGGAGAGCATTTAATGTAATGAGCACTGGGTGTTGTATGCAACTGATGAATCACTTAATTCTACCTCTGAAACTAATAATACACTACTATGTTAACTAAATTGAATATAAATAAAAAATTTCAAAAAGTGGGAGCTACTTGAGGTATTTTAAGCGGGAGGGATTTAATATGGAAATTAGATAACAAAATTGTTGGAAAGGCTGGAGGAGCTAAAGGAGGTCCATGTTGCCCAGTGATGAAGAACTATAGGAAGCTATATAATATATTATGTGGCAAAAAGATACTGTTCGAGAAAATGGAATTTTATTTTTGCCACCCAGTGACAGTATGACTTTGGTGGAGTACTGCCCAAAAGTTTAAATATAGCTCCACTAACGTTTATTGGGCATTGGCACTGTGCTTGGCACTAGGAACACAAAGATGCATATTATACATTCCAGTTCAGTGAATATTTATTAAATATCTATCCACTGAATATTTAGGTCTTGGGTCTACCAAGATAAACAAGGCCAGATTTTTTTTCCTAGGAGGTATTCATAATCCATGGGAAAAGACTGATAAGCAAATGATTGCAGAATTGTGCTAAGTGTGTTGGTAAGAAATTGGAAGTATTACCAAAAATGATCGAATGGTGAAATTTTAAAATTTATTTGACAATAAGAAACTTGGCATTTACTTAAAATTACTCAAGAAGATGCCATGTCTCAGGTAAAAAATACTGGCTCTGGAATGAAAACATCTTAGGCAGTTAAATTGAAGGTTTCTTGGTCTTTAAATGTGTGTAAAATGCTCACTTTGGGAAATACTGAAAAATATTTTCTTAAAGTCATGTAAATTCACCACAGAGATAGCCACTGGTAACATTTTGATGTATTCCTTTCTAATCCAAGGGCATCTTTTTTAAAACAAGTAAAATAAAACCAAAAATGAGGCCTATAAGTCCATAAGGCATAATAGATTGCATGTAAATTAGAAGGCAAGTAAAAGAGAGCGAAAGTGAGAGTGAGAGAAAGAGAGAAGGGTCCATTTGGGACTGGTATTTCAAACTTCAAAACACACAACTCAACTCGGTATCTTTTTCCCAATTCTCATTCCTCCACTTGTACTTGCCCTTTTTAGGAAGGGCATGACCATCTATCCAGTAATGTAGTCAGATACATCCACCTACTGTCAGAATAATCCTAAAACAGTCTAATTTGATAGTTCCTTTGATTAAAACCCTTCAATAACTCCCCATAGACTTTGGTATCAAGTGTCATCTTATTTTAGCATCCTCTTCATCTAGCTCCCACCCATCTTACTAGCTTGACCTGCCTTCCTGCTACCTACACAGTTCTCCACTCTAACCATGGTAAAAATTTCATAGTTCCACAAAGGTGTAGCAGTGTTCTCCAATCATCTTTTTCTTTCTACATGCTCTTTTCTCTCTCTAAAGTACCATTACTCACCTCCATCTTTTCTCTGTTTAATTGCTTCTCAAAAACTCAAGGGTTGCCTTTCCAGATGCAGCAACCTATTCTGTCCCCCTACTGTACCATGCACATATCTTGAACACTGCATTTGTCATGCTGTCCTGGAATTATTGGTGTTTTTATCTCTTACTCAACTCAACCAAGGGCTCTTTGATGATCTTGAGACTCCTGCTTCTATCACGGTACCCAACATATAGTAGATGTTACCAGTTTGAGGGAATTTATGTAAATTGGTAGATAAAAGGATTGGTGAATTTTTTTATTAGTAATCTTCAGGAAACACATTTAGAAATTGTAGCAAATGTTGTTAGTTGCTTATGCAGTAGCCGCCTCCCCTTTTTTATTATCAAAACTCAAGTTTCAATATGGCAGTGTACCCCAAGGCATGTATCCTGATAGATCAAGGCAGTCATGGCATCTCCATCCCCCTTTGCTAATAGTACATTTCGGTTGAGCATGATAAGTCATAGAGGGAAGCTGCGGAGGCTTCAGGGAGAGGTCTTTTTACTTTCTCTTCTTTTTTCCCTTCCTGCTATATTTACTGTTCTGTAAGGGATGTGAAGCCTGTAGTTGGGCCAGCTGTCCCCTGTAATCATAAGGCAAAAGGTTTGAGAACAAAAAATAACATGCTGAGAATTGTGGAGGGGGAAAGACAAGAGTCTGGGTCTTTGATGAGATCATTGAGCCTTACCAATCCTAAATTGCCTATCACATATAGACTTCCTTTTATGTAAGATAATTGAAATAGCTTCATTGTTTAATCCACTGTGTGGTTGAATGGTGACCCCAAAAAGATATGTCTATGTCCTAACCCCCAGAATCTATGAATGTGACCTTATTTGGAGAAAAGGTCTTTGCAGATGTAATTAAATTAAGGATTTTGAGATAAGATCATCCCGGATTATCTGGGTGGGTCCTTAATCCAATGACAAGTGTCCTCATGAAAGACACACAGAGGTGGGGTGCCTGGGGGTGGCTCAGTCGGTTAAGTGTCTGACTCTTGGTTTCAGCTCAGGTCATGATCTCAGGTCATGATCTCAGGTTTGTGGGATCAAGCCCTGCATCAGGCTCCGTTCCCCGGGGGGGGGGGGGTCTGCTTCTCTCCCTCTCCCTCTGCCTCTCCCCCTGCTCACATGCTTGCTCTCTCTAAAGTAAATAAATAGATCTTTTTTTAAAGAGATTTTTATTTATTTGAGAGAGAAAGCGAGCACGAGAGAGCATGCATGCATGTGCATGATGGGGGGAGGGGCACAGGAAAAGGGAAAGAACAAGCAGACTCTTCACTGAGCACGGAGCCCAAGATTCGAGGCTCTGTCACAGGACCCCGAAATCATGACCTGAGCCAAAATCAGACGCTTGACTGACTGAGCCACCCAAGGGCCCCAGTAAATAAATAAATCTTTAAAAACAAACCACACACACACAGAGGAGAAAACAGAAGCACTGGAGAAGGCAATGTGAACCCAGAGTCAGAAACTGGAATTATGCAGTGACAATCCAAGGAATGCCTGGAGCCACCAGAAGCTGGAAGAGGTAAGGAAGGATTCTCCTCTAGAGCCTCTGGAGGGAGAATGACTGCTGACACATTGATTTTGGGCTTTTGACCTGAAGAACTGTGAGAAAATTAATTTCTGTTGTTTTAAGCCATCCAGTTTGTGGTAATTTGTTATGGCAGCCTCAGGAAATAATACAAACTGTGGGTCAATTCTCTGTTGGTTTGCAGCCAAAGATATCTTAATTAATATAATGATTATTTTTAAGTTCAAGCTAAACATATGAAAAAAAGGTATTGGTAGTAATTCAGGGAAAGATCCTGGAGTCCCTGAAAATTCTTTCCATAGGATTTCAAACTAAGATTGATATCAGTGTTGTCAGATCTGGGATTTAAGCATATCTCTGACTCCACTTCACTCTCCCTCAGGAACTAATGGGTGGTAGCAGAGATGAAAGTTATACCCTCCTTAAGACCTTTTTTTTTTTTAGAAACTTTATTTTCCATCAACCTTCTTTCCATTTTGTTTGCCTTTGTGGAAGAGGAAGACCACTCATGGTTATTCCCACCCATTCTGTGGCCTGAGCAGTGGGAGCTGCAGACCAGTCTTCTACCGCCAGCTGGACGCTCCAGTCCTCAGTGGGGAACTGCTGAATAGGCACAGAGGGCACCTGCACGCCATCAGACCAGTCTGTGACTTCAGGTTGAATAGCAGTGAACTCAAGAACTGGAACAGTCCATTCACCCTGAAGGTCCTCCTCCGTCACAGAATTCTCAGCAGCGACCTGCCCTTCCTTTTCAGTCTCTTCAGGATCTCTGTAGAAGTAGAGATCAGGCATGACCTCCACTGGGTGCTCATGGGAAATGGTGCGACGCATGCACGGAACTTCCCAGGCCCACTGAGTGAGCTCCCTTGTTGTTGCAAGGGATGGCGATGTCCACGTAGTGCAGAGGAGAGTCTGTTACCCAGGGCGATGATAGGCAGGTTAATATAAGACGCCTCTGTAAGAGGCTGGTGGTCAGCCCTGGGCTCAGTAACCACCAGCAGTCTCGGCTCCCGGAAGGCTGCCTGGATCTAGGTAGTGAAGGTTCCAGGAGTGAAGCGGCCGGCAGTAGGAGTGGCTCCGGCAGCAGCAGCAGACCTCAGCACAGCTCCTGGCCAGTATTCCTGGATGATGATACTGACATCAGCCAGATTTTTAGCGGCAACCATGGCATAAGGCTGCCAGCAGAAGCTTCTCCCAGGTTCTCTTCAGATTTATGATGTAGATACCATCACTTTCCCTTTTGTAGATGTACGCTTGCATTTGGAAGTCAAGGTTGGTGCTACCTAAGTGGGTTCCTGCTGCAGGGAATTTGAGGACATCCTCCTCCTTCATTTGCAGGACGTCAAGGGCTCTAGACATTGTGAAAATTTCCCTTTAATTTATGACGGGAATGCAGAACAATGCCATATGGACCCCTCCCTGGGTAGCTCCTTGAGACTATTTTTTGATGAAGTTAGAGTCATCCGTGGTCCAGGTCAATATGGGATTTTTTTTTGTTCCTGTTTTTTTTTTTAAGATTTTATTTATTTATTTGACAGAGAGAGAGACAGCGAGAGAGGGAACACAAGCAGGGGGAGTGGGAGAGGGAGAAGCAGGCTTCCCGCAGAGCAGGGAGCCCGATGCGGGGCTCGATTCCAGGACCCTGGGATCATGACCTGAGCCGAAGGCAGATGCTTAACAACTGAGCCACCCAGGTGCCCTTGTTCTTGTTTTTAAATATAAGCAAAAGAGACTGAGATTTGAGGTAGCTTCAAAAACATGTATAATTTGGAACAGAAAAATAACATATAAACATTTAAAAATCAGGAAAAGAATAGAAAGAAAATCAAGACCAGGAAACATTTGCAATAAAGAGATGTAAACTATCAGGTCCTACCTAATTAAAGTTAAGCTGCAAAGTTGAAATTTTTAGGGGTCAAAGCAAAAAGAGTTAACAACATGATTCATGGTTTCCTCAAGAAAAAACATATTCGTTTCAAGAAAAGGAAAGCTTTGCTTTTCCTGGCGCTTACTGTTTAAGAAATAACCATGTAGGTCTCAATTTAGATATCATTTCCTCTAAGAAGAGAAGAAGAGTTTCCTAATGACATCCTCCCTCCACTGCTATGTGCTTAACCATTGTATCACTAGTAAGATCCCTACAAGACTAAATTCTGGGGCGCCTGGGTGGCTCAGTCATTAAACGTCTGCCTTCGGCTCAGGTCATGATCCCAGGGTCCCGGGATTGATCCCCGCATCGAGCCCCACATGGAGCTCCCTGCTCCGCAGGAAGCCTGCTTCTCCCTCTCCCACTCCCCCTGCTTGTGTTCCCTCTCTCGCTGTGTCTCTCTCTGTCAAATAAATAATAAAATCTTAAAAAAAAAAAAGACTAAATTCTTTGAGTACAAAGACTGATTAGCTTACTCTTGTATCCTTGGTACCTATTACATTGTCTGGCACGTTGCAATATTCGGTATTTGTTGAGTAAGTGGGTTAATGAGACTTCATGAGGGGTGGGTCTAGTTCTCATTTTTTATTATTTTTTTTAAATGACAGAGAGAATGAGAGAGGGAAGGGTCGGAGGGAAAATCAGACTCCCTGCTGAGCAGGGAGCCCGATGCAGGACTTGATCCCGGGACTCCAGGATCATGACCTGAGCCGAAGGCAGTCGCTTAACCAACTGAGCCATCCAGGCGCCCCATCTAGTTCCCATTTTAATGGTGCATTAAGTTATGATTCAAGCTGTGAGTGGGACTAGAATTTTCCTTAGAAAATAGCTTGGAGTATGTTCTAAGACATGAAGCAGTTAACAGTTTAAAGCCTGTTTAAAATTATTTAACACTACAAAACATTCCCTGTGAACTTAGCAGCTGTCCTCTGAAGTCACAGAACAGTGTTAGTAATGCCACATGGAACATGGTTTTTTAAGCAGCGCAGCTTCCTGTTAAACTCTCTGAGATGAACCGGCTGAACCCACTTATCAGTCTTAGTATCACTTCAAGCAGGACAGCCAGGCAGTATGTGTCTCCTAAAGGGATTGATATGAGGCTGACAACACTGCCTGTGAAGTATTCTTGCTCCCCCCAAAAATGGAATCTTCAAGTCTCTTTTTTTTAAAGATGTATTTATTTATTTATTTGAGAGAAAGAGAGTATGAGGGGAGGGGAGAGGGAGAGAGGATCTCAAGCAGACTCCCCACTCCATGTGGACCCTGAGATCATGACCTGAGCTGAAACCAAGAGTCAGACACGCAGGCGCCCCTGAATCTGCAAGTTTCTAAAAGCTAACTTTCATTATAGGAAATAGAGGAGATAAAGGAACAAGAAAGAAGCAAATAGACAAATCCAGAATGTGGTAACTTCAATAGGACAACTGATCTGGTTTCTGCAATCAAGTCAATGTTGTCAAAAAGAGGTGAGGAGGAAGAGACTGCTCTAGATTAAAGAGGCTTAAGAAACAACCAAATGCAATTAGTTTAAAAATCTGATTTTAACAAACCAATTATAAAAAGATAATTTTGATATAATCAGGAAAATCTCAATAAGATCTGGGTATTAGATGATACCAAAGAATTATTGTAAGTCTGGTTAGGTGAGTTTCTCCGTTTGGATTCTCCCAGACCCAGAGATAAAGATTCAAATACAAGTAGTATATTTGAGAAAGGATCGCAGGAAACATTGGAAGAGGAAGAGGAAGTGAGATGAGGAAGGAATAGAAGCCAATAAAAGCTGCACTATTAAGCAACTTGACCACTGTGGGCCCGTGGAACTTAATCTCACTGATGTGCTTGGGGAAATAGTGTGGACTATACCTCGGAGCTAATCCCCACCTCCAGACCAAGGGACATGGGTTCCTTATATACCAGCTCCTATCAGGCGTTGGTTCAGCTGTGCCCATGGGAGAGGGAGGCAGAGTGGGCTCTTCAGTGGCCAGAGAAAGCCCTCAGGCCAAAAAGGTACGCTGGAATGGCAAGGGCCAAAGTGATGTGGGGAAACGCACCAACACTATTTGCTACAATGTGATAATAGCGTGGTGGTAGTGTAAAAACATGTCCTTTCTTAAAAATGTATACTGAAATATGTGAGGGTGAAATGATGTCCGAATTTGCCTTAAAATACTATAAATCTTTTTTGTTTTTAAGATTTCATTTATTTATTTGAGAGAGAGAGCACGAGCGGGGGAGGGCCAGAAGGGCTCCATACCAGGACCCCGAAAGGTCATGACCTGAGCTGAAGTCAGACACTTACCTGACTGAGCTACCCAGGTGCCCCCTTAAAATACTTTAATAACAAGAAAATAAAATGGACAGATGAGGAGCGCCTGGCTGGCTCAGTCAGTGGAGCATGCGACTCTGGATCTAGGGATTGTGAGTTGGGGCCCCACGCTGGATGTAGAGATTGCTTAAAAATAAAATCTTTAAAAAATAAATTACTTAAAAAACATAAAAGAGACAGATAAAACAAATATGGTAAAACGTGATAATTATTTAGATCAGTCATGGGTACGTGGAAGTTAATTATGCTAACCTCTCTACTTCTGTGTTTATGAGAGTTTTTTGCTATAAAAGTACTTTTAATGTACATTTAGGTAATGAAGATATGTCAGTTGGGCTGCCTACAGTAATTGGATATAAATCATTTCATTTAGAGAACATCTGTCAAAAATAATGTTTTTAGTTTTAAAGATTTTATTTATTTATTTGAGAGGGAGGGAGGGAGCCTGAGCGGGAGGAGGAGCAGAGGGAGAGGGAGAAGCCGACTCCCCTCTGAGCAGGGAGCCTGACATGGACTCGATCCCGGGACTCTAGGATCATGACCTGAGCTGAAGGCAGCTGCTTAATCAACTGAGCCACCCAGGCGCCCCAATAATGTTTTTAGTTTTAAAATAGTGTACTTTAAGCTATTCTTTCTAGTCATAGGTTTGGCCTAAAATGTTTTCACAGTAGTACAAGCTGGCTGGGATCTGGTAGCTACCTTTTAATTGCTCTTTTGGGATGGAGTCAATCAATCACTGAACCAGACCAAACACATTTTACAGTTGGTCCAGCAGCTCAGGGCTGCTGTGGCCTTACCAGGCTGGTGTGTCAGGAGTCCCCCACCCTCTGTAATTGGGTTTTCTAGCATCTGTGAGGCACTCCCTTTTCTCAGCTGCACACACAAAACTGCCTGCTTACACACAAAAGGAAACCCAATACCAGCCCAACAGCAGAAGCCTTTGGTTCTCCTTGCCTTCATTGACACTCTTGGATTTAGACTCTTCTTGCCTTCCTGGACTTCTGACACTCATGTGCACAGATCTGATGATAGAATATTCAAACACTTTTCCCTGTGTCAAGAAGTCACTGAGCCTCAGAGTTTGCTTGCCTACATCAGCACTATTCACTATGCCCAACAACTTCATTAGACTTTTAGGTTTGGCCTTTTTACATGCTCCCCAGTACCACTTGGCACTGTTTTTAATTATTTCTTCATATCTGTTATGTTAATCCTTTGAGAAAGGATTATTAGTAGATGGCATTTTCTGTAGGTGACAAAACCCTGACATGACTACCTTAGGCAAAAAGAAGAATCTATTGACTCATGAAACTAAATCACGATGACAGAGGAATTGTTAGCAATATGAACAGAGGGAACTAGGATTTTTTTATTTGTTATTCTTGGAATCAAGATCTGGGGATTAACAGCCTAGCTTGCCTTTTACCATCATACCAGAATCACTTCCCCCAGTACCTCTACACTACCCTCACTGGCAGCCCTGATCAGGTACAGCCCAGCTCCATAGGCTGCTCTTGAAGACTAGATTTTCTTTCTTTTTTTAAGATTTTATTTTATTATTTATTTTATTATTTATTATTTCTTTTAGAGAGAAAGGAGAAAGAGAGAGAGTGCGAGCAGGGGGTGGGAGAGGAAAAATCTCAAGCAGACTCCACACTGAGTGCAGAGCCTGATCCCACAACCCCAAGATCCTGACCTGAGCCGAACTCGAGTCGGCCACTTAACCGACAGCCACCCAGATGCCCCCCTGCTTTTCTCAATTTAATTTTTAAAAACATTTTATTTATTTATTTGAGAGAGAGAGAGCAGGAGAGGGGCAGAGGGAGAGAGAGAATCTCAAGCGTGGAGCCTGACTTGGGGCTAGATCTCACAGTCTTGAGGCCATGACGTAGACCAAAATCAAGAGCTGGGCACTTTAACCAACTGAGACTAGATTTTCAGGTGAGCAACTGCGTTCAGCTGTAGCCAATACTTCAAATACTTACCATGTGCCTCTTACATGTCAGGCACTATTAGGTTCTGTAGTGAGAATATATAAAGGTTGTGGTCCCTGTTCTCAATGGGAACCTCAACATTATTATCACCTCAGCTACCACTTTAGGGAGACACTTCATCTGTCCTCAACAATCCCACTCCACCTTGGCTCTGCAAACTAGGGATCATAGTTATTTTCTTAAAGATTTTTCATTTATTTATTTGAGAGAGAGAGCATGCATGCACAAGCAGGGGGAGCCACAGAGGGAGAGGGAGAAGCAGGCTCCCCACTAAGCAAGGAGCCCGATGCGGGACTCAACTCCAGGACCCTGGGATCATGACCCAAGCCGAAGGCAGATACTTAACCAACTGAGCCACCCAGGCGCCCCTGGATCATGGTTAGTTTTAATATGTTTTGCAGTACAGTGTAATTCTAGCCAGGCTATATTAAGATTATGAAGTTTCTTTAAACATTCATTACAAACTCTAAGGGCTAAAATGAACAGAAGGTTTCCTAATTTTCTGCTAGGCATTGATTGTGTTTCCAGCCAAATTTTAAAAACAAATTTATTTTAAAGATTGTCATTTTTAGATTTTATTATTTTAAGATAATATGCGTTTCTTTTTTTTTTCAGTTTAGGCAAGCTGTTTTCTTTTTTTGTTTGTTTTGTTTGTTTGTGTCTGTGTTAGGCTAGCTTATTTTTCAATAACATCCTCAAAATCTTGGTGGCTTAAAACAGCAAGAGTGTATTTCTTACTCATGTTATATGTCCATCTTAGGTCAGTAGGGGCTCTGCTCCACGTTGTTCTCACTAAAAGATGCAGATTCACAGAGGCTTCACTATCTGAAAACATCCCTGGGAACCACGACAAGGGGAGGGAGAAGGGCAAATTGTGTAACATCTCTTAAAGTCTTCCTCTTGGGACTGGTGCTCATGACTTCTATTCAGTTTTATTGGCCAAAAAAAATCACATGGCCACTTATAGTTTCAAAGGGGCAGGGAAGCGTAGTCCTACCATGTGCCTGCAAGGAAAAAACTCAGAAATATTGGGGAGTAGCAATATTTTCTTCTGGTCACCAAATATTAATTTAATTCTCTCTCATGCATGCAAAATATGCTCACCCTCTTCCCAAGGTAGACATCCTCAAAGCTCTATCTAGCCAGGGCATCCAGATCAAAACCCAGAATCTCTGAGTGATGTGCAGTCACCTCTACAATTGGTACAGATGTGGTTCCTTTTGGCATAAAAACCTATGCCTGAAAACTCAAGGTATCTGTCCCATGGAAAAGATAACCACCGTAAAGATTCCCTTCAGGAAGGAGACATGGAGCAGAGACAGGCACCGATCTGTGGCAGTTCTGAAATTCTGTTTGGCAGCTCTTTTGAGGATCTTATATCACCCTGGGGAATGAGGAATATTTCTTCATGAGCCCTGACTCTGCCCCCTGGCAGTGACCCCCTTGTTCATTGTTCTCCATTACTCCTGATTCTTTCTGTGGATGACCTTTTCCATTATTATCCTTGGCCACATCTGGAATGGGTGTTGGGGGGGATATGCCCTCCTCCTTTCTTCCCAGAGATATTGGAGTTCTAAGGGTGAATAGTCATGATCTCTTTTATTTAGTCCAGTGTAGTAATTATTTTGAAACTGCAACTCTCTCAGAAACTTAATGAAAAGGGAAAGAAACCGAAACTAGTCATTTTCATCAGCTTCACATGGCAATAGTCACCTTCACGCTTCCTTCCGAGGCATAACTCTCATTTGGTATAATTCTTTGTTTTCTAGCCCCTATCCATATTCTATCTCTCTCCCTCCTTCTCTCCCTCCCTTTCCCTCTCTCTCTCATAGTGATTACATAGGTTTATCAGACTTGTGAGAGTCCCTTCCCCCCCTTAGTCTCTTTTCTCTGAGCCATATATAACCTTAGTTGGTTGGACTTTTGATCTGGGACCTATTCATCCATTCAGAGTTTTAAAAAAGTGGTGAACCGGCCATTCTCTTAATTTGATGCACTGCCTTCAGGCTGAGTTCTAGTTATCCTTTGTCATTGCAAGCATTTCTCGGTTTTCTCTTTAACTATTTGAGGTTGAGAAGTAGTTGCCTATTTCAACCCCATGAGTCCTCAAATTGGTGATTCTTTATTCTCTTCATTCTTGCTTGCAATCAATTCTTTTTTTCACCTCATATCTTCTTTGGAATGTCTTGTCAAATGCAAGCCAACAGGAATAAACACAAAACATTCCTTTTTTTTTTTCTATCTGCTGCTTAAGCTACAAATTTCTTATATGACCTGTCTCCCAAATCAACTGTAGGAAACAGTTTTATGGAATGGTTTTATCACCTCATAACATGGATTGCTATCTTTCCCTCCTCTGAAAATGGTTTTCCTGCTACCTGTCATCTGTCTCTTAAATATTTTAGGTTCTTGGCGTGACAGCACCTCCCTTTAGATAACAATTTCTACCTTCTATCTGTGATCTAGATTTTGCTGCAGTAACAACTCTTGAGCTCCCAGTGGTTCAAAATTATAAAGATTTATCTATCACTCGTGCTACCTGTTTTCACAGTATGGAGCAGAGCCGCTCAAATAGACATGTAGCCTACCTCTAAGTGTTCCCAAAGACATGATGCTTACCCTATGAGATACCTAAGACTTTCCCAAGGTACACAGGAAGGATAACTTTTAAGGAATCAATTTCTACATCTTCAACTAATATACACACTCTTTTTAAAGATTGATCTGCCTGAATATGAGCTTGTGATATAAGTGTAGATTCTCTTTTCTCACATCGCCTTTCACAATTTTTCTCTTAGTCTATAAAAATAAACCTTCCTCACATCCCAAATTCTTCTAGATGCATTTCCCGAGGTATTAAAAACTTCCATGCCATAGGGGCACCTGAGGGGCACAGTGGGTTAAGCTTCTGACTCCTGGTTTTGGCTCAGGTAGTGATCTCAGTGTTGTGATCTCAGGGTTGTGAGATCAAGCCCTTCTTCAGCCTCCACGCTCAGCTTGGAGTCTGTTTAAGATGGTCTCTCCCTCTCCCTCTGCCCTTCACCTTCACGCTGTCTCTCTAAAATAAATAAATAAATCTTTAAAAAAAAAAAACCCAAACAAACAAACAAAAAAAACTTCCATTCCATAGAAAGGGAAAACTTGAATATGGTTGTTGAGAAAGTGAATGACAGGGGAGCAAATCCTTTAAAAGTCAGGTGGTTTCAATTTTTTTTCTTTCCAGAAATTTAGAGGAGAACTTAATTGAGTTGTCAGTGGAGAAATCAGCAGAAATTATTATTAGTAGTAGTGGTAAAGATTTTATTTATTTATTTTGAGAGAGAGAGAGAGAGAGAGAGAGAGTGTGACGGGGAGGAGGGGCAGGGGCAGAGGGAGAGACAGAGAATCTCAAGCAGACTCTGCACTCAGCATGAAGCTGGATGGGGGGCTGGATCCCACAACCCTGAGATCATGACCTGAGCCAAAATCAAACTGACTGAGCCAATCAGGCGCCCCATGTACAAATTATTATTTTTTAGAATTTTTATTTTAGTTGGGGGGGCGGGGCTGGAGAGGAGCAGAGAAAGAAGAGAATCCCAAGCAGGTTCCACACCCAGTATGGAGCCCAACACGGAGCTCAATCCCATGACCCTGATATTATGACCTGAGGTGAAATCAAGAGTTGGAAGCCTAACTGACTGAGCCACCCAGGCACCCCTAAAAATTATTTTTGATGATAGATTATTATATGATTTTTTTTTTTGCCTGTAACTCAAGTTCAAAGAATTGAGTGGCATTACTCTGACAAAACTTCTTCCATTCCCAGCTACTTCTTTATGTAAACAGGTTTCTCAGTGCTTACATCTATTAAAACAGAAAGCTAAGAATAGAACTAAGGCTGAGGGGCGCCTGAGTGGCTCAGTTGGTTAAGCGTCTGCCTTTGGCTCAGGTCATGATCCCAGGGTCCTGGGATTGAGCCCCACGTCAGGCTCCCTGCTCAGTGGGGAGCCTGCTTCTCCCTCTGCCTCTGCCTGCCACTCCCCCTGATTGTGCTCTCTCTCTCTCAAAGAAATAAATAAAATAAAAATCTTAAAAAAAAAAACTGATGCTGAATCCTCTCTCATTATAGTAATAAGTTATATTCATCCATATAAAAAATTAAAATGGCCCATTCAACTCATTAAGAAATGCATTTCCAATAAAATTGGACTTGTATGTTCAATACTTATCAAAATGTATACTATATTTTCACTGTCTTCATAAGTTTAATACTATTGATCATTGGAATTATAAATATATACAAAAGAATTTTTTTCAACATTTAGAGCCTTACAATCAGAGGAAACATGACTTTTGTAATGAAAGTTTTCATGCTTATTTTGATTGCAAAGTAGTATGGAAAGACAAGCAATGAAAGGGGTGCCTGGCTGGCTCAGTCAGGAGAGCATGCGACTCTTGATCTCGGGGTTACGAGTTCAAGCCCCACACTGGGTGTAGAGATTACTTAAAAATAAATCAATCAACTTAAACAACAAGAGCAAAAAGAACATCCTTACTCTTAGAACATGCTTGCCCAACTATTTAGGAGTAAAGTGTCATGATTTCTGCAACCTATTTTTAAATGATTCAGAAAAAATATAAACTACACCCACGCAAAGAAAGTATGACAAAATGTTGACAAATGTTAAGTCTAATTCCAGGTAGATGCTAATGGAAGGTATATGGTGTTGAATTGGTTTTTTTTTTTTTCATTTTTCTGTATACAGTTTTTCCTAATAAAGTGTTAATAAAAATGATAAATACCCATAGTTATAACTTGCAAATTGGAGGCATTATAACCCTATGTAATAGTTTTCTGCAGGTTAACAACACCATAGTTGTATGCAGGTGTCACTGATTGCCACAATATGCCATTTCAATGGTAGGTAGCTCGACTATACATATTGCAATAGCTAGATATCATAAATACAGAGAACAAGCTGATGGTTGCTGGGGTGGGGGAGAAAAGGGAAATAGGGAAATGGGTGAGGGGGGGTGTAGGCTTCCACTATGGAATGAATAAGTCACAGGAATAAAAAGCACTACATTAGGAATATACTCAATGATACTGTAATAGTGATATATCAGGACAAATGGTAGCTACACTTGTGGTAAACATAGCATAATGTACAAACTTGTTGAATCACTATGTTGTACAGCTGGAACTAATATAACACTGAGTGTCAACTATACTCAAATTTTTAAAAAAATGGAAAAAAGAGAAAAAAGAAAATACAACAAAATAATTATTGAAATATATGAGAAAATTTTAAATAATACTTAAAATAGCAATATTAAGATTATTTTGCCCTTAAAATTGCACTTACAATGAATAAATTATATTACCTAGAAAAATTATGTGAAATTTGTAATTCTACTACGATATTGAACAAATGAGATTCCTTTCCATTTTCTTATGTATTAGACTGTCAAATTGGGCATGACAAAGTTATGCATTAGAGGCATGTTTATTTTTTGTACAAACTATGAATAAAAATATGTTTTTACATTAAAAATAAGCTAGATATTACATGTCTGGAATATAGTAAATGCCCAATCTATGTTTGCTGAGCTGGTACGATAATGGAAAGAATGCTAGATTGGGCGTAAGGAGTGCAGAATTTTCTAATCCTGGACCTGTCCCTATTTAGCAATAAGACCTAGAGGAAATCACTTATCTTTTCTAGATCCTACTTTCCTTAATAAAAAAGGAGAGATTTAGATAAGATGGTCTCTATGGTGTCTTTATTTTTTGTTTATTTTTATTTTTTTTAAAGATTTTATTTATTTATCCATGAGATACAGAGAGAGAGATAGTCAGAGGCAGAGGGAGAAGCAGGATCCCTGCAGAGCAGGGAGCCTCATGCGGGGCTAAATCCCAGGACCGTGGGATCACGACTTGAGCCGAAAGCAGACGCTTAACCAACTGAGCCACCCAGGCGCCCCTCTATTGGTGTCTTTAAATATTTAAGCACATGAAAATAAATTCCCTTAAAACTTGGGAAAGTTTTCATTTCTATAAGATGTCAGAAATTTGAAATTTTTTATCCTAAAAAGAAAGCTGGGCTTAACGAAAAACCTGGAGCAATATAGTAATGCCTTATAGTTAATCATAGCTGACACTTACATAGTACTTCCCAGTTTACCAACTGTTTTCACACATATGATCTCAGAATCTATCTGACAACTCAGACACTGATAATAAATGTCTTGGTATTATATGTAATTTATGAATTTATAAACTGAAATTATCTGACCAAATGTTCTCCAGAATAGGATAAAGATCTGTAGTCAACTAGTGTAAAGGGGGGAATGTGTCATGTATGATAGAAAAAAGAGTCAGGCTCTCATTCCATTGTGTGTAGGAAAGCTTATTATGGATATATCTATTATTTAACAGAATGGCAGCCTTCAAATGGACACTTAAATGGAAATAAAAATTATAAACCTAAAAGCTCTGATTCAGGAAGAAAACTATAGGTCAAAATAGCATTTGATGAAAAGGTTTGCTGGGAGGCAGCACAAGGCAATAATTAAGAACTTGGATTCTAAAACCAAGCCTACCTGTATCTAAATCTGTCCTTTGTTGGCCAAGTGACTTTTCGAGACTTACTTGACTTTTTTTTTTTTTAAAGATTTGTATTTATTTATTTGACAGAGAAAGAGACAGAGAGGGAATACAAGCAGGGAGAGTGGGGGAGAGGGAGAAGCAGGCTTCCCGCTGAGCAGGAAGTCTGTTGCAGGGCTCAATCCCAGGGCCCTGGGATCATGACCCGAGCCGAAGGCAGACGCTTAATGACTGTGCCACCCAGGCACCCCGAAACTTACTTGACTTCTATGTGACTCACTTTCCTCATTTATAAAATGGGGATAAAAATAATACCTACTTCTTAGAATTGTTAGGCAGATTAAAGTACTTAATATTTGTAAAATGTCTAGGATAGTGATTACATAAAATATAACTTGTGTTTGTTAAATAAAAATTTTAAATATAAGTACCTTCTCATTCAGCAGCACATTTTTTTTAAAGATTTTATTTATTTGTTTGACAGAGAGAGAGAGATAGAGCAGGAACACAAGCAGGGGGAGTGGGAGAAGGAGAAGCAAGCTTCCCGCCTAGCAGGGAGCCTGATGCAGGGCTCCATCCCAGGACCCTGGGATCATGACCTGAGCCGAAGGCAGAGGCTTAATGACTGAGCCACCCAGGAGCCCCTCATTCAGCAGCATATTAATAGAGGTATATGCCATTATCAAGTGGGATATATTCCCGGAATGTAAGGATCCTTAAAAATATGAAAACCGATTGGGTAATAATGCCACAGTGACAAAACGAAAGAAAAAAAAACATATGATCATCTCAACTGATGCAGAAAAAACATTCATCAACACCCTTTCACAATAAAACTAGTAATAAAAGAAAATTACCTCAACATAATGAAAGCCATACATGAAAAACTCACAGCAAATACACTCAATAGTGAAAGACTGAAAGTTTCTCCTTTAAGATCAGAAATAAGATAAGGATGTCCCATCCACCACTTCTACTCAAAATAGTACTGGAGGTTCTATCCAAGAAAAAAAATAACAGGCATCCAAATTAAAAAGGAATAAATAAATTTATCTCTGTATAAAGATGATATGATCTTATACGTGGAAACCCCTAAAGATTCCACAAAAAAACTATGAGAAATAATAAACATTCAGCAAAGTAGCAGGATACAGAGTCAAAACATAAAAATCTGTTGCATTTCTATACACTAAAGACAATGTGAAATGGAGATTAAGAAAGCAATTGCATTTACAATGACATAAAAAATACTTAGGAATTCACTTAACCAAGGAGGTGAAAGATCTGTATAATGAAAATTACAAATTATTGCTCAAAGAATTTAAAGAAAACATAAATAAGCCAAAAATACTCATGTTGATGGATTGGAAGACTTAATATTGTTAAGCCATCAATACTACCGAAAGTGATTTACAGATTTAGTGCAATCCCTACCAAGATTCCAATGAGATTTTTTTTTTTTTTTTTTTTTTTTTTTGTAGAAAGAGAAAAACCTGGGGCACCTGGGTGGCTCAGTCAGTTAAGCATCTGCCTTCAGCTAGAGTCTTGATCACAGGGTCCTGGGATCAAGTCCCACATCGGGCTCCTTGCTCATCAGGGAGTCTGCTTCTCCCTCTGTCTGCCGCTCCCCCGCTTGTACTCTCTCTCTGACAAATAAATAAAATCTTTTTAAAAAAGAAAATAAAAAGCTGTACCTTAAAACAAAATATCTTCCATGAAGTCACTCCAAGCCAAGGGAATATTTTCACATAGTGACTGTGACCTGCTCTATATAGGATGAGAGAGGATTGCTTAAAGTGTGGGTTCAGAAAAGACCCCTCAAATCGAGAACCAATATAAATGTTTTATCCATTCTCCTTGTTTGTTTTCTTTAGAGTTATCCCCTAGAAAGCCCATAGAAATATCTACTTCAAAAGATTCAGGAACAGGAATGTCTTGACTACATACTTTATACACTACAGTTCTGTCTATCCACTATATGTGCATTTTAATAGTTACATAGTAAAGGTAAATAAAGAAGACACAAGTCATCAATTTTAAGAAGGAGAGGAACAGGGCACCTGGGTGGCTCAGTCAGTTGAGCATCTGCCTTCAGCTCTGGTCATGATCCCAGGGTGCTGGAATCGAGTTCTACATCGGGCTGCTTGCTCAGTGGGCAGTCTGCTTCTCCCTCTCTCTCTGCCCTTCCCCCCTGCTCATGCTCTCTCTCTCTCTCTCACTGTCTCTCTCTCTCTCACAAATAAATAAAATCTTAAAAAAAAACCCGAGAGGAACAACACTATAGAGTCTATAAACATTGAAAATATAACAAGGAAGTATTAGGAATAGTTTTATACCAATAATTTCAACAACTTAGATGAAATATACAAACTACCAAAGCTTACTCAAAAAGATAATATTAAAAGTTTCATAGCTACTAAATCAAATTTTTAGTTAAAAACTTTCCCAGAGGGGTGCCTGGTGGCTCAGTCGGTTAAGCATCTGCCTTCAGCTCAGGTCATGATTCCAGGGTCCTGGGATTGAGCCCCACATTGGGCACCTGCTCAGTGGGGAGCCTGCTTCTCCCTCTCCCTCTGCCTGCAGTTCCCCTTGTTTGTGCTCACTCTCTCTCTCTCTATCAAATAAATAAATAAATAAAATCTTAAAAAAAAAACTTTCCCATAAAGAAAATTCTAGGCCCAGAGTGCTTCATGGTTGAAGTCTATAAAAATGTAAAAGCAAAATATTTAAAATTGTATAAAAATTCCTTCCAATAATTGAAGAGGAAGGAATACTTCTTAATTAATTGTATGAGACCAGCATTAACCTGGTACCAGACCAAAACAATAGAAGAAAAAAAGTGCATTCTAATATTCCTCATAAACATAAAAGCAAAATATCTTTAGACAATTTTGGCAAAATAAATCCAATAATAGATACAAAGGATAATACATTATGATTAAAGTAGTTTATCCTAGGAAAGTAAGACTGGTGTAACATTTGAAAATCACACACAACACTCACACATTCATCCCAATTGATAGAAATCATTTGACAAACCTTACATTCATTTTCCATGAAACCTTCCAGCAAAGTAGGAATAGAAGAGAACTTCCTCAACCTGACAAAGTCCATAGAAAAACCAAACCAAACCAAATCAAACCAACAACAACAACAAACAAAATGACAGCTAACCTCATGGCTAATCATAAAAGACTGACTACTTTCCCTCAAAGATTCCAAACATGGCAAAAAATGTCCATGCTCATTTTTTTATTCAACATTGTATTAAGGCCATAAAAAGAAACAAAAACCATGTAAATTGTAGAAGAACGTAAAATATATTTATACCAGCATAGTCATCTTTGAGAAAATCCTAAGGAACTAGAGTGCCTGGCTGGCTTGGTTGCTAGAGCATGCAACTCTCTCTCTCTTTTTTTAAAATATTTTATTTATTTATTTGACAGAGAGAGACACAGCTAGAGAGGGAACACAAGCAGAGGGAGTGGGAGAGGGAGAAGCAGGCCTCCTGCCGAGCAGGGAGCCTGATGCGGGGCTCCATGCGGGGCTCCATATGGGGCTCCATACGGGGCTCCATACGGGGCTTGATCTCAGGACCCCGGGATCATGACCTGAGCCAAAGGCAGATGCTTAATGACTGAGCCACCCAGGCGCCCCTAGAGCATGTGACTCTCGATCTTGGGTTTGTAAGTTCAAGTCCCACATTGAGTAGAGAATACTTAAAAAATAAAATTAAAAAAGAAAAGAAAACCCTAAGGAACTCTTTTAAAGACTTTATTATTTGACAGAGAGAGACAGGGAGAGAGAGAGAAAGAGAGAGGGAGAGAGAACACAAGCAGGGGGAGCAGCAGGCAGAGGGAGAAGCAGGCTCCCCGCTGAGCAGGGAGTCTGACATGGGACTCGATCCCAGGACCCTGGGATCATGACCTGAGCCAAAGGCAGATGCTTAACTGACTAAGCCACCCAGGTGCTCTAAGGAACTATTTTTAAAAAAACTACTATACCTAGGAAGTGAATTATCATCATTGAAATATACAAGGTCAATATAGAAAAAATATAAAAATACTAGCCATAGTAAGGATTCAAAATTTAAAAATCTCTACCAGTCTTAATAGCATTAAAAATATGAAGTATTTAGAAATAAATCTGATGAAAGATGTTGAAAGCTGATAAGGATAAAACATGGCTAAGAGAAATTAAGGAAGACCTAAATAAATGGGGAGATATAGCCTATTTATGGATCAAAGACTCAATATTGTTAAGATGGCAATTCTCCCCTTATAGACTCAGTACAAGCCCAATAAAAAAAGGCCAAAAAAATTGTTTTTGTAGAAATTGAGAAGCTGATTCTAAAATGTATATGAAAATAAAAAGAATCTAAAACAGTCAAAACAACTTTGAAAAAGAGTAAAGTTGGGGAAGATTTACACTATTTAATTTCCAGCCTTATAAAGCTACAGTAATCAAGTTGCTTTGGTATTGGTATAAATATAGATAATAGGATAGTGTAGAGAGTTTGTAATTAGAGCCAAACATAATATGGTCAATTGATTTTCACAAAGGATTAATGCAATTCACTGGGGAAAGGGTGATCTTTCAAACAAATGATGCTGAAACAATTGGATAGCCATATGTGACAAAATGAGCCTCACACTATACACATGCTGTACACTGTTATGTCACACTGTATACACACTATATACAAAAATTAACTCAAAATGAATCATAGACTTAAACATAAGAACTAACACTTTAGGAGTGCCTGGATGGTGCAGTCAGTTAAGCATTGACTCTTGGTTTCAGCTTGGGTCATGATCTCAGGGTCATGAGATCAAGCCCCACATCAGACTCCACTCAGCTTGGTGTCTGCTTGGGACTCTCTCTCCCTCTCCCTTTGCCCTTCCCCCTGCTTGCTATCTCTCTAAATAAATAAATAAATAAATAAATAAATAGCTAACACTTTAAATTTCTAAAAGCAAACATAGGAGAAAATCTTCATGACTTTGTGTTTGGCAAAGATTTCTTAAATGGGGCGTAAAAAACAAAAAGAAAAAACCCTACTGTATTATTTATTTGCTATTATGTAAGAATTACCTCCAATCTTAGTGATTTAAAACAATACACATTATGACTTTTGTGGGTCAGGAATCCAGGCATGACTTAGCTGAGCCTTCTGCTTCAGAGTCTCTCATAAGACTACAATAAAGCTGTCCTTGTGGCTGTGGTCTCATCTGAAGGCCCATCTGGGTAAGGATTCACTTTCAAGCTCACTGATATGGTTGTTGTCAGGATTCGGTTTCTCAAGTGTTGTTGGAAAAGTCTTAGTTCCTTGCTGGTTATTGGCCAGAGGCCAACCTCAGGCCACATGGACTTCTCAATAGGGCAGTCCACAACAGAGCACCCTGTTTCATCAAAGAATGAGAAAAAAGCCAGAGAGAGGCTACACGCAAGAAGGAAGTCAAGGAGTTTTGTAGCAGAATCTTGAAAGTGACGTTCCATCACTTTCCCCACAAGCTTTTCATTAGAAATAAATCACTAGGTCCAGCTCACACTCAAGAGGAGTGTATTACACAAATGCCAGAAGATGGAGATCATTAGAAGACATTTCAGAAACTGACTATCATAAAGAACAAATTGGATTTTGCAACAATTAAGAAATTTTGCTCTTCAAGAGACACTCTTATGGACTGGGAAAAAAATTGCAAAACATATATCCAATAAAGAATTGGTATCTAAAATATATAAAGAACACATACAACTCAATAAGAAGAAGATAAACCAATTTTTTAAAATAGGCAAGAGAGATTTTAATTATTACTTCACCAAAAAAGATATATGGATGGCAAATAAGTACATGAGATAATGCTCAACATCATTGTTCATCAGGGAAATGCAAACTTAAAATGCAACAAGATACCACCATACACCCACTAGAATGTTAAAAGTAGGAAGACCAATTATACTAAGTATCAGTGAACATGTGAAGCACCTGGAATTCTCATACACTGCCAGTGGGAACTTAAAATGGTACAATTTCTTTTGAAAACAATTGGGAACTTCTTAAAAAGTTTATCATAGACCTACTATATGACCTAGCAATTATATTCTATTACATTATTTCTATTGCTGCTGTAACAATTTATCACAAACTCAGTGACTTAAAACTATATACATTTATTATCTTACAGTCTTGGAGGTCAAAAGTCTAAAGTCACTCTCACTGGGCTAACTCAAGGTGTTGGCAGGTCTGGTTCCTTCTGGAGGCTCCAGGGGAGAATTAGTTTCTTTGCCTTCTAGCTTCTTCCTTGGCTCATGATCCCATCCTCCATCCTCAAAGCCAACAGCAGAGACTCTTTTTCCATTTACTTTCTCTGTCCTCTGCTCCACTATCACTTCATCTTCTGACTAACTCTACTGCCTACCTCTGGTAAAGATGTTTGTGATTACATTGGGCTTACTTGGATAATCAGGATGATTTCCTCATTTTAAATTCCTTAACTTAATCACATCTTCCAAGTAACTTTTGCCATGTAAGGTAACATATTCACAGGTTCTGGGGATTAGGACATGAACATCTTTGGCAAGTCATTATTCAGCCTGCCGAAACCTTCTAGGTAATCACTACAAAGAAAAAAATGAAAGTATATATTCACACACAAGCTTTTACATAAATGTTCATAGCAGCTTTATTAGTAATATTTACAAGTAGTTTATTTGTAAAACAAAAAACCTGTCAATCAACATAAATGGATAAACAAATTGTAGTATACCCACACAATAGAACAGCACTCAACAATAAAGAGGAATTAACAATATATATAGTAACAATATAGATGTATTCAAAATAATTACAGAGTAAAAGGAGTATGACAGTAAAGAGTACATACATCATGATTCCGTTTATGGAAAACTCTAGAAAATACAAATTTATTTATAACGATCAGAAGCAAATGAATGGATGCTTAAGGACAGAGCAGAATAGAGGGAGGAGGGTTTGGATTACGAAGGGTCATGAGGGAACTTTTAGAGGTGATGGATATATTTATTAACTTGATTGTTATAATGGTTATATATATCCCTTTTAAAAATGTACAGTTTATAATATTCCATTATACTTCAATAAAACTGTTAATATAAGCAAACAAAAAACCAATTTATTACTTCTACTTGGATTAAACATAGTATAAGGGGTTGGGGCATTTTGCTTGAGGTGAAACTGTGTTCATTTGGTTTCTTAGTAATCAAACTGGATTTGATCAGGAGCAGGGTGCCAAAGAAATATAACCCAAACTTCCTCTTTTCCAATTTCTATTTTTCAGTTTTCCATGGAAGTTGTTGAAATCCACCAAAAGGGTGGTAGTTATCTTAAGGCTTCTTTCAGAAGACTCTGCCTAGGGAAATTCTTTGCTTTCAAAAATATCTAGTTAATGCTTGAGGTTCAAAAGTGCTTATTCTCCCTAGAAATCTCACTGAAGCATTCTCTACCTTTTTCTTTTAGTCATAGTTTTTGTCACGGTACATGTTAGATGAAGAGTGACATGCCACATAGGCCTCTGCTTTCAAAATCCAACTGAAAAGCTAGAGTGCAAGTAGGATGCTTTAAGCAGTACATTAATCCAGTGTTTTGTACTGAGCACTGCTTATATTCAAAGAACTGAATTACTCATAGTCTATTTCTCCTTTTGGATTTTCATGGTAGCAGAAATACATGTTGTATTGCTGCCTGATATTTGCTGTACTAAGTGGGCTGTAATCTGTGAGGACTCTATAGTCTGGTCAAGAGACAGAATAAAAATTATAATAGGGTCATGAAGTTCTTACACAAAGAAATGAAAAATTCAGTTTTATTTCAGATTTAACAATCTTAAATGAATGTCATAATATTTACATAGTGTCCTAATATCTACATGTCCTAATATCACACCTAAATATTTACATCATGTCCAAATATTTGCCTAATATTTGCAGGTAATAAATTGCACAGAAAAGTAGGCCTGCAAACTGTAGCTGAAGTCAATGTTCTTTTGCTCACTGCAGGGACAGGTTCTTTTTGTTTCTAGATAATGCAGCATTCTCGCCATTAGATGGCAGTCAAAACTAATGTAATGATTAAACTCCCCTACCTTACGTTTAATGATTTGCATAAGTGTGGGTTAATGTTGTTCGGTGGACAAGTTTCTGAAAAGTTCAGTGAAAATTGTAAGACATTGTAAATGATCCAGCATTCCTTTTGGAAAGCAGAATTATTTTGCAAGGTAAATAAGTATCCCCTTAAAGAGGTCAGCTTTTTTCTTTTAAAAATTAACTTTCTAAAAATTGATATGTAACACAAATACAAAATGCACAAATCTAAGTGCCTCCAGTTTGAAGCTCATCACAAAGTGAAAACACCTGTATAAACATCCCCCATCTCAAGTGAAAGAACATTGCCAGCATCTCAAAAGACCCTCTCATTCTTCCTCCTAATCATCACCCTCTTCCTTCTCCCCAGAGATAAACATTACCCTGACTTCTGACATTATAATTTAGGTTTTCCTGTTTTGAGAAATTTTATGAGTATAATTATGTATTATAGATTCTTTGTGTCTGGCTTCCTTCACTTAACATTTTTGTTACTTTTGCTTATAGATGTACTTCATTCTTTTTCTTTGTGGTAATGTATTTTATTATATGAATATACCTCTATTTATCCATTCTACTACTGAAGGAAATTTGGAGTGTTTCCAGCATTTAGCTGAATAATTGCTGCTATGAACATCCTTGTACATGCCTTTTGGCCTGCATATGAATGTATTCATTTTGAATATATATCTAGGAGTAGAAATTTTGTTTCATATAGTATGTCATATTGCCAAATATTTCCTCAAAGTTGTAGCAATTCACATTTCCACCAGTGTGTGAGAATTTCCATTGTTCCATTTTTCACCGACACTTGGTATTGTCAGTCTTTCAAATTTTAGCCATTCTGATAGACATGTAGTAATATTTCCTGGGGTTTTTTAATGTGTTCTCTGATATCTAATAAGACTAAACACTTTAATACATTTGTAGACTATTTGAATATTTTCTTTTTTTTTTCTTGAGTAATCTCTATGCCCAACATGGGGCTCAGACTCATGACCCCAAGATTCAAGAGTCAGATGCTCTACCAACTGAGCCAATCAGGCACCCCTGAATATTTTATGTGAAGTGCTTATCCAGGTATTTTGCCAATTTTTTTATCATGTGGTTTATCTTACTGCTTTGTGGTTCTTCTCATATTCTTGATATGAGTCCTATGTTGGATTTATGTATTTCTAATATAGTTCTCCTGTTCTGGGCTTGTTTTTTCATTCTCTCAAAAGCATTTTTTGATAAATACTAATGAACACTAATTTGGCAATTTTTTCCTTTATGGCTAGTGCTTTTTTGTATCCCATTTAACACATTTCTGCCTATATCACATCATGAAGATAATCTCTTATAATATGTTCTAGAAGCTTCACCAGATTAATTTTGACAGAGCTAAAATCTACCTGGGATTGAATTTTTATGTATTATATGAGATAGAGGTCAAGATTTATTCCATACGGGTATCCATACAGGTATCCAGTTGATTGAGCACCATTTGATAAAGAGGCTATAGCTTTCCTACTCTTCAGTGCCAACATGGGTGTTTTATGTTCAGATTTTTAAAAGCTATATCAGGTTTGTTTAAAGTAGAACATATCCATATTTAGCAAAGTTCATCATTGGTAGAGTTTTTCTGGAAAAAGAAAGTCATTAGAAAACCCCATTAAAATCCTTTAATATGTAGACAGTTGCATGGTTTTGACAAAACCTAAACACATTTGATTATAATAGGGGATAATTTCATCATTATCCAAAAGGCATTGAATTTTCTGAGAGTTTAAAACTCTCCTTCTTGAGGGAATTTAAAGTAAAAGATAAACAAATTGTTTCAAGTGAAGCATATTATATAGGCTTAAAGATGATCCTGGTGACACTTTAAAAATCAATTAATCAACCTCAAAGCTAGTATTAATCTGCCTTGTGACTGATCTGATCCAAACCTGAGAAGGTGTTACCATCAAGCTGGGGAAACATGAACACATTCAACGGTTAGAAAACAAACACAATAATAAAAATCAAATGTTTTGTCTTTTACCTCTTCATAGTTGGCTTAGTAAAAGATGAAAAAAAAACCCCAAACAAACCATGAATACTGTTCCCAGAAATTCAAAAGATTTGTAATTTAAAAAATTTGTGTGGTTTTAAATAAGAGGTGTTGTATTCTAAAATTATTTCGGTACTTTATAACTTTTATACTTGAATGTAGATTAACTTGTTTACTACTTTTTGAAGTTTATGATTATATATTTTCACAGATGGCCTTATCTGGCTGTCTTTCTATTTAAGTCTTGCCAAATTATCTCTTGTATTTAAATACATTAAAATGTGTTGTTTGATTAATTATATATCTGCAAGCATAATTCTTTAGGAAAACAACAAAATAGAAAAAGATAAAATCTTTAGAAGTTTGGGAGTCATAATTGAATTGACTTTCTCCATACTTCAAAAAAAGCCTTAAGCTCACTTCCTTTTTGTAGATTATTCACTCTTTAATAAACACTTAGGAATGCCTAGCTGGCTCAGTTGGTTAAGCGTCTGCCTTCGGCTCAGGTCATGATCCCAGGGTCCTGGGATCCAGCCCTGCATTGGGCTCCCTGCTCAGTGTGGAGCCTGCTTCTCCCTCTGCCACTCCCCCTGCTTGTGTTCCCTCTCTTGCTGTGTCTCTTTCTGTCAAATAAATAAATAAAATCTTTAAAAAAACAAAAACATTGTCTTATAAATAATTTTCATTTTAAAATTTCTTTTGAATCACATTTTAATTCTAGTTTATTGGCAATTTGGAAGCAAATAAGAATGGGATATAGGCATTTGATGCAGAAGAATCTGAAAATCCTAGAAATATGATTTACTTTACATCTATTGTCAACCTTAAAGCTCTGTAGAAAGTGAATTTTGTTTTATTATTTGAGAACCTTTCATTTTCATTTATTAAATATAAATTGAGTACGTCAGGAATAGTCCTGAGCTCAGAGGAGACAGACAAGTTAGACTTATTTGAATTATCTGTTTAGATGTAGGTACTGAGAACAATAAGAACATACCAAGGAGCACCAAATACAATGTCAGGAAAGGAAAGAAGAGGAAAAGGAAGATTCGCAAAAGGCTTTTCAGTCCCATCACATGTGAGGTGAATCTTTGAGAATGTGCGTTAACCAGATGGAGAGGAACACGTGCACCAAGGCATGATGGGGTACCCAGGCAGTGGTGGAACTAAGTGCATTTGGATATGGCTGGAGTTTAGGAGTGAGGGCAGAGTGACGGGAGTCAGGGGATGAGATAGTATGAAGCCGTATCGTGAAGGTTCTTGCATGCTGACAAAATTCACAGTTCTGTAATATTTCTTTTTATTAAAAAAGAATTTTAACATGATCATCTGGATCCTTGTAGCCAACAAAATATTTAGTATTATCAGGGAAAATTTTGGATCACCCTCTTCCAAAGAATAAGTGAAATAGCCGTAACGACCTCAGAAAGTACCCAATTTGGAGGCTGAAGAAGAATCTCCAAGAAGCCCCAGGACTACTCTCAATGGAAGAACACCAGGCACCCTTTTCTACAATATGAGTTTATAGTAATGGCTAGAGTTGTATTTGTGAATGAAATCAAATGCTTTGCATAAATTGTAATGCAGTCTCGTAATTTGTGGCATTCCTTTTCTCTGAACACAATGGACCAGAAATAGAACCAGTAAAAATGGGAAGTAAAGTTTTTCCCCTCAGATTATATATTTGCTTATGAAAAAATTCTTTGCTGCCCATTTTGCTGAAATGGAGAGGAAGCATGATCAGAGAGGTGACACCTCAGGAGAACAACTCAGGCAGTGCTCTGGCACACTCAGCTGGGGGCAATAGATTGAATCCTGAAGAATTGTAGTCAGTCCACGAACACTGAAGGACGTTTGCTGGGTAATGGGTAGGATGAGGTAAATTGTGAACAGGTGGGACTGTCTCTTTGCACCAGGCTGGGCAAACTCCTACCATGCCAGGAAGAGTTTCTGGGAGTGGCAGGTCCTTGCTACTCCTGGCCTCACCCATTAGAAGTGCAGAAAAGGCAGGTTACTTAATAGAGGTATAAGCAGCTGCTCAATTACCCCCATTGCGTACTCTAGGGGCCAAAAACATTAATTAGGAGTCCATTTTCCTGAGCCTTCAACTTAAACACTGAGCAGTTTCCTGTCTCCCCACCCCTGAGTGTGGGCTGGTTTGATTCACTCCCTATCAGTTCTAAACAGAATCTCTCCAGCATAGCTTGAGGTGAGTCATTCATTTTCTGGGTCTTTCCTGAGAGATATAAAGGATGGTATTTGTGTGAGTGTGGGGTGTGTATGTTTGTGTTTGTTCTTTTTTTGGCAAATGCCATAGAACAGTATGTGCATGATTTTGATAAATAATCAGGGGTGCCTGGGTGGCTCAGTTGGTTAAGAGTGGGCCTTTGGCTCAGGTCATGGATCCTGGGGATCAAGCCCGGCATCGGGTCCCTGCTCAGTGGGGAGCCTGTTTCTCCCTCTCCCTCTGCACACCCCCAACTCCGGCTCATGCTTTTTCTCGCGCTCTATTTCAAATAAATAAATACAATCTTTAAAAAAATAATCAAAATACGTTGTGGAATTTAAAAATAGCAGACACAACTACATACAAATATCATGGCCCAACCACTGGAAATTAGAAATCTTGACTTAACAGGCTTCAGGTAAGGCCTAGCCACTGTTATTTTTTGATTCCAAACTCTATTTTTAAATACGTAAAACATGGGTAATGTAATAAAATTAAGTGGAAATTGTGCAAGAGTGATGAAAAGTGAGACTTCTCACTCCGGTCTCCCCCTTTCCCCCCTGCAGAGGAAACCCCTCCCTCCAGTTTTTTGTGTGTCCTTTCAGAGGTATTCTGTGCATATAAACACACAGCAAAAAGTTCCTTTCTTTATTAAACAAAAGTGATAGCATCTTCTACCAACTGTTCTGAACCTTCTAAGGCACACATTTTTCAAAACTCTCTAAGAAGCAAATTCTTCATGAAAAGCCACAGATAAAAGCTATGTCTCTGTTCTGAAGAAATGCTACAGACACATCTATTAAAAATCTTTTTTTAAAAAAAGATTTTATTTGTGAGAGAGAGTACACAAGCAGGAGGAGCAGAAGGCAGAAGCAGGCTCCCCGTTGAGCAAGGAGCCCGATGCTGCGGGACAGGATCCCAGGACCCTGGGATCGTGACCCGAGCCAAAGGCAGACACTTAACCAAGTGAATCACCCAGGCATCCCTAAAAATTTCTTACAGCCAATTTTAGGTGTTTATGAATTCCCTCAGACCCATGGCCAAAATTCATGGTTAAGAGTTTCTAATTGCTGGTGTTTAAGATTATCCTGAATAGTTAGTGTTGCCAGATAAAATACAGGATGTTCAGTTGAATTCAAATTTCAAATTTGATAGACAACAAATAAATAATTTTTAGTATAAGTATGTCCCATTTAATATTAGCTATATCAGAAATTCAAATTTAACTGGGAGTCCTGTATTTTTATTTGCTAAATCTGGCAACCCTACAGAAAATTTTGATTTATAGGAAGCTACTCCAACTAATTCTCTCTAGAACACCCTGTATTAGAGAGATGACCTAGATTATAGCTATACCACCAGGCTCTTCAGGATAAAGTCAAATTCTAATAGTTTAACCAGAAATTGGTTATCTGTTGGCTTATTTCAAAATAAGTGGCTTTAACTTGCTGCTTTATTTAAGGGATAAAATGTATTGTTACAATGCAATGGTCATTAAAATAAAAACTTACATTGAGTTTACATATAGTAGTTTATCTTACTTTCAAAGAACTTAAGATATCTAAAATCTGGGCTATTTTGGTCCTTAAAATGAGTACTAAAATTTTAGCTAATTGGGTTTGGACAAGGATGAAGAGAATCAGCCTAGAGGTAAGTTTTCATTATTGATTATTTAAATCATCTTTATTATCAACAAAAATAATACTAAGCATTGACTCATAGGTAGCATAATATCCTGACATGGAGGATGCAAAATTGTTACTTATGACTTTTTAGTAAATCAATAACATGTTATAGTAAATATCAAATGACGAAGACTTTAGAATCCGAATAGGTAAACAGTAGAAACAAGGATTACCATGATAGGTAGGATTCCGTTACACAGGAAATGAAGGAAAAATTATGTTAGAAACTGGTATCCCAAATGCATCTAAATGGAGTCAATAAAATTAAAATTTATCATTCCATTTCAGAATTGTTCTCCTTAGTATTTAAATTTTCATTTCCTTCAATGTTAACCTGTATCAGATTTCAACAGCAGTGTGCTGATGTTTAACGATTCCTTCTTCAAGGGAAAAGACAGCCCTGATTTGTAGCATTGGCCAATTCCATGGTGGAAATACTTTCACTATGACTGCTATCAAGTTAACATTTTTAACAATCTGTTTGCAAAACTCCTGAAAACTTAACAGTTGGCTCTTGTGAGCCTGAAAAGGCTAGTTTTATTTCTATAAGTGCATATGGTACACCTGACTGGATTTCATAAAAAGAAAATAGAGAACGAGGTGCTCTTTTTTGTTAATTGATGTGTGTGTTTTTAAATTTGTCAACACAGGCAAAAATCCCCACAAAAAACAAACAGACAAAAACAAATGAATACTTTAAGAGTTTAATTAATGGAAATTTTGAATGGATTTGGGAAGGTGCAATAATCAGCTGAAGAAAACTCTATGTAACTTTTGTTCTACTAGGTCTCCTGACTCTAAAGAGAATTTTATCTAAATAAATACCTAAATGCTTTTAAAGTCACATGGTTCTGTAATAACCAGTGGGAAAGAATCAATCATAGAAAACTGGCAATGAGTTACCTCTTTAAACAAATCTATTCCATTTGATTTACATAAGATTTTCTGTCTTTTGTTTTTTTACTTTTTTCTTTTTGCTAAGTTTCATTAGAGCAATTATATAAAATGCTTCAACTAGATTCAGTAACGCAGAGCAGAATCCCCAGAGACAAAATAGTAGGTGGTTTTCTTTCTTTCTTTTTCTTCAGTGAGCCACTTTTAAACTATCCTCTTGAAGTTTTGAATTTCTTCCAACTCTTGGTTAGGAAAATCGGCAGTGCAGGAAGCAGTGATGACTATTAACTCCCCAGTGCCATTCTTCACTTGGCTGGCATGGATCTGTATTCTGGCATGATCCTGTTTCTGCTGTGATGCTCCATTCGAAGCATTAAAATGGAGGTGCCAAGTACATCGTCTTGGTATTCCTCCTAAAATAGTGCTAGCTTGATTGTTCTGGCTTACCTATGTTGATAATGATTCTATCTGTGGACACTTGCTATAATTTTAAGACATAATCTTAAGATACTTAAATGGCAAGAAAGGAGTTCCTATTGTTTATACTAGAGATTTCCTTTCAATAGTGGAAATTCTTTATGATTGGTAACTGTATATCGGTGGAACATTGATACATGTGTGTTGAGAAAAGCTTTCCATATTCGAGGTGTTTAGATATAAAGTTTTGTTTTTTTCTTTGAAGACAATTTACATTACTAACTTTATTTTTTTTAAAGATTTTATTTATTTATTTATTTGAGAGAGAGAGAATGAGAGACAGAGAGCACGAGAGGGAAGAGGGTCAGAGGGAGAAGCAGACTCCCTCCTGAGCAGGGAGCCCGATGTGGGACTCGATCCCGGGACTCCAGGATCATGACCTGAGCCGTAGGCAGTCGCTTAACCAACTGAGCCACCCAGGCGTCCCTATTTATTTTTTTAAAGATTTTATTTATTTATTTGACACAGAGAGACACAGGGAGAGAGGGAACACAGCAGGGGGAGTGGGAGAGGGAGAAGCAGGCTTCCTGCTGAGCAGGGAGCCCGATGTGGGGTTCAATCCCAGGACCCCGGGATCATGCCGTGAGCTGAAGGCAGATGCTTAACCGACTGAGCCACCCAGGTGCCCCATACATTACTAACTTTATATATGGAATAAACTTTTGCAAAAATTTAGTTTTAAGACAAGAGATTGGTTTATGGTTGAAGGTTGATGTATTTGGGCTAGTAAATTATTCTATATTCCAGAATGCAGCAGTGAACAGTTATCTTTTATAATCTGACTTAATAAGGAAATTCATGCGGGGAAAATTTGGAACTAGAAAGGGCATTAGCTAAGTGTTTATAACCAAGAGACTGTAAAAGGAACTTACATTCGAATTAATACAAGATAAAAATACGCAAACGAAAATGTAACACTTCAATGGCTTATCATAGAGCAGAATTCAAATATATGCCTGAAGAGAAAATGGATTCAATAAAAATTATTTTTCATAATTAATAAAAAGTGTAATAATTTTTAAAATTGCTAATGAATCTGTGTAATTTGAGCTCTGTCAAATTTACTCAGTAGAGTGGCTGCATTGTAAAAATATGTGGAGAAACCTAAAATAATATTATTTCCTCAATTCCTTCTTAGTGTTGATTACTTTATAAAATATGTAAAAGAAACAGAAACTCTTTGGTAATGGATTATCAAAATAGGTCAAATAGCAAAAAGGTATAAGATAATTGGTTTGATGGAATTTTGTATCCCTTAATGATGCAAAATATGACTTGGGGGTAGTAGCATCTGAAATAATAGATTGCTGTTATGCAAAATCACTAAAGTGATTTTGCTTTCAAGATGCAAAGTTATGGGGTTTTTTTAGAGAGAAAAATGATGTTTGAACTGCCCACAAAGTGCCTTGTCATGGATCCATAAAGAATAAATCTTATATATATGAATAATTTAAAACCCAGTGGATTCTGATTATGTAAAAAATCAACATTCTTGGGTGCTTGGGTGGCTCAGTCAGTTAAATGTTCAACTCTTGATTTCAGCCCAGATCATGATCTCAGGGTCCTGAGATCTAGGCGGCTGGCTCTGTGCTGAGCATGGAGCCTGCTTAAGTTTCTCTCTCTTCCTCTCCCTCTGCTCTTCCGCCCACCCCCTGCCCGCCCTGCCCCCACACTCTCTCTTTCCAAAAAAAAAATCAACATTTTTAAGAACTGCCATGCTAATAATATATATTTGTGTGTGACTATATATATGTGTGTAAAACACCTCTGGATGTTTGTTAGCTAAAATGTGCCTATACTATTTTACAGATTGGTCATAGAAAGGAATACTTTGGAAGCTGATTAATCTTTATTATTTCTGTAACAAAATATAAAACAAAACATTCTTTTGTTGTGATAGTTTTCACTTTTTAAACATTTTTGCCTAAAGACTTTGAAGTAGTGAATTTTAATATAAAATTTTGCAAGTTACAAATACTTATCAATATTATCAAGGTAAGTTGGTTATATGAATTATATTTAAATTTTATAGCAATGTAGGATAACGGAAATTTTCCCTGAATTTGTTGGCCAAAAATCTAACCTTTTGAAGAGAAATGAATTGTTCTAAGTGTGGAGTTCTGTTCAGAAACTTCGGGAGAAGAAAAATGTTCATCTAGCAGATAAGACTTCATGTTCATTTGGGAAATTATGTAAACAGTATGGTTAAGGATAATCTTCAATGTGAATGGTAGATTATTTTACTTTTTAAAGGGAAAGCATGAAATTTTGGCTTAAATTTTGCTCCACATGTCTTAACTTTTATGACAATACTTAGTTACAGTAAACCTTAGTATTGGAATGGTTCTGAATAACGAGACATCCATTTAATAAATATACTTTCCATTACTAATCTTACTTGTAATTGCTAAATGCATTCATGATGTCTAGGGGGTTAAGAGGAAGGCAGAGGAGAAATGGATAGCTGCATTAGGTGATACAAGTAACACTGAAAGAATTCTATTTGAAATAGAGGCAGTATAGAAAAATATTGGAAAGAGAAAGCGTTCAGTCAGTGCTTTACAGACTTTTCACTGCACGGCATACTTAAGCATTTAAAATCGGCCATTGGAGGAGAGTATTTGTATACTTCAAGCTGGACTCAGAGAAAGGAGGCAAAGAATTCAGCAAGAATGGCGGCCTGTCAGGAAGGGACAGGTTATTTGCCTTAACCCCAAGAGGGATCACAGCCTGGCAGGGACAAGGACTGAAGCAGAAGAGATTAGGGCACCAGAGCAGGCCGTATAAGGGAGGAGTTTCAAATGCTGACACTCCGGTTTGGAGAACTTCTTAAGTTCAGCTGTCATAACACTGAGGAGTACTGTGCTAGTGACTGGACTGAACTGTGTGTGTGTTTGGGAGACAAGCAATTAATGCTAAAGCGTATGTTAGGAGTTGCTAAGTGTATCTGGTATCTAATTGTATCCGCCAAACCGGCTGATTGCTGTTAATGATTGCTCAGAAAGCCCGGGAATAACTCCACAGAGAAAAAAGGAAATGGTGGACCTGCCTCCAAGATTCGCATATTCTGAGTGAGAGGTGTCTGAAGTTGCAGTGGGCTCTTTGCACTACCGGAGAGGAATGCCGCGTCCAGCCCCCACAGACCAGGTGCCCATTCCTCCGCTGGGGCAACCTAGGTTCTCGTTTCCTGCAGGTGACAGCTCGGCTCACACTGGTCCGCCTCTTTCATCTCTTGTTACGGCAACATCCCAAAATGAATGCTGAAAGATCTGCCTCTTTTTATGATTTCCTGACAGCACTTATAAAATTAATAGAATCGGGGCACGTTGCATTCACATTTGACGTTCAAGCTCTACACATTTTGGTTATTCCCACGATCACCTTACCAATCAAGACTTTAAAAAAAAAATAAACACAAATCTCCGACTACGTAAACCCAAGGATTTTTAAGAGGCATCTGCCAGGATTTCTCCCAGGTGGAGGACGCAAAGGGCAGGAAGGGATGGTGACTGGAGTTGCCTCATCTAAGGGGTCTCAGGGCAGAGAAGGGTGGTGGGCGTCTTTCCCTTCTCTCCCTTTCCACCTTGGACACGGAGATGCGAGTGGCGGCCGCGGTGGGATTGTCCGAGCCCCAACCGGCAAGCGGGAAGAGACCTAGCGGGTGGACCAGCGGGGTGGGAGACCCTTCCGCGAGGGGACTCGCCCGCGGAGGCCCAGCGAGCGCGGGTCCGCCGCGATCCCAGGGTGCACCGCGCCCCGCCCCCTCCCCTCTCCGCGTCCCGCCTCCCCTCGGCCGGGGTCCCCTCCCTGCCGGCTCGGGGAGGCGGGGACGCGGCGTCGGCGGCGGCTTCTCCAGTCGCGTCTTTCTCACTCACTGGGGAGCCCGGCGGTGGCGGCACCTTCGGAGGCAGAGCGGCGGAGCTGCGAGCCCGTCGGTCAGCCAGTGGGAGGTCGGACAGACTAAGGGCAGATCAGACAGACGGACGGACAGCGGAGCGGCCAGACGCCCCGAGTCGCCTCAAGTTCCGCCATGAGCTGGGGCACAGAGCTGTGGGTGAGTCCGAGTGAGGGGCGCCCCGCGCGGACTCCGGCCCGCGAGCCGGGCAGGCGCCGCTGACCGTCGGCGGCCAGAGTGCTTTGGGTCATCCCCGCCCCTGGCGCTAGCGGAGGGCGGGGGTTCCACTCTTCTTTGTGTGCAGACCTCTCATCCCTCTCGGCCGGGGTTGAGTGGGCTGCTGGTCTGCGCTCCCGCCTCTGCCGCCGCGGCGGGGCTGAGGGCAGCGCCTTGGACGGCGGGGAGGAGCGGCCCCTGGGGCTCGCGCGTCCGCCGCCATCCTCTCCCTTTCCCTGTCTCTCCTTCGTCTTCACTTTCCGGACGCCTGGCTCGTTGCCGGGCCGCCCTCCTCTCCCTTTGTATCTCTTCGCCTGGAGGCGGGGGAGGGGGTCCATTGTCCCGAAGGGGCGCTGTTCGCGGGCGGGGAGGGGGCCCCGCTGTGGCCCCCAGCCCGGGCGAGGGTCCCCGGGGCGAGGGCGTCGCCGGGCCAGGACGGCGCGGGGAGCCTCGAGGCGCCTCCCACCGCCCTCGCCCCAGGTAGGGGGAGCCGCGCGGCTTTGTTCCGAGCCCGGCCTCCGGCCAGCCAGGCCCAGCCCACAAACCCATTTCCCTCTCCCAGTCTGTGTGCCCTGAACCCGCGCGTGGCTGCGGGGACTCCGGCTGGGCTATCCCCGGCTGCTACCTTGGGCTGGGGGGGAGGGGGGTTGGCTTTTGGAATCTGAATTAAATTGATGGATCGACGGGGAAGCCAATTTTGCCGAAAGGAGCGTAGGGCTTCCCGATTGCTTTACTTCCCCTTCCGCTGTTCTTTATTCCCACTCGTTCTCCCTGTTTTCTTTCTTTCCTCCTTGCCTTTCTTGGGCGCTGAAGGTTTGAGACAATGCCCAGTGTCTGGCCAAGGTGCGGGTGGACTGAAATAGGTTGGAGAATTTGCTCGCGACGCGGCTTCACAAGGGTGGAGGTGTGGAGGGTAGTGATTTCTCAGGTGCAGCCGAGGGACCCGGGGCGTGGGGGCGCTGTCCCGAGAGCTGCCTGGCTTCAGCCACTCCCCTTTTTATCCCACCTGTGCACATTTTCCGTGCCTTTTGTTAACGAGGGTCTTGTGAAACCACTGCAGAGAAAGGGGAGAAAGAACTTTTTTGTCTCGGTAGGAGCATGTAGGTTGCGAATGAAGGTAGATTAGTTAATTGAAGGGCAAAATGTTTTCTTTGGTTATTTTTCACCTCTTAACCACAGATTGGGAATCTTAGAACTGAAAGAGACTTTAGAGTTCATCTAGGAGAACACTTAGCCCAGCCCAGGAATCTCCTGCAACATTCAGGACAAGTTTGCCCAGTCTGTAAACACACCACCCAAGAGAAAATACCTCAGACATTCGTTTCTTAGATAGCATTAATTGTTCTTATATTAGAGGGGATTATGTAGTAAATGAATTATATAAAACTTAACCCTTTAGATTCTCAGGCGTTATTGGTCTTTTCCCTTTGATTTTGTACATTTTTATAATTGATTATAGTGCGTCGTCAATTAAGGTAGATGGATATGGTTTTTCCATTTTTATAATTAGAAAATATTTTTATTTTTACACACTTAAATGATTCACGTTTCAGAGGAAGCAAAAATGTACTGAGAATATTTTCTTACAGTACACATAGGAAGAATAGAGTAATATTTAGATTTAACTTTTAGATTTAAAAAGCACTTTCATACTGCAGAAAAACAGTTTTAAGGAGAAACAGTATTTTAGTGAAGATTAAAATGCGATTTTTAAAAGTTTTTTTAAGTTATAATTTAAGAATATAATGCATTCAGAAGTGATTAGCAATCCCACATTGTCTCCCATAATTTGGTTAGTTACTTTCAGCATTTGAATAGTTTCTCAGCAGTTTGGAAAGGTAAACTGTAGAAGAGATGGGAATTTCTGTTAACTAAAAATTGTTTTGTAGCCTTTTGGAAATTATGAAAAAAAGATTTTAAATTAAGTTTCCTCTTAAAATTTAATGCACCATATTTCAAACTTTTTAGTGGTTTTAGGATTTGAGGGAGAGATTTATTAGAAACTAAATGATAATCAACCAGTATCATCTGGATGTTTAAACCTTAGATAAGTAGAAGTTGGTGTAGAGGGCTATTGTTAGGACCAGAAGAGACCTTAGAAAAATTTGATTGGACTTCCTGTTTTTACTGTTCTGTTTTGAATAAGGATATTGTGCTTCCAGTGGATTGTAACAAACACCTATACTGTGCTCTTGTCATTGAGGAATTTGAGGTTGGGAGAATTCTCTTGAAATTCTGAGTTTAGAAACCAGTTCTGTTATTTCATGTTTAGGATCACATTACTATCTCAAAGGTTTAATTATTGGAACATGTTTTTAAAAAATATGATGAATGCAGTTATGCACTGAAGCTTAAGTTTTTTCCTTATATTCTTTGGAGTTTCATTGCTATTTTAATGCTTCTTAAGTCTTATGTTAAATTTGAAAATAAACTAATAAAATAGAGAACCACTTTAGTACTGACTCTGGGGGACAGAATTAATAGTGATAGGCTAAGTAGGTTATGTCAGACTTTGTTGTGTGTGGTTGTGAGGGGATATGAATTAACTGGTACTAGATTTGAGCTGTGCTTCAAGGTATTTCAAGTGTTCCAAATGAGCATTTAAGTAAGCATTGAATATATGCTAGAGATTTGGTTCTGTGTTCTGGGTAGTATCAAACAGAGATGACACTGTCTTCATTTCTTCAGGCTGCAACATAATTATAAGATAGCATCTTAAGTATTGTTTATTGTGTTGATTTTTTTATTATCACAGGAAGAATGGTTGGATCAAAAAGAGTCCAAGTATAAATCAATGATTTCACAAATCAGATTTTGTAATTAGCTCTTTTTACAAGGAAGAAAATTAGAGTTGGAGAAGTTATGTGTTTAGTCAATAAGTTTTATTTATTAGGAGATACTTTTTTGGTGTTTTGAGGCGCCAAATTTTGCCAGAAAAAAAAATCTGTATATGGATTATGAACGTGTATATAGATATGAAAAAAAAATGGCTGAGCACGTTATATTCATATCATGATTTATTCAGAAATTTGCTCCCCAAGGGAAATGAGGTGACTCTTCTGGAAGTTAGAAGGTAGCTTCCAATATCTGACTTAATTTATTGGGTCTTATAAACCTATTTTATTTATTTATTTAAAAGTTTTTTTATTTTTAAAAGATTTTATTTATTTATTTGACAGAGAGAGACACAGTGAGAGAGGGAACACAAGCAGGGGGAGTGGGAGAGGGAGAAGCAGGCTTCCTGCCGAGCAGGGAGCCCGATGGGGGCTTGATCCCAGGACTCTGGGATCATGACCTGAGCCAAAGGCAGAAGCTTAAGGACTGAGCCACCCAGGTGCCCCCTTATAAACCTTTTTTATGCCTTAGTTTCCTGGTCTATGTGATTTTTGGCCCTTAGTTTTAAGAGTGTATAATTTAAAAGCCATTGTTATTTTCATTAAATTATTAGTTAAGTGCATTTGACAAAGCCCGTGCCCTTTTTTCTTTTTAAGATTTTATTTATTTGTTTGAGAGAGAGAGAAAGAGTACAAGCAGGGAGAGGGGTAGAGAGAAAAGCGGACTCCCAGCTGAGTGGGGAGCCCTACTCAGGGTTCGATCCGGGGACTCTAGTCTCATGACTTGAGCTGAAGGTAGATGCTCAACTGACGGAGTCACCTGGGCATCCCGCTCATGCTCTTGACTCAGTGGATACCCCCAGTCTTAACCCTTAATGCTTCTTTATCTTTGTCCTTATAGCATTTATTTAATATCTTTGCTGTAAGTGTACTAGACTTTTGAGTCTTGGGAGTATAGAACTGGATTAATCTCTTTGTTTTCACTGACTAAAACAATGCCTGTAGCTGATCACGCATGTTTTGCCCAATTGAATTCATAGTTCATTACCTAGAATATTGATTACTGATTAAAAAATGCATCCTGGAGGAAGTCTTTATGGTTCTGAAGGCCTTTGTAGGTGATGATAGATTAAGTGGTCTACATAACAGTTCAAGAATGTCTAAATAAGTTGAAACCAAGATTATGAAGTTAAGGTTTAGTGTTTGGGTTAAAAACTTTTACAGTTGGGGGAAAACTGACCTAAAGGTAGTTCTTGTGACTTTACCTGACTTACAGCTCTGTGATGTGACTGTAAAAATAGCTGATGAAATAAATCTTAGACCACATTAATACATTGTCTAGAAGATAGCAGTGTAGTTCCATTGTAGTCCATAGTGGTTAGACTATCTCTGTAATATTGACTTGAGTATTACTTCACATTTTTTAGAAAATCTGTGCACCCGTGTAGAGGAGGTTGACAATGAAGACTCCTTGTTAATTAAAGTTAATGGTATTGCTTTTTTCAAAGGCCATGAAATTGCTGTAGGAATTTAGTTTAAACAATAAAGTAATTATTGAGTGTTATGGGGAAGCACTGTGAATGTATGGTGAAATTTATGAAAGTTTATAATATGGTCCTGCTATGAGGAAACTTAGAGTCATTTTGAGGTGATAATTCTTTCCTAGCTCCAAAATACTCCTCTGTGTTGGTCTCGCTGTCCAGAATGTCTTCAGCTGACCAGTTCCTCTGAACCCCCCTTTTTTCCAGAGTACACATTCTGGATAACATGTTTCTTATGGGACTACCACCTTATGTTACAGTTATTTCTTTTGTACATTCAAACCTTTGGAAAATGGTCATGGTATAAATATTTGTATCTTATGTTCCATTTTGTTGATAGGAATTGTTGTGTTCAATATTGTATTACAGCTATTGTTCTTAGTTAAGGAGGCTGAGAGTTAATCAAGACACCTATTTATGCCACCATTCTATCCTGACTGTATTAAGGTGAAAGCTGGAGAATGGCCTCTAACCAATATCTCTCCTCTGCTATTTGCTGCTTGCTTAAACCACTCAGTTCCACTCCCCTTCCCTGCCTTTATTTTGGAACACTTAAGCTGTTTCTCCTTCCCCCAGTCTATAATTGTGAATTGGGCTGGACACTTAAAAACCTATTTTACGGGAGAGCCTGGGTAGCTCAGTCAGTTGAGCGTCTGCTTTGGCTCAGGTTGTGGTCCTGGGAACAGGATACATGGGACTCCTTGCTCAGCGGGGAGTTTGCTTCTCTCTCCCTCTGCTCCTCCCCCCGCTCGTGCTCTCTCTCTCAAATAAATGAGTAAAATCCTTAAAAAAATTTTTTTTACCTACTTTTTCCTATCCATGAGCCCCTATTTGCAGGCAGAAAATCAGAAAATAGTAATGATTTATAATTATGGCACTTGTAGGTGCTATCTTATTTATTAGTCTTCAGTCCTTAAACATTTTTAGCTCAAGCAAAAAAGAAAAATTCTGTTTTGGGAACATAGTCCTACCTACAGCGTATTAAAAACTAGTGGGAAAAGATTATGTAAAGGTTTTGTTGTATAGGAAACAAAAGCTGTTCCATGTATTAGTCCAGGCTATGTAAATCAGATATAACATAAAGATGCTTGGCACGGGCTTTGAAATAAGGAAGATTTTGCATATAGGTGCCTAAGTTCCTAGAGGGCAGAGGTCATGTCTTATTCATTGCTTAATCATTGTCTGATTCATTGCTGTATTTTCCCGTGTCAGCACACCCCCTGGCATAGAGCCTGATGCTACTCAGATCTTTAGTAACTGTTTGCTGGATTGACCTGAGTGTGTAGTGGTTAGGTTTGGCTTGAATTTTGAGTATGGGATGGCTGAAAGTAGTGATGCAGGGTAGATTGGGACCAGGCTAAGAGGTTGATTTGGCTGAATGCTTGATTTACATTTTTTTTAAAGATTTTATTTATTTATTTTAAAGAGACACAGCGAGAGAACACAAGCAGGGGGAGTGGGAGAGGGAGAAGCAGGCTTCCCGCTGAGCAGGGAGCCTGATGCGGGGCTGGATCCCAGGACCCTGAGATCATGACCTGAGCTGAAGACAGACTGCTTAACTGACTGAGACACCCAGGCGCCCCTTGATTTACATTCGTGAACACACACACACACACACCCCCACACACGTATTATTTATTTATTAGCATATAATAAAGTCGATTTTTAGACCATTTAAAAATCCACAGAAGGAAGTTGTAGTTTGTGTTAGTAGAAGGGATTATTTCTTCCTTCTGAATGCTTTAGTGGCAGGAGGAAGAATCCCTCTGGGTTTTAAAAGATGAAAGTTTATTGATTTTTATCACCTCTGCAAGAATATTTGAAGGGTGTTCGTTCTTTTAACAATGTGTTATTTGTCCCGATATCAGCTGTATTGTTACTTCTGCAGTTTGTTTATACTGTTTTACCTTCTCTCCCTTATCTATGAGTTTAATATTTTTTACTTGTATATCAGTTTAGTTCCAGTGCTTTTTCTGAGGCTGAGAGGTGTTCACTGGGAAATGTAGTAAGTTTTGATCCTCCCGGTTTTGCTCTAATTAATAGCTTCACGAGCTGACTCATGCACTAATTTTCTCATATAACAAAAATATTTTGGAATATTTTGAGTTATCACCTTTAATTGTCGACAGAATGATAGATGCTTTAAAATTGCAAATTGTGCTTAAAAATAATCTGTTGATACAGTTAATTTTAATATTGTCACCTGTGCTTTTAAGCATTTTCCTTTTTTTCTTGTAATAAGTTGTATTCTGTGATTACTTTTACAGGATTTTCATTGACTAGTTCTTTTAAAACCACCTCTTACACCTTAGGGAGCTGCTGTAAGGCATTGTAAGATGGTGTCTGACTGCTTTTTGTAAGGTGGGATTTAGCATTTAGAATTTGGGTAGAGCCCAAGAGAAAGAAATCTAGAATAAGAATAAAAGTTTTTGTAAGATGTCCCTATTGAATCCAAATTAGTTATTAATATTTGGGGCTTAGGAGCAATTTTTCCTTAAGTTCTTGATGGAAAACTAATCATCAGACTTTCACAATGCTTCATGAAATATGTGAAGTATTAGTATTATATATTTCTTGTAGTTTGAAAAAATATAAATGTTTATAATAGAGTCAGATTTTCCTGTTTTTCCCACACCATTATTTTGTTGTTTCCAGAGTGAAAGTCATCTGTTTTGTTCCTGCTGTATCCCTAATTTGTTCAGAAGGAATGGGCATATAATAGGCACTGAATTATTTGTTGAATGAGGAAGTCAATGAATTGCTATAACTCTATCATCAGATTATGTTTTGAATACTAAGGGTATTTAGGCTTTTTTCCCCAGCATGTATATTTCTTTTATCTTTAACTTTAGGGATCCTTTGTTTTTAAGTAGATTCCACATCCACTGTGGGACTTGAACTCATGACTCCAAGATCAAGAGTGGATGCTCTACCGACTAAGCCAGCCAGGTGCCCCTTTAGGGATCCTTTTTATAATCTGGAAATATAACTGATTATGCCTATTCATATGAAATTTTTTTCTTTTAGGTCTGGAATTCTCATTTCCTTGATTGAGTACAAATGATTATTTTTTAGTGATGGCATATCTTATGACCGTTTGGATTCTAAAGATTTTTTTTATTATTGGAGAGAAAGAGCAGGAGAGAGTGAACACGAGTGAGAGGCAGAGGGAGAAGCAAACTCCCTGCTGAGTAGGGAGCCCCGATGTGGGGCTCCATCCCGGGACCCTGGGATCATTACCTGAGCCGAAGGCAGGCACTTAACTGATTGAGCCACCCAGGCACCCCAAACCTTTGGATTCTAAAAATGAGAACAGTTAACATTCTCATGTAAGTTGTCTGAGACTTAATGAATTGGGAAAACATAAAAGATTGGTTTTTAGTGAGTACAAGTGTTGATTCTGAGATATTTTTGACAAATGTTAGTGGTGGTTAGTTGAGATTTTTTTTCCATTAGAAATTATAAAAGTCAAAATTATTGAAACAGCTATGGTAAATAGCTTTTGAATAAATACAAACTATAACTTTTGAGTCAATTTTCTAGACTTAGATCACGAACTAAATAACATCTTTTACTGTTTGCCAAGGCTGAATATAATCAACATTTGTTAACTTTTTGAATCAACATTTGTTAACTTTGTTTACCTTCATTTTTTTAGTTTCATTAAGATAAAACATTCATACATTAAAGTGTACAGATTTTCCATGTACAACATTAAGATTTTTTTAAAAATAATGAACACATTTCTGTAATTCCCACTAAGATGAAGATACAGATGTTTCCAGTTTCCTTCATACCATTCCCAGTATATATCTGTCCAAAAGTAACCACTATTCTGACTTGTATTGCCTTTGATTATTTTGTAGGTTTTTTAAACTTCACATGAATATTATCATGCATTATATATTCTTTTTCGTCTGTCTTCTTTCATTTAACATGTTTTATGTGAGAATCATCCTTTATGGTTACTTTGTGGTATTCCATGTTATGTATAGGATTTGTATTTTCTTCTGTGTGCCTGGGGTCACTCCTAGTCTGGGACCACCTTAAACCAAGTTCAGGGCTTGAAATTCCTTTGTGTGGTTGTTGGGTTTTGATTTCTGTCCCCAAATCTTGTGCTATGTTATCAAAACAAAGATCCTGTTTTTCAGGATTGGCAAACATCCTCAGGGCAAAAGTAGCTTAATATGCTTTTTTTTTTCTTCCCATTTTGGGTTCTCATTTTTTGTTTGTGACTTTGTAATTCCTTGCTATCTTGGCTTGTCTTTGATGCTTTACATTTTTAAATATGTTTTATCCATATTTTAAAGTTTTTATCTAGTAGAATAGTGATAGGTGATCCCAAAAACCTAGCTTGCTACTACTGGAAACTGAAAATTGTTACGTTGAGTTTTTAATTATTTTGTTATTGTATTTTTAATTTCTAAGAGCTGTTTTTTGTTTTCTCAGTGTACTTTTTAAAAGATTTTTTATTTATTTATATGACAGAGACACAGAGAGGGAACACAAGCAGGGGGAGTGGGAGAGGAAGAAGCAGGCTTTCCACTGAGCAGGGATCATGACTGAGCCACCCAGCTGCCCCCCCCCCCCCGCTTTTTTTTCTTTTTTAAAGTAGTTTCCGTGCCCAGTGTGGATCCCAGTGTGGGGCTTGAACTCATGACCCTGAGATCAAGAGTTGAACTGAAGCAAGAGTCAGACGCTTAACCGACTGAGACACTCAGTTTTCTGAATGTACTTTTAACACAGCATCCTCCACTTATCTTCTCTTAGGTCTTTGTGTATACCAAAAATAGGTTTTTTGTTTTATTGTGTTTAGTTTTCTTACCCTTGCATAATATTTGTAGCCTCTAAGTTGCTTTGTTTCCCTTTTTGCTAGTTTTGGTTCTTGTTTTTATGTTAGAGACTTTACTTAAATATTTTGTGACCCCAGGATCCTGGAAAGATGTCTGTTAAGATTAGGGCATACTGAGGGGCTCCTGGGTGGCTCGGTCGTTAAGCCCCTGCCTTCGGCCGGGGTCCTGGGGTCCTGGGATCGAGCCCCGCATCGGGCTCCCTGCTCGGCGGGAAGCCTGCTTCTCCCTCTCCCACTCCCCCTGCTTGTGTTCCCTCTCTCGCTGTGTCTTTCTCTGTCAAATAAATAAAATCTTCAAAAAAAGAAAAAAGATTAGGGCATACTGAGTTCTGATATGCCCTACCTGTAAGTTTAGGGTTTGGGCCATTTGAAGTTTCTGATCCCTTTAAGGGTTTTTGCTTAATAGTTCCCCCTGGGATTGTTCACATCTTCTACCTCCTTTCCAATCCTATTGTGAAAGCTCAGAAAGTGTATACTGTAGTGTTTTGAAGTCACACTTAATCACTGCTGTTTATGCTGTTGGGGGCTACAACTTGGTATTTTTTTTTAACAGGTGCTTAAACAAATAGTTTGTTTGTCTTATATAACAAGGTATTGGGTAGGCAGTCACTGGCTTGGGTTTAGAAATTAGCAGGACTGTTTCGGACGTTCCCTCAGTTGCAAGTTCCAGCTCCAACAATCTTGTCTGTATTTAAGGCCAAAAAAAGAAAAAAAAGGAAAGAAAAAGAGAGTAACAACATCAAATATGTCTGCCTCTTTGTCAGGAAGGCAAAAGCTTTCCCAGTGTTTCTACAACAAACTTCCCCTTAGGTCTCATTGTCCAAAGCTGGGCACATTGCCACCTGAACAAGAGTAGGGTTTTATTAGAAAGGAAGAAGGGGAATAAGTATAAGGTACCTCAAAATAGAGAATTTATGGTGTCTGTCCCCAGGGAATTAATGATTGCTTTGTAGAGGCAGACACACACATGCCTATTTATTTATTTATGGATATTTGAATAATAGCAAGAGGGTTAAGAAAAGGCAGTAATACAAGTGAGGAAGCAGATATTTTAGAGTTGAGGTCTTTCAGAGTCTAACATGCCCCACCATCATTTAAGAGCTTGATGGTAAAGGGCATTTGTGTCTCACCTGGAATTTATAGCCCCACCTTTTGTTTGCCATACCATGCCATGTTGACATCACCTGCCAGAATAAATGGGTGTTTTGCATAATGGTCAGAATTGATGGTCAGGGCTTGTTGAAGTTTACCTAACCTCAGGCTGAGTGAAGGAAGTTCCGAACTACAGGGACTGAGGAAGGGGTACTGAAAAAGAAGTCCAGAAGTTTATTTTGTGAGGAGAAAGTTTTCCTGGATGTTGGAAACAATAAAGATCTCCTGTAATGACCCAGGTCTCTTAGTCATGTAGATATAATACCAAGCTATAAAATTAACTCCAGGAAGTAAGAGGCCATCAGCCTGGAGTTACTGGCACTCGCTTTTCTTTTTTTTTTTTTCCTTTCTTTAAATTGATACAGCAGAATGGTACATTTCTTACAAATAATATTAGTATATTATTAACTAAAATCCAAAGTTTATTCAGATTTCCTTAGTTTTTACCTAATACCTTTCTGTTCCATGTTACATTTAATTGTCATGTCTCCTTAGGCACTTCTTGTCTGCTGTTTTCTCAGACTTTTTCTTGACCTTGAGAATTTAGAGGAGTATTGGTCAGGTATATTGAGGGGTGCCGCTCTACTGGAATTTGTTTGATGTTTTTATTTGTGATCAGACTGGGGTTACGTATTTTGGAGAGGATGATCATGTGCCATTTTCATCACATCATTTCAAAGGTACATATTATCAACAGGATTTATTACTGTTGATACTGATTTTGCTCACTTGGCTGAAGTAGTGTTTGTCACATTTCTTCCCTGTAAACTTATTTTTTCCCCCTTTTTCTATACTGTACTCTCTGGAAGGAAGTCACTGTTGTAGCCCACACTTAAAGAGAAAGGGGTTATGCTCCCTTTTTTTATGATTGGAGTAGCTACATAATTTATTTGGAATTCTGCATGGAAAATTTATCTCCCCCATTTATTAATTTACTCACTCATTTATAGCAGTATGGACTCAAGGATATAATCCAATGCTGCTTCATTTATTTTGCTCAGATTGTTCCAGCTTTGGCCATTGGGAGCGCTTTCAGTTGGTTGCTGTGCCCCTGTAACACATCTCCATCAGTAAGGACTTTTTTAAAAAAATATTTATTTATTTGAGAGAGAGAGAGTGTGCATGAGCAGGAGGAAGGACAGAGGGAGAGGGAGATAGGGGAAGCAGACTCCCCACCGACAGGGAACCTGATATGAGGCTCGATTTCTCAGGGTCCTGGAATCGGATGCTCAACCAACTGAGCCACCCTGGCGCCCCAATAAGGATTTTTTTAAAGAACAACTTTACTTCCTTGGGCTATAAGATGGTCCAGGCTCATCTTACATATTTTCTGTCCCAGTCCTAGAATCAGCCATTTCTCCAAAGAGCCCTGGTTCCTTTTACTGGAGAATGGTATTAGAGACCAAAATACAGGTGGTAGATGTGCTTGCTACTGCAGTTTTATTCTTTTAGTCTCTCTCAGCTGATAAAACAAAGAAATACATGTGTAGGTGCACTGTATCTATAAATAATTCTATATGTCATAATATGTGTCTATATTAAACATTTAATGATGTCTCCAACAGTAATCCATTTGTATATGTATCCTTCTAGCCTCTTCTTGCTTCTCTGTAAATTCCCACTTGAGACAACTCCCTTTGGCTGCCATCCATTTGCTTAATTGTTCCTTTTCAGTATAGCTGTAGTATAGCAATAACAGTTATTAACCTGTAGCCCTGTGGGGAACAACTTTATCAACTAGAGTACAGTGCTTATATGCAGTTCCTTTTCCCTCTAGTTCTACAGACTCTTAATTATTAAAGTTACTTAGGTCAGCACCATTTACTCCCCCCAGCCCCCTCAGTGAACTTGTTTCATACATTTATAATACAGTTAGATTTTTTTTTTTAATTTCAGTCTGCATTCTGTCTTGGGATCCTCTGACTTTCTCAATGATTTTTTTAAAAAATTGCATAAATAGGGGCACCTGGCTTGCTCACTTGGTTAAGCTATCCTCTTGATTTCAGCTCAGGTCATGATCTCAGGGTCGTGAGATTGAGCCCCATATGGGGCTCCAGGCTGGGCGTGGAGCCTGCTTAAGATTCTCTCTCCCTCTCCCCTTGCCCCCACCAGTACCTCCCCTGCTCAAAGTCTCTCTCAAAAAGAAAAAATAAAATTAAAAATTGCATAGACTAAGGCTCTGACTAATAGACTAAGGCTCGTTCCTTGTGCTTTGAATTCTGTAGGCTTTGACAAAGGTATAATGTTATGTATCCAGCATTCCAAGATCATATAAATAATAGTTTCACCTCTTAAAAATCCCCTGTGGCCTATCTCACCCCCGTTAGGATAGCTACCGTGAAAACAACAGAAAAAAACAAGTGTTGGCAAGGATGCGAAGAACTTAGAACCCTGTGCAATGTAGGTGGGAATGTAAAATGGTGCAGCTACTGTGAAAAACAGTATGGTGGTTCCTCAAAAATTAACCATGGAATTACCATATAATCCCGCAATTCTATTTCTGAGTATATACCAAAAAAATTGAAAGCAGGGTTTTTTGTTTATTTTAAAGTAGGTTCTACATCCAAAGTGGGGCTTGAACTCAAGACACTGAGATCACAAGTTGCATGCTCTACCTACTGAGCGAGTCAGGCGGTCTGAAACCAGGATCTTGAGAGAGATTTGTACACCCACATTTATAGCATTATTCACAGTAGCTAGAGGGTAGCAGTCCAGGTATTGATCAACAGATAAATGGATAAGGAAAATGGTGTGTAGATACAATGGAATGTTATTAAGCTTTAAAAAAGAAGGAAATGCTGACCTTTGCTGCAAAAATGGATGAAACTTGAGGCCATTACGGTAAGTGAAACAAGCCACAAAAAGAAAATACTGTATGATTCCACTTACATGAGGTCACATTCATAGAGACAGAACATAGAATGGTGGTTGCTGGGGCAGAGAGGAGGAGGGTATGAGCAGTTACTGTTTAATGGGTATAATTTTAGTTTTGAAGATGAAAAGAATTCTGATAGATGGTGGTGAATGTACTTAACACTGAATTGTACAGTTAAAAATGATTAAAATGGGGGGCGCCGGGGTGTCTTGTTAAGCGTCTGCCTTTGGCTCAGGTCATGATCCTGGGGTCCTGGGTTCGAGTTCCGCATTGGGCTCCCTGCTCGGCGGGAAGCCTGCTTCTCCCTCTCCCACTCCCCCTGCTTGTGTTCCCTCTCTCGCTTTGTCTCTCTCTGTCAAATAAATAATAAAATAAAATCTTTAAAAAAATGATTAAGATGGTAAATTTTGTCTTATGTATATTTTTACTCCCCTCCACCAAAAAAAAAAAAAAATCCCCTATGTGCTGTTTCCTGTTCATCCCTCCCTACCCAACTACTGATTTTTTTTTTTAGTAGACTTCTTTTTAAATTAGCAGTTTTAGGTTCGCAGCCAAATAGAGCATAAGATAGAGATTTCCCATATGTCTCTTGCCCGCAGGTATGCATAGTTTTCCCCATTATCAGCATCTTCCACCAGAGTGGTACATTTGCCACAATTGATGGACCTACATTTACAGATCATTATTACCCAAATCCATAGTTTACATGAGGGTTCACTCTTGATATTGCACATTCTATGGATTTAGGCAAATGTATAATGACATAGCCACCATTCGGAGATCATACAGAGTAGTTTTACTGCTCTAAAAGTCCTTTGTGCACCACCTATTAATTCTTCCTCTTTTCTAACCTCTGACTACTGATCTTTCTTTGGACTTTTCATCACCCTTAAAGCCAGTACCCATTAGGAGTAACTATTTCTCTCTCGTCCCCAAACTCAGGGGACCTTTAGGAAACCTTTAGGACCTTTAGGAAACCACTAATCTACTCTCTTTCGCTAAGCATTTGCTTATTCTGGACATTTCATATAGATGGAATCATACAATATGTGGTCATTTGTAACTGGAATTTTTCAATAAGCATAACGTTTTCAAGGCTTATCTATGTTAACAGTGTATATCATTAAAATTCACTTTTTTCGGGCACCTTGGTGGCTCAGATGTTAAGCGTCTGCCTTTGGCTCAGGTCATGATCCCAGGGTCCTGGGATCGAGCCCCGCATTGGGCTCCCTGCTCGGCAGGAGGCCTGCTTCTCCCTCTCCCACTCCTCCTGCTTGTGTTCCCTCTCTCGCTGTGTCTCTCTGTCAAATAAATAAATAAATAAATAAATAAATAAATAAATAAATAAAATCTTTTAAAAAATTCACTTTTTTCATTACTCAGTAATATTCCATTGTATGCATGCATATACCACGTTTTATTAACGTATTTATCAGTTTATGGACATTTGGGTTGTTTCTGCTTTTGGCTGTTACAAATAATGCCATGAACATTTGTGGATAAGTTTTTGTGTGGACATAAGTTTTTATTTCTCTTGGGCATATACTTAGTGGAATTGCTGGGTCATATGGTAACTCTGTGTTTAACTGTTTGAGGAATTCCCAAACCGTTTTTGCATTTTACATTCCCACCAGCGAAATAGGAGGATTCTGATTTCTTCACATCCTTGTCAAAACTTGGTATCATATGACTTTTTGATTATAGCCATCATAGTGGGTATGAAGTGATATCTCATTGTGGTTTTCATTTGCATTTACTTTATTGACAAATGATGTTGAACATCTTTTCATGTGCATTTACATATCTTTGGAGAAATGTCTTTTGGCTTCAGTTATTAATGTTCACCTTAATTTGCTGTGGCAGTATGTATTAGTGAAATATAAATAACCAGTATTGATGGCAGTGATACTATTGAGAAAAAAAGAAACTTAATTGCAAAGCTAAGAAGATACTATATTTATATTTGATGTTTCTCGTTGAAATTGTCAGCCACTCAGACTAAGAGATGTTTGATTTTGGCATTTAATTTGAGAAACTTAAAATCCAAGTGTAAATGTTAGCTATGCTCTCTTTTTTGTTTAAGAAGCTTTTCAGCTAAGTGGCACTCCACTTGGCTTTCTTCCCTTAGCTCTGACCATGATGGCAACGCTTGTCATTGTCAAGTAGAAACTTCATGTTGTTCGATCTCAGTAGTTTCAGCTATAAAAGGCAAGGAAAGGTGGGGTCTAGGAGATACTTAAAAATAATGAAAACTTCGTATAATTCATACATGACCCTTTGAATTTTGAATTTTACTGCAGAATTTAGGTTAATGTCTGGAACTAAGATAACTGTTCTTTAGATCTATTCTAAAAAGACTAATGGCAATGTTCTTTTTTAGTGATGCAAGGTAACAAATGCTGCAGTAGTATTTATTTACTTTTTACTTTACTTATTCTATTGTAGCTTTGACATTAGTTATTAACCGAAGTCACATTTTTGTTTTTCTTAGTATTTTGACTATGTTATCTAGGTCGAGTACCTAGGTATGTTTTTTTTTTTCCTTTCCTTTTTTCTTTTCCTCTATCCTAATTGTTTCTTGGTTAGGTAAAATGTTGGATCTGTTTCTGCATTCAACTTCTGATTGTCCAGAGGATATTGTTTATTTTGTGGATTTCATACCCTTGAACAACAACAGCTCCTCTCTAGTTTCACTCAGCTTTTGATTATTTGGCCAGATTGGCCTGGAGATCTGATTTATTAAGTTGTGGGGGTGTAGGTTGGTCAGCCATCTGGAGTTTTATAAAACTTTGCTGGTGATTGTGGCTCTTACCCCTGGCTGAGAAACATTGTTAATTAGCAGTCCTTAAAACTAACTTGGTGACCATTAGAATCATCTTGGGAATTTAAAGGCAGTAACAAGAAAACAAACTCCCAAGCTCTACTCTAACCTCCTTGATCAGAATCTGAAATATCTTTCTCCATTAAAAGCAACCAGAGCTCCCTGGAGAAATAGCTAATTCCAGGGCTGGGGCAGGGAAAGTACAAGATGAGCCTGAACTACATTGTTCTACAGGTAAGGAAGTGCTCAAAGTATGGTGAGGACATGTCAAACAGATCCCAGCTTAAAGGAGCTCCCACTGGCCAAATATGGGACAGTTTAAAAATCAAAATAAATAGGGGCGTCTGGGTGGCTCAGTCGTTAAGCGTCTGCCTTCGGCTCAGGTCATGATCCCAGGGTCCTGGGATTGAGCCCCACATCGGGCTCTCTGCTCAGCGGGAAGCCTGCTTCTCCCTCTCCCACTCCCCCTGCTTGTGTTCCCTCTCTCTTTCTCTCTGTCAAATAAATAAATAAATAAAATCTTTAAAAAAAATCAAACTAAATGATGTTATGAATGATAATCTATGAAATAAAATGGGAACCCATGAGTACTGGCAAAAATAAATGAATAAATTGAAAGTTTGATGAAAAAGATAATTCATAGTTTCACAGTTAATCACAAAGGGAAAAAGAGTACTTTACACTGGAGAGGGTTGGTAGTTATCACCTAAATCAAGTGGTCAGTTAGCATCACCAGTAATGGGACTAATTGAAGTCATGTGCCACCTGACTGAAGGCAGTGAGGAGACTGCATCATTTCCTGTGAAAGATGCTTAATCTGAATCATGGGAAAAGATCAAACAAACAAAATTGATGGTCATTATACAAAATAACTGGCTTGAAACCTTCACAAGTGTCAAAGTCATTAAAGATAAGACTAAGGAACTTACAGATTGAAGAACACTAAAGAAACATGACAGTATTGTCACATATTCTAGACTTGGTCCTATTTTAAAGGACATTGTTGGACCAATTGACAAAACTTGAATGAGGTCTGAGAATTAGATGGCAGTATTGCATCATTGTTAACTTTCTGATTTTGATTATATTTTCATGTAGGAGAATTTCCGTGTTTGTAGAAAATACATAGTGATGGATTTGGGGGTGAGAAAAAAAGTAAATGGGAGGTGCGAGAAGTAGAAACAGCAAGTACACAAACAGCTCTTTGGAGGAATTTGCTAAGAAAGGAAAAATAAAGTGGGACTAGGTAGGGAAATAGAGTAACCGACTTTCTTGGTTTTTGTCTTTTTTTTTTTTAACATGGATGATATTAATGGGATGTATGTTTATGATGAATAGGAAAGATCTAGAGGATTGGGGAATTGATAATGTGGAAGAGGGTACAGTTTTAGAATGTACTTGAGTAAGAAATGGATGGGGTGCATGCACAAATGAAGGAATTGATCTTAGGAGCAGGGACCAAAAGAGCAGAGAAGAAGGTAGAGCACAGGCAGAGAGTTTAATAATGTGAAGATGAGGTAATCATAGATGGCTTCAATTTTCCTAGTGAAGACAGAATCTAAATTAGTAGTTGAGAATGAGGAAAGATGGCATTGGAGGTTTCACGAGCAAGAGGAAGTGGCAAATTGTGAAGAGTAGGAGAGTGAACAGACCAGGAAAATGTAGGATTAAAGGTCACCCCTGAGGGCCCTCCTGAGTTTTGTGGTCAAAAATTTAAAAGTGAGACCAAGTAATATGGATGGCTGTTTTTCTCCAACTCTGTTCAGCTGACTGAGTACAGGCCTATGGAGGAATTAGACAACTGTATGTAACCAGGGTTGGATTTTATCAGAAGTACAACAAAGCAAGAGAAGGGCAAAGGAATTGAGGATGCTTGCTGCAAGGGAATGATTACTGTGATAGACCAAATGAGACTACTTAACATTGACCCTCTCACCGTTGATGTTTTATCAGAAATGGGGACTTATTTTACATTGGCTTGCTTACCTCTAAGACTTATGAAAAGAGGTAAGTAGTTAGGTTCTCTCCAGCAGTAACTAACTGACTTTCTCCACAGTGCTGTTTTAAGATTATTCATTTAGTACATTGAAGAATGGGAATCCAAAGAGTTCAGTTCAAATACTGAGTAAATTTAAAAGATTTTACTGGCTTTTTTTCAATAGTTCATGAGTCGGGCAGGATCCAGTCTAGCAGATAGAAAGGACCTCCGAGGAGCTGTACAAAATGAGACTTTTATAGGCAGAAGGGAGCAGGAACAAGGAAGTTATACACTAGTCAGAATAGCATATTGGTTATTGCAAGGTTACTTTCCTTTAGGGGATGACAGGGGTCTATCACGCGGATTATCTAACTATGCTGATCAGGTGATTCCTGATTGACCAGTTTAAGATTTCATTTCTGGGAAAGGCAAAACTGTAAGTCTCAGTTTGGTTATGTGTGACTTAGCATAAGCAAATCCATTTTGAGCTATCTTGTTTTTAACATGCCCTGTTGCCTTTATCTTGAGGCAGAAACATTAAATGGTGTATCTCTGGATATATTACAATTTTGAAATTGTTGTATTCTCAGATTCTATTTCCTTGCACTAAAAATGTTTATCATGGAGATAAACATCTCCCTTACTACTGGTTTTCATTATTTAATGAACATTTCCAATTCCAAGTTTTGGCTGCTGTCATCTTCTCTTTAACATCTGGCCCAGAATCTCATCACCCCCATTTTTCCATTCTTTAAAGTTTAATTTAAAACTCTCTTGGCTTTTTCTCATTTATGTGTGTTTTCAACCTGTGAGGGCTCATAAAGGGGACACCCTGTTTCTCTCATGTGTCTGTCCTTTGCACCCAGGTCACTTTAGAGCATTCATTCCTGTTCTTTTACGAGTTTTCATATAATTTCTGGGTTTCCAATCTTAAGATTACCAGCGTATCTTCTAGAAGAAGCATAGACTAGGTTTCTCAAACTTGGCTGTATTGACATTTGGGCTGGATAATTTTTTATTGTGGCAGAGTAGGAGCTGTCCTGTGTACCCTAAGAGGTTTAACAGCATCCTTGGCCTCTACCCACAGGATACCAGTAGCATTTCCCCCTCCTGCTTCTCACCATTGAGACATCCAAAAATATCTCCAGACATTGTCAAATGTCCCCTGGGTGGGGAGGGGTCGAAATTGACCATATTGTAGACTGTTGAACTTTTTTTTCTTTTCTTTTTTTTTTTTTTAAGTACGCTCCGTGCCCAGCATGGAGCCCACTGTGGGGCTTGAACTCACGACTCAGATCAAGACCTGAGCTAATATCAGGAGTCCGATGCTTAACAGACTGAACCACCCATGCACTCTGTAGATTGTTGAACGTTTAATAAAGATTGTTGATCTACCTTCAAGTCTGGCATAAATCTGACCTGTATATAACAATTTAGATTTTCAGAAAAAGTGGGATATAAGCTTAAGTTTTGTAAACTTTAAATCATTTTAAGTGAACTGGATGAATATATCTTTAATATGATAGCAGGCCATTGATAGATTTTTACTGAGCTGAAATAAACGAAAACAACTTATTCTCAAAGAAATTTGCTAGTGCTTCTTAAAGCAATTAATTTGTCCATTTAGTTTTTGTAATTTAAAAAACTCTGAATTTCTTCAAAGAAATTGCATATACAGGGGCGCCTGGGTGGCTCAGTCGGTTAACTGTCTGCCTTCTGCTCAAGTTATCCCAGAGTCCTGGGATCAAGTTCCGCATTGGGCTCCTTGCTCAGCAGGGAGCCTGCTTCTCCCTCTGCCTGCCACTCCCCTGCCTATGCTCTCTCTCTCTAACAGATAAATAAATAAAATCTTTAAAAAAAATTAAAAAAACAAGAAAAATATCCAAATTATAAAAAAAAGAAATTGCGTATACATACGCATGTATAATGACAGCAGTAGTCTTTCTTAATGACCGTGAATGCATCTTTTCTATGTTCGTATAAAGCCACAAAATGGGTCAACATTCAGTATTAACTGATACTTACTATTAAGAGATAAAGTTTCTATGTAGTCTTTATATTTAATTTTTATAGTGTCTATGTATTATACCTTGACATTAGCAAGAATAAAAATAAGAGTAGAAAAATGTAACTCAGTTTGCTTATAGTTAAAAAATTTGACTAACAAACTCAAATACTAGTCTGTAAAGAAAGCATTCTATTTTTACATATATATTTATATATGCATATGTAAATTTTTAAAAAAATTTAGTCACAGAGATCACTGAATGATCTAATCTGTAATCTATATTTAATCCTAAGGAAGGACAGTCATTCCTCCTCAAAACTTTATGCCATAGATGACAACACATAGCTCCTTTAAAAAGTTAAAAATCAAAAGATTCTCAAGTCCATTGAGGACTTGCATTTTGGCATATCCAGTAAAAACGCTTACAGGTGTTCAGGGCCATGTTAACTTGCTTTGCCCACTATTAATCTCATCTGGTAGAATGTTTAAATTGACCTGAAGGTGGAGCACATGGCACCTTTTTAAAAAAAAAATCAGTTTGCTTAAAATGAGATCAGGAGTTTTGATGTATTGAGTGTTTGATACAACTTAATTGTTACATCATTGTGTATGTGACGACTTCATGAGAATTAGAATAATATCCTTATTCAGTTAAAAAGAAGTCAAAAAGTGGGGTGCCTGGGTGGCTCAGTTGTTTAAGCATCCTACTCTTGATTTCGGCTCAGGTCATGATCTCAGGGTTGTGAGATGGAGCCCTGCATTGCATCTGGCTCTGGGCTCAACGGGCAGTCCGCTTCCCCTTTCTCTCTGCTCCTCCCCCTGGCTTATGTACTCTCTCAAATAAATACATAAATAAATAAATAAATATTAAAAAAGAAGAAAGGTCTGTAAAACTAGAATCAGTGCTTGTTCCAAATTAGTCAAAGCAACATATTGAACACTTACCATACATGTTTTACACATACCCATTTACTTTTAATAAAAACTGTAAGAGGTAGGTATTATTATTATTCCCTACTTTACAGATAAGGAAAATGAGACACAGAGACTCAGTAGTTTGAACAATGTGCAAAAGCCAGTAAGAGGTGGGATGGGGACTCAAATCCAGATGGTCTGGCTTCAGGATCTGAATTCTAGACTGCTCTGATATTCTGTGTCCTACACATACTGCTGGTGGCAAATGTTCAATTTTGGATTAACTTTCATCTGCCAGCCAGGTCTCCCAAAATGAACTGGTATATACTGAAAAAAATGCACATTAATATAGATATCAGTTGAAGAAAAATGTTTGGAAAGTAAACCTGATATAAAAACTTAATGTTAACTGTGTTGCAGTGTCACTTATTAGGGTCTTACAAAATTATAAACAATTTTGTTCTTTTCTACAACTCTTGATAACTGAGAAAGATCTGTGTATTATTTACTTTTATTGTGAATGTTTTTTTCCATAAGGAAAAGGTCCTTGTTCTGAACTCATGAGTGTGATATATTAAACCTGTTACCCTATCTTGTTTTAAATTGTGTATATTTCCCAGAATCGCAAAACCTTTTCCAAGTGTGGAAGAAAAATAGTTTAAAAAAATGTTTTAAAGTAAAAATTGACTTTACTCAGTGCATCTATATTGAACATTTCCTATGCATAAACACTGTGTCAAGCACTTTCTTAGTTAATCCTTAGGGAGCTTAAAATCACAGGGCTTAAAACAAATGACATTTTCCAAACTTGGGATTTGCTGAGATGGTAACTCTAAGTATATGCCACGGTGGTCCCAGTGAAAAACCTATATTTTTGCCTTAGTTTCTTCTTGGTTATTTTGCCTGCGTTGAGTGTTTTAATCCCCCTGGAGAACCATGGCCCTACTACCCTTTCCTAGTTCTGCCACCATTCTAGCTCCTGGCATACTATTGTTTTTAATACACCTGATGCATTGAGGTAAGTTACATGTACTCTTCTTAGTACATCTGCCATATAAACATAACTGAATTCCAAGCAGCACTTCCACTGACTTCCCAAAGGATTTCTTACTGGAGCTTTTGTTGCCTGCATCAACCAGATTGGACATAACTGTTATGAAGAACTGCCTAAATTATACTTGTTTATGAAGCACTTGGCTGGCTCAGTTGGTGGAGCATGCATCCCTTGATCTCGGGGTTGTAGGTTTGAGTCCCAAGTTGGGTGTTGAGATTACTTAAAGATAAAGTCTTTTTTTTTTTTTAATTTAAATTTTACTTAGCATATAGTGCAATATTGGTCTTGTGGAGTAAAAATAAAATCTTAAAAAAATTGTACTTATTTATATATATTTTGGACCAATGTTCCCAAATCAAGCTGTACATCAAAATTCCTGGGTACCTAACTCCAGAGATTGATTCAGTAGTTCTGGGGTTGAGTCCTAGGATTCGTTATTTTTAAAACTCCCTAGGTGCTTCTTAACTAATGATCATGTTTGGGAATCTTTGCTTTGGACTGTTGATTCTCAAATGCTGGTCTCACAATAAACATTTCACAAATAATTGCATAAAAGAAAAATAATGGTGATTTTTTTAAAAGTATAAGTGGCTAATACTAATTTAAAGGACTGTCTTATTCTGAAATTATATTTTCTTTTGGGGGATTGTATTAAATTATTTCTTTTATAAAATTGTAAGTGAAGGCAGTAATATGGATTTTATTTTTTAAAGTAAAGACACAAAACAAACAGTGTTGACAGTCTTTTGTCATTTCCCAAATCTAATCTGAAATTGTAGTGGTCCATGAAATTCAAAAGTCCAGGAACACCATGTCTTAGACTACTCAACTGCCAGGTCAGGTAACAAACCCAGGCAGTTTATCCAGGGGCCATTTCCCCCAGTTTGCCTTGGCTGTTCACTCTTCCTGCTTTGAACCCCAGATAGCCTCAGAACTATTCCCCATGCTTTATAACTTGGAAACTTGGAAGTGTCTCTACAGCGGGAACCTCATGTTAAAAAACTTAATATGAATAGGTCCTTACATTTTTTTATTGATAACAGTGATGATCATTAGACTGTGAGATATATGAATTTTTAGTAATTAAAAAATTTAAAAGCGGCAAAAATGCCATCAGCTATATTCATAGAAAAGTGAGTCAGTACTTTTATAGAGTTGACTGTTACCAAGAATTACAGTATTAGGTTTAGGGCCCGAATCCATGCTAAGATTTGGATATTGTATCTTTCAGCTTTTAGCAGTTTTATGAAGGAGAATGAACTTCCCAAGTCAGGCGGACACAAACATTACACAGAATTTAGCCATTCAGAAATTCCTGGGGAGTGCTGAGATTTATATAGCAATTTTGAAAAATCCCAGAAATAATATTTCTTCTTATGGGAAGTTTAATTTTGACTCAAGTTTTCTCTAGTTCATACAGTCACATTGACAGGAAAGATAATTGATGATTCAGACACATACTGAGGTTTGCTTTCCAGAAGGCAGCCATTGAATCATACATCAAAATTTTAACTCTTCTAAATCTCTTTATTTCACACATTCCCTAAAGTACTGCAGTTCTTCACAGTTTATGATTTTACTGAACTCGGAACGATTTAGCAAGGATAAATGAGTAAACCTCTATTAGCCACAATACCAATAATACTCACGCACATCATACCGGCCTGAGTCTGAATACAAATACAAATCATTAATGCTTTTGTCTTTTCTGCAGTGTCAAATGGAAAGACTCCCAACTTTGTACCACTCACAAACCGCTCAACTTCTGAGAACCCATTCCTCTCTCTTATACAAAATAAGGATAATACCACTGACTTCATAGGTTTGTGGGTTAAATGAGATAATGCACATAAAGTTCCTCCATGCTTTGGGGGCACTGGAGTGTACATCCCTTCAAGTATCTTTATACATCCTCACTCATGAACCCTGGGGGCCCTACAAGTCGGGTCTCTCAGGATCTTTTAATTCTAAATCCTCCTAATTTATTTATTTATTTTTAAAGATTTTATTTATTTATTTGACAGAGAGAGCACACAAGGAGGGGTAGCGGCAGGGAGAGGGAGAAGCAGGCTCTCCACTGAGCAGGGAGCCCGACATAGGGCCCAATCCCAGGACCCTGGGATCATGACCTGAGCCAAAGGCAGATGTCCAACTGACTGAGCCACCCAGGTGCCCCTAAATCCTCCTAATTTAAAGAAGCAGCTTATTAAATCTCTTCAACAAGTTTCTACGTAATAAAGTTTCCAGACTGTATTTCAAGTCTTCCAAGAGCAAACAGTGGTTTAAGGTAGAACTGTGGAAAAAGATTCATAATCCTGATGATCACTTCTTCCGGTGCCTGTTATTAATAATCTTACCTGTGTTACCATAGAATCACTCCCAAATAAATGCTACAGTAGAAGAGGTACATAACCAATAAGGAGCTGAAGCTTCCGCTCTTTTGTTGAGGTGTCTCTCCATATTGTAGAACAGACTTCTTAATTTCTATATAAGCAGTTAGATAGGCCTCAGTTTAAATAGGCCTATATAAGAGATTTTGGCTAAAAATCTCAGAGTCATCTGCTGAATACTACTCTCTGAATATTTTAGTGACCGCACACTTTAGACCCAATCTTTAGCACTACCAGCCTGTCAATAGTCATTTGGTCTTAATACCATCAGAAAGGAAGACAGTGTTGACGGCTGAAATGATTAAGAATTTTTAAGAGGAAAATTCAGGAAACTAATGGACCATTAATTATGGGATAAAATAACAGTTCTCAAAAAAATTGGTAAGTCATACAAACCTGTAACTGTATTCTGTGCTTAAATGAAGGCATAGTAAAACTCAAGAGAAATTGAGGTTCAAAACAGATTTTACCTCTGAGCTGGGAATACAACAAAAAGTAGCAGACTGCTGTCCATTTATAACATCTTTTTAGCACTTTATTGTATTTCCTTGCCACCTGTGAATAAACAGTCTAATTCTGAATAACTGTTGGTCATTTTCCTTAATCCTTTTTGGAAGTAGAGAAATAAATTGAAAGAAAAAAAAGGGAAAGTATTTGTATGTAAAATTTCAGTCTATTCCATTTGAATACAAATCTACCAGAAAAACAGAGTGCTAACCTGAAAGTTTTTTGTTTGCCTTATTTCCAACTTTTCTTAGCTGCTAACCCTCTTTTAATTGTTACTCTAAATATATGATGTAATTTACATTAACAAGTACAAGTCATTCCTTTCCTGTTGACGTCATTTTGCTGTAGACATTAAAAGTCTAGGTAAGAATTTTAATAGTCCCTCTTTAAATTTATCTCATAGATATAATACTTGTTAGTACATCTTCATGTGCAGTATAAGGTTTACTCCAGTGCTGTTTTAGGAGTAAAAAAGAATCAATCTTAATAGGAAGTTTTTTTTAAAAAGTCTGAAGTTATGTATTATTCACTCAGAGTACTATGCACAGTGATGGTATATGGGAATGAAAGCTAGTATTAACTACCCCACCTGCTCATAAGCCAGTTTTTTTGAGGTTGAAGAATCCTATAGAATCAGTATGAAAAGGGCAAGGTGGCCATGTAAATTTAAAGTGGTATTAATAGTACCTATTTTATGTTAACATGCAAGAGAATTCATTTACTTGACCGTTTACCTTTTATTCAGTGCCTACCAGCAATATAATTGCATTATATACAAGAAAGAATAAAGAATAGCTAAGTCATGTATGTTTTCTGAATATTCCTGCTTTTGGATCTTAGAGACTCTTCTGAGTAGGTTAATGTACACTACTTTTGTGCCATATAAAAATTTACTTTAATATTAACAATTATAATTTGTTGATTCTACAGATTAAGATTTTCCAGTACTATTTAGGAAAATAAGCCATAAAAGTTCAGTGTGGGCCAGTTCTCCTTCTTCCAAATATAATAGAGCATATATAGATATAGCTAAATTATCTCAGTACTTAAACCATAATTATATGCTAAGAATAGTATGAGGTCACTCTTTGGAGTTATTCCCATGAATATACCAACAACTAAGTAATTCTTCAGATTAGATTAGGGCCAGGAAGCCCATTTGCTCTCTAAATAATATAGTCTTTGAGCATTTACTTAAGTGTACTAATTTTTTTTTTAAGATTTATTTATTTTAGAGAGAGTGTGGGGGTGGGGGCAAAGGGAGAGGGAGAGAGAGACTCTCAAGGAGATTATCCTCTGAGTGAGGAGCCCTACACGGAGCTGATGTGGCTTGATCCTGTGATCTGAGATCATGACCAGCTGAAATCAAGAATCAGTCGCTCAATGAACGGAGCCATCCAGGTGCCCCCTAAGTGTACTAATTTGAAGGAAGAAAACAGGAACAACTAAGACACCTGTATCCTTAATTCAGCTGTTACTCAGCTCTATTCCCTTGGACAAATAGCATAATCTCGGCTTCAGTTTTCTCATCTGTAAATAGGCTGACCTTTGATATCCCTTCTAGACATATGATCTGTGATTAGATTTCATACTTAAATTGTGCTCACAATTTTAGATTTAAGAGTCTGAAATGGGGGAAAGGGAAAGAGGCTAGGATAAAAAGGAAAATGAACTCAGGGGGAAGAAAGCCAAGAAATCAAAGGGGGATTATGCAAAGGGATGCTTAGTACTGTTCTGGAGAATGTTCATATTAAAGATTTGAATGCGTATATATAGGGACTGGTTCTGCTCTTGACTCTACCTTTTGTTAATCATGTTCTTTGGTCTGAGGACAGAGGAGAAAATGTCTGCTCCAGGGGATTGATACTGTATTATTGGTGTGAGGGTAGAGGAACATTGGCAGGAAGTTGTCCAGGATAGAAGGTAGCAGGGACAAGGTTGAAAGTTGATGACCAGAGAATCTGAGCCAGGGCAAAAGAGTATAACATAAAACTAGATTTAAAGCAGTTAATCCTGGGGCACCTGGGTGGCTCAGATGGTTAAGCATCTGCCTTCAGCTCAGGTTAGGATCCCAGGGTCCTGGGATCGAGCCCCACATCGGGCTCCCTGCTCGGTGGGGAGTCCACTTCTCCCTCTCCCTCTGCTGTTCCCCCTGCTTGTGCTCTCTCTGTCAAATAAATAAATAAAATCTTAAAAAAAAAAGTAGTTAATCCTATTCTGTAGTCTCAGTTTTACCCTTAAGTAACCACTGAATGACCCTGGGCTCAAGTTTGAGATTTGGGAAGCAGAGCAGTGCTAAACAAGAGGCTAATGTGAAGCAAGTGAAAGTCAGTAGGATCCTCAAATTACAAAGAACTGTGAAATGAGAGGGACAGGTGGGAAGATGGATCATCAATATAGATGCTATGGTATTGTCAGAAATTGTAAAATTAAAGAAGACGTTAGATAATTTACAGGTGTAGTCCTTGCTTCGAACATTGTTTCATAGAACAGATATGTTCTGATAGTATGTAAATTTATTTTGGATCAGTAGAATCATTTTAAAGGTATTTTAAAAATTTATTTTAAAGGTCTACAGAGAACAGTTATCTTGTAATTTAAGTGTCTTGTAAACATGGCATTTATATGTTGAGTTTGCTTAAAGACATAAAACCTGTATGTTGATGCACGTTCAGATATACAAATCTGACCACTGAAAATTAACCATCACTGCAGTATTTAATTATTCTGAGTATTATTCTGAAAATACTAGCCAATGAAGGAAGTTAAAGAGAAATTGTGATTATTTAATTATTAACTCTCCTTCCTACTAAATATTTTTGCTCACATTGTGTCCCTACTGCCTAGCTCAGCACTCGTTCACTTGTTGAATAAATGAATAATAATAGACACCAGTGCCAAGCACTGTGTTGAATGCTTTATATCATTTAATGTTCTCACTTTGGAGCCTGTAATTGCACCAGTTTTATAGTGTGGAACCTGAGGCTCAGGGGTCAAGAGCTACTAAATAATACTAGTGTATGTGGGGGGCACCTGGGTGGCTCAGCCGATTAAGTGTCTGACTTTGGCTCAGGTCATGATCTTGGGGTCCTGGGATCTAACCCTGTGTGGAGCCCCGCATTGGGCTCCGCACTTATCCGGGAGCCTGCTTGTCCCTCTCCCTCTGCCCACCCCCCCCAACTTGTGCACGCACACTCTCTCAAATAAGTAAAATCTTAAAAAAAAAAAAAAAAAAACCACCCTAGTCTAGGTGGGAGATGCAAAGAATTATAAGTAGATCCTGCACTTAGAGCTTGTAGTCTACTGAAAGCTGAATAAATGCTTTAAGTGAATGCAGGAAACATTAGTAGTCTGTTTGCATAGTTATTGAAGTATTGATGTTTGGTCTGATATATCATGTGCTATTTTAATGTACTGATGTGCCACTATTTTTGTTAGTATAATACAGTTATTTTGGAATCTAAAAAATCTGAATCATTTGCATCTTGAGATGTAACCAGGTAGTTACATATGTACTCCACATTAGAATTTCAGATTAAACAAAGGTCAGAGTTCTATAATTACATAATTTTCAAGAGGAAAATGAAAATCATTATAAAGTGTAACTGTAGCAAGAATAATTGTAATTTAATTCAGAGAATATGAGCATGAAAGTACTAAAAATGTTGTATAGATAAATGTGTTGGAACCTCCATCTCTACATGATGAAACTAAAGGAGATAAAGACCAATCTACAAATTTTTTTTGAAGTAAAACTGTAACTTTCTAACAGTAAAAACGGTTTTAGTTCCTGTTAAAAGTTCAAAAGATTTTCTCAAAAGCTATTCAAGAGATGAGATTACTTGAAGATTAAAGCATCATAGGAAAATATGTGGTGGTAGCTTGTAGCTATCTCCTCACTGCTCTCTTCAGGCAGAAAGTGTATCAGCAGCTGGAAAACTGCATAAAAATATGCACAACAAAAAAATGTTATTGGCTCTTTCAATGAAAGATTACTTTTAAAAAGTCAAATGAAATTTTATTTTCAGGTGTCATAATTAAGTGATCATCAGTGTATGTACTGTTCAGTTTGTTTTAGAATATTTTTATTAAATGTGCTAGTTTATGTTAAAAATAACCATGTGTGTTTTACATTCTGTTTTGTAAATTTATATTTATGAATGTTGCCATTTTGTGATGTTTAGTGTTATATTTATAAAAATGTATTTGTAGTCTATATTTTAATTTTTTAAAAAAGATTTTAGAGAGCATATGCATGCAGGGAAGAGGGGTAGAGGGTGGAAAGGGAGAGGGAATCTCAAGCAGACAATGCATGGAGTGGGACGTGGGCCTTGATCTCACTACCTTTAACCAACCGAGCTACCCAGGTGCCCCCCATAGTCTATATTTTAAATGCTTTAGTTTCATTGACTTTTTTTCACCTAATTTTTTTAAGGAGTTGCTAAATTGTGAACACTTCTAAATACTGGTATTAAAACTAATGTTTCTATGGTAAATGAAGTAAATGCCAAAATAAATAAATACTGGTATTAAAATTAGTATTTTAGTATTAAATAAATTCTGAAAGTATTTTTGTAGTAGAAACTACATATTCATTGCATACATTCTTTTGCATGTTGGGTATATTTTGCAATAAAAAGAAAAATACATAGTTGGAAAAAATGTACTGTATAAGCTGTACCTTAGATTTGGGTATTCAGAGAAAAGAGGAATTTTATTTATTTTATTTATCATTTCTTGTTTTTTTTTTTAAGATTATTTTTTTGGTAATCTCTATACCCACTGTGGGGCTCAGACTCATGACCCGGAGATCGAGAGTCACATGCTCTTCTGAATTTGGTTATTTTAGAAGCATATAGATTAAGGTTTTTAAAATTTTGTCACTTTTCTGAAAATATTGTATGAAGTTTTGTGTGTGCTGTTCTTTAGAAATTTGTAGCTTATAATGATGTACTGAATGGTGACTAACATAACATAATTAAAAAAAAATTTGTAGCTTAAAAAAACCCTTCGAGTGTGACTTACGAAAGAATTACATCATTTGCTTCCTTTGTGTACATAGTGAACTATTCAGAAGTTAACCGGATATTTTTCTTTCTAATGGCCACTTTTTAATTTTTTAAATTTTAATTCCGATATAATTAACATACAGTGGCATATTATTTTCAGGTGTGCAGTATAGTGATTCAGCAATTCTATACGTTACTCAGTGCTCATCATGATGAGCTCATTATCAGGGAGCTTCACCTATTTTACCCGTTGCCTTCACCTACCTCCCCTCTGGTAACCATCAGTTCTCTATATTAATATAGAGAGTCTGGTTTTTTGTTTGTGTCTCTTTTTCTTTGTTCATTTGTTTCTTAAATTCCATGTATGAGTGAAATCATATAGTATTTGTCTTTCACTGACTTACTTCATTTGGCATTATACCCTCTAAATTCATCCATGTTGTTGCAGATGGCAAAATTTCATTCTTTTTTAAGACTGAATAATATTCCCGTGTGTGTGCACGTGCACGTGCATATCACATCTTCTTTATCCTTTCATCTATCAGTGGATAGTTGGGCTGCCTCCATAATTTGGCTGTTGCAAGTAATGCTGCAATAAACATAAGGGTGCATGTATCTTTTCAAATTAGTGTTTTTGTATTCTTTGGGTAAATACTCAAAGTAGAATTACTGGGTCATATGGTAATTCTATCTTTAATTTTTTGAGGAACCTCCATACAGTTTTTCACAGTGGCTGTACTGGTTTGCATTCCCACCAGTGGTGCACTAGGGTTCCTTTTTCTCCACGTCCTCACCAACACTTATTTTTGTGTTTTGATTTTAGCCATTTTGATAGGTGTGAGGTGATAACTCATTTGTGGCTTTGATTTACATTTCCCTGATGATGAGTGCCGTTGAGCATCTTTTCATGTGTCTGTTGGCCATCTGGACATCTTCTTTGGAGAAATGTCTGTTCATGTCTTCTGCCTATTTTTAGTTGGATTATTTGATTTTTGGTTTTGTATAAGTTCTCTATATATTTTTGGATACTAACTCTGTCAGATACATCATTTGCAAATATCTTTTCTCATTCAGTAGGTTGCCTTTTAGTTTCCTTGTTTCCTTCACTGTGCAGAAGCTTTTTATTTTGATATAGTCCCAAGAGTATATTTTAAATTTTGTTTCCCTTGTCTCAGGAGACATATTAGAAAGAAGTTGCTGTGGCCAGTGTCAGAGAAATTTTTGCTTGTGCTCTCTTCAAGGATTTTTATGGTTTCAGGTCTCACATTTAGGTCTTTATTCCATTTTGAGTTTATATTTGTGTATGGTGGAAATAAGTGGTCCAGTTTCATTATTTTGCATGTAGCTAACCAGTTTTTCCAAACCATTTGTTGAAGAGGCTTTTTCCTGTTGCATAGTCTTGCCAACTCCTAAAGATTAATTGACATTATATAATTGTGGGTATATTTCTGGGCTCTCTGTTCTGTTATCTGTGGGTCTGTTTTTGTGCCAGTACCACACTGTTTGATTACTACAGCTTTGTAATATAACTTGAAGTCTGAAATTTTGATACTTCAGTTTTGTTCTTTTTCAAAATTGCTTTGGCTATTCAGGGTCTTTTGTGGTTCCATACAAATTTTAGAATTATTTGTTACAACTCTGTGAAAAAAGCTGTTGGTATTTTGATAGGGATTGCATTAATGGACATTTTAACATTATTATATTAAAGGCATTACTATAAAGCATGGAATATTTTTCCATTTGTGTCATCTTCAATTTCTTTCATCAGTGTTTTATAATTTCCAGAGTACAGGTCTTTTACCTCCCTGGTTAAGCTTATTCCTAGGTTTTTTGTTATTTTTGGTACAACTGTAAATGGAAATTTTTTTTGTTGTTTTTTCTGCTGCTTCATTATTAGTGTATAGAAATTAATGGATTTGTGTATATTCATTTTGTATATTGAGACCTTAATGAATTCATTTTTCAGTTCTAGTAGGTTTTTGGTGGAGTCTTTAGGGTTTTTTATATGTGGTATCCTGTCATCTGCAAATGTTGACAGTTTTACTTTTTCCTTGCCAATATGGATGTCTTTTATTCTTTTTTCTTGTCTGATTGCTGTGGCTAGGACTTCCAGTACTATGTTGAATAAAAGTGGTGAGAGTGGACATCTATGTCTTGTTCCTGATCTTAGGGGAAAAACCCTCAGTTTTCCACCATCAATTATGATATTAGCTGTGGGTTTTTCATATGTGGCCTTTATTATGTTGAGATACGTTCTCTCTAAACCTTTGTTGAGGGTTTTTTATCATGAATGGGTATTATACTTTGTCAAATGTTTTTTCTGCCATCTACTGAGATGATTGTATGGTTTTTATCCTTTATTCTGACGTGCATGTATCATGTTGATTGGTTTGCAAATACTGAACCACCCTTGCACCCCAGGAAATAAATTGCACTTGATCGTGGTGAATGATTTTTTAAATATATTTGTTGGATTTGGTTTGGTAATAGTTTGTTGAGGTTTTTCGCATCTATCTTCATCAGAGATATTGGCCCATAGTTCTCTTTTTTCGGTAGTGTCTTTATCTGGTTTTGTTATCAGGGTAATGCTGTCTTCATAGAATAAATTCGGAAGACTTCTTTCCTCTTCTATTTTTTTGGAATAGTTTGAGAAGAACAGGTATTAACTCTTCTTTAAATGTTTGTTAGAATTTACCTGTGAAACCATCTGGTCCTGGATGGGAGTTTTTTGATTACCGATTCAATTTCATTGGTGGTAATTGTTCTGTTCAAATTTTTTGTTTCTTCCTGATTTAGTTTTGGGAGATTATATGTTTCTAGGAATTTATCCATTTTTTTCTAGCTTGTTTAATTTGCTGGCATAAATTTTTAATATTCTCTTCTAATCCTTTGCATTTGTGTTGTTATTTCTTCTCTTTCATTTCTGATTTTGTGTTGTGTATAATTTGAGTTCTTTCTTTTTTTTCTTTGATGAGTCTGGCAAAAGATTTATCTATCTTGTTGATCTTTTCAGAGAACCAGCTGCTGGTTTCATTGATCTCTTTGTTCTTTCAGTTACTATATCATTTATTCCTTTTCTTAATCTTTATTATTTCTTTCCTTTTACTGGTTTTAGATTTTGTTTGTTCATTGTCTAGCCCCTTTAGGTGTAAGGTTAGGTTGTTTGAGATTTTTCTCACTTCTTGAGGTAGGCCTGTATTGCTCTAAATTTACCTCTTAGAACAGCTTTTGCAGCATCTCAAAGATTTGGAATGTTGTGTTTTCATTTTCATTTGTCTCCATGTATTTTTTTATTTCTTCCTGATAACTTGGTTGACCCATTCATTGTTTAGTAGCATGTTATTCAACCTATCTATATTTGTGTTCTTTCCAGATTTTTTCTTGTGGTCAATAGTTTCATAGCATTGTGGTTGGAAGAGATGCATGGTATGACGTCAGTCTTTTTGAATTCAGGATCATGTCTTACCATGTATCTTCATGAGGACCACTTCTGTTGAATTCCAGATAAAGGTGTTTAACTGCCTATTCAACATATCTTGGATATCTAAGGATATCACAAACTTAACTGCCTAAAACCAAAACTTTTGTCTTCCCCTTGACCAGACTTGTTTACTTAATTGCCTGTTTAGTTCAAAGCAAATTTATCCTTCTAGGTCATGGCGCTCAAAATTGATGTCTCTCTTTCACAGCCCACACTGAAAATGTCAGGAAATTTTGTTGCCACTGCCTTCAGAATATATCCAAAATCTTACCACTTTTCACTCTGCTCTTCCACCTTGGTCCAAGCTAACCTGATCTCTGGTATGGTTATTGCAGTAGCCTTGTCCAAAAGTCTCCCTTGCCCAGAATCTTTTTTTTTTAAATCAACATAGAAGCCAGAGTGATCTGTTTAATAATCTGAGTCAGGTCATGTTAGGCTTATGCTCAAGAACCACCAATGTGTTTTCATCTCAATCAGTGTTAAAGCCAACGTCCTTATGATGGAAGATAAGGCTTGTGCAATCTGCATTCTGACCCCATACACTTCCCATTTTAACGTCTACTCTTTTCCCTCTTCATTCATCTGTAGCTTGTTTATTCAGCTTCTTACTCTTCCTGGAATACATCAATCATATGCAGGCTCAGGGTCTTAAACATTTTAACAACTACACCTGAAATCGCACTGATTCTTCAGGTAGGCTGAAGTACTAAGACTATGGATGGTGTATCTAAAGTAGTAAGCAGGAGGGCAGAATAAAAGCACGTAGGTGTTCATGGTAAAAATAGAGTTGGAGAATGAGGAATTATCTTCTGATTTTGTCTTTCATTCAGGTAGGAAGCAAGGTTATTGACTGAGAGTGAAATGGATAGAAAGTGGTGTGAATTTAAACTGAAAGTGTATAAGATAGTTGGCTGGGATAATGGGCTGGGGAATGGGTTCAGGCTAAGTAGTATTTAAGCCTTTTGGGTTGATAAGCACACATTTCAAAATGTGACCAGTCAGTGTGGTTGGTTGGTTGGTTGGTTGGTTCTTCTGCCTGTCCTTCCTTCCTTCCCACCCCACCTTTTTCCAGCAGCATGAGGAAGGGTTGGTAAAGGTTAAGTATAAAACCAGGGTTGAAATTTGACAAAGCAAGAGAGGGCAAAGACAGTATAGGCTATTTGCATGGAGTGATTACAGTGATGGCTTATGGAATCCAAGCTGTGTCAAGATGGAAATGCAGACAGGAGGGGGATTTGTCAGGATCAGTGGATTGAGGTCTCTGTGGGGTCAAAAGTTACTCACCCTGGGGCGCCTGGCTGGCTCAGTAGAACATGTGATTCTTGATTTCCGGGTCATGAGTTCAAGCCCCATGTTGGGTGTAGAGCTTACTTAAAAAAAAAAAAAAAAAGTTACTGGCCTTGGGGTTTGTGGGAGTTTGTGAGTTGGCAGACAGGGTTAGCCATCTGAGAATGAGAGTCTTGAAATTTATTGGAGGAGGAGATGTTGTAGTTATTGCTAATAACAATGGGGATGACCATTGGAATGAGTTGCTGAGATAGAGTGGAAGAGAAAGTCATGAGAAGAGAAGTAAAATAATGTGCAGTAGGGTATTGGAAATATTATCTGTATAGATTTTGAAGTCACTGAGAGCTTAATTTAAAATTTAATTGAAAATTAAAACGTAATAGGTAAGTTTTCCAAATATACAAGTTTACATCTATTTTTTAAAGAACGGGGGCACCTGGGTGGTAGCTCAGTGGGTTGAGTGGCTAACTCTTGATTTCGGCTCAGGTCATGTTCTTGGGGTCCTGAGATTGAGCCCCGCATCAGGCTCCTTGCTCAGTGGGAGTCTGCTTGAGGATTTTTCTCTCTCTCTCTCCCCCTCTCCCTTTCCCCACCACTTGCTCTCTCTCACTCAAATAAATATTAAAAAAAAAACCCACAAGGAAACAAATCCAAATAATTAAGTCATTTACTTTAAAGTATCCCTGTTTACTTTGGGGGTAGATGTTGTTGACTCTGAATTATGAATTGATTTTTTAGCTCCATGAGACTTAAAAAAAAAGTTTCTAGTTTGTATGAATCCAAGAATGAGAAAAGTCAGTTGTGTTAGATCTTAAAAATGTTTTTGGTAGTACTTTGGTATTCAGAAGTGCTGGAGAAACTTTGGCAGAAAATCAGAGCCATAAGAGTAAGCCCAAACTAGGACAGCAAAGTCATTATTCTGGTTTTTAGTGAAGAAAGTTTTTTTTTTTTTTTTTTTTTTTTTTAATAAATAGTTGTGACCCTTGGTGCTTTACCAAAAGTACTTTACTGGGACTTCATTTGGATGCAAGGCTGTGTCAAAGTAATTGGGAAAACAAGGATTGAATATAAAATAGTGACTTCTGAAAAAAATTACAACATTTTGTGATACATAAAATACTTATTTTTAGTTAAATTGCATTAAAGATATAATTTTATAGATAAAAGGTGACTGAGTAAATTTAGTATTTATTATCACACATCACTATACAGTAGAACCAGTAGAACCTTGGAGCAACATATAATTCATTTGATTTATGCTGAATAGTGTGGACATTTAGTTGGTGTTGATGCCAACTTTAATTTAGAATATTTTCCTTGTGTTCCCAAATGAAAAGGTAAAATAACTAAACATTTTACAGAATTAAAAAACAATACCTGAAGGAAACAGAGGAAACAAAAAGTAATAGCTTTCTTGAATTTAAATATGAGATAACATTTAATTAGGGCATACCACTGAGGGGAGAGAGCACATTTCACAGAAGCTGTGTAAGAACGAATGTGTTGGAAAAGGAAGTGAGGGGTTAATGAAGGCAAGGAAATGGAAGAAGTTGGACTCTGCTAGTAATCTAGAGTAAATCCATAGAAATAGGAGCAATGCTAAAGGTAGGGAGAATGGGGGAATAAAGATAAATTGCCTATTTTGATAACTGAATATTATTTATTTGTAATCCATAGGTGGTTTCGGAATACTGCTTAATTTCACTTCTTTAGTTTGCTTTAAGCATTTCCTGACATTTTCCACATATATAGTCCAAGGTATTTGCTGGCATGGACTGGGGAAAAATGTGATCTCAGGCTTTGAAACCAAAGAGATTAGAGGGTTTTACCTATGAATACATAAGACTTTATGATTGATTCTTATTTTTTGATTTAAGAGTTTTCTACTTTATTTTGTGTTAGTAAAAAGCATTCCTCGATGTCCAGCCATGTTCTCTCATGCTTTTGGAATTGTTCTGACCACTAATGATATGACTGCTCAAAAAGGCTGAACAACTTACCAGGGATCTTGTAAAGAGGGTTTAAATATTCAATGTGTGTTTGTGTTAGGCAGTTTCTAACTTTGGGATTTTTTTAATTTGTTCCTTTCATGGTGCTCAAAGCTCCCCAATGACCCAGAATTTTTTTTCAAACCATCTATTTCTTTCCTGGTGAAAGAAATGCATCATTTTTAGTAATAATATTCATTAACAGTTACTCATTTGGTTATTAATATAAGACTGGCAATGATTTTAGAAGATAATCTTTCTAGCCCCATTTTGATTGCTAGCCAGCTATGGGCAAATCACTTAAGCATTCTGGGCATCAGCTTTTATATTTGTTTGGAGTATACGGTATTTATACTGTTTTTAAACGTATTGTAATTAATATATCTAGTTGAAAACCCAGATACGTTATTCAATGGATTAAATAAAATTTATCTTTAAAATAAAGTGTTTCTTCTGCATTTTAAGTGTCATAACATTAAGTATATATTTGACATAAATTTTTATTTATAGTTCGTGGATTGACTGAGGCAAATAATCATTTATAATATGGGTGTATATGTAATAGTACTTAAAATTCTCTATTTTAAGACTTCTGTCTTTCAGATGTACTTTTTTTCAATTCAGATTTTTTCCCCCAAAGTAGTTAAAAAACAGAGACCTTTGTTTTACTTTCAAACATGTATATCTTGCCTTATCCTGCCTTTTAATGCTGATTGGTATGTTTTTTTAGCTGGCCTTTATTTGGGATCTATTTACTTAATAGGTATATGAAAATCTTAGTTAAATATAATTAACTCAATTATTTGGCTAATTTTTTACTTGTACAGTTGTGTCCAGTGATATTTTTGAATATTTAAAAAATAAGATTAAAAATTTTATCAAAAGAGATTTTATAGGTTGTAACTTAACCTTCAGTAGCTGAAAAATAAAATTTTACTATACTTTAATATTCTGATTGGGCTTTAATACATTTGTTATGGCGACCAACTCTAAAAATACCTTTTGGTGAGTTAATATATATAGTCTAAGATTCTGTTCAGTGGAATTATAACATAAATTATTTTGAGTATTGGAGGAAATAGGAATGACATTTAACTTTTTAAACAGTTTGACATAGGTCTTAGATATGAAGTTCTTTAGATTTAATTTTTCTTTGAGAATCAAAGAGCTTGAAAGAGACCTGGGGTATATATAAATTTGGACCAGTATTCTTAATTTAATTTGGAAGGTGATTAACTAAAATAGAAAAGTAGAATTCTATGTGGATACAAGAGAAGGTAAAGATCACAAAAAGCAGTAAGACCATATAGTAGATTAGGGAGGACTTGATATTGGTCAGATGATAATGCATACTTTAAAGCAAGGGTCTTCAAAGTAGAGCACACAAGATGATCCACTGAGATGAGAAAAGAGCTTAGAATTTCTACTTATATATGTTACCTACAAAAGAAGAACTAGGGGCTAGCCCAACTAGGGTGGCTCTGTCGTTAAGTGTCTGCCTTTGGCTCAGGTCATGATCTCAGGGTCCTGGGATCGAGCCCCTGCATCAGGCTCCCTGATCAGCAGGGAGCCTGCTTCTCCTTCTCCCACTCCCCCTGCTTGTGTTCCCTCTCTTGCTGTCTCTCTCTCTGTCAAATATATTTATTTGACAAATTTGATAAAATCTTTAAAAAAATAAAAATGAAAAAGAAGAACTGTAACACTTTACTAGTATTTTAAATATGAATTGACACTGGAATTTTGTCTTTGACTTAAAGTTTCCTATAAAGAAATTGTGGGTTAAATATAATACTACATGAGCATAGGCAAACAGTAAGAAATGACATGGCTGATGCTTCTCTTCCTAATACTTTTGAGAACAAATATAAACAATGGTTATTAACAGTGTTTATTAAAGAGAAAAGATACAGTGGCTGTATCATAATCATATGGACTAGATGTGGTTTCCCATAATGAGATTATTTGAAATATGGCTACTGATCTGTTACTGTTAGTAATGAAGCTTGCCCTGAATGTATTTTGTGTCTTACGATAATCAGATAATAACATGAAGCCATCAGAATAAGCAAGAGTTTGAAAAATAAGAATACACATTGTGACCTCTGCAGTTTCTTAGTGATATTTAATGTCACATGATCAAGAGTATACTAAATTTCACTGAATTTGCTGATAAATGTTTGGAAGCCTCCTTCCTTTTATTGTGGTAAAATACAGATAACATTTACCATTTTAAATGTACAGTTTATTGACATTAAGTATATTCATGGTGTTATACAGTCATCACCACCCTCCATCTCCAGAACTTTTTTCATCTTCCCAAATGAAACTCTACTCATTAAACAGTAACTCTCCATTCTCCCCTCAGCCCATTGTAACCACATTTCTATTTTCTGTGTCTATGTATTTGACTACTCTAAGTACTTCATATAAATGGAATCACAGTATTTGTTCTGACTGGATTATTTCACTTAGCATAATGTCTTCAAGGCTCATCTGTGTTATAGTGTCAGAATATCCTTTTAAAGGTTGAGTAATATTCCACTGTATGTATACACCACGATTTGTTTATTCATTATCTGTTAATGGACATGTAGGTTGTTTTCACCTTTTGGTTATTGTGAATAATGCTGCTATGAACATGAGTGTACTGGAATCCTCTTCAGATTTCAGACTTAGTGGTAAAAGCATGCTATTAGAAATACAGTTGCTCTTCCTTTTGTGGTAAAAATAGTGATATAATATATGTAAAACAACATGGTGACAAACTAATGATCTCAACAAATACTGTGAGAAGGCTCATAGGAAATACTCCTAAAGAAATATTTTAGAAAAAATTATATTCTGAAAGCATGGCTATACAGTTTGATTAAGGTATAGATGTTTCTAATATTTCAGTGTATGTTTTTAGATTGTTTCAATAATAAAGTGTATTTAGAACTACTTGTGACCTGCTAAAGGGAAGATGTGTTGAGGACTTAATCTTTTTTTTTTTTTAAGATTTTGTTTATTTATTTGACAGAGAGACACAGAGAGGGAACACAAGCAGGGGGAGTGGGAGAGGGAGAAGCAGGCTTCCTGCTGAGCAGGGAGCCCGATGCAGGGCTCGATCCCAGGACTCTGGGATCATGATCTGAGCCGAAGTCAGCCGCTTAACGACTGAGCCACCAAGGCGCCCCTGAAGATTTAATCTTAATAGTAAATGATTTGAACAGTGTTTTATGAAGAAATCATATAACCAGTGATACAGCAGTGCACTGACTGGAATTTTAAAAAGGAAATTGGGATATGGTTGCAATTTATTCACTTCATCATTTATTGGTAAGCAAAAAAAGTGAAGCCAGAAGTTCACAGAATATTACAGCATATTTTTATTATGGTCATTTATAAAAATGGTCATTATTTATAAAAATAATGCCTTTATAATACAGTAGATAGACTTTTTACAGTATCTCCAAATGAAATGGGGAGGGACCACTGAAAATCTTTGTTTCACACAGGTTTGTTATTCATCTCCTGGGTATTTCAAATTTGTTGACCATTTCTTTTTTCTTTTTTTTTTTTAAGATTTTATTTATTTATTAGAGTGAGAAAGAGAGCACAAGCAGGGGGGAGGGGCAGAGAGGAGAGGGATAAACAGACTCTCATCCCTGAGCAGGGAGCCTCATGTGGGACTTGGTCCCAGGGCCCTGGGATCATGGCCTGAGGCAAAGGCAGACGCTTAACCGACTGAGTCACCCAGGCACCCGCTACCATTTCTTTAATAAGTGGTGGTTAGTAATATGCTTTCTTAGCAAGTATTTTTGAGAAGATTTAATCTGTTCCTTCAAGATAAGGAACATTTTAATAGTGAGTGAATAGCTACTTTTCCAAAGAAGTTTGAGCTGTGGAGAAAGCATTTTGATGATGAATGTTTGGGGATGCTTCCATCATTACATAATTTTGTTGCTGAAAATGTGTGTACCTGCAAATATTTTATCTGTAGTACCAACAGGTGTGTGTGTGTGTGTCTGTGTGTGTGTAGAGAAAATAAGAGAGATTGGTTTATAAGGAATTCAGTCTCATGATTTTAAAGGTTTGGCAAGTCCAGACTCTGCAAGGTAGGCCCAGGGAAGAGTTCCAGTTGCAGTTCTAGCCCAAAGGCAGTGTGCTGGCAGTATCTGTTCTTGCAGGATAAAGGTCAGTCTTTGTTCTGTTAAGGCCTTCAACTGATTGGATGAGACCCACCCACATTACAGAGGGTAATGTTTTATTATAAATTCACCAATTTAAATATTAATCTCATCTAAAAAATGCCTTCACAGAAACATCCAGGATAATATTTGGCCAAATATATGGGCAACGTGGCCTAGCCAAATTGACACACAAAATTACATCACAGTTTCAGTGCAGTTTGAACATACGTGTTAAAAATATAGAGATGCAGTGCTTTCTGATTAGTTTGTAAAAATAACAGACTAACATCAAGAACCTTTATTAGCCAAATTTTAACACAAACCGTTGCATATTAGTGAATGAGATTGAAAAAGGATTTGGAAAGTATTGTCAGTAGTGATTTTTTTCCCACTTAGATCTTTAGATCTTTGTGAGGTGTTTTTTGTTTCTACAACTATGACAGCCCCTAAAAACTAAATGCCACAGTTTGGAACCAAGGGTTTAGATTTCTTTGCCATTAAATTTTTTTTTTGTTTTTTTAAGATTTTATTTACTTATTTTAGAGAGAGAGTGTGTGTGAGTGCATGTGTGGGCAAGTGGGGTGAGGGCAAAGGGGGAGGGAGAGGGAGAAGCAGACTCTTCACTGAGCTTGGAGCCTCACTCAGGGCTTGATCTCACAACCTGAGATCATGACAATGAGCTGAAATCAAGAATCCAGTTGAGCCACCCAGGTGCCCCGCCATTAAGTATTATACCAAGATTTTAGAAATAATGAAGCATATTTAATTCATGGATCTCACTAAAATTGTTAATATTTTAAAAAGTCAAAGCCCAATGACTTTTGTTTGTTAAATAAGTTTTAAAAACTATTTAAAACTAATATTTACCTCATTTTCATTTTTTAAGATTTCTATTTTTATGGGTTTCACAATTACATAATTTATAAATAAACACATATGGGGATATTTAGATTTTTACTGATAAGGGTCTGTAATTTTAAAAAATTGAAGATTTTATCTAGAAGATAAAGAAGTATTAATGTAAAATTTGATGAAGAAACTGGTGGGAAGAAGCCTTTGAAGCATTTTGGGAAAATGAAGTGTGATTGCTTTAGCTTTCAGACTGTTCCTTTTTGGGGGAATGTATTTTGTTGAGAGTTTTAGTTTGAAAGGGAGTTTAATTTATACTAGGAAATATTAATAATATGCCAGTTAAGTTCACTGGGCAGTGCATTCTCTTGCTGTTTTCAAGTCTACTTTAGAAGTCAAATGATAATGAAAAAGTTGCGTGAAAGAATAGAATTACAGTACTAATACCAAACTATGATAACCAGATGAATTCTATTTCTGCTGTTTAGGTAGAATTTACCTTTACCAGTAGAATTTTAAAATTATTTAAGGTAGGGAAAGGGATAAAAGGCAAAGAGTTGGAGATGATTATTTGTAAATAACGAATCCTGTTAAACTGTGGGTGATTTAGAAAAAGAACAATTAGAGGTAATAGAAAGGGATGATTTTTGAACATTTTATCAACATTATAGACTTTTGTTATGGGAGAGGGAGAAAGCACCAAGTTATTCGTCAATCCTGGAGATTATTCTTGAAGGATAGGAAATGATGGTTTCTTAGGCAACAGGTAGAAAGGAGTATCATTTGAGGATTGAAAGAGTTCTTCAGGACAATGATACTTTGTGATGTATTAGTATCATGCTTACTGCATTGTAGAACACTTAGTAACATCACCATAACTCTATTGAGGTGTGTGTTGGGACTCCCATTTTAAGATGGACAGAGTTTAGAGAACCTTGGTAACTTACCCACATCTGGGCAGAATTTGAACCCAGGTATATTTGATTTTATTTAGCTTCATTGGGTGCCTGCTACGTTGCCAGGCATGGTGCTTATGCCTTCGGAGTTCAGAGTTGAATAATAGGTGGTTTCTGCCCTCAATAGAGTATGGCAAGTAAATAAGATAATAATTTTTTAACTTCTGCACAGCAAAGGAAACCGTCAACAAAACTAAAATGCAACCCATGGAATGGGAGCAGATATTTGTAAATGACATATCCCATAAACGGTTAGTATCCAAAATAGATGAAGAACTTAGAAATCTCAACACCCCAAAAATGAATAATCCAATGAAAAAAATGGGCAAAGACATGAATAGATATTTTTTCAAAAAAGAACTACAGATGGCTAACAGAAACATGAAAAGTTGCTTAAAATCACTGATTATCAGGGAAATGCAAATCAAAACTGTGGTTATCACCTCATACCTGTCAGAATGGCTAATATCAACAACACAAGAAACAACAGGTGTTGGCGAGGATGTGGAGAAAAGGGAACCTTGAACCCTCTTGCAGTGTTGGTGGGAATGCAAACTGGTGCAGACACTGTGGAAAACGGTATGAAGGTTCCTCAAAAAGTTAAAAATAGAACTATTCTACGATCCAGCGATCACGCTACTAGGTATTTACCCAAAGAATACAAAAATACTAATTCAAAAGGATACATGCAACCTGATGTTTATAGCAGCATTATCTACAATAGCCAAATTATGGAAACAGCCCAGGTGTTCATTGATTGATAAATGGGTAAAGAAGATGTGTATACACACACACACACACACACACACACACACACAGCCATAAAAAAGAATGAAATCTTGTCATTTGCAACAACCAGAGAGTATTCTAAGTGAAATAAGTCAGAGAAAGATATCATATGATTTCACTCATTTGGAATTTAAGAAACAAAACAACGGGGAAAAAGGAGGGAGAGAGAGGCAAACCTAGAAACAGACTCTTAACCACAGAGAACAAACTGATGTGTTCCAGAAGGGAGGTGAGTGGGGGATGGGTGAAACAGGTGATGAGGATTAAGGAGCACACTTGTGAAGAGCACTGTATGTTGTATGGAAGTGTTGAATCACTGTACTGTATAACTGAAACTAATAATTACATTGTTAACTAATTGGAATTTAAATAAAAACTTAAAATATAGTAACTTTTGGGAGCCTTGGAGACCCAGACAGTCTGAGAATTTAGGGCCATTTTCTGGAAGTCATAGTGCCTGAACTAAATCTCAAAGGAGGAGTAAGAGAAAATTGTAAAAAGGTAACCAGGGGAGGGTGTTGCATCCAGGGGAAAACACATATATATAAGGCATTTAGACATAAAGTAGTGTGAATTATGCTAAGAAGTTTAGCATTTTAAGAAATTTAGCATTTATAACGTATTTCTCTGTAGATCTTAAAGGATGAGGTGGGTAGAGACCAGAAGAGCCTAGATTTTTTTCCTTTTTTACCTCATTGCCTCTCTAAATAAATATCTGAAGCTGATTAAAATATTTGTGGATAAAGTTTTAGACTTTTCAATGTGTTTTTACCTTCTTTTTCTAGGATCAGTTCGACAGCTTAGACAAGCATACACAATGGGGAATTGACTTCTTGGAAAGATATGCCAAATTTGTTAAGGAGAGGATAGAAATTGAACAGAACTATGCGAAACAATTGAGGTAAGTTAAAGTTTTTTCAGTTTTCAGAAATGAAATTACATTTTTAAGTAGTTGAGTATTAGATAAATGTAAATTCTGTAGGGTTTTTTGGGTCAGAATCAGATTGAATTAGGTAACTGATTTTTTAAATGATCAATTTAATTAAATCATTGCTAGTACCACAAGGAATATTGGCTAGCTAGATCATGAACAGACATCATTCCAGAAACATCTTAAAATCCTAAAATCAGGAAGCAAAATGCTAGGAAAAAGAAATACCTGAGTAATAGTTTTTCCCTGTAACTTTTTTGCTTTAGTAATCTTTTGAAAGCACTGACGATTTCTTCAGTTTCTCAGATCTTTAGAGTTTCTATAACTTGGAAATCCAAGTGTGTTGAGCTGCGTTTCTGTCAAAAATCAGATATATTTCACTGATGAAAGTGATGTTGGAGTAGGTGTTAGAAGATAAGGGTTTTTAAGGGAAAATTTTAGCCTTAAAACAAATGGAATTTATCTTAAGATTTTGTTCAAGTGGAAAATCATTGTTAGACTACAATTTGACAGTTCTTGCTAGAACTTAATAAAAATGGTGCTTGAGGGGTAGAGAGAGAGAGAATCTCAAGCCAGCTCCGCGCTGAGTGTGGAGCCTGACACGGCTCGATCTCACAGCCCTGAGGTCAGGGCCTGAGCTGAAAATAAAAGTCATCGCTTAACCAACTGTGCCACCCAGGTGCGCCAAGTTTCCAAGTTTTTCAGTGGAAGTGAGGAGAAGAAATAGACAATGCAGTGATGGCAGTATGAAGTGACAATAAAGGAAAAGTTTAACATATTATAAAAAATGGATGAAAACAATGTTTCCAACCTAAAAGTACTTTGTCAGTAAGGGTATGATGAAAAATACTATGGAATATACAGTTTAAACAAATCAGGTGTAGCAGGGTAAACTTAAAAGGCTATTCAGTCCCTCAGTGTAAAAAGCAAGTTTTAGAACTGAATGTATAGCAAGATCTCCTTCTTGTTCATTCAAGTTTGTGTATACAGTTATATATAAAAATTGTATGTATTCTGAAGGGATCTAGAATACACCCCAAACTATTTTACAGTGGTTATCCCTGGGGAATGGGAGTGAGGGGTTGCTAAGGGAAGAAACTTAAAACACTTTTTACTTAGACTTTTGAATTACTGAAGGTTTTTCAATGATTGTATATTATTTTTATAGTTTAAAACACTTGTTCTTAAGCAAAGAAGATGATATACTCCGAAAGAAAATTCTGTCACAAATTATAAAATAAAAATTGGTGATTTATAAGGTGAACTTCAATCTGAAGTTTTTTTTTTAACATTTTATTTATTTGACAGATAGAGACACAGTGAGAGGGAACACAAGCAAGGGGAGTGGGAGAGGGAGAAGCAGACCTCCCGCTGAGCAGGGAGCCGGATGCAGGGCTTGATCCCAGGACTCTGGGACCATGACCTGAGCCGAAGGCCATGCTTAATGACTGAGCCACCCAGGTGCCCCAATCTGAAGTATTTTAACTATCTAGAATATCTCTGGACTCAAGAGTTTCAGGAAGGCCAAGATTGAACTAGAGTAACAGAACTAATCAAATCGCAGATTTCTTTGCCTTTCTGTTTTGTGACTGATAACCATTATAATTTTCACTTACTTGTCAAAATTGATGTTTAGAACACCACTTCACTGAAGCAAGGATGACTAGACCCCACAATTACATGATACAGAAAATATAATTTTGTAGTGAGAAAGTAGGCTTTTTTATGTATAGATGCTCTCGATCAGTGATTTGCATCTTTCTTCTGTCCCAGCACACTAAAGAAATTTGGCACATTTCCATTTTAACAGTGGCTCTCCAATGTAGTGATTTTCAACAAAGGCAGGATTATTGGAACGTGTTGAGAAATTCCAGTAAGGAAGAATTGGGATGAAGCACGTGTAGCTTGAAACCACTACTCCCTTCCCTCCCTCTACGTTGAGATTTGTTCCTTTGGCTGAATACTTAGTGGATGATTGAATTATCAGCTGCTCTTTATAGTATCTGTTTGTCCAAAGGGAAGAAGTTTGCCTTGTTTATTTCCTTTTCTTTAATGTGAATAATTCTTTTGGTTAACTCCCTCCTGTTTTTGCTACTACAGAAGACAGTATCTTTCCTAGTGAGGCAGCCTTTTTTTTCTCCTAAATAATAACTATATTCAGAATGTTATACATTTACATTTTAGATATGTTGTAAGATTAAATTTGTCAGTCTTTAGTACCTTCAGTTTATTCTCTTTTTCCCCTTCTTTTGTCTGTTTTGATGGTTCTGGTTTAACTTTATCTTGATTTTTGGTTTTGATAATGATTTTAGTAGTGGTTTGAGGATGGGAATAAATAGACAATAAAGCATCTATTCAGTCATGTTTGGAGACAGATAATTGAAATCATGTCTATTTTAATTGATGGTATATGATGACTTCAGGTTACTTGGTAAAATGCTTTTTGGTTTGCAGGCATAAAAACCTGAAATTGGTCTTTCTTTTAATAAACTTACACTGTTTGAATGACAGAGATTAAAATTTGTTTAGTAAAAGAAGCTGAAATGATAGGTATGTATCATTTTATTTATTTATTTTGTAAGATTTATTTATTTGAGAGAGAGAGAGGGCGGGGGAGGGGGGCAGGGGCAGAGAGAGACAGTGCCAAACAGACTCCACACTGAGCGTGGAGCCCGATGCAGAGATTGATCCCAGGACCCTGAGATCACAACCTGAGCTGAAACCCAAGAGTTGGATGCTTAACCGACTGTGCCACCCAGGTGTCCCATTTTATTTTTTCCTGGTAAAGATAATTACAGTATTAAGTTCCATCATAGAGATTGCTCTATGAAATTATATTCCTCTACTTCCACCCCAGACCATTCCCTTTTGGTTCAAATGTGGCAGTGTGGTATACTGGAAGAGAAATAGATTGGACGACAGAAGCCTGATAGCTACTTTTATTTTAACCAGAACAGAAATCTCCAAATTCCTTTTGATCTTATGTTCTGTACCAATGCCAAGCCTGGCCAACATAGCTGGTCCTTCTAGAGCTGAGTGACTATAACTTGAACGAATAAATAATTGAATAATCTGTATTTCAGTTTAGTTAAGAAATTAGGATCTCTGGGAGCTCCTGGGTGGCTCAGTCGGTTAAGTGGCTGCCTTCAGCTCAGGTTGTAATCCCAGGGTTCTGGGAATGAGCCCCCCACGTTGGGCTCCTTGCTCAGCAAGAAGTCTGCTTCATCCTCACCCTATACTGCTCCCCCTGCTTGTGCGCTCTCTCTGTCAAATAAATAAATCTTAAAAAAAAAAAATAGAAATTAGGATCTCTGGTCATATGCTGAACCTTTGACAAAGTACTGCTTTCTATCCATACTAGAGTTTTTGTCATGTACATCATTGTGATGAGGTTGTTCTACTGAGAGCTGTCCCAGATATTTAGGGTAGGCTTAGATATACAGAATAATCCAAATAAAACCAGTTTTTATTTTCTAATTAGTCTTTACTTTCTCATGCCGCTTTATCAGAATTTTCTGTTTGTCACTTTGTTTAGTTTCACAAGAATCCAGGGAGCTCTTCTTAGTACTGATTTTTCTTTTTTTAAGATTTTATTTATTTATTTGACAGAGAGAGACACAGCGAGAGAGGGAACACAAACAGGGGGAGCCGGAGAGGGAGAAGCAGGCTTCCCACTGAGCAGGGAGCCCGATGTAGGGCTCCATCCCAGGACCCTAGGATCATGACCTGAGCTGAAGGCAGACGCTTAACAACTGAGCCACCCAGACGCCCCTTCTTAGTACTGATTTGATGGAAGTGGAGGTTACTTTAATTTTTATTATTTTTCTGGATTTATTTATTTATTTTAGAGAGAATGCGGTGGGGGGCGGTGGCGGGGCAGATGGAGAGAGACTCTCAAGCAAGACTCCCCGCTGAGCACTGAGCCCTAGCGGGGCTTAGTCTCATGACCCTGGAATCATGACCTGAGTCGAACCAAGAGTCCACACTTAACTGACTGAGCCACCCAGGTGCCCCTAAAGTAGAGATTACTTTTATTCTTTGGTTAGCCGTTGTTTAACTCTACTGCTTTGGTCTCTTCTGAGTTTTTGATCAGCTGCTTAATGTAGTAAACCCTAATAGTGCCATCTGGATAGAGGCAGGAAGAACTGTTCCCCATATTTTGGGGTTTAGATGAACTTTCTTCATAGAATTAGATCCTGTGGAAATTCGTTCATTCCTGTCAATCCCCAGTAGTCACTGAGCTTGCCTGAATACATATATCCAGGTGTCATGTATTGGATGATTTATTGGCTAAATAATTGTGCTGGTTAATTCTAGAATATCATCACCTACTTACTAAAATGTAAACTTCATGGGGTGCCTGGGGTGGCTCAGTTGGTGAAGTGTCTGTCTTTGACTCAGGTCATGATCCTGGGGTCCTGGGATTGAGCCCAGCCTCAGGCTCCCTGCTCAGTGGGGACCCTGCTTCTCCCTCTGCCTCTGCTGCTCCATCTTTCCTGTGCTCTCTCTCTCTCTCTCTCAAATAAATAAATACAATCTTAAAAAAAAATAAAATGTAAACTTCACAAAGGAAAGAGATTTTTGTTTGTTCTGTGTGTTGCTTATTCCTAGCTTCTAGAACAGTGCATGGCACATAGCAAGCACTTTTTTTTGTATTTACTGAACACTTATATAGCATTTAATGTGTTGGTACTGTTCTAGTGCTTTTACACATACTAATACGTTTTGTTTTCATAAAAACCCAGTGAGATGTCAGTATTATTTTAAAGACTAGGAAACAGTTACAGAGAGGTGAAGAAAGTTAGCTGGATTCAGACTAGCTGCAGAGTCTAGGCTCTTGCTAGTACATCATGCTGCTTCAGCATAGGGAGAATGAATAATTCTCTATTGAGGATTTTTTTTTTCCTATCACCAGTGCCTAGTACCACAGAGACTTCTTTGGGTCTTGAGTATTTTACTGGAGACAATAATAAATTATTTAAAAACTATATAACAATATTTATAACTAACATATCTGTTTATTATGTTACAGTTAACAGAAATTTGATTAAAATGTAAATTATTATGTACTTCATAAATTTAAGTCTAGTTGGATGTTTTCCATAAAGATAAGAATAGGTTGGGAAAAAAAAGGTTAACACCTTAGAAGTCCTTCTTCCTTTTGAGAAAAAAAAATTTTTTTTAAAGATGTATTTATTTATTTGAGAGAGCGAGAATGAGAGAGAGAGAGTACATGAGATGGGGGAGGGCCAGAGGGAGAAGCAGGCTCCTTGCCGAGCAGGGAGCCCGATGCGGGACTCGATCCCGGGAGTCTGGGATCATGACCTGAGCCGAAGGCAGTTGCTTAACCAACTGAGCCACCCAGGTGCCCAAGAAAATTTTTTTAATTAAGGAGAAAAAACCTTTCAAGAAGCCCTATTTATTTTCATTTCCTTCTTGAGACATTAAGAATACTTTTGGGGGCACCTGGGTGGCTCAGTCAGTTAAGGGTCCTGGGATTGAGCCCCTCGTCTGCTGGGCTCCCTGCTCCCTAGGGAGTCTGTTTCTCCTTCTCCCTCTGCCCCTCTCCCCAATTGTGCTTTCTCTCTTGCTCTCTCACTCGCTCTCTTTCAAATAAATAAAAATCTTTAAAGAAAAGAATACTTTTGGGTATTTTTTAAACTTCATGTAGAAAGTGTTTCTTTAATTATGAGAATTTAAATTCTTTTTACTTTTATTGTTCCCATAACCTATTATAAATTGGTGTGAGGGATAGTATAATGTTACTTTAGTTCTCTCTGATTCTTGCCTTTAATATTTTCCTTAACTCTTTTAGCTCTTTTCTCCTGATGACTTAGAGAGTAAACACCATGACAGCAGGAGAACCTTTTCTTTAATGTCACGTAACTATATTTTCTTGATATGTTTGGATTGGACTTCATGTAGTTATCATTAGCATATTTTAGCTTTTTTGATGTTTTGTTTTTTGATTATTGACATTTTTCTCCTTCTTTGTACTTTTCGTGAGCCATAGAGCTCTATTTTTTTAATCTCATTTCATACTGTTATATCTAAAATGCTGCTGCATGCCCCTAGTCCTCCTAACTTAATTATCATAACCCCAAACTACCAGCCTCCATTTTTAACACCTGGATTGTTTGAGTGTCCATTTCAGTATATATATGCTGCTGTCTTATTTAATCTTCACAAGAGTTTGATGATATTTGTTACCATTGTATTTTTAAGACCTGTAGAGTATTTTCCCTATAGTAAACATCCAACAGTAAACTGTTGAGGAATAATGTGGAATGATTCATTTAACTAGTAAAGAAACTCAGGCTCATCACCTTAATGAGAATCACAATCCCTGTTCCTGATTTTTCTATTAAAATGTTTTAGATTTTTTTTTTTTTTTTTGGATTAAATGATGAAGCAGAACCTAACAAGTAAAACACAAAGCTCTTAGGAAAGAAAGTTCAAATCAGTTGTATTAAATATTTTGATAGTAAACTTTCCAGTGAAAAGGATTTAAAGACCTCATTTTGTTTAAACAACTACAAAAATAACTTGATAATGGTGTTGGCTGTGTAGATCACTTCATTAATCTCTTGGCTCTTTCATAATGCCTTGAGTAGTTTCATTTCCAAATTATTTTTTTACTGTTTGAATTGTGTAGAAGTGATTAAAATGAGGTAAAATGTTTATTTCATTATCCTGTATATATAAAATATAGGTAAATCAGATTTAGCTGCTTATTTGAATCTGGACTTTGAAGACGTTATATAGTTGTCTTTTAAGAATCTGATATTTAGAAGGGTCATTTTAAGTGTACATTTGAGGTGCCTTAAGTATATTCATACCATTATGCAACCAATCTCCAGAACTTACTCATCTTGAAAAACTAAAATGCTATACCTAATGAACAGCAACTCCCCATTTTCTCCTTCTCCCAGCCTCTGCAATTCTACTTTATGTTTCTGTGAATTTGACTACTCTAGGTACCTCGTAAGTAAAATAGAGTATTTCTTTTTTTGCGACTGGCTTGTTTCACTTAGCATAATATAAGGGTAATACATGTTGGAACATGTTCAGAACTTCCTTTTTTAAGGCTAAATATTACTCTGTTGTATGTATATACCACATTTTGTGTATCTCTATCTGTTACTGGACATTTGGGTCCACCTTTTGGCTGTTATGAATAATGATGCTATGAACATGTGTGTACAAATATTTGTTGGCGTTCCTGCTTTGAATTCTTTTGAGTGTATTCCTAGAATAGGAATTGCTGGATCATATGGTAAATCTGTGTTTAATTTTTTGAAGAACCATCATACTGTTTTCCTCAGTGGCTGTGAATTGTTTTACATTCCCACCAGCAATGCCCAAGGGTCCAATTTCTTCACCTTCTTTCCAACACTTGTTATTTTTGTGTTTTTGTTTTTGTTTTGTTTTTTAAGTGGTCTCGCACAGCATCAAGACCAATGTGGGGCTTGGACTCATGACTCTTGAGATCAGGACCTGAGCTGCTAAAATCAAGAGTCAGGTGCTTAACCAACTGAGCCACCCCTTTGTTTTTGTTTTTGGTAACAGCCCTCTTAATGGGTGTAAGAGATCTTATTTTGATTCTGATTTGCATTTCTCTAATGATTAGTGATATTGAGTATTTTTTCATATGCTTGAGGACCATTTTTGTATCTTTGAGGAAATGCTATTCAGGTTCTTTGTCCAATTTTTAAATCAAATTATTTGGTCTTTTTGTTACCGCATTTTAGGTGTTTGAATATATTTTCTGGATTTTAACCCCTTATCAGATACATGAGTTGTAAATTCTTTCCATTCCATTGGTTGGTTGTCTTTTCATTCTGTTGATTGTGACCTTGGATGCACAGGTTTTACATTTTGATGTCCACTTTACTTTTTTTTCATTGCCTGTGCTTTTGGTATCATATCTAAGAAATCATTGCCAAATCCAGTGTCATGAAGCTTTCCCCCTATCTTTTTAAGAGTTTTGTAGTGTTAGCTCTTATGTTTAGGTCTTTGATCCATTTTGAGTTAGTCTTTGTGGTGGAAGGTAAGGGTATACAGCTTTATTCTTCTGTACATGGGTATCTTTTCTGTTTAATTTTACACTATATGAGAAAGGATTCGTGGCTGTAAATGGTGGAAAACCCAGTTTGAATGTTAAGTATAATGGCAATAATAACATTTATAGGTTGGAGACTGTAGTTATAATCAAGGTGCTCATAAGTTAGTTACCTTGTAATTGCTAAATTCCATGGATATTTTTAGTACCAGTGTTTTTACATCTCTGTGATGAATTGACTATTTCTTCTTAGAACTTAAAAAAAAATCATCTTCAGTGATAAGCTTTTTTGGGTTGTCTGAGTTATCTCTCCTAGGGGTTGGAAAACTTTTTTTTATAAAGTGCCAGATAATAATTTTGGCTTTTTGCACCATATGTTACAACTATTCAGCTTTGCTGCTGTTGTTCATCTCTGCTATTGTAGTGCAAAAGCAGCCTTAAACAATACATAGATGAATGAGTGTGGTGTGTTCCAGTAAAACTTTATTTATAAAAACAGGTAGCTGGGTGGGCCATAATTTGTTTACCTCTGATCTACCTGACTGTTCATCCTTATTGCTCTTCTCACGCACTTTGTCTTTCCCTCTTAAATGTGTATTTCTAGATTATTTTTAGCTACCTTCTCGTTTCGTACTTTTTGGGTAGCCTCATTCTCATTCATTATTGTTTTAACTATCTTAGGTGTTGGAACAGATTTGAGGTGGGGTTTGGTGTTGTCCTCCCCCCCTTTTTTTTAAAGGGGGGGCAGGGCAGAGGGAGAGGGAGAGAATCCTAATCAGGCTCCGCGCCCAGCACGGAGCTGACCCAGGGCTGATCTCAACAACTGAGATCATGATCTGAGCCGAATCAAGAGTCAGACACTGTACTGACTGAGCCACCCATGCACTTCTGGCATTGTCCTTTATTAGCTATTTGACCATGTCTTAGTCCTGTAGAATAGGGCTAATAATACCTGCTTGTAAGTTTGCTGTAAGTATAAGATTATAGAGTGCTTAGCATAGAGATTGGTAAATAGTATGTGGGTGACAAATGGTCGCTCTCGTTTTTGTTACTGTCCTGTTACGTGTTAACTCTCACATCTGTATCTAGATCCCAGAAGTTTCTTTAGTGTTCCAGTTTTTACTACATTTCTCTGTTAGACATTTTTGTTCAGCTCTTCTGTAGTGTCATTTAAGAAGCATTCCTCTTCAAGTAGGAGTCTTCCCACATAACAAGAAGTTTGGAAATGGGATTCTAGAGCTTAGTAATGTCAGCGGCATTGTGAATTTCTTGATCTCGGTTGCAAGATGTGGTAGGAGTTTCAGTCATCCTATCCTCACACATCTGTATCCAGAGCAGTAGCAAAGTGTGAAGAAGGGACTTCTTCTGAGGTAATTTTTTTCCTTTTTATTGTTAAAAAGTTAGGAAATAGAATCTCTAGGACTTGAACACCCTAAGGTGTTCACCTTAGTAAAGTTAGGGTCATTGCCAGATTTTTGGCTGAAATGTCTAGGTTGATGGTAGTACCATTAATATAAGAAAAGAATAAGGTTTATAAAGAAAATAAATTCCATTTTAGACTTGCATTTGATGTACCTGTGGCAGATGGACTGCTGTCCTGTAGCCAGTCCTCCTCCTGTAACAGCTTTATTGAGGTATCATTTACATACCATTAAATTCACCCTTTTAAACAATTCATTGGCTTTTAGTATACTCAGAGTTTTCAAATCATCACCAATTATTTAATTTTAGAACATTTTTATCATAAAAAGAAACCCCTGTACCTATCAGCAGTCATTCCCCATTCACCCCTCCTTCAAGCCCTGGCAACCACTAATCTATTTCCTGTCTTTGTGTATTTGCCTGTTCTAATTAACTGAGTTTTTTGTCTTTCTTTCTGTTGATATAGTACCTGAAGTAATTAATGTGTAGCACATAGATTTGCTCATGTTTGAATCAATAAATTCATTCATCCACAAAAATAATTTTCGGTGGTGTTTCAGATAACCATGACTAAGAACTACAGGTAGAGGGTATTTAGTTAGACTTCCTTAATATGACATAGAAACGCCTCTGCTGCCCCCCATATACCTTTCCAGCCTCACTGATTACCATAGTTTGGTTCATGGTTGATGTTCCAGCAACATGAACCCATTCATAGTTATTCATAAATGCTGTAATTTTTCTCTTCCATGCCTATGCTTATTAGATCTTCCCTATTTAGAATCCTCCCAGGGCTTTCCAGTTGTCTAGTTCTTGTTCACCTCTTAAGGGTATGTCAGGGAATCAGAAATTTCAGACTTTCTTCTCTGGGGAAGCCCCTTTATAGAGTCCTCTGTTGTTCTTACCATATTACATTATGTAAAAGTGTTTTATATATTTGATTTCTCTAGGCCAGGGATCTCTGAACTTTTTATTGCTTACTTTTAAAAACTGAACAGTGCATGCACAATTTTTTTTATAAATAATATACATGTACTAGTGTAGTAATGTCAAATATTAAAACTTAAAATTTATTTTTAAAGATTTTATTTGAGAGAAAGAGAGACAGCAACAGAGTTAGCGAGAGAGAACACGAGGTGGGAGGAGAAGGAGAAGCAGGCTCCCCGCTGAGCAGGGAGCCCTACAGGGGATTCGTTCCCAGGACCCTGGGATCATGACCTGAGCCGAAGGCAGACGCTTAACCAACTGAGCCACCCAGGCACCCCTAAAATTTATTTTTAATTGTAGTATAGTTGACATGTTATATTAGTTTTAGGTGTACAACATAGTGATTTAAACATTTATATGCATTATATAATGCTCACTCTGATAAGTGTAATTACCATCTGTCACCATACACATATCATCTTTTTATAATTTTCAGAGTAGGTCTTTCACCTCTTTGGTTAACTTTATTCCTAGGTGTTTTATTCCTTTTGATGCAATTGTAAATAGGATTAATTTCTCTTCATGCTACTTTTTATTAGTTTATAGAAGCACAACAATATGCTAATTTCGTATCCTGCAGCTTTACTGAATTCATTTATTCTTAGCTCATTTATAGTTTTTGGTAGAATCTTTAGGACCTTACTATATATGGTACTGTGTCATCTGTCAATAGTGACAGTTTTACTTATTCCTTACAAATATGGTTGCTTTTTATTTCTTTTTCTTGTCTGATTACTCTGGCTAGAACTTCTAGTATTAACGTTGAATAAAAGTGGCGAGAGTGGTCATCCTTGTCTTGTTCTTGATCTTAGAGGGAAAGCTGCTTTTCACCATTGAGTGTGATATTAGCTGTGGGCTTATCATATATGGACTTTACTATGTTGAGTTATGTTCCCTGTATATCTGCTTTGTTGAGTTTTTATCATGAATGGATGTTGAATTCTTTTCCTACATCTCTTGAGATTATCATATGATTTTTATCCTTCGTTTTGTTAATGTGATATATCACTTTTATTGATTTATGGATTTGAGCCATTCTTGTATCCCTGCTATAAATTCCACTTAATTGTGTTGAATGATTTTTTAAAATTTATTGTTGAATGTAGTTTACTCATATTTTATTGAGGATTTTGCGTTATGTTCTTCAGGGATATTGGCCTCTAATTTTCTTTTTTTTGTAGTGTCTTTGGTATCAGGGTAATGATGGCTACATAGAATGAATATGGAAGCCTTTATTTAATTTTTCTTTCTCTAATTTTTTGGAATAGTTTGAGAAGGATGGGTATTAATTCTTCTTTAAATGTTTGGTAGAATTCACCTGTGAAGCCATCTGGTCATGTACTTTTTTTGTTGTGTGTTTTTTTTATTGTTGTTACTGAATCAGTTAAATTACTAGTAATTAGTGTGTTCAAATTTTCTTTTCTCCTGATTCATTCTTGAAAGATTCTTTTTCTGGGAACTTGTCCATTGCTTCTACATTGTCCAGTTTGTTGGTGTATACTTTTTCATAGTAGCCTCATAATCCTTTGTATTTCTGTGGTATTGGTTGTAACTCCTCTCCTCTTTCATTTCTGATTTTATTTGAGTCCTCTCTTTTTTTTCCTTGATGAGTCTGGCTAAAGGTTTATTAATTGTTTATTTTTTTTGAAGAACCAACTATTAGTTTCACTGATATTTTCTATTTTTTTTAGTCTCTATTTCATTTATTTCTGCTGTGATCTTTATTATTTCCTTCCTTCTATTAACTTTGGGTTTTGTTCTTTTTCTAGTTCCTTTAGATGTAAGGTTAGAGTGTTTGTGATTTTTCTTACACCACTATAAACTTTCCTCTTAAAGAACTGCCTTTGCTGTGTCCCAGAGATTTTCAGTGTTGAGTTTACATTTTCATTTGTCTCAAGGTATTTTATTATTTTCTCTTTGATTTCTTTGTTGACCCATTGGTTATTTAGTTGCATATTGTTTAGCCTCCACGTGTTTCTGTTTTTTCCATTTTTTTTTTTCTTGTGATTGATTTTTAGTTTCATACTGTTGTGGTCAGAAAAGATGCTTGATATGATGTCAGTGTTTTTAAATTTATTGAGACTTGTGTGGCCCTAAATGTGATCTATCCTGGAGAATGTTCCATGTGTACTTGAAAAGAATGTATTCTGTTCTTTTTAGGTGGAATGCTGTATGTATCTGTTAAGTGCATCTGCTCTGATATGTTGTTCAAAGCCAGTGTTTCCTTACAAATTTTGTGTATACATGAGGTATCCGTTGATGTAAGTGTGGTGCTACAGTCCCCTACTATTTACTGTATTACTATCGATTTCTCCCTTTATGTCTATTAATGTTTGACTTAACATATTTAGGTACTTGCTGTGTTGGGTGCATTGATATTTATAGTTGTTATATTCTCTTGTTGGATTCATCTCTTTATCATTATGTAATGGGCTTCTTTGTCTCTTGTTACAGTCTTTGTTTTAAAGGCTGTTTTGTCTGATGTAAGTATTGCTACCTCAGCTTTTCTTGTTTGTTTCCATTTGCTTGGAATATCTTTTGCCATCCCTTTACTATCAGTCTGTACGTATCTTTAGGTCTGAAGTGAGCCTCTTGAAGACAGCGTATAGATGGGTCTTTTTTTTTTTTTTTATCTATTCAGTCACCTTATGTCTTTTGATTGGAACATTTAGTTTATTTACATTTAAGATAGTTATTGATATGTATATACTGATTGCTGTTTTAATAGTTTTCTGGTTGTTTTTGTAGTTCTTGGTTCTTTTTTTCTTGCTTTTTTTCCCTTGTGATTTGATGACTTTTTTTTTTTTTTAGTGTTTTGCTGGATTCTTTTCTCTTTATTTTTTGTGTATGTGTTACTGGCTTTGAGTTTGTGGTTACCATGAGATTCATATATAGCATGCTATGTATATAGCAGTCTCTTTTAAATTGATGGTCACTTAAGTTTGAACACATTCTAAAAGCACTACATTCTTCCCCTCCCTTTGTTTTATGTATTTGACATATATTTTACATCTTTTTATTTTGTATATCCTTTAATTATTGTAGATAAAATTGATTTTACTACTTTTGTCTTTTAACTATCATAGTACTTTTATGAATGATGTACCACTTTTACCATATATTTGCTTTTACCAGTGAAATTTTTTTTCTTTTTGAAGATTTTATTTATTTATTTGAGAGAGACACAGTGAGAGAGGGAACACAAGCAGGGGGAGTGGGAGAGGGAGAAGCAGACTTACCGCTGAGCAGGGAGCCCGATGCGGGGTTCGATCCCAGGACCTTGGGACCATGACCCGAGCCGAAGGCAGACACCTAACAACTGAGCCACCCAGGTGCCCCGAAATTTTTTCTTTCATAATTTTCTTCTAGTTGTAGCCTTTTCTACTTTAAGAAGTCCCTTCAACACTTCTTGTAAAGTCAGTTTAGTGGTGATGAAGTCCTTTAACTTTTGTTTGTCTGGGAAACTATCTCTACTTCAATTCTGAATGATACCTTGCTGAGTAGGGTATTGTTTATAGGGTTTTTACCTTTTGGCACTTTGAATATATCATGCTGTGGGCTGCAGAGTTTCTGCTGAAAAATCAAACAATAGACTTAGGTGGTTGTTCCCGTGTACATAACATTTACTTTTTTGTCTTGCTGCTTTAAGATTCGCTCTTTTAATTTTTGATATTTTAATTATTATGTGGTTGGTGTGGACCTCTTTGGGTTTATCTCCTTTGGGGGTTTCTTTCCTTCCTTGACCTGGATATCTATTTCATTCCTCAAGTTAGGGAATTTTTCAGCTGTTATTTCTTCAGATGATTTTTTCCCCTCTCTCTTTTTCCATCTGGGACCCTGAAAATGCAAATGTTGGTGTGCTTGATGTTCCCCAGAGGTCCCTTAACCTATTCTTTTATTTTTATTTATTTAAAAAAGATTTTATTTATTTATTTGAGAGAGTGGGAGAGGGGCCAAGGGAAAGGAAGAAAATCTCAAACAGACTCCCCACTAAGTGTGGAGCCCGATGCCAGGCTTAATCCCAGGACCCTGAGATCATGACCTGAGCCAAAACCAAGAGTAGGATGCCTAACCAACTGAGCCACTCACATGTCCCAATCTATTCTTTTAAACATTCTTTTTGCTTTTCAGCTTGATTTCCACTATTCTGTCTTCTAGATTGCGGATTTATTCTTCTTCCTCTAGTGTGTTTTTCATTTCATTTTTTTTGTATTTTTCAACTCTGGTTCTTTTTTTATATTTTCTAACTGTTCAGATTCTGAGTTCATCTACTCTTCTCAAGTCTGGTAAGCTTCTTTATGACCATTATTTTGAATTCTTTATCCAGTAGATTGCCTATTTCTGTTCCATTTAGTCCTTTTTCTGAGATTTTGTGTTCTTTCATTTGGATCATATTCCTCTATTTCCTTGTTTTTGTCTGTTTCTCTGTGTTTGTTTCCATATGTGAGGTATGTCAGCTATGGCTCCTGGTCTTGAAAGCAGTGGTCTTAAGTAGAAAGTGTTCTTTGGGACACAGTAGTGCCAGTTCCCCCTGCTCACCAGAACCATGCACTCCAGGAATATTCCCCGTGTGGGTTTTGTGCAGCCTCCTGTTGTGACTGGACTACAGCACTGCTGGCTGAGAGGCCTGGTTGGCCTAGCTGGCCTGCTGTGAGTGTCCTGGTAGGCGGGGTTAGCTCCTGCTATAGCTGGCTGCCAGGCCCAGCTGTGACTGTTGCAGGCATGCTGAGGGGTGGAAGGCTGAGTGGCTGGGCTCCAAACCCTTCCAAGGACAGGAGTTGCTTTGGAGAGGTACTCTTCTGGCTAGGGTTGCCCACTGGGTGTGGTGGGGTGGTAGTTGTTTTGGGGGATGCTGGTTCTAACTGAGGCTGCCTGCCAGGTGTGGTGAGTGGGAACTGCTTTGGAGGGCTACCTGCCAGAGCAGTTAGGTTGAATGTGGTAGGTCTGCAAGGGAACACAGGGCTGGGTGAGCACAGCTACCAAAGTAGATGGAGAGTTTCAAAACTGGTGCCCGCCTTCTTAAGACCAAGTAGGCTGAAGGAGTGCGAGAAAAATGGTACCTGCCAGCACTTCCATTCCTGGAGAAAGTTCCTATGAATCCTTGCCCCTGTGCACACATCCTAAAATTAGTCAGTAAATGAAATCCTTTACGTGTGGCCCAGGCACTTTTTAAACTTCTGCCTCTGTGCTGTATCTCCCAGTGATACAGACTCTTTGAAGAGTCTTGGTTTCCTATAGACTTCTTGCTCTCCCATAGTTAAGTCCTGCTGATTTCCAAAGCCAGATGTTATAGGGTCTTGTTTTCCTGTGCAGATCCCCAGAGTGGGAGGGTATTTTATGTGGGGCTTCATCCATTTGCTCCTCAGGGGGGACTTCTACACCTGTGATATCTCTACCACTTGTGCATTGCCATGATGGGGTTTCGGTTCCTGACTGTGTATCTGCCCCTAATATCCTTTTTGATGTGGCTTTTTCTGTATATCTTTAGTTGTAGAATAGGTGTTCTGCTAGTCTTGAGGTCATTCCCAGAGTTGCACTGTATATAGTTAGAGCCTTGAGTGTTGTGGGAAGAGAGAGGCTCAGGATCTTTCTTCTCCATCTTCCCCTCCTTTCTAGTAAAACTTTCAGTAAACAGGTATATATATGTAAGGCCTAAGGCTTTCATTCTGTACCTTACTTTACAACCAATGATGACTGTGAGTTTTTTTTAAAGAGATTTTATTTTATTTATTTATTTATTTATTTATTTATTTTAGAGAGAGCAAGCAGGGGGAGGGGCAGAAGGAGAGGGAGAGCAAGAATCTCAAGCCGACTCTGTGTTGAGCACAGAGCCTGACTCGGGGCTCAATCTCATGACCCTGAGATCATGACCTGAGCCAAAATCAAGAGTTGGATGCTTTACCAACTGAACCACCCAGGTGCCCCGACTATGAGTTTATTTTGATTAATTCGGTAAATATTAACCCTTCTCAGTGTCTTGCCTGTTCTTTTCCCCTGTTGTTCAGGGTGTTAGGACCTCCTTCTGTTGTCTGTCATAGCACCCTTTGTATACTTTTATCATAGCATTTATTATGCTGTATATTGTAATTATTGGTATACGCTTATCTCCTTTCAGTAGAGTATAAATCTCTTGAGCATGGGTAGTCTCTCATCTCTAATGTTCCCAGTAGCTTGCCCAGTGCCTAGCATATAGTAGGTAATTATAGAATGAATAAGCTGAATTAAATGGAATGAATTGATGATTTGAGAATTAAGACAGTGATTCTTTTGAAATATTTATTTGAAAGACCATAGGGCCATTTATTTTATAAATGCCTACACGTTAAAACAGTGTATCTTATTATTTCTGTTGATGGACTAGTTTTCTTTTTAAATTTCCAATCCATTGTGTATTAATGCTTTTGTAAAATACAGTAAAATTTTAATGCTAGGAAAATGACATAAAAGGAGACAAAATATAGGCACCAATTTTTTTATTAGATTCAACAGACAAAATTACTCTCAAGTTCTGTACTTAGCTTTTTGTGGATTGGCAACAAAGAGTCTGTGGACCTTTACTTGTCCATTGACCATATTTTGAGAACTGTACAAAGCACTGGTAAATGCTTTACAAATACTGTCCGCTTTAATTTTCATTACCCTGTAGGGTGTAGGTACTGTTATTGCCATTGTTAGGAAATTAGGCAAGTAAATTACCCAAGGACACATAGATGTCACACAAAACAGTTAGGATTCAAACCCAGGTAGTCCAGTCTGACTTCAGAGTCCATGTTCTAGTCTCCTTCTGAGTTTGCAAAGGTGAGATGAGGTAGTATTTTAGGCTGAGACTGTGTAGACTGAACACAGATGCAGGCAAAGAAAGTTATAAGTATAAATATAATTAATTTGTCTAAAGAGAATGTTAAGGGTCATATAAAAGCAGAGTTATGGAGGATGCATGATCATTTAGGCAAATTAATTTGCCTAAAAAAGAGAATGTTAAGGGTCATATAAAAGCAGAGTTATGGAGGATGCATGATCATTTAGGCAAATTAATTTGCCTAAAAAAGAGAATGTTAAGGGTCATATAAAAGCAGAGTTATGGAGGATACTGTTCTTTTATCCTGTTAGTGAGTCAGTATCTTGTTTGCATGTTACCTTACTTAGTTCATATTAAAATTCCTGATTTGGAAAACAAAATAGTGATGATATTTCTTTGAAATACATGTCTTTTTGCTGTCACTCAGTTTCATATACTGAAATTTGTTCTGTGTACTTTGTTTCTTCTTACCTCTCTCATTTGATAGCATAATCATCCAAATTATTATGATTACACTCATACACACCAAAAATAACACTTCTTTTTAACAGGTATCAGTATTTCAAGAACAAAATGTAAGGATCATATGTTAATGGTAGTAGAGGATTATGTTGCTGTCCTGTTTTATGTCATTAAATTCTTGATATCATGAAATTGGCAACTTTTAGAATATATTTCAACAGTAGTATTTTTTATACATTAAAAAACTTGTTTTCTTCCTATAGAAATCTGGTCAAGAAGTACTGTCCCAAACGTTCCTCCAAAGATGAAGAACCAAGGTAAATTATATACCTGTTTATTATTGCATATTGAAATTTAAAAAAAACTTATATTTTTGTTATTTAGTAAAATAAATATGCTGTTAGCTCTTTATAATGTTTTTTTAAGTTTTAATTTAAAAAAATCATAGGTTTTTGAATAAGAAACTATTCTAATAAGAATGAATGTTTCAGTGGGCTCAGTTTTCTGAAATAGTTGGAAGTATGGGTTTCCAAGTAAAATGTGGACTGGGACTTGAGTGATTTAGTTTTCAAAAGAAAAGGGTATTTTCCCCTTTATTTTGTAATTGTTAGCTTGTTAGATTCTTGCTTTTACTCTTACAGGTATTAAAACAGTTTGGCTGGTTAGTTTAAAGGGATATCGAAATGGAATGAGGTTTTCAGAGTAACCTTGGAGCTCTGAATAAAAGTTTAGGAATTGCTTATGAGCTTTTTGGTAGTCTTAAGCAGGCATATGTGGATGGCTCTAAAATACAGAAACAAAGAGACTAGCCTTAGAACAACTTTGTATATAATTGTTAGTTGTTAGGATTCTTAGGTTTAGTGTTAATGGAGTACTGAGTTACTTGCTTTCTACTGAAAGAGTGTTCGGGCAGTGTATTTAGAGTAGATCTATACATGTTAATACAGCAATTCTCTTTGTTTCTCTCCTTCCCTCCACATGCATTTTTTTACCCTTATTGCCCCTTTTTACTCCTCTTTGGTGCCAACCATAATGGCACTTTACTTCCATTCAGGATGTGGGCAGGCATATAAGCAGCTGTATCCAGAGCTGATAGCAAAATTGTTCTATAGATCAGCCATCGAAATGCATTTGAGTGGTACGATTGGCAGGTTCTGTCCTCGAGAGCAAGCACATCATCTCTGCAACAGGTTCAGCTGCCAGTCCTAGGAATCCAAGCTCATTCCCCAGCTCAGGCCAGTCAATTGGCTACTTAAGAGATTCCAGTATGCCAAAAGAGCCTGCAGGTAGTATTCTTACTATTTTTTGACCCCATATACCCCTTTATTTATAAATTAAGACTACTCGAAGATATCCAAACATACACAACTTGAGTTAAATACGGTATTCTTTTCATACAAAGTTAATTTGGAGCTACCAGTGGAGAGTGAGGTTGAATATGTTAAAATGTGTCAAGTGTCAGGCTCATCCATACCTCACAGAAAATATTTGTAAAGAAAAAATACATAAATTTCACCATTTTTTAATATGTTTTTGTCAGGTTTACCTCGTGTATAGCCTTTTTTAACATCCTTAACGAGTTAAATGACTATGCAGGACAGCGAGAAGTAGTAGCAGAAGAAATGGCGCACAGAGTTTATGGTGAATTAATGAGATATGCTCATGATCTGAAAACTGAAAGAAAAATGGTAATTATTGTTTTCATCCAGCTATATAGTATATGAAATATTTTCACATAATTACTTTGCTTTTTAAAGTAATGTTCAGTATAAACTGATTTTCTATTTTAATTTCTTTTTTTATTTTAAAAACTGAAATGAATTTTAATACAGAAAATGACAGCATTTTGCAAATTTATCGCTCAAAGGGGTATCTCTATTTGAGGAAATCAGCGTGTTACACTTTGAGAGATGAAATGTTACAGCTTGTACACCAAAATTAAAAAATGAAATTAAATTAAAAAATGAAATGGTTACCAAGGTAATGCAGGTCAGGGGATCAAAGGTGAAGGGTCACACGTTATTAAAAAGAAATCCAAAAGGACGGCTGCATCATGATCTCTCATTAGTGTTCCACCGGTGCCTCTCTTTGGGTAAACTTGAACATTTCGGCAGACATTCAAGCAGGTTTTTCGGTAAAAAGATTTTTACATGACTACTATTGCTGTTCCCATGATCATCTTCTAGAGGTGGCACGGTGTTGAGAACACAGTAGGTGCTAGTTCCGCAGAATACACTTTAGGAAACGCTCTTCCGGCTTGTTTTCGGCAGCCATTTCCCCTCCGCGCGCCACATTCTCCTCCTACCTCGCGACCGGGACCACAAGCGTGCGCCTCGTACCGCCGCCCTATTTTAATTTCTTTTAGCTAAAATTATCTTAAGATACTCTTGCTAATTTGTGATCCTTTTGGATTTAAGACCAAGATTTTGGTAACCTACAGCCCATGGGCCAAATCTAGCTTACTGCCTGTTTTTCTTAGTTCCCATGAGCTAAGAATGGTTTGTATATTTTGGATAGTTGAAAAGAAAATCAAAAGACTATTTCATGGCATGTGAAAATTGTTTGAAATTCACATTTCAGTGACTGTAATTAAAGTTTTATTGAAACAGACCCACCCTTATTTACTTATGTATTTCCTGTGGCTGCTTTTGTATTATATCAGCAAAGTTGAGTATTTGTAACCGAGACCACATGGCTTGCAAAACTTAAGATATTTATATCTGACCCTTTATAGAAGACATTTGTCAACCCCTATTCAAGACAAATCATACATTTTTCTAGAGATTATATCTGTCTTAAAGGATATACTTAAAGTATTCAGATAATACTTATTAAATGCATTTTAGAGAGTTTTGCTTTACTAATAATCTCTTCCTAAGTGTTGATAAAATTACATAATTAGTACGTTGAAAAAATAAAGTGAAAAATAAAGGTTTTTTTGGATTTTTAGACTTTTAGTATTTAAATCTAATTTTTTGTTTGTTTTATTTGTTTTGTGGTTATGATCTCCAGCATCTTCAAGAGGGACGGAAAGCTCAACAGTACCTTGACATGTGCTGGAAACAGATGGATAATGTGAGTTACAGTGTTTTCATGCTTGTAAAGTTTTATAGACTAGTTTAGCTTCAAATTCTCCTATGCTTCACATCTTTTGAGTTTAATATTTCTCGATGTATTTATAAATATTTAACATTGGTGTAAAGAATATGAGATCATTTTGTCATTTTTCTTTTTTTTTTCCCTATATGGCTTTATACTTGTACCAACTCCGTAATCTTCAGATAACTCTAAAAGCTTAGGAGTATACTTTTTTATTTTTGTAATAGTTACTATAAAATATTGATAGAAGGTAGGGGTAATGAGAGTATTAATAGTGCCTGGGTGGCTCAGTTGGTTAGGCGTCTGCGTTTGGCTTGGGTCATGATCCCAGGGTCCTGGGATTGAGCCCCACATCAGGCTCCCTGCTCAGCAGAAAGCCTGCTTCTCCCTCTCCCACTCCCCCTGCTTGTGTTCCCTCTTTCGCTGTCTCTCTCTCTGTCAAATAAATAAATAAAATCTTTAAAAAAAAAATAGTGATGTATCTCAGAAGACCATTTGACAGAAACTGAGGGGACCTAGATTCTAGTTCTGCCTTTTGTGATTTCTCTTGATTTCATCTTTAGCATATGAAAAATGAAGACAGTGGACTAGATTATATGAAATGTTTCTTCCAGTTCAGTGATTCTGTAATAATGTAAATATTCCTAGTACTGGGCTCTTGGTCATAGACCGTTCAAATTGTAGGAAAGAAAATATTTGATAGTATTTATAGGTAAAATTATAAAAGTATAATAATTATTTACTATAAAAACTTTCCAAGGGTAGGGGCGCCTGGGTGACTCGGTTGAGTGGCTGACTCTTAATTTCAGCTCAAGTTGTGATCCTCAGGGTCCTAGAATCGAGCTGAGCGGGGAGCCTGCTTCAGAATTTCTCTCCCTCTCCCTCTGCTCCTCTCCCGCTCTCCCTCTCTCAAATAAAAAAATCTTTAAAAAAATCCCAGACTTCAAGGGTGCTTGCTAATGTGCTTTCTCTTAAATATACTGGCATACAGTCATTTGAAAAACAAGATGTCTACATAGAACATTGTCTGCTTTCCTTAAAATTCTCTACCACATGTTCTGTAGTATAAGATTAATATTCCTTTTGGGGGCACCTGGGTGGCTCAGTTGGTTGAGTGTCTGACTCTTGGTTTCAGCTCAGGTGCGTTGGGCTCCCCACTGAGTGCAGAGTTTGCTTCAGATTCTTTCTCCCTCTCCCTCCCCCTCTGCCCTTCCCTACTCTCACAGGCTCGCTCTCTCTAATACATAAATAAAATCTTAAAAAAATACATTCTTTTTGAACTCTCAGGTTAGTAAGCAGCTTATTCTTTACTCTTTTACTTGCATATTTTTATTATGGACACTGTATTCGAAAGGATTTTTTTCCATGTCAATTTAGTTTGTTAATTTAGTTTGGGAAACGGACTTTAAAGTTTAAGATTAGAAAAAACCTCATGTATATACGTGTTTTTGGCCTTTTTTTCTTTTTTTTAAAATCACATCAGAGCTTCAAATCACATTCTAAGAGTAAAGTCTTGCTATATAAATGTCACTGATACAAGATTCTAGGCAAATAGTGCTGATTGAGAATTCTTATATTAATAGTCCCTTTCATTTTCGTTTTCATTTTCATTCTAACTGGTTTTAACAGGACTTTTAGGAGTGTTTACATTTATTAAATTTTAATTTACCTTAACTAGCATTCTTAGTATCTGTCACCTAATGAGTGTGTATATATGTGTGTTTTCATATACACATAATAATAGACTCCTACACTTGTGAGTCACTGGTCCCTTTAAAAACTTGTGTTGGCACAAATTATTCCTGTTAATATGTGCTGACTTGCCTTTAGAACAGTTGGCAGTTACTAAGCAAAAGTTAGAGGGGTCATAAGAAAGAAGCATTGAAAAAAAATGTGGGAGTGATTTCTTTAAGTCTAACAATACCTTTAAAGATGAGTTCAGCTTAACTCATGTTTATTGAAAGCATCCTTGACATGTACTGAGTCCTGGTATAGAAGTGAACAGTGGAAAAAAAAAAGTGAATAGTGACATAGTCCTTGTTTTTGTGGAGCCTGCAGTCTAGTGAGGGAGACAGACAAATAAAATTTTTGTGGAATATGTAGAAATATGTGCAGGATCCCATTTCTTAGTTTTCTATCTTCCTGTTTAATCAAGAAAATGAAATTGCAAAATTCCTAACATTTTTGAAATAATTGAGAGGAGATTTAAAGAAGTGGGAGAGGCAGGCTGAATTAGTGACAGAGTATTGAAAATTGAGAAAAATAGTTTAAAAAGATAGTTATTAACCCCAGGATAATGAAAATAGGCCATACTGGCATTTAAGATGAGGGCAGAAGAGAGTAGCCTACAAAGATTTTGAAGGAATAGTGAGAGATTACCAAGATTAAAGTATCAAAGATGCTAGGTCTATCAGGCGGCTCAGGTAACAGAGCATGCAGATTTATAAGAACAGAGCTCAGAAATGGAGCAGTTTCAGAGTTGGTCAGTAGCTCAGTGATGTCACTAGAGCTGCTTCTCCTTTCTCTGTCCACTTTTTATGTCTTGACCATGTTGGCTTTTTCCTCAGGCTTGTCCCCTTATGGTCAACAGTCAACTTAAGCTGCCAAGCACCACATCCTCATTCAGCTGCATGCGGAAGCAGGAAAAAAGAGGGCATCTCTCTTCTAACTGTTCCTTTTTATCAGGGAGGGAAAACTTTCAGAAAATTCCCAGCAGACTTCCTAATGGGTGCCTTTGACAGGATTAGATTACTTGACCATGCTCCCGTTGTGGGGAGGCTGGTAAAGCAAGTATCAGCTATTTTCAGCCTTTACACTGGGAGGTGGGCTCTTCTAAGAAGGGGTGGGGGAGGTATGTCTGGTTCTAGCTATATGACAGTTTGAGCTAACTCAGAAACCTCTTGGCTACAAATACTTAGATATAATAGCTAAACTGTTTTTTATTGTATTTTTTAAGTTCTTAGAGCTGAGAGAAAGGGAGATCTGTAACTGCTGGAAATTAAGGGTAAACTAGAAGCCAGAGCAATAGGTATATGATACAGTGGCATTTGAAGAATGAAGGCAGAGGTATTGGAGTGTGGTGGTTTATTGGACCTTGCTAAGGGCTTAAGTTTTAATATACAGGGACAGAGATGATGTTTTAGCTCTATATGTTGTAGAGAGTTGAAACTGATACCCCTGTATAAAGTTTTGAACCTTCAAAGGACTAACCCTCTAGTAAAAGATGGACTATACGAACTCTGCCCACTGGTCAAGGAAGGCAGCAAAGAAACTTGTCTCTATCTGAAGGTCAAAGGAGGAGAGGTATCTTGTGAAAAATTTAAACCTTGACCCGGTAGTTAAGAGGTTTGGAACCCAAATTTGTCCCATTTATAATTTTGTAATCCCCAAGATAAGAAATTGACATCTAACTTGTTCTAATAAGGGGGTTAGGTACATAGAAAATGTTGACATCCTCTGCTTTCTTCTGAGCGATTCTGAGAATACAGGTAGCAAGGGATATGTTTTTCCAGGTAAGAAATTGAGGAGTCTCCTCTGGGGAATCTAACTAGCTTGAGAGAAAAGACTTACAGGTAACAATAGTAGGGTTTCTCCAAGGAAACTACCTGGCCATATTACCCTAGAGGAAGAGACAATAATCCTCAAGCCCCACGTGTGGAACTTTCAGTTGGCTTTTAAAATAAGAACAGATAGGCAAGGATCCTCATACATTTAGAGAAAACAACTAATGTAAATACTAAAGACCAAAACTAATATGGGGGTGGGGATGGTAGCAGCTTTGAAGAAACAGTGAAAATAGCAAAAACAAGCAAAACATATGAAACACTATTAATATTGAAAGGGAATAGAGAAGATAACTACATCTGTGAAATAGGAATAAGATGCTGTCAAAGGAACACACAAAGAACTTTAGAATAGCAGAAATTAAAAACTCACTTAGAAAAAATAAAATTAAAGAAATCTCTAAAAGTAGAGCAGAATGATACAAGTTGAAAATACAAGAAAAGTAGAGGGTTCATCCTGTAGATTCATTTTCAAAATAATAAGCATTCTAAAAAAGAGAAAACATTGAAAATGGACAGACAAAAATAATTTAAGAAAATTTTCCCAGAACAGAAAGACATGAGTTTCCAGATGGAAAGGATTTTCTAGGTGCTCCACACAGTGGACTCACAGCAAGACATACCTCCATGAAATTTCAGAACAGTTAGGAGAGAGAGAAGATCCTTACCAGCCTCCAGAGAGGAAAACAAAACAAACATGTTTTATGCAAAGGATCAGGAATCAGAATGGGATCAGGAAGCCAGAAGATAGTGGATTAGTTAGTACTTTTACATTTCTGAAGAAAGACAGTTTCAGACAGCATCATACCCAGCCAAATTTTATCAATTAAAAGTGATGGTAAAGGTATTTTCAGCCATGGAGATGTGAAAAGTTATCTCCCGCAAATCTTTTAGGAAGCTATTGCTAAATGTGTTCTAGCAAAATAAGGAAATGAACCAAGAAAGGGGAAGGTGTGGAACTGGGAAATACGAATTTCAAATCAAAGGGGAGGTGAAAGGAATCTCTGCGATGATGGTGAAGGGAATTTTTAAGGAAGCAGCTATGCAATAGGTCTAGTTTCTATAAGCAGTCCAAATTTCAATAGGTCAAAGCCTTTGGAAGAGATTTCATTAAGAAAATAAAATGGATAGAATTCTGAATATGTTTGAATTAACTGAGGAGAGATTTTTAAAGAACTGTGTACACTAGGGTGGAATTAGAAGAAAATACGTTGAAAACTAAGCAAAGGTAAAAAAAGAAATTAAGTCGAGGAATTAAAAAAAAGAAGTATGCCGGGAAGGAAATATGGTACATATCACATGGCTCTGTTGTGAATAGCTTTTACAAAGTCATAGTAATTTGAATTAAGTAAAAATTTTAAAGGCCTGGTTCTGGGCTAACGGTATTCCTGAGACTCCTGGAAGAAACAATATGAAGCCACTTTGGAGGGACATTTCCACATTCCACCACAAAAAAATGAAAACAAGCAAACACCAAAACCAAGCAGCCAAACAAACCTACAAAACCAAACACAAAACAGCAAACAAACCAAAAAAGTCCTGCTGAAGGTGAGCTTATAATAAAAAATTACCAAAAAATATGATTTTTTTCTTATTGGCAAACGATGAGGTATATTATAAATATTAACTCAGTCATGCCAATGTTTTTTTTCCTAGACAGTCTATAGTGTCTGATATTTAAGTCACATGGATTGATTGTAATACTAACATTTCTTTTCTAATTTAGAGAAATTTTATTTTTAGTGTGTAATTCTATACAATATATAGTGGCAGCATTTTAAATTTATTTTTTAATGAGAAATTAATTTATTTCTCAGTGTGATATTTTAATTTTTTAAACAGAGTAAAAAGAAATTTGAAAGAGAATGTAGAGAGGCAGAAAAGGCACAACAGAGTTATGAAAGATTGGATAATGATACTAATGCAACCAAGGCGGACGTTGAAAAGGTAAGAAACAATCCAAACTAACTTTGATATCAAAACATCATTACTTGCGTATGGAGGGTAGTTAAAATATTTGTATTGGTACTTTCCCCAAGAGAAAAACTATGTCTAAATCTAAAATATACAAATATTTGTGTACTTCAAATCACAAGTTAGTCTGAGAAAGTAGTTAATATGTGTTACTTTATTGTAATGCCTTAACTGCATTCAGAATGCGTAGGAAAGACATGATTGCTATTGAGAATGAGTTTCTATCCGATTCCAAAACAGAATAGAAAGTCTAAGGTAAGTTGATGGGGTGTGCAAGTGGGAGTTGGGTAGTGTGCTTCCCCAACTTGACACAAGGCAAAACAAGATCAGAGTGTCAGAGGTATGTGATGTTAGTTGTTTATGTGTTTGTTTCACTCATTCATTCATTTTGGGAAGCTGAACTCTCTTGTCACTAACTGATCTGGGTCAGGTGTTCTGTAACATAACTATTTGTAGGATCAGTCCTGTAACTGCTGCTGCTTTGCTTTTCCTTCTCCCCTGCTGTATGCTCTTTATCTTAGAACATTTGACATAGTGATAGAGTTGACATGTTGGGATTTTGAAATACAATTGAACCCTACTCCACATTTTTGTATATACAAAGGCCCACCATTTGTATATTTTCAGTTTAGGATTTTATAATTCTCTATGCGATTAGAACAAGAAAAAAGTAAAAAGGAGGGGAGGAGTAATTTATTTTCTGCATTCCATTTTCTTTACCACTTAAAAGCTATAAAATTATATAAAATCCAGATTTTGCAAATACCTTAAAGGCCTTCTAGTATAACTTGTGAGGCTTTTATGTTTTTCTACCTGATTTTTAATGACTTTAAACCTCTAATGATAGTAAGTTCCATCTCGTTGGAAATAAACAGTCTTAAGGCAGTTTGTTCTTTTTTCCCCCCAACTCTAACATTTCCTTACATTGATCTCACTCATCCCGCTGTTTAGTTTTAATTTCTTTGAGGTACCAGAAAAGTATCAAATCTGTATTTTCCTCATTATAGCTTTTCAGGTATTTGTAGCAGATTCTCTACCCTTAGATAAACCATTGTGTTTCTTTGTTCTATGTAGGAAATAGCTTCAAGTTACCTTTCATTATAAGTATTTTCCTTTGGATACCTATTAATTTGTCAATATCCCACATAAATTATGTTACTTCCAATGGGATGTAATAATCTAGCTATGGTCTTATCGGTCCTGAGTTTGATTACCTCCCTTGTTTTGAACACCAAATTTATGTTAATTATGGCCTAAATGTATATCGACTTTTTGGGCAATTACATTGTTTGGATGGACTCCCATTGAGTTTATGGTTAACCCAATGTTTTTTCACATATGGTGTGGTATGAGAACATGTGTCTCAGAACTTGTACTGTTGGTATTTTAAATGCATATGTACATCTCTATCAGTTACTAGACTTAACTCTGCTGTTTAGATTTTGGACACATAATGTGTGTCACATGTGATAACACAAATAATGTGTTATCATTATTTGATAAAAATGTGGACCACAACAGTTGGAAACGGCACTGTTTTATACATGGGAGACATCCTTGCTGGTTGACACTGGTTCCAACTCCCTTGACCAAACATTGATTGAATATATAATTTATGTACTAGACAAGTTAAGGAACTCTTTAACCGGACTCTTCATTTAACTTATTTTTTCATTTTGTCCGTAAAGATATCTTTAGAGACTAATTAGACATTTTGAAATCCAGATATAACGTGTTTAACCTAACTTAAGAATTTTAATGTTTACAGTTTTTTATGCTCATTTATTTGTAGTCTCCTTACTTAGAAAATTTGGAAAACTTTGAGGATTTGCTTTAGGAACTATAGAGTAGAGGAATTCTGTTGTAAGTGACCAGGGAGGGAAGGGAACATAGTTTCAACTGAGCAACTACTGATAAAAGTTAAAAAAAAAAAAAAAGGTGAAGAGGGAGCAAGCTAGTTACTGATCTTCCTTAAGAAAAGGAAGGCAGTTGCACAGCATACATATACCATACCACTCCTGAACTGTACACTTAGAAATGATTAAGATGGTCAGTTTTATGTTAGTGTATTGTGTGTTTTACCACAATTAAACATTTAAAAGATTTTTTAATGCAATGTTAAAAAAGAGAGAGAGAAGGCAGTTAGTATGAAGCCCACAGTACGCCAGAGGAGAATTCAGTTGTATTAGCTTTCTAGCCTTATACTTCTACATACCCTATGGAACCTTTGCCCTAGGCTTTGGGAATCACAGCCAGTGACTTTAGAACAGGAGCGGTTTCTCCTGACAGAACCATTGTGGGTAAGGAATAATTTAGAATACTATATTCCATCATAGTTTGTGGGAGCAGGGAGAAAGGGGGAAGAAATAAATGAATGTGTACTTAAGGTCCCAGGTTGGAACTTCAAATGTATTTTTCTGTAGAAATATTTTGGGCTGTGGTGTTTAGTTTCCGTAGCACTTAAGTATTGTAATCTTCAAGTACACTGTGGATTAAATGCATTTTTGTGGGCTTATTTGGTATCTTGGCTACCATGTAATTCCATAGGTCAGTTTGTTTCTGAGTTCGGAATAACTGACTTGTGGACCTCCTGTTAGAAGGTTAGAGACTACATTTGCAGAAAGGGGAATTAAAATATTGAAGTTTATTCACAATGTGCTTTACAATTTCGAAAGCACTGTCGTATAACATGATTTATTCCTTGGAACACTGAAAAATTGAGGTCAGTTCTTATTTTGTTTTTTTCTTATTACTTTAGAACAATTGAGAAATTTATTTAGATTCTCTTTCATTAAATCTAGAATTAATGATTTTACATTAAGTTTGTATTCTAACATTCTTATCAGTGTAGATGATGCTAACCTGACTCAGTCAAAAAGCATTTCTATAAGACCTTGAGATGAACGGAACTGTATTCTAAATAAACATTTTTTAAAGTACTTCTGGTTTTGTATAGAGCTGGAAATTATTGTTGAGTATTACTTTATCCAATATTAACATTTTTATCATTATTTGGTTTCACTCTGGTTCTAGTTGGATATAAGTGGATTATGTTTAAAGGAATGTTTCACTACTAACTTTAACTATCTAAAATATTTCTGTACTGATTTTCCCTTCTGATTAAGAGCATCCTATTTCAAGTCAAGCCATAATGTCATTTATTTAATTTTAAAAAGTCTGGATTTGGTAAGCAGAAACTTTATTTGAACAGATTGTTGCAAGGGGGAGGACTGTTGTAGTAAGAGAAAGAGAATGTTGCAAAGGAGAGTGCTCTGGCCAGAAGATCTGCAAGCATATCCTTAAATTTTAAATGATACTAATAGTTAGAAAAAGTCTGGTTTTAGTGTAACTTTTAGAGAAGCGAATTAGCTGTAATTTTTTCGTTGTTATTTTTGTTGGTAATGATTTGGACCAATTTGTCTCTAGGCCAAACAGCAGTTGAATCTGCGTACACATATGGCTGATGAAAATAAAAATGAATATGCGGCACAGTTACAGAACTTTAATGGAGAACAACACAAACATTTCTACGTAGTGATTCCTCAGATTTACAAGGTAAAGTTTAGGTATATGAAATTAATGTAGTTTTAGAGTTGGAAGAACTATTCTTTAAATGTAAAACTTGAATTTCAGGAATCAACCAGCATGTTTCTAGATTTACTAGTCATCAGAATTAGTGATACGAACTTCCTTTATGATTATAGATTTGAAAAGTAAATTTTTCCTAACTTTGAAATCACAAATTTTCCTATAGATTTATTATTAGTGTAATAAACAGTTCACTAAAACAATGACATTTTCTGGATAAAGTTTAATACCATGTCAGTGAGCATTAGGACATGGGGAATTCACTGGAATTGTACATTGTAATCTGCTTGACAAGAATTGGGATGTAGCTTTTTGACACTATACCAGAATCATTGGCATTACTCCATGTAGCAGAAATAAATCTTATGAAATGTATTTATTAGCCCGGTTTTTACCTGCTTGTCTTCCTAGCTGCCAGATCATAAATGTAATTCAGGCCATAAGTTTGCTTACAAATCCCATCCATTATCACTTGATGATAAACAGTTGCCAAACAGCCTGAGATAAAAACCCAGAATTTACATGATGGTTAAGTTATTTACTACTTATTCTAGAAAGATAAGAAATTAGAGAAAACATTTTAGGTGAAATGGTGTTCTAAGTAGTTTCTGGGAGAGCAGAGCTTATATGGAAAGAGTTGTGAGCCCAAATACATTTTTTTTCTTTTTCTTTTTAAGCAAATTAGCAGTACAAAGGGAGCATAGTTTGAGGTGGTGGCCTAGAGTGGGTATCGTATTCCAGTCATTTAATCCAGAGTATCTAGCCTGCCAGTCCTCACTCTGGGTGGGTGCTTTTCTAGGCTCTCCAGCTAAGCCTTCATGTTCTAGGGAGATCTTAACTTGGGAGATCAACCACTTTCTGTGTTTGGGGGGGGTTGATCCTTTTGTTTGGACCTTGCTATGGAGCAGTCTTGCCATTTTGTAATGCTGGGAGCAGTTCCTTTGTGAAAATGTGGGTGTCAAACCCCCAGGCTTCGGGAAGTAATTAGAGAGGAAAAACTAGTATGAAGGCTATGGGAGTTTGGGGATTTGAACAGTGTAGCTACTTCCTAGGAGGAAGAAAGGCTTAGTAGTATTGGCAAATATTAAGTGTCAAAAATGCCATTAAGTTACTGGCTTCACTTGTCACAGTATAATTCTTAGTGGCATATGTTAGTGAATTTTTGAATTGTGGGAATTCCATTATATGTACCATTTTCACCATATAGCTTCCTGTTTTTCATCTTGTGTCCCCAATCCTTTAACAGTCACTCTGAGCTGTAGATTGACTGGTAGGTCTGAGTACCTGTTGGTATTCAGTCAGCTGTGGATCCTTAGTCCAGCCAGATCTTACCAAAGTAGTCTGAACTAACTTAAGGGCTTAGAAGTCTTTAGATTTATATATGTTATAGACCAGTTGCTTTAAAGGGGTAGGGGGGAAGGCATCAGAATTCTCTTTTCAAGTGCAGCTTTTCCTGGACACGTAGACAACTGCTCTGACTGAAGAATGAAAGGTGGAGGTGGTGAGGGGTAGGGAGCTGGTAGCCTGTTAGGGGGTGCCTTTAGAATACTTGAAAACCAGTGTCACTTGGTTTTAAGATGGGCTAAAAGGCTGGATTTTTTTTTCTCTTGTTGTATGACAAGTCTCAAGTTTTAAGTATTGTAAGTCTGTAGCACTGAAAAGGTATTAACAACAGTGTAACTATTTCTGTAGAATCCTTAATTTGGAGGCAGGTTTTGCTTCAGCATGAAAAGAAAATTCAGTATTCCCTTTTTAAAAAAATTTCTGATTATTAGCAACTACAAGAAATGGATGAACGAAGGACTATTAAACTCAGTGAGTGTTACAGAGGATTTGCAGACTCAGAACGCAAAGTTATTCCTATCATTTCAAAATGTTTGGAAGGAATGATTCTCGCCGCAAAATCAGTTGATGAAAGAAGAGTAAGTGCTATATAATTACATTTGAATAAATGTATTTGGTTTACGTATGCAGCTGGAGTTGGTGAAATGAATTGGGAAAGGGGTGAAGTAGTTGATGAATAGCTGATTCTAAATTATATTCTGTAGAAGTCTGGCAGTAGATTGGATTCCTTTGGGCTTTTTTTTTTTTTTTTAAGATTTTATTTATTTATTTGACAGAGAGAGACACAGCGAGAGAGGGAACACAAGCAGGGGGAGTGGGAGAGGGAGAAACAGGCTTCCCACGGAGCAGGGAGCCCGATGCGGGGCTCGATCCCAGGACCCTGGGACCATGACCTGAGCTGAAGGCAGATGCTCAACGATTGAGCCACCCCGGCGCCCCTCCTTTGGGCTTTAAAGACCATTCTAAACACTAAAATTCTAGTTGTTCTGAAGGAAAAAAGTTCTAATCCTTCTCCTCCCCTCACTAAATTTTCAGTTCTGTTCCAAGAGTATAACATAACCTGTGAACTGTGGGTTACAAACTGTATTATATTCTTACTCTCGTGAAAGTTAAGAGAAAGATCTAGAGTTACTGTAAGAATTGCTTTTAATATATGACTTGACACTTGAAGCATGGGTAGTGTATGGAATAATGGCCCATGGGAAAAAGGAAGAAGGGCGTCATGAGTAGAAGGAACAGCATAGCCCTGCTCCCCTTGAGGAAGAATATCCAGTCACATTCTGTCTTGATTAAGGTCTAGTAAGACTCTGGTACCTGGTCATTTTTCAGTAAATGTTGATAGAGTGACCAGAACGGATGGTTGGCAGAAACGGAGATTATGAGGAAAGAACAAGAGAAGAGAACCAGTGTTTGGGGAGTACCAAATATTTACCATATATTTTAGTCTTCATAGCAAGTTGGTATTATATTAATTAGCATCCTTCCTGTAATAACACATAGAATTCTAACTTAAATTTTAAAAATAAAAGGATTTTTGGGGTGCCTGCATGGCTCAATTGGTTAAGTGTCAGACTGTTGGTTTCGCTCAAGGCTCAGGTCATGATCTTGGGGTCCTGGGATCAAGCCCCGGACCCCTGGCTCTGTGCTTAGTGGGGAGTCTGCTTGAAGATTCTCTTCCTCTGCCCCTCCCCCCACTCACCAGCTTCCCCCCCGCAAAATAAATAAATCTTTAAAAAAAAATAAAAGGACTTTTGGGTTCTTTAATTGGGAATTCAGAAATCACATTTATATTTCAGTATGGCTGGATGCAAGATTACAAATATAGTTATGTCCCTTCTCCTTTCTCATTCTTACCCTTTAGTGAGTGATTGGTAGGGGTGGCATTAAGGACAAAACTGAGCTGTGACTTACGGATAACTTTTGACTAAATGACAGGCAAAATGCACAATTAACAGAAATAGGCAATAAAAAAGTAGCTAGGGGTTGGGTTGGGAGGAGTTTGTAGAGATAAAGTATTCTGTTTGAAAATAATGAGCTTAAGGTGTCAGTAGCTAACGTTGGGATAGTGGTAGGTATGTCCAAAGACAATATACAGTAGTTAAGTGAGTTTTAAAGTTTTAGGGAAATCATACTGAACTTTTAATTTTTTAAGTTGCCTTTTGTATTTAATACTGTGTGTGAGATCTTTCTCTTTTGCTTGGTTAACATTCCCGAGTATGTGTTTAAGATATTTTGTTTATCCTTTCCCCTTTTGGATGAATGAAAGCGTTTGTACTTGTTTCTTACTCTCTTTTACAATTAGGTGTCTTTTCCCCTGTTCCAAAGATCATCTTTGGAGATATCCTGTAAGCAAAAAGACCTTTTCTTTTGAAACTTCTTAGAATTTCTACATGAGAATAACCTCTTCTTATATTCCTTTCATCAGTTAGATCTTACTTATCCTTGTCCTCAGATGAATTTCAGTGGGTTGAAGCTATGAAATAAAAACATTCATGAATATTACAAATTAATAATGGGTTAATTTGGTTATAAATTAGTATCTTTATTGGGATTAAAATATTTAAGGTTTATTACTAATCCACAGGGACAAATTATTCACTTTAAACCTTTAATGATAACTATAGGATTATTTCCTTTAAATATTTGTATTCTTGAATAAAGTTTTAAAAGCTGATGGTATTAAAAATAAATGAAATGGTTTTAAAAACATGTTTCATATGTGTAGGACTCTCAAATGGTAGTAGACTCCTTCAAGTCTGGATTTGAACCTCCAGGAGACTTCCCATTTGAAGATTACAGTCAGCATATTTATAGAACCATTTCTGATGGGACTATCAGTGCATCCAAACAGGAAAGTGGGAAGACGGATGCCAAAACCACAGTAGGAAAGGCCAAGGGCAAGTTGTGGCTCTTTGGAAAAAAGCCAAAGGTAAAAGTCATAAAATTCTTCTATGCTAATAATTTTGTTTTAGTGTGTCATTTAAATCAATGTAGGTGTTGATTGGATAATGGCTTACTATTAATAGAGAATAAGCATTTTTATTTGAATGATTCAGTTAACTTTTCACTTATTAGAAACTGTTTTGTATCTTAATAGTAAAAATTATTTCTGGATTTAACATTTGAACACCACTTGATAAGTAAAAATATTAAATAGTTGTTAATATTTCTTGAATTGTATGCTTTTGCAATTTCACTTGTTTGTAGTTTCCAATCAGAATTTCTAAGGAATCATTATGATCTAACTATAAGACCACTAAAATTGCAGTTTCTCTATTAGAATGAATGGTTGACCATAGCAATAATAAATGTCACATTAGGTCTTACAGGTTATACCAATAAGGTTATTTTTATCATTCATGTGAATATTTAATGGGAAGGGCTCAATGTTTGTGGTTATTTGAAGTTTAAAAAGTCTCTAGTTTACTAAAAGATCCTCACTCTTGTTGGAATCCTTTTTTTGATGTGTTGTATATGTTAGATAAGTCTAGCTCAGCAGATGAGCAAATGGAAAAGATGAGTGCTTAATCTTAACCAATTTAGTGATTATAACAGTGTCTATCTAGTTTGAGAATAGATATGTACTTTTAATCTGATATGCTCTATTAAAGTACACATTGTAATTCATTTTTCTGCGCTTGACATAAGAATGTAGATAAATTTAACTCAAATTATAATATACCTATAAATATCTTTAGAAGTGCACTTAGAATTAACTCAAGCATTATTCATGCTTTTAATAATATTTTCCAGGCGAAGAGTTGAGAGGTGAGACTTTTAAAGTAGATAGGAGAGCTTAGAAAAACAAGGACTACTCAGTTTTTTTAAAAAAATGAGGTGTAATGAAGATAAAATAGAAACAGTCTGAGAGAAAAACCACAAACGTAATGAAATTTGTCTATTTGTGATAATCAGTTGCAATTTTAATATTTTAGTAGACATTACCTGTTTAGATAACTTTACCTGTAGCTGCCACCTTTATCTCTGACAAGTACAGGTTAAGTATAACCAGTTAGGTAGTGCTAATATTCTAGAAACCAGAAGAGAATTTTTTTATGTAGGTCATATTGCTCTCTCTAACATTATAATTTGTGTACTCTATATTTTTAATGTCAGCTTGTAAAAAGTGATCAAATGAAATGGTGCATTTTTAAAAGTAAATTTGACTTTTAAAATGACAGTTTTGGCAAAACTATGTTAATTCTCTTATTTTTATAGAAAACTTTGAGATTTATTTTGTGAAAAGTGTGTTGCCAAAAATAGAATTTTCATTTAGGAAAAAACTATGCACATTTGGCTTATTGATTCCTTTCTTTATTTCCATATTAGCCACAGTCCCCACCCTTAACCCCTACTAGTTTATTCACATCCAGTACTCCTAATGGGTCCCAGTTTCTCACATTCTCCATTGAGCCCGTGCATTATTGTATGAATGAAATAAAAACAGGGAAGCCCAGAATTCCTTCTTTCAGAAGCCTCAAAAGAGGGGTAAGTTTAATAATGGGTTAAAATGCATGATGGCCTATTGTGTGTGTAGTGTGGCTTTAATACTCTCCACCCTCATTATAAGGCTCTCTCCTGTAAATACGTAGATTAAAAACACCGCAGAATTAAGTATAGATGCCCTCAAGTTAAAAATAACTCCTCTTTATAACATTTGAAATGCTCAACCATAAAAGAATGGTATTATAAAGAGGGTGCTGGGTACAATCATATTAGCTATTTTTTTTGTTTATGTGAAATCATATGTCCACCATTGTCTTGTAATGTATTTACATTTTTAAGACTTTCAGTAATTTGTCACTGGAGTTACTCATGTAATAATTTGTCACTAATAATGACTTCTGCCAATTTATATTTTGTTGACAATAAAAAAAATCAAGTTCAATTTTAATTGCCCTACTTTTAGAAGTATAAAAACAGTTTCCAGTAGTTAAAGAATTAAAGATAGGCATGTTAAATATCAGGATTGTAGATCAAAGTAAGATAATACATCAGTAGGTATTTTGTAAATTAAAAAGCCTATAAAATACTAGATATTGAGTAATGTTTACATGGAATTTGTGTTCTTGAACTAAAACAAAAGTATTTTTTATCAGAATTTTTCCTTTTAAAAAAAAATTGGCCAGCCTTTGATGTTTACTTAAAACTAAAGATATTCTCTGCAAATGAAAAATTTTAGAATAGTAAAAAGCAAATAGTAAACCATTTTTTAGCAACAGCTGATTATACTACTGATAAATATTAGCGTTATTCCATTATGTTAGTAAAATTAATTTCTCTTATGTTTGAATTTAAGGTTGTGCTTGTAATATTCATAGCTCATAATTTAGATATATTTATGAAACTTGAGCATTTGTTTGGACATATGAAAAACAGGTTTGAAAGCTCACAGGTGAGAACTTGAGTCTATCAGTGCCATAAAAAATCTCATCATTAATGGTGGTATACTGTAGTTGGGCTCACTGTTGTTCTTGCTGCTCACTCTTCCCGCACTGTCCCTCCTCCTCCCTCCCTGTCGTCCTTCCTTCTTTTTCATGCCTTCTCTTTCCTTCTCTGTCTAGCCTGTCTGGTTTTATTACATTTTGTAGCCTTTTCTACAAATTGCTTTAGTTGAGTTTCTCTTTTCGCCACATGTAAAACAAGATATATTTGTTTAGGGCAAGATTACATTATTCTCTGCATTTTCATTAAAACAATATGACAAACCAAAGTGATGTCAGTAATGCAGCAGACATGTTCTAGTGTATGGTGTCCCTTTTTGGACTTCCTTTTTTCCTATAATGTCATGAACATTTTTACATCCATCTTACCTAATTCTGTGTGAATGATAATATAGGAAATTAATGATATTCTGAAAAGTCGCTAGAAATAAGTCTGTATTATATTTACAAGCACTTATAGGTACCTGTGTTCATTTTTAAAAGCCCTTAACACTTGTTTGAAGGACTTTTAAGAAATCATATTTGGGATTTCTGTTGCTTGAATTATGAGGGTAGAATTCTCATCTTTATTCTCGATGATTTAGACTTAATTAAATACTATGTGCTACATAAATCATGAAAAATTACTATTTATAGCTATAGTTTTGTAATTGTGTATGTATCTTACACACTGAGTCTACCAGACCCAGTTACAGTAATCTACACGGTAAAGTTACAGAGAGATGAAATAAATGTAGTTCTGTGAAAAAAAGTTAAGTTAAAACTGTGAGCCCTGGAGAGAGAATTTTAAATATGTGACATCTTCATTCTTACTGAGTAAGTTTATAGGTGAAATTTTATAAACTGTAGAACTTAAAAGTATCTGCTTAGTCATTATTTGTCTTATTTACACTTACTGCTTTAATTTTAAACATTAGTTGTTCGGGGGCGGGGGGCAGTTCCAGAAGGCCAAAGTCTTCCTCCTCTTGTTATTAGTTATCATACCAAAGGAAAAAAGTAATATGCAAGGTAGAAAATATGACAGATAAATTGATGATAGGGGATTAGAGGAAAGAGCAGAAAAGCATGTTTATTACAACCTTGGCTTTGAGAAATTTTTCATTTTGATTGGTATTTGGTAGTTTATCAGATTCTATTTCAGAATTAACCTGTAGAGATATTTTTCTGCCACTGAAGAATTTTCTCAATGTAGGAAAATCCAAAAAGAAGAGAAGCTTTAAGAGGCCAGATTTTTTTTAAAACATGGATTTACAAGTCAGTCCGTTAAGCTTACAAAATAAGTCTTAAGGTTTCTTAAAGCTGATGAGTTGTACTGTTCAGATCAGAAACTCTTGCTTTGAACTATGTTTGCTACATTGTTTTCCTAAATACCTACTTTTGGCTTTTCTAAGAAGTTATAATTTTTTTCTTTCCTTTTTTTTTTTTTTTAAAGAAACCTAGTATGTATAGTTCCTAATATTTTTAAGGATATGAGAAATGTTATATTGGGCTGATGTTTTTGACCAGTAGACTTTACTGAGGGCTGGTGGTGTATAATTTCCTTCTGTGACATCAGGATCTAACCATTAAGGGGTATTTGGTGCACACCTAAAATTAACTACTTCATACAGAAACAAATAATTTTACTCTATAACTGTTTCATTTGAGATTCTGCATAATTCTTTTTTGGGGGAAAGATTTATCTAGCAATAGTAAGTCCATGTTTTCTGTCTAAATTATTCATGGTCTGAAAAACCAGGAGTCATATTTGTAAGCTTTTATTTGTTCAGAATACAGTTATCAGGATTTTCCTGTCTTTAAATGAAATACATCTAATAATTGTAATTGCTTGATTTCCTGTTTAGTTCCTTTGTGTATTTATTAAGGTGTGGGGGTATGTGAAATATTCTAGTTATAGGTACGTGATAATTGTTTATGAGAGTCAGATATTTATGCATTGAACATGAATTACTTAAAAATATTTTAATATATTTCTAATATTTTTACAAAGAACTTGAGTTTTTTGTATCCCCAAATCTACCGTTATTGAACTATAAATTAATTTTCTAATTGGAAACTAGATTAAAAACTGAAACATTTGATACTTCAGTTATAATCATCTTAATGTTTTCTTTAAAATATAGAAACTGGAAAATAATTTTTATTTCACTTAGAAATTTAGCTGGGGAAAATTATAAAAGATAAATTCAAATACTTCACATATTTTGTTTCTTGTGCTCTGTATAATTTTGTATTAGTAACATTAAAGAAGATCATGAATATCTTTTAAAAATTTAATCCTTTTAATCTTTTTATCAGGAATTTTGTGATACCAAAATAAGTTGTGGTTTTGTTCCCTGAAACTACTGACAGTCTAAAGAATGTTAAGCTTAATTTGGAAAGATAATGGATAGTAAATGTCATCTTTCTTATCATCATAACCATCAATATATATAGCTAATTCATTGGAGATAAGGGGTAGATATTTTTGTCAGTTATTTATTAAAGTTCAAATTTTTTATGTGAAATTCTACCTGACATCCCCCCCACCTTCTCTAAAACATTACGATTTAGAAAATAGGAAAAAATAAGTTTTAGAGGTTGCAAACCAAACACAGTGAATGTGAAGATTAACTTTGTAAAGCTGTATTGCATATTATGGGTCTCAAGGGGTGTGTCTGTGTGTGCGTGTGTGTGCATAAGCGTGCACATGTGTGCACACATGTGTTTACTGGGGATGCTTGATAGATGCGATGTCAGTTGCAGAGCCCTGCTAACCCACGTAATGTGGGTTATATATACTAGTGGTATATATACTGTATGAGAGCACTCTGGCTATGTCATTTCATATTTTCAGAAAGAAATTTTATCCAGTTTTCTAAAAATTGGCATTATATTTTTAGTGTTGCTTATTGAGCATATGGATTTCAGAATAAAATTTGAAAAATAGAAGCTCTTTCTTCAAAACAACATTCACCCCATATAGTTGTGTCTATTAGGAAATACATATGGGAAACTTGGATCTGTGTGACTCGTTTATTATTTTGATAATGTAATTTTCTTAAAAAAAAAAAACAACAAAAACCTTAAAACTAAAGTAGAAATGTTACCTTTATCTACCCTTGACATATTTAAATTCAAAATAGTATTTTGAACTATAAAAATTCCTGTGATGGTGTTTTGTTTAATGCATTGGGAAGAGCCTTTCATTTTTTAATACTTCATATAAGATTTCTTTTAAATGGCTCATATTAGATCTTTATATTCAGCTCTTCAAATATTAGTATTTTGAGAATAAAGAGCTAAGTGAATCCACTTAAGGAAAAAATTATCTTTTAAAGAAAATAAATGCTTACTGATCAAATGATTTCTATTTACTTTTGAGTTTTAGTTGCATTTAGAAAATATCTGCCCATTATCATCAGTGTATTTTTTTTTTTGCAAGTAATTTACTTTCCCCAAAACGTGCTTAAAATTGTTTTTCTGGCATAATTGTTTGGATTGTGAAATGTTCATGATTTATTTTAATACTGTAAAAAAAAAAGTATAAGTTATTGCATCTTCTGTATTATGATTTCATGTGAATAATTTACCATTTCTTTCTGTTTTCCATTGAACTATTCAGTGGTCGGTGAAGATGGTAAGCCTTATGTGCTGATCTATATACTGTGCCAACATTAAATAATTTCAAAACATTGTGTTTTTTTTTAATTCAAAATAAGTGGTAAGGTACAACCCCACATTTTCACCTTGTATGCGTCTTTTCTTTTTATAATTTATTCCATAGTCCAATATATGCCAGTACTTCTTGATGTCATAAAATTAAAAAATAATGTGATTAACTGTAATCAACCCATTAAGTTCTTAAATGTTACTGAGTGGAGTCTTTGTCATGTTACAGAGCATAAAATTATAGTTAATCATTATTTTTAAAAGTTACATGATAGAACAAAAGTTCCTATTTTTACAGGAGGAAAATTAAAAGTGATTTTTCTTAACATCTTTTAAAAAGATTGTATAAATTTTTATTCGTAGTTTACCACAAGAATCATTAGATTTTCAAAACAGAAAGAAAATTTCCTACTAATTTCATTAGAGAGTCAGTGCTTTCTTCTTCTGTACTACTGAATGGGAATAAAAGCACATATAACCTAAATATTTGTGTGTGTGTGTGTGTGTGTGTGTGTATGTGTACATGCACGCGTTGTATGTGTGTGATGGTCCTTTATACATTTCAACACATTAATGGAACTACATTGTGAAGGCCTAACCCCCAAATCTTTGGGTGCTTGCATAGTTTCTTATTTTTGGAAAATAGACCACTCTCTTTCAGACCACTTTTTTCAGACTTGCAGCCTAGCCTTTTAGAAATTAATTCCCTTGTAGTAGGAAAAGTTGTTAAATGCCTCAGAGGTCTTTATATCCATAGGAAGTAGAGTGTTTAGTTCTCATAATCTGTAAAAGAGCAGGTTATAATGTCAAAATGGGATATCAGAAATGCCTAGGTATCCACTGTTAATAAATTTGAAAACAAGGTTTAATTAGGGATAAGTGGAAATCTGGAAGGTTTACTTATAGATAATTATGAGTTTATTGTAATACTACCAAAAAGCACATTGAAATATATTTCTTTACTTCAATAAATCGTTTTTCAGAATTTTAAGTATTTTTAAAAATATAAATTATGAAGTTTTGTCTTTGGCACATATATAATAGTTTTCAAAACCTGTACCTGAAATTAGATTAAATCTGACAACTTACATTAGTAATTGACCACTAAATTCCAATCAGAATCAGGAAATTCTGCCATTCATTTATTTAGGTCAGATTTAGTTGATTGACAGATTCTTATTTCTGCTACCTGGTAGATTAAAAAACAAAAGCCACTTAGACAAGATGCCCTACTTTATTTAAGGCAAGCTTGTTAAATATCCATAATGTGTAGGCCACTTGGGGAAAATTCTGGAGATTCTATTTATTAATTAAGTGTTACCTTTGGTCATGGCTCTATCCTAAAAGTGAGTTTTCTAGAAGTCAGGGAAGCATTTTATAGATGGCGAAATAAAGCTACTTCACATATGTTATAGGCATAAGTGGCCCAAAGAGCAAAGATGTGTTTCATTTCAAAAATACTTGAAAAATTGAACTGGCATATTCCTAAAATCACCAAAAGAAAAATGTCATCAGTTTTTGGAGTGTATAAAACTTAATGTAAATATGGGTTTATAGTAAATGGAATCAGTAGTTGCTAATATTGGTTCTGTTGTGTAAGCTCTAATAAGATAAATAAGAGTGACGTGATTAACATTTAAGATGAGAAAGACATAATTTGAATCAGAAGTTTACATCTAAATACTAGTACTTCTTCTTAAATGATAGTTTCTTGACTATTAAAACATTAAAAATTTTTCAAACATTAAGCATTCCTAAAGAAGGATCCCATCTTTTTTTGGATTATATCTTTCTTTCAGGAATAACGGAGGAATGTTATTAGGTTGTACAAAAGGATAATTGAAAATAAACTCCTTATTAGAATAATTTCTTACATTTCACACAGTGGATAGTTCTACCTTTTGTTTTTTAATAATCACGTAATGTTTTGGTTCTAAAGAGTGGCTTAATAATGTAATCATTGGAAGACTATGCAATATTAAACTATATTTCACCAATTAGATTATCTTCATGAGGTAAGTTGCTTATTTGTATAAACTTTCCATATTTGCAATCAACATTTGCAATATTTGGCAATGTGATGTTATCTATAAAACAATAATTTGTATAGGTGAGAAATGTTATGTGTTTCCATTTTGTTGTTGTTGCTGTAAGAAGGTTCATATGTATTTATTTTAACTGCCAAGACCTGAAAATAATGTGATAGTGGTCATTACCAGTTTTCTTTATCTGGTTATATTTTTACCTGTTCTTTTTCATGATTTTATAAACTGACTGGAATTCGAGCTCTTTCTTCCATACAGTTGTTTTAATTAACATACATACATATCTGTTTAGATTTTTTCTTAAAAAAAGTTGTTTGGGGGCTAATTTGAAATTAAACTTAAAATTGATATGTATTTTTATTTTATAGTGGGTGTATTTAAAAAATAAAATTTCCTGAAGCTGTCTTTTATAATGATTTAGATTCCCTTTTCAGGGCCCAGCACTAGAAGATTTCAGTCATCTGCCACCAGAACAGAGACGTAAAAAGCTGCAGCAGCGTATCGATGAACTTAACAGAGAACTACAAAAAGAATCAGACCAAAAGTATTTTTCCATTATCTTTTCTACCATATTATTCCTTAAGGGGTCAACTTTGAATAATGTGTTTAAATGTGATGTATAAAAGGTTTAAAAATCATATATCCTAATTGACATATCTTTTGAGGGAGAAACTCCTAAACTTTGAAAAATTTTATGGTTGCCATATCACAGATCAAAATGAAATGTTAGTTTCTTAGGTTGCAGATTACCTGTTGGATGCCAAGAGTCTATGCTTTCCCTAATATTATAAAATAGTTTGATGATTCATTATCAAGAATAGTTTCACCAGCACTAACCATCTCTTATACTTTGATCCATTTCATTTTGCTCCGATATATAAATTGAGTTCAATAGAAACCTAAAGCTATAATTATTTTGTTTGCAGCAAATGTGTTGGCAAACAATACTTGATTACTTATAGCATTGGTTCATAGCTGTAATTTTTTTTAATTTTTTTTTAAAGATTTTATTTATTCAACAGATAGCACAAGTAGGCAGAGTGGCAGGGAGAGGGAGAAGCAGGCTCTCTGATGAGCAGGGAGCCAGACGTGGGGCTCGATCCCAGGACCCCAGGATCATGACCTGAGCGTAAGGCTGCTGCTTAACCAACTGAGCCACCCAGGCGCCCCAATTTTTTTCAATTTTATAGAAGTTTCCTTTAGTTCAATTTTGTTTTCATGAACAGATAGTTATGAATAAAGGGTTATTCGAGTGAATCGGTGCCCTACTATCTGATTTTTATACTGAAGATAAAATTGGAGCTTAAACTGTAGCATGAGTGATTGAAGGTTTTTTAGGGGGGCTGTTTTTGTTTTTTTGCAGCTCAGGCAGTTTTATTCCAGATTTAGTGTTTTTTCTTGTTATTGAAGTATAGTTGACACACAGTGTCACTTTAGTTTCAGGTGTAGAAGTGATTCAAGTTTTGATCTTAAGAGTTTTACATCAGGTATGATAGGATGCTTAATCATAAATATTGTAATATAGTCGATTCTCATTATTTGTAGTAGTTCTATAAAGTCACTGTGAATGCTGATTTAGTGAAAACTAAAATGGAAAATACAGGTCTAGGCTCCATTTAGCCTCTGGTCACATTTTCATCAACTGATCGATTATAACCTTGTTTTGTTTTTTTTTAAGATTTTATTTATTTGAGAGAGAGTGAGTGGGGAGGGGTACAGAGGGAGAGGGAGAGAGGAATCTCAAGCAGATTCCAGGCTGAGCATGGAGCCCAACACAGGGCTTGATCCGAGGACCCTGATCATGACCTGAGCTGAAATCAGGAGTCGGTTGCTTAACCCACTGAGCCACACAGGTGCCCAGATTATAACCTTGTTTTATGTGTGTTTCTGTTTGAAGACACATAATTTAATATATACTGTTGATTTATTAACTTTGAACTCAAGACCAATAGCACTGTAACTCATGTGTGAACAAAGCCTATCTAACCACATATATTTTCTCCATAAGGCACCTCACAGCCTTCTTGCACTTGGAAACACTAGACAATACTTCAGTACACTTAAGGGCTTATTTTAAAAAGAAAAATCAACAAAGAGCACAAAATTTAAAAAAATATGGCAGTAGACGGACCACAGAAAGGATACTTGTTCAGGGTATCTAGAACTTAGGAAAGAAAGAAGACTGGAGATATTTGAGTATCCTCTGAAGATAGTAAGAGTCAATTATATCTCAATAAAACTAGAAAAAAAAACAAGAAATCATTTTCAAAAACAAGTGTAGGATGAGGTGAGAAGAAACCTTTGTCATTTTATGTAACACACAAAGTTTGAACAGAGGTAGAGAAGGACGCAGGGAAGGAGATGAGACAGTAGAGGTGAGAAGGGAAAAGAAAATGTAACCTTCAGGAATTAAGAAGGACAAGAATATTAAGAGTGTTAGTCAATAATGTCAGATGTTAGAGGGAGTCACAGAGTGCTGATTGAGGTATAACCAGCAGTGATATGATAAGAGAAATGAAGAGGAGATGAATGAGCTGTGAGAGGGGCAAGTGAAAGATGGCATTCCTATTTATAGCATGGTTGAGTAGGAGGACAAAGATGCTATGATTTAAGGTGAGGCACACTGGGGAATGTATGGCTACATGGGGACATAATGATTTGATTTGGGACATGAATTTAAGAATATTGAGGAATATTCTTCCAGGCCTTGATTAAACCTATATATACAAAGGCACACGTAATATATATATACATACACACACAATATACATATATACAGTATATATACTCTATGTATAAAATCTCATGAGAAGCAAGAAATGAGAAATCTATTATTCCAAATATTTTAAAAAACTCCATAAATTCCTAACTCTATACACATTATCATCTTTATGCAGATTATCTTTAAGCAGGTTTACGTTTGATTAAATTTAAAGAGAGAGCTCTCTTTTAAGATTAGCTTACGTGAGAGTCCCCAAAATCAAATGAAACTCTTATATCTGGGAATTCCTATATGAAGTGAATATTTAATTCTATGACTTCTTTTCCATTTCCAGAGAAGCACTCAACAAAATGAAAGATGTGTATGAGAAAAATCCACAAATGGGGGATCCAGGGAGTTTGCAGCCTAAATTAGCGGAGACCATGAATAACATTGACCGCCTGCGAATGGAAATCCACAAAAATGAGGTATATTTATTGTTTTGCAGTTGTCTAAGGTAAAATCATTTTTATAAGCTTCATTATGATAGATTGGTTTTTGCTACAAGTTCATCTTCAAATTTTTATTTAATTTTAGGGTTTATGATCTGAAAGGAATCATTATGGTATATCTTTAGAATTAGTTCCTCATTCAAGTTTTTCTTAATTAAAACTGTAAAATTAAACATGCTTTTCTTACCAGCTGTAAAGTTGCTCATTGATCAAACTGGAATAAATGTTTCCCTTCTCCAAGAATTATATAATTATAAAAACTTAAAGCACATTTTAAATGTAGACTATCTCGGGAGCTTTTAGAAATATTGAGCTCAGTTTTACTTATTTTTTTCCTAAGGCTTGGCTCTCTGAAGTTGAAGGCAAAACAGGTGGGAGAGGAGACAGAAGACATAGCAGTGACATAAATCATCTTGTAACACAGGGACGAGAAAGGTTACTTTTTGCATTTTATTTGTATTTCTTCTTTTCCGTCAAATTTTTCTCACCCTTTTGTCCTAACAATTCTTCCCTGATTTAGCAGGTTTGGCTTTTAATAACATTAGTCTTCTGAACCTAAATGGTTTTTCTGTTTCCTTAAGTAGCTACAGGTAAAATATGAAATTTCCTATTTGCTGGTCTGTTCTAGATTGTCATGCATCCAGAAACAGGGGTCGGAACAGAAAATTCATGGAGCTACAGTCTGGAGGCATAGGCTCTTCCGACCTGGGAAGATTCCAAGGTTTAGATGGAGTTGGGTGGCTTATGCCAAGGAAAAGTTTAACTGTTAAGTTGCTCAAAGTTTTGTGAAGGAAAAAAGAAATCTGTATTGTTAGTTTGAATCAGAGCTTCCAAAGGGCATTTTGCTAAGTTTCCATGTTTTCATACCATTTATGACATTTCCCCCTCTGTGTATATGTCTTTCCCCCTCCCCCACTAATATCCAACAAATTAGGATTCTCCTTAGAGAGGATTTGAGAGATCTAGTATCAAATCTTGGTTTACTACTTAATTACAGTATAATTTGAACAAGTTCATTTTTAATCTGAGTCTCAGTTTCTTAAAATATAAAGTAGAGATTAAAATACCTATCATACAGGGTTATTAGTAATAAATGAAATAATGTACATAATCACCTCATAGTAAAATACCTGGGAATAGTACGTGCTTGACAAATACTAGTTCTTCCTTCTTTTATGTTACCACTTTTTGAAAGAGTACTTATCTTTAGTATATCAAGAGGTACTCACAAATATACTGCTTTTTTGTTACTAGGAAAGACCTAGATTAAAGTAATCTAATCTCTGGTTTGTGTTATCTAAGAACATGGCTTCCAGGCGTACTGAAAGTGCTTTTAATTTCTAATCATACAGATTTTCCTATTTTATACAGTCATTTGATTCTTCAGCAAAATTATTAACATTTTTCTCTTTAAGAAAATTTTAAGGAAATCGATACCTTTGGATTACCTGCTCTTTTGAATTTTCTGAGTTTTACTAACTTCCTTGTTAGCATGGTTAATTGGGAGTTAACTTTATTAGGAGTCTTTTTGCTTTCAGTGACAGGATAAATACTCATACTGGCTTAAACTAAAAAGGGATTTTATTGGCTTGCTTTAGGGAGAGCTTGATCTAGGAACTTAGAACTATTTCTCTCCACCTCACAGTTCTGCCTTCCACTGTGTTGGCTTCATTTGAAGACTTCATGTGATGGTCTTCCAAAGTTCTGGGCTCATATATCTCCAGGTTCAAGTCCAGTGGAGAAGGCAGGGAGGGAGCTTCTCTTCAGTCCCTAAAGAAAAGTCTCCATGGGTCTATTCTACCTGATTGGTTATAAGCCTATCGTGAACTGTTCACTCTGGCCATACAAGTGCTGTGCTGAGATGGGCCCTCTGGAGCCAGGACACAGCTCTGCCTGAAGCCTGGGAACTGAATATGGGTGTGGGTGGGTCCCCCATAGAATTTTAGGGTTTTTTTGCCAGAAGAGGAGGTGATAATTCTGGGATGATGAAAGACAAGTGTCCCCTACATTTCTCCCATTTTATCTCTGGGCCCAGTGATACTGAGACATATTTATTGAATGCATGCCATATGGCTAGAACATTGTAATTTTTTAATTTCAGGAAATTCAACAAAGAAGTATTTTGTATTACCAGCAATTTATGTATGTCCATCATGATTTAAGAAAATAAAGGCTTAATCTGGAACTGTGTCATTGATATTTAGTTGTCTGTATTGATCCTGAGGAGTTCAACTTGGGAAAAATTTCCCATGTTTGTGATACTTGATGAGGTATACTTTTTATGTTTTATAGTCCTGAGGGAAGTTACACTGATGATGCAAACCAAGAAGTCCGTGGGCCACCCCAACAACATGGGCACCACAATGAGTTTGATGATGAATTTGAAGACGACGATCCTTTGCCTGCTATTGGACACTGCAAAGCTATCTACCCTTTTGATGGTGTGATTTTTTTGTATTTGATAAAACTGGTTCCTTAAAGTCTACCATTGAATCATGTACTTTAGTGTCCTTAGTTATATAATTCATTGTCAGCAAATTGTAATCCCAGCTCATTAGTATGAATATTTTTGTTTTAACTATATTGCAAATAGAGGTTTTTCTTCTGTACATGACACTGAAAGAAAATTACTTGTGTTATCAACATCCTAGTACAGATTTTAATTATCAACTTTGGTCGATACAGAATTTAATTTCCCCCAGAGATCTTACTAATACTATATGTACTCATCACAATTGAAGCAGCTTGAGCATAGTGCAACCTAGGAAGTGGAAAGCTAGTAGATGCCACTTTAAGCTCTTCCTTGTAACTTGCTGTCATTGAGAGAGAGGTACAAGGCACATGGCATAACTGAATGTCCCTACTGTATCTGTACTCTGTAGGCCATATTTTCAAGTGAGAGGAGAGAATGTGTCACTTCTGACTACACCATCCTTCTGCTGTGATGGTTGGAGAACAGTCCCTGTGAGGGAAGGAAGACATTGTGGTTCTCTCTTGGAGATATTTTGTTGCCCTTCCCTCTCTTGGACTGTGAAAAATTCTTTTCCTCAATTCACAGAGGAGTAGAGTAATACTTTCATCAACCATTTGTTATAAAATGGTATATGGTTTAAGGTCCTTCCCCAACCATCCATTGTATTAGTTTTTTTGTTTTTTAAGATTTTATTTATTTGACAGAGACACAGTGAGAGAGGGAACACAAGCAGGCAGAGTGGGAGAGGGAGAAGCAGGCTTCCCGTGGAGCAGTGAGCCCAATGCAGGGCTCGATCCCAGGACCCTGAGATCATGACCTGAGCTGAAGGCAGACACTCAATGACTGAGCCACCCAGGCGCCCCCATTGTATTGGTTTTAAAGTTGAGTAAAGGGGCGCCTGGGTGACTTGGTCGGTTGGGCATCTGCCTTCGGCTCAGGTCATCGAGCCCTGAGTCAGGCTCCATACTCAGTGGGGAGCCTGCTTCTCCTCCTCCCTCTGTCTCCCAGCTCATGCTCTTGCTTTCACTCTCCATCTCAAATAAATAAATGAAATCTTTAAAAAAAAATAAAGTTGAGTAAAGCTTTTAGTTACTCCTCATTCTGTGAAAATAGTATTAAATAAGATCTTGGAATAATGTTACCTAGAGAATTTAGGGTATGTTAAATGAAGATTCATTTGTGAAAACTGTTAGTGCTAATTGGGTTGGAAGTAGTTGGCAGTGGAGAAGAAAGAGAGCCCTGAGTCTGATGATATTTCGAAGAAAGTTCGTGCTTTGTGGCTGTGACTATTCTGCCTCCACCATCACCAGAGTTGAATCTGTGTTTTTCTCTGTTCCCTCTCCAAACTATATTCTTTTTTCTTCCCACCCTCCCACAGTCAGTAATATTTTCCTGATCCACACCTCATGAATTTTTTAGATAGCAATGCACTCAAATTTGGGAAAGGATTTGGAGTAGTGAAATAAGAGTATCCTGTCAAATCATATAATGTCATTGTAGCTCAGATACTTCATCTGTTACATGGGGGGGTGATATTAATGCCAGTTTCCCAGGGTTATTGTGCATTTCCAGTGACATAATGTATGTGAAAGTGTTGGATAAACTACAAAAGCATTATAGAGCTGTTGCTAATGAGAGTCAGTGGGCTCTTGGTTCTAGGTACATTGAAATCTAGTAGGGTATTGTGTCATTTTGTGTGTTGTATTTGTAACTTTTATTTGAAATTATCACTTAATTATGCTTGTGCTATTAAAACTCTCACTTAGGACATAATGAAGGTACCCTGGCAATGAAAGAAGGTGAAGTTCTGTACATTATTGAGGAAGACAAAGGTGATGGATGGACAAGAGCTCGGAGACAGAACGGTGAAGAAGGCTACGTCCCCACATCATACATAGATGTAACTCTAGAGAAAAATAGTAAAGGTGCAGTAACTTACATCTAAACTAACCAGGCAGCTTTGTGACGTGTATAACATAAAACGGAAACACATTCAACGGGTGGGAAAACATAAGAAAACTTAGAGGCATCCAAGATAGATTGTTCACTATGTGAGCTGAGTGTAGGCTCGATTTTAAAGATGTGAATATTACCACAAGAAACTGTTCTCGTGATGTTTTACCATTTGAGTGACGTCGGTGTGAAGCTTAATTGATGCCTTTTGCTTTATGTCCTGCTTAAGTCTCTGTGAAAGATTTGTGTTTTTCTGCCTTATAAGTCCTAGAATTTGGTCTTTTGGGCAGGAATCCAGATATAGGAAGCCCTCCTCCCCCAACACACTCTTTGCTCCAGAAAATGCAGTGACTGTAAGTGAATTCAAATAAGGAAAACTGCTCTGAAAGCTAACTCCCAAAAGAGTGGTTTGGCCTAGGAGTTTGAATTTTTGTAGCTACAGTTTCCAGGAAGAAAAGTAATAGTTGGCTAATTGAAAAAAATAAATACATTCATTTTAATTTTTCTCCCTATTCTTAGCTTTGGTTTCTTAAAGGAAGAAAACACCTTGAACACAAATCTATTTTAGTAGTAAGCTAATTAAGAGACCTGTAAAAAAAATCAACCTGGTCTAGCTCTTATGTGAATAAAATGGTTTTCTTTTGAGACCTGAAAATATTTTCATCTAGTGTACTAATTGTTTTCAGTAACATACAGACTTCCTTCCAGGTTAACACTTGTATTTTTTCATCTTGAAAATGTCTTTTGGGAAATACCACTTTCGTGATGATTTAGCATTTAGCAATTATACATAGGAAAATAGATTCTAAAAGAGGAAATCTTGAGTGGAAGGAAAGTACTGGCAAATTTTACTTCGAAAAGAAAAAACTTTTTTGACTGGGTTGCAGGACTATATCTGTACCATTGTTTAGGACATTTCCTCATTTTAGCTCAATCGTCAATTCAAGATTTTTTTCCAATTAATTTCAACAAGCATTTCTTGGAAAATACTGTATAATAAAGGATTGTGCAGTGCTGGTCATGTGGGGAAGTAAAGTGAAGAAGCAATTAAGAGACTGGTCCTTAATTTTGCTCATGTCCAGATTTTTCTGGTGTTTTCACATAGCTGACTATTAAAATGATTTTAGACATTTGGGACAGACACTTTGAACTGAACACCCCTTTTGGTCTTACCAAAGGTCTTCAGTAATTGTTCTTTTCTTTTTCCTCCTGGACTACAGGTTCCTGAAGAGGGTTTCTGAGGAAATGGGCAAGATGTTGAAGGAGGTTACATGCAGCTGCTTTTAGGGGGAGGGTATTAGAGTTGTCAGGCTCAAACAGAGTGAGAGAAGCAAGTTGCATGAGTGCATGCAGACATCTTTTTGTTTTTTTTACTAACTTCATTATCATTTCCATACATTGTTTTAAAGAATCATTGTAATACCAATCCTTAAATTCCTCATTCACAATTATTCACATAAAGGGAAAAAAGCCAAAAATGGCTAACTTTTTTTTCCATTTCTTTTACTGATGTTTAAATCAAAAAGAATGCAGAGCTACCATGAAATTTGTCTTACATTGGCTGTCCCAGCAGGACTGTCTATACCAGCTCTGTTGTAATTGGCTTTTAGACCCGTTGTCTGTCAGAACCCTTGCCATTTGTCAGTGTCTGCCTGCGCCACCTCTGTGCTTGCTTAACATCCTGTTGCATGTCTAGAGCGATTGGGCTAGAGTTTGCAGGCATGTCTTTATAATCCCTTGTTCTCGTCAAAGTCTTTGTTTTGTTTTACATTTGTAGTGCAAGTTACTTTGTCAGACATCTCCAGCACTAATGTTTCCATCCTAGTATTCGTGTACGCTGCTATAACTTGCCCACTGCAAACATTCCAGTTTTGGCATTATGAAGAAGTAGTTTGTGAACCTGAAGTATTTATGATAAGAAAAAGAAAACATCTCTGCTCTAGCCTACAGCCCAGTTGAAAGAACTCTGAACCTGATACATCTTCACCTCAGTCTGAGAAGAATCTATAGTCAGCACTGAAATCCTGGCATAATAAACACACAAGATACTCACCACCTCAAGACAAAGGACTGTTGTCAGAAGTCAGCTGCTTCCATTCAAATGCTGCCTTAAACTAGAGTGCCTAAATCTGTCGATTGCCAACACTACCACTACAGTATCCCACAAAGGGCTTTATGTGTCAGCTCAGTGCGACCTCCTTTAACTCGGCAGCGCTGCTGCGGATGCCGATGTAGCCTTGGTAGGTGGCTTTTAGAGCTCTACCATGTTTGATGGTGCATCTTCAAATTTATGCATCAAGCTAAAGACATATCCAAGTCCATTTTACTTTACTCAGTGTTTTTATGAAGAAGTTTTATGGACCCCCCCCATTGTTTTAATTTGGGGTGACCGTGTTCTTATTTGATTATTAAAACAATAGTCTGTTTCCAAGTGATGCTTTTGTTTGAACCAGATAAAATTTAGTGAAACTTTGTAATGATCTCTGTGCACTTTTACTTGTAAAATGGAAATTTCTGTATGTTTATACTTGTAAATATAATTGTCATTACTTCCCCTGTTGCTCATGTTGTCCTGCCTCGCATTTGTGATTCTGTTAATGACTTGTATCTTAACTAATTTCTTAGTGGTGTTTAATAGGAGATGGGCATGGGTTCGGGGAGGGGGGTAGGTATTTGTACCACAGAAGCTTCATTAATTTTGTTCGTTACTGTTTTGAGGGAAGAAGGAATGTGAAATGGTGTGTGTATTATTGGATTTTAAGCAATATTTTAGAAGCTGTGCGACTGCTTTAATAATTTTTTCCCCAGTGTTATTTGAATTGTACTACCAGTTATACTAAAGCTGAATGACAATTGTGTGAAAGTTAATGCCTTCATAAGATCAAGTACACCCGTTACACAGCTGACATGTAGTGTATTACCTGTGCGGCTAGTAAACTATAAAGTTTAGACTTTGAATCTCTTTACAGGGTTATTTATATAATGTGACATTATTCAATACTGACAGACTACATAAAGTAGTTTTAAAATCTAGTGCTATTTTTATTTTAAAGTTTAGCATTGAGGAGGAAATGTGATCTGGCTGTGTTTGTCCTCTGTACAAAGCCTGAAGTGCTTGTGTTTTTTTGGCTGACAGCCACAGAGGGCAAAGTTTAAGGCTTTCTTGTAAGGACTGACTGTTCTTTTCAAGCTACTGTTTGTTTTTCTCAAAGCAGGATTTGCTTCCGTAGGAGGCAAGGTCCTTCACGTGGAATAGTACAACCTGTATATGGGTTAGTACAATAGGACAGACATTTGTACTTGCACAGTTTAAATCATTCTTAAATTTTGAACATGTGAATCGTCCAAAAGAAATCTTTAATTTTTCAGTAATTTTTACTCTTTTTGTGCACATGTTGATTTAATGGTAAATGCTTTGTTTAAGATCGTGTTCTCTGTTGAGAATATTTTCACAGAATAAAACAATCTTTTCATGGTCGGTTAAGGTGTATAGTGTGTTATCTCTTATTCCTATGTGAACTAAAGAGATGTAATGATTTTGTTCTTGGTTGTGCTGAATTCCTGATGATACAAAGTAGATGACAAGTTCTGTAAGTGGAAGCATCTGTTGGGTGACATTTTTTGCAAAACAGTTTTGGAAATTTTATTCTAGTTTTAGTTTCTTTCAAGCTTTCCTAAAGGTAAGAAAAGTTAACTTTCTTTAGAGTAATTTTAAATTGAGTGTAATAATTTGGATTTTTTAATCTTTATTTTACCGTAGCTATGTTACACAGACGACTTTTACACCATCTTATCCTCTGCATCCATAAGAAGTCCCTGTACCACATAGCTTGATCTACCCACATGCCGGTCAGCATTTACTGTGCTTCTGCTTGAATTCCTGGTCAGAGAGCACCTGTATCTTCCTGGCATGTCAAAACATGGAAAGGCAGTGTTTGTCACAATAGTGTCACATCCGTCGTTTTAGGAAGTCTTCATTTCAGAAGGCTCAGCTTTTTAAAAGGACAAATATGAAATCATGACTATTAACTTCTAGAAATCCCAGAAAATACTATAAAACTCTGGGTTGATCCTAAACAGTGATGGGTTGCAATTGTTGTGATTAAAATTTAGAGATCCATGCCAAGCTTGGAAGTAGGGACACATACAAAATAGCAGGAAAACAGTGTCAACAACAAAAACTCAAAACAATGAAAAGGGCTTTTACTATCTGAATTGAGATCAGGGAAGTCAAATCCTACTTGCTAGGGAAAGATAACATCCTTACAACAATATTAACAGGAGAGAGAGGATCTCCAGACTTGTTGAAAAGGATAGATTTTCTTTGTGAGAAGGTATTCCTTCAGATGAAAAAAATACTAAAGAAACACCAAACCTGTTTCAGTGAGCTCATATACCTGGGGTCAAATATATTCCCAAGTATAGTTACTGTGAATAAGAAACTACAGAAAATATAAGAGGTGCCAAAAGATTAGGGGTGGGAAAATACAAAATGTGAACAGTAAATTCTGGAAGTTTGACAACTCAAAAATACTGGGTAATTTTGTCAACATTTAGGAGAAAATGTAATGGGCAACTGACCTAGATCCTAAGAACAAGCCACATCAAATTAGCCTCATTCCTTTCTTTAGATACAATTGGGAAACTCAAGAGACATAAATGTCTTTATTTCAGCACAATTTCAAGTCTTGTCAAGTTGAGGACTTGACAGGATTTCTTAACTCATTTTTGTAAAAAGATGGTGATAGCATTGTAGAAAATGGGAGCTTGCAACGAGCTAATATGGTAAACCCAGAATGTCAACCCTGAGGAAAACTTCCTGTGGAAAATATGTATATGTTATGAACCATACATAATAAATGCAAGTCTGTCACCCAATTTAATAGAAAATTACCATCTTCCTCTCTTTCAAGGATAACCACTATCCTGAATTTCTTAGTTTTTGTTTTCTTAGTTTCTCTTAATGTTACCACAGGGGTGTTTTTTCCTAAACTTGATTAGCTATCCATGTTTTTGAGTAAAGATGTTGTCATACTCTGTGCAGGCCTGATACTGAGTCAGTGCACACTGATAAAGGCATGGTTAACGCTAAATACTGAAATATTTCCATGATGATTGGTAAACAGTAATTCCAGAAACTAGTAAAATCAAGTTCCAGAACATGTGGTTTCTCAGAAACTATACATGATACTTTGTGATGTATTTCTGGTTTGAGTAATGGGGACAAAAGCTGAAGGGCTTACTATAGATTACTATTATTTCAGGTTTGGGGAAATCTTTTCTGGTTTTGTAAGCCCTTGAGTGGAAGAGGAACCTGGGCAACCAAGCTGAAGAAGATCTCTTTTGTTCATCCTCCCAAAGAAATGCCTCATCCTGCTCAAGGGGAGATGTATCTAAGCTCTGGTAGCAGCTGGGAAGATTGAAAGTGTGGGTAGGCACAAGTGTTAGGGACATAACCCTTTGTGGTGCAGATGGTTTTTTAAACATTTTGACAGCTTATTTTGTGGTGGCGGGTGACCTGCCTTGTGCACTGAAGAGGTGTGAGGAGAGTGACTGTAAAGAATGTGCTCTCCCCAGGTGAAAGCACAACTCCTGCTCTTTTCTCCCGCATCCTGTCTATAGACAGGAGTATCTCATGTGTCTACCCTCTTCATCTCTACCAGTTTACACTCACTGGTCTGACCGAGCTGCTCCGTCTCAGGGCCGGCAGAAGCTCTGGCAGACTTGCCCTGTTATTAATTCTCTTCACTTATCCCCTTATTTCTTTGTCCTGAATCATCTGACCAGTCATTGGTTCTTGTTTGGCCAATGTGGGACCCCGTTTTGGGTATGCAGTGAGACAGACATAAAACACAAGTTCCCAGTTCTGGCAACCAAGATCATCAATCCCCACCCAGCTAGTACTCTTTCGCTCCCCCAACCCCACCATTCTTTCCTCTAACTAGGAGTTCCTACCACTGGCTCTTGGCATGGAGCCAGCACCCAGATGGCACTATCCTGTCCGATGAGGTAAGATGGGGGTCAGCTGCATGTTCCTTTCTCTTCAGGGACATGCCAAACCTCACAGTAGTACATTAATGACTATCAGTTGAATGGGGGGAGTCACTGGAAGAGTTTGCAGTCCTATGTCAAATAATGAGGGTATCATTTAGCTGGGGAGAGCCATGTCAAACAAATTGTATCAGCCAAGCTGTTCGAAGTGATTAGTGGTTGCTGAATGATTTGTGCTACTTTCATCACTTTAGGTTAAGTTTTATTATGTAGTTTATTTAAAGAATAAAAGGGATTATTTTACTTTATTTGCACATTGACATATATTAACTTATTGGTTCATATATGATTTGTATATTATTAATATCCCACTCTTAAGTATTTTGAATATTGCATGGTATCTTCTGAGACTTGTTTTTCACTCAGCGCCCTTAAGATTTATCTGTGTTTATGTATAGTTCATTTTAGTATGGTATTCCATCATATAAATAGACAATATATCCATCCTCCTGTTGATGGACATTTGCACTTTTTCCTGATTCTTGTGCTGCTATGTACATCCATGTGCATGTTTATTGATAACAAAAGTTATGGCATTGCTAGTTTGTGGGTTATATTTATCTTCAATTTTTATCACATTTTCCTTCAGAGTGATTGTAACAGTTTTACACACCTACAACTTGTGTATAAGGGTTACTTATGCTCCATATCCTGGCCAACAGGAGTTAGACTTTTCCATTTTTGTCAATTCAGTGAATGAAAATGGCATTTCATTGTAGTCTTAATTTGCTTTTCCCTGTGTTTTGAAGTTGAGAATCTTTTGTGTTTCCTTTTCTGTGAAAAACCAGTTTATATCTTTTGCCCATTTTTTGTTGTTGATTGTCTTTCCATATTCGTTCATCGGAATTCTTTATACATTAAGGATGCTAATTAGTTATCTTGCTATGTAGTATAGCTGGTGACTGGCTCAATTTATAAGGAGGTTGCAGTCAAGGTGTTGGTGTTGCAATCACCTCAAAGCTTTGTGTGGACCTGGAGAGTTCACTTCCAAGATAATTCACACGATTGTTGGCAGGTTTCAGGACTTTGTCATGTGGACATCTTCATAGAGATCCTCAGAACATGGCATATTCCTTCCCCCAGTGAAGTATCCAAGAGAAAAAATTCAAGACAGAGGCTGTAGTTTTTATAACCTAATCTCAGACATAATATACCATGACTTCTGTATTTACTTAGTGATGCAGAGCAAACCTGGTGCAGTATAGGAGGGGACAACAGAAGGGTGTGAATATTAGGTGGCAGGGAACAGCAGTAGCCAATGTTGGCGGCTGCATTTATGATATGTTATCTTTTGATGACTAGAGTTTGTTTTAATGTAGACCGATCAATCTTGTATAGTTAATGCTTTTTCTGTCTAGTTTAAAAAATTCTTCCTTGATTCTAAGTAAAAAGGATATTCTGGATTTCCTTCTAAACGTGTTATGGTTTTGTCTTTCACATGGAGGTTGTTAATTCATCTAGATTTTTATTTTGGTGTATGATAGAAGGCAAGGGGCCATTTTCCTCCCCTTTTATTTGCTTAACCAATTGTCCAAGAGTTATTTATTTAAAAAGTTACCCCTTTCCCCACTGATTGCCAATGTTACTTCTGTCCTATCAAATTGCCAATGACAATTTAATTACTATAGCTTAATAATGAACTTTTATATCTGGTAGAACAGATTTCCCCCCTTCCTACATTTTATCTTCCTGCGATGGTCTTGACTATTTCTAGCCGTGTAAATTTTGGGAAAACCTTATCAAGTTAGCTTGAGCAATCCTGTTGGATTTGGGGATTACATTGAGTTTATAGGTCATTTTAAGAAGTAGTATCTCTGATACCAAGTTTTAAAGTCTAGGAACATCATGTTCCTGTTTATTTTTCTAAAGCGTTTCTCAGATTTTTAAAGTTTAAAAATTTCTTCACCAAATTCTTGTACATCTTTTGAAATTCCTAGGTATCACGTTTTTACGAATGCTTTAACACCTTGTTATAAAATACACATTCAGAGAAATGCATGAAACATAAATGTACACATTAAGTTACTAGAAAGTCAACACTTGAGTCAAGAAATAAAGCATTACCGGGCGCCTGGGTGGCTCAGTCGGTTGAGCGACTGCCTTCGGCTCAGGTCATGATCCTGGAGTCCCGGGATCGAGTCCCGCATAGGGCTCCCCGCTCAGCGGGGAGTCTGCTTCTCCCTCTGACCCTCCCCCCTCTCATGCTCTCTCTCTCTCTCTCTCATTCTCTCAAATAAATAAAATCTTAAAAAAAAAGAAATAAAGCATTACCAGCATTCCAGACACATACTGCATCCCCCTAATCACACCCTGTTCCCTCATAATTCTGACCTTTTTATATGGACTTTAAATTTTTATGTGTTTTTATACTTTGTTTCTTATAAAGAGTATAGGTTTTATTTTTTATTTTGGGGGGAGAGAGAAAACTCAAGGGGTGGGGAGGGAGAGAGACTCTTACGCAGGCTCCATGCCCAGCACGGGGCCCCATGTGGGGCTCGATCTGACAACCCTGAGATCATGACCTGAGTTGAAATCAAAAGTTGAATGCTTAGCCGACTGAGCCACCCAGGCGCCCCAGGTTGTTTTATTTTAAATCTAGATGGCTATCTCTGACTTTTAACTGGCAGGTTCAGTCTATTTGTATTTAGAGTGGTTGTTGATTAAGTTTGGAGTGTTTTCTGACATCTCTGTGCCTGTTATTCATCTCACTTTACTGTCTTTTTACATATATTTTTTGTTTTCTCCATTTTTTCATCTACTAGTTTGAAACTGACCCCAATTTTTATTCTTATAGCATTTACCGTTGACATTTTACATACTTAAAGCTAATCAGTATCTTTAATCCTCCTACTGATTAGAAGAAAACACTTTATCAGAACTCTAGTAAATGATCACCCCATTCCTGGTTTGTGCTGTTTTAATTGCCTTTTTAACTTTACACAGTAGACACTATTGTCTCAATATACCTAAAAGTTTACCCATTTCACTGCTCAACAGTCCTTAAATCTCTATCCTTTCTTCTGGATGAATTGCTTCCTCCCCACCCCACTTTCTTTCCTTCTGGAGCTCTGGTGAGATGCTTTGGGTCATTCTGTTTTGGTCCTTTAAATCTTTTCATCTCTGTCTTCTACTTTTCCTCTCCTTGTCTCTGTGTATTCTGGGCATGGTCTTCAGAGTTCATTAGAGCTTCAGTTGGATCTAATCTGGGTTTTTGCTGTTGTTTTTTGTTTGGAGAGAGAGCGAGAGCATGAGCATGGTTGGGAACATGGAGGGGCAAAGGGAGAGCGAGAGAGAGAATCCCAAGCATGATACATACCCAGTGCGGAGCCTGACACAGGGCTCGATCCCATGACCCTGAGATCATGACCTGAGCTGAAATCAAGAGTCAGACCCTTAACCAACTGAACCACCCAGGTGCCCCAAGATCTAATCTTCTGTTTAATATTAGCATCCATTGAGGGCGCCTGGGTGGCTCAGTTGGTTAAGCGACTGCCTTCAGCTCGGGTCATGATCCTGGAGTCCCGGGATTGAGTCCCACATCAGGCTTACTGCTCAGCAGGGAGTCTGCTTTTCCCTCTGACCCTCTTCCCTCTCATGCTTTCTATCTCTCATTCTCTCTCTCTCAAATAAATAAATAAAAAATCTTAAAAAAATATTAGCATCCAGTGACTTTTTAGTTTATTATACATTTCTAAAGGATGTACTAAGTTTCTCTTAAAATGTGATTTTTAAAAAATTTTTAAAAATTTTTTTTTATTTTTTTAAAGATTGTATTTATTTGAGAGAGAGAGAATGAGAGATAGCATGAGAGGGAAGAGGGTCAGAGGGAGAAGCAGACTCCCTGCTGAGCAGGGAGCCTGATGTGGGACTCAATCCCAGGACTCCAGGATCATGACCCGAAGGCAGTCGCTTAACCAACTGAGCCACCCAGGCACCCAAAATGTGATCATTTTTTAATACTCGTTTCCTGTTTGGGTTCATTTTTTCTTTATACACAACCATATATGTTTGCATTCAAAATATGATAATTCTAGTATCTGAAGTCATTGAGGTTCTAAATCTTTTTTTCCCCAGCATTTTATTCATGATAGCATTGCTTCTGCTTGATTTTATATTCATATATAAATATATATTTAGTTTTAAACATTTTTTTCATTTTTAAATTTATTTTATCAGTATACTGGATGCTTTCCTGGTGAGAGGATAGGTTTATCTGCTAGGCCCCAGGGATGCCAGCAACCTAGGACCATTGTAAATCAATTTGATTTTGGGTTTTTACTCTAGATCTATTTGAGGATAGGCTTATAGTTGCAAATCCTCACTAAAGACCATTATCATTACAATTCTTTTCTTGTAGCTATGCATAAAAGAGGGCTATTTCTTGGTAACCTCTCTTTGCTGGCAAATGGTTGTTTTGTTTTGTTTCAGCCTAACAACAGGGACTCTTTAAGGATCCTTGCTTAATGGAGATATTTCATGTTTGGCTCACCTAAGACACCTTCTCCCATTCACTGAGGTGATGTCAGTATTTGCCTTAGGGGGCCACCCAGGTTTTTAAATTTTCTTAAGAGTTTGTATTTGCTGATCCTTTTGGTAGGTGAGGTGGGGTGGATAGGATTATTTCTTGGGGATTTCCCTTTCATTCTGTCAAGTTTAACAGTGCATTAAAAGGTAAGTTTATTAGCATTTATTGATTTAGTTATAATGAAAGGGATTTCTAAGAGCACCTAAACCACCATATTTCCAGAAGTAGAATTGTCCTTTTGGGTTTTTTTGTTTTTTGGGTTTTGTTTGTTTGTTTTTAGCAAATAAAAAATAGTATTGTGATGGCTCCTTTAAAAGAATGGGAGAGGGCCTCATGATCCTAGGTCACGTTAATGGAAATACAGAGACTCAGGATTCAAAACTAATATTTCCCTTATAACAAATAGACCATAATGAGAGGCTCATACTTAGTTCTAGTAGGCATATTTAAGATGGAAAGAAAGGGCTTAAATTATAGTGTAACTTATGTAACCAATAAATTGTATTTTTTCAAAGGCTATTTAACATCATGGAGAAATTTTTGTAATTTGAGAGAAGTTGGATATTCTGTATGATACCCAAATTATTTAGAAGACAGGAAGAAAAAGCAAATTGGTAAGTGTTTGCACTTTGTGGCTGAGTGATTGAAATTTATTTTATTTTAAAATCTTGTATTCCAAATTTTCTACATTAGAAAAAAAATGAGAGGGGTACTGATAAACTAGAAAGTATCTCCTTTGTGAAGCCAAAAGCCTAGAAAGTAAGCCTAGAAAACTCATACCTAACCAGCTAGAGGAAAAGGTGACAGTCAATTATTTTGATTGGAGCATTTAGACCATTTACATTTAAAGTAATTATTGATAGGTATGTACTTAATGCCATTTTGTTCATTGTTTTCTGATTTTGTGGTTTTCTTCTCTTGCTCTCTTGTGATGACTTTCTTTAGTGTTATTCTTGGCTTTCTTTCACTTTATTTCTTGTGTATCATAGGTTTTTGGTTTGTGGTTTCTATGAGATTTGTATGTAACATCCTAAGTATATAGCTGTCATATGTGTAAGTTTATGGTCACTTAAATTTGAACACATTATAAGAGAACTTCATTTTTACTCATCTGCTCCCCTCCCATGTTTTATGTATATGTTGTTATATTTTACATATTTTTATTTTGTGAGTCCCCTTTAACTAATTGATTAGATACAGTTTTACTACTTTTGTCTTTAACCTTCATACTAGCTTTATAAGTGATTACTACCTTCTCTGTATGTTTGCTTTTACTTGTGTTGTTTTTTTCTTTTCATAATTTCCTTCTCATTATTGCCTTTTCTTTACCACTTAAAGAAGTCCCTTTAACATTTCTTGTAAGGCTGGTTTAGTGGTGGTGAACTCCTTTAACTTTTGTTTGTCTGGGAAGCTCTTTGTCCTTCAATTCTGAATGATAACCTTGCTGGGCAGAGTATTCCTGGTTGTAGCTTTTTTCCCTTCAGCACTTTGAACGTATCCTGCCAGCCCTTTCTGGCTTGCAAAGTTTCTGGTGAGACGTCAACTGATAGACTTACGGGGTTTCCCTTGTATGTTACTAGTTGCTTCTCACTGCTTGTAGAATTAATATATCTTTAATCTTTGACATGTTAATTATTATGTGTCATGATGTGGACCTTTTTGGGTCTATCTTGCTTAGAACTTTCTTTGCTTCCTGGACTTGGATGTGTATTTCCTTCCCCAGGTTAGAGAGGTTTTCAGTTATTTTAAGTGTTCTTCCCCTTTCTCTCTCTCTCTCTCTCTCCTCCTCTGGGACCCTTAGAATACTTCTTTACCTCATGTTGTCAAGAGATCCCTTAACCTATCCTGATTTTTTTCTTTTTTGCTGTTCAGCTTGGGTGTTTTCCACTACCTGCCTTCCAGATTGCTGATCCATTCTTCTGCATTCTCTAATCTCTTATTGATTCCCTCTAGTGTATTTTTCATTTCAGTTATTGTATTTTTTAACTCTGGTTCTTTTTTATATTTGTCTCTTTGTTAAAATCCTCACTGAATTCATCCACTTTTCTATCCAGTCCAGTGAGCATCTTTACAACCATTACTTTGAACTCTATCAGGCATATTGCTTATCTCTGTTTCATTAGTTCTTTTTCCAAGGTTTTGTCTTGTTCTTTTGTTTGGAATATATTCCTCTCACTTTGGTTGACTTTCTATGTTTGTTTCTATGAATTAGATGGAACAGCTATTTCTCCTAAATTTGAAGGAATGGTCTTGTGTATTGTTGTCCCCTGTGTAAACTGTGTGTGCCTGGTGATTTTGGTTGGCTGGAGCTGTGGCTGGCACAGGCTAGGAGTCCTGGGCACTCTCTGCTAGGGCTGCCCTGGTGCCATGGCCAGAGCTGAAGTGGGTGTGGGCCAGGGTGGTGTCAGGGTTTTCTGTGTAGAGGGCACCTGGCAGGATAGCTGAAGCTGAAATTAGTGCAAGCCTTGGGTTCCAGGGCACTCTGCAGAGGGTGCCCTGGCAGGGCAGCTGAAACTCAAGTGGGTGTAAGCTTGGGTGTCCCAGGGTGTTCTGCACAGGAGGCGCCCTGGTGTGGTGACTGATCCAAAGTGGGGTGCAGTCTAATGTCCCAAGTCATTTCACACAGGGGACACCCTGAGCCATAAAGGGCATGTGCCAGGAGGTCCTGGAGCATTCTGTCCTAGTGAGTCATTTGGAGCCAAAGTGGCATGGGCCTGGAATATCTCACCTTGCTGAGACAGCTGGAGCCATAGGGGTGCTGATCAGGCGTGTCCAGTATGTGGCACACTGAGGCTACTCTGGTGGGATGGCTTGGGCTGGTGTGGGCTAGGGGCAGGGGCTTGTGGAAGCAGTAGGCTGCTCCCTTCCACGCTATAAAGATGGAGGGAGAATGGAAACAGTGTCACCAGCTCCTCTGACCAGAGAGCATTGCAGCGGCTCTCTGCCTTTTGGTAGAGTTCCAGGGCTGGACCTTTTATATTCTAGTTGCTCTTATAAACTATGGCTTTTATCTGCACCACAGGCATTTGGGGCTGGTGTGGGCTAGGGGCCTGGGGCTCACTTAGGTGGCAGGCCAGCTCTGGTGCCAGGACCATGTTCTATCTGCACTGTCAAGGTGAAGGGGAAACAAACTGTGGTGCTCACTAGTCCCTCTGACCCTCTAGAGTTCCAGCAGCTCCCCCACTATTTGGCAGGGTTCTAGGGCTGGTTCCTTTATATTCTAGTTGCCCTTTTAAACCATGGCTTTTCTGTACCCCAGGGCAAACAAATCTGCTCGTGGTCCTTCATTACCATCCGTCCCCACTGCAGTTTGCAGCTTTGGGAGTAGGGGTTTCCTTTGTTACTGCGTCACCATCCCTCTTGCCGTTCTCTGTGTGGTCTATCTTCTGTTGTGCGGAAGCTATTCAGTCAGCCCTCACTTCTTTAGGAGGATGTGCTTTATAAATAGGTATAGATTTGGTGTAGCTGTGGAAGAAGTGAGTTCAGGGTTTTCCTATGTTGCCATCTTGAACTGGAAGCTCAGCAGTCGGTTATTTTCAAATGCATGAAGTGATGTCATGAAGTGTACTAGCATCTGGTACTCACCTTATACCAGGTGCTGCACTGCACACAGATGATGAGGTTCCTGCTAGCAAGCACCACAGCTTCACTTTGAACCTAGGTCTTCTAGAGCCAGGTCTACCTTGTATCACTATTCACTGTCTCCCAAGCCACAAATACTAAATTTTCCATATCATTCTCATCCATTTTGGTTTATTATTAGGATAGAGTATCTAGGGAAGAGAATACCTCAGGGAGGTAGGAGGTATAATTATTGTACTATGATGAGTTATTTAATATTAAAGAGACCAGACACAATTAGTTCACAAAAAGATATATTTTCATATGACTATTTACATTTTTCATAAAGAATATCATACAACTGATACCTTCCATAATGTTTCATGCTTTTAAACTCTTCTATTTACACTTATCTGACAAGGAATTTAAAATGGTCAAATACCTAGAAAAAGAAAGCAACCAGCCAACATAGCTAGGTCTTCTCTTAAATTTGCTGATCATTAGCAATAGTTACCTTCATAATAAATTATCTTCATTTTAAAATCAGTAGTAATTTTAAACAATTCATAAATAAGTGTGCCCTGTGCAATTTACACGTTTAATATCCTGTGGATACTAAAAGCTTGTATACTGTCAGATTTGCACATTATTACTTTATCAAATGATAAGCCTTCCCCAAGAGGAAACTGGAGAAGCTTCAAATAATAGCCTAAGGTTCTCTGGAGAGTTATCAAAGCTCTGCCTGCTTTACAGGAGGAGGTTCCAATTTACGTGAGAGGGCAGTTAAAATCTGGCTGAATTTCTCATATCTCTCTGTCTGATTCACTTGTGCACCTTTGCTGCCCCATAGCAATCGCATTTGAAATTCAGTCTTGAGGATTTCACTCATTTCTTCATCTGGTTGAAAACCTAATAAAAAAAGAACAGTTACTTCAGTTTTCAAACGTAATGTCAACAACAGACTGAAAACCTACTTGCTTAAAGTCGGATCAAAATGAACTTCACTTTCTAGCAGAACTTTAAAAATGCCCCCAAAGAAAGCTATAGGCTCTGCTTTATATAAGAAAAGGGCAGAGCTCAGTCCTCAAGGACCTGAGCACCTTTGGAGAAGGAATACCAAGTAAACTCACTGAAACATATAATAAAATCCGTGTGCACAAGCCACTGTGGGAAGGAGTGTTCAAAATACCTTGTTTTGTTTTTACAGCTTTATTGATGTATAATTTATGTGTCATGATTCACCTATTGTAGCTGCAGTGTGATATATAACAGTAAGCCTATACAGGTTATACATCATCACCACCAGTTTTGGAACATTTCCATCACCCTAGAAAGTTACCTGGTACGTCTTTGCTTTGTGTTGCTATTGTTTTGCCTTTTCTAGAAACTTGATATAAATGGAATCATACAATGTGGACTTTATGTCTGGTTTCTTTTATCTAGCACCATGTTTTTGAGACTATTCCATATTGTCACAGGTTATCAATTCATTCCTTTTTATTGCTAAGTAGCATTTGGTTATACGAACATTCCACATTTTGTTTATCCATTCACCAACTGATGGACATTGGGACTGTTTCTAGTTTCTGGCTGTTATGAATGATGTTGTAAACATCTGTATGTAAGTCTGTGTGTGGACATGTGTTTTCATTTCTCTATAAGTTGCCAGATCTTAGTATTGTCATTTTTTTTTTTTTTAAGTAGGCTCCACCGTCCAGTGTGGAGCCCAACATGGGGCCTGAACTGATGACCCTGAGATCAAGACCTGAGCTGAAATCAAGAGTCAGATGCTTAACAGCTGAGCGAGCCCCCAGGTGCCCCAGTATTATCATTCTTTTAGACAGTATGTGGTATTGTCTCATTGTGGTTTAAATTTACATTTCCCTAATGACTAATGCTTTAAATGTCTTTCCATATAGTTATTTGTCACTGGCAGGTTTGTCTTCTCATTGAGTTGTAAGAGTTCTTTATATAGTCTGGATATAAATCCTCTATCAGATAAATGTTTAGCAGATGTTTTCTTCTCGTCTCTGGTTTGCCTTTTTACTTTCTTAATGGTGTCTTTTGAAGAGCAAAATTTATAATTTTATTAAAAATTTTTCTTAATGGTTCATGCTTTTTGTTTCCTAAAACAGCTTTGCTAATCTAAGGGTACAATGAATTTCCCCTATGTTATCTTATAGGAGCTTTACACTTTAGCTCTTACATTTGGACCTATGATCCATTTTGGATTGATTAGTGTGTATGGTATGAGGTAAGGATCAGGATTCTTTTTTTTTTTTTTTTGAGAGAGAGAGACAGTGTGAAGCCGACTCCCCACTGAGCAGAGAGCCCAATGTGGACTCGATCCCAGGACACTGAAATCATGACCTGAGCTGAAGGCAGACACTTAAACGACTGAGCCACCTAGGCGCCCAGGATTCATTTTTTCTTTTGCCTAGCATAGCCAATAATTCCAACACCATTTGTTGAAAGACTATATCCAATGAATTACATTGGCACCATTCTCAAAAATATATGGACAGCCATATATGCGTGATCTGTTTCATGACTCTTTTCTGTAACGTAAGAGAAGATCTGTCTACTTAAAGCCAAGGCTATTCAGTCAACTATTTGAGAGGTAGAAAACTCCAGACAAAGAGTCATACAGGCACGTGGTTCTCATCCTTGGTTCCTGCTGGATTAATCTGCTCTGTCCTTAAATCTGTTTCTACCATCTAGATTTATAGGATCTTTCTGAGAAAATAATAGAAGCCCTCCACTCCAACTTTTCCTGTGATGCCAGAATATCTTTGACAGATAACACACCAGAGGCTCAACAATGACTTCCAATCATTGAATTAATATGCTTTGAGTCCCTGTCTTGGGCTGGGTATATATTGGTGTGAAAATCTCTACCCTTACTGGGGTCATAGTTACTTCCAGCAGTGGAAACTTGCTACATAAACCTGTAGCAGGATTAACTGAGAAATGCCATTAGATACCTTTAAAGTGATTTGCTATAAAGCAGCTTAAAACCCTTTTCTCAAAACCCATCCTAATATATTGGCTTAGGCAACATCCAACGTAATATAGTTATTAGCTTGTATAAGCAGGCACTCTAATATCTGGGGAATTGAAATTAGGTGGTTTATTTTCTGAATCCTACACTGCCAACCCTAGATAACTTTCTGAGATAAAAATTGAAAGAGGTGTGTAGTTCTTAAACCTACAGCAGATAGAGTGTCAACTGTTTAGTCCCAAATTCTGGTTCTGGAGCAACAACTTTGTTTTAGGATGAAATAAATAGGCCTCTCCTGCCCTATGTAGTTCTTTCTTAACCTTGTGGGTGAAACTTTGGGCCCTTGAAGAATTTTAAAAATACAGTGAAGAAGAGAAAATAATCATTCCTGATACCATCTTGGGTAAAGCCCTCCTTCTTATCTTGCTTCCTAAATGATCTTTTTGCCTGCAAGCCTTGAGCCCTCCCACAAACAGATGCCATATTTAAAACATAAATCTGCCCACGTCATGACACTATCCCATGTTTAAAACCCTTCACAGGCTCTTCCTCAGCCAGAGTCCTGCATGGAAGGCCTTCCCAGCTATATCCCCCTCCTTCAGCCTAGTTGGTCATTCCTTAAGACACACTTTACACTAATCCAAACCTGAGTACTGGTGGTTTATACTTTTCTCACAGCTCTCTCAGCAGTGCCTTTGCCTGTGTTGGACCCTCTGCTGCTAAAAGCAGGGGAGCTCACCTCCCAATGTGGGAAGAAATATGAATGCGGATAAATGAAGTCACATAGAACTCTAACTCCTTCTGTTAGCCCACCTTCACATAGCTCCAATCAGAAGTACTAATGGTAGGCGGGCTGACCACTTCCTTCTTGACCCTCTCAGTTTATTCTATGCCACTGACACAACAGAACACACAGAGAAGGAGAAACAGGATTCTCAAGTCACTTAGGGACTAAGAGGAAATAATGATCAATCATAAGAAAGGGAATTCCATGCCTTAATCTTTCCTACTTTGTCTTTTCCTGAGAGCATCCATGCTCTTTGTTCCTTCATTCTAATTATTATGCAGAGAAGGGAGCAGCTTACAGAAAACAGCTCTTACCTTCCAGGACCCTCTCAGCGTTCATCCGGTAGCTGTCTGCAGTTTCTGCCATGAGCCGGGCTGTGGCCAAGTGGTTCAGCATAATCTCACAGCTTTCGTCATTTTTTTCCCACATGTCAGTTCCTTCAAAAGTGACAGCCTGGCGCTCCATCAAGGTCACAAGAGGCATCAATAGGGGGACTGATATTTTGTTGGGGGGAACACACGTAGACTCTGAAAAATGGGGTAAAGTTTTCTATGTTGTATTTTTTTTTCAAAGTTAAAGAGAGTTCCAATTCAAGATGGTGACATAGGAAGAGCCTGTGCTCCCCTCCCCCAGTGGACACACCGAATCTGCAGCTAAATATGGAACTTCCTCTGAAAAAACCCTAAAAACTGAGCAACTCCTACACAGCGGGTAAACAAGGCCCACATCAAAGCAGGTAGGAGAGGCCAGGACCCAATCTCACCATAAACCTCAATCCTGGCACTACTGGGAGAGAACTCAAAACTTGGAGCTTTCTCCCTGAGGAATGAAGGGTTTGAACCCCACATTAGACACCCCAACTTTAAAACCTGCACCTAAGAGATAAGCCCCTAAAACATCTAGCTTTGAAAATCAACCCTGTCACATCCATGAGACCCACGGACTATAACAAACTAAGAAAGGCTCTTAAAGGGCTTGTGTACCCACCTGCACCAGAGCTCAGCACGGAGGCAGTGGACTGAGAGGAGCTCATTTGCTAATCTTGAAGCGTTGACTGGAGGGGCAGGCTAATTTAGCACACATCTAGGGGCCCGCTGGTGTGCTGGCAGGCACCATCTTCATGCTCTTTCTTTGCCTTATTCCAGCCAGCAGGTGCCATCTATATGCTCTCCCTCTGCCAAACTGCACAGTGCCACTATCTTCAGAGGGGAGCTTTTACACACATTTGGTGCCTCAGTTTTTGCGGGTGCTCCCCATGATACACTCTTGATCACCTGGCTGTGAAGGCTAGGGGAACTGTGATCCTGTGTCTCACAGAACTGTAACAACCGGAAACACAGTTCTATGCAGGCACCCCCAGGGCGCTGCAAAGACAGCAGACTGAAACACACCCCAGTCTTTCTGTGAAAGAGGCCTATTTGCTTGTCCTGTAACTTTAGCCCGAGAGGAAGGCTTTACTTTTGGCACACAACTGGGGGCCTACAGAGATGCTTTCAGGTAATGTAGGCTGGTGGGCACCATCTTTGCACTCTCCCTCTGCCTTGCTGCTTCCTGATACTGCCTAGAAGGGAGCTAGCTAATACACTTGTTTGAAGTTTTGTTTTGTTTTTTTTTTTTTTGCAACTGCCATCCATGGGACACCTCCACATCACCTGGCTCTGATGGCCAGTGGGGCTTATGCTTGCATTCCCACAGGACTATATATATTTTCATAATTAAAACTAATGCCTGAGGGTCTGGCTTCCAACTGGCCTGAATCAAGGAACTGGCTGAGACCCTCCCCTTTGGGACATTGACAGGTCTTGGCATATCCTCAACTACTGAGAGCCATTAAAAATAAAAGACTGCTTAGACAATCACAAAGGTTAGGGAGATGACCAAGAACTAGATCATAGTTGAATGATAAGGTTCATTTCCTACGTGAGGCCACTTTAAGCCTGGGAGAGGTGGCTGTTTAATGCACAGAAACCAACACAAAGAGTCAAGCAAAATGAAGAAACAGGAATATGTTCCAAATGAAAGAATAAGAGAAAACCTCAGAAAAATCCTTAATGAAATGGCAATAGGTAATTACTTGATAAAGAGTTCAAAATAATGGTCATAAAGATGCTCACTGAATTTGGGAAAAGGATAAACACAGCGAGAACTTCAAGAGATAGAAAATATAAGAGTACCAAATAGAAGTCACAGAGCTGAAGAAAACAACGGAACTGAAAATTGTAGTAGAGAGTTTAACAGACTAGATGAAGCAGAAGAAAGGATTAATGAACTCAAAGACAAGATAATGGAACTCATACAATCAGAGCAGTAAAAAAGAATGAAAAAAGTGAAGATAGTCTTCTTAATGATGTTCCATAAGTCCCTTAAACTAACATTTGCATTATAGGGGTCCTAGAAGAAAAAAGAGACTGAAAACCTCCCTAAGGAATAGACCCAGATCCAGGAAAGCCCAGAGAGTTACAAATAAGATCCACACCAACACACATTATAATTAAAATGTCAAAGGTTAAAGAAAAGGAAAAAAATCTTAAAAGCAAGAAGACAAAACAACCTGTAATGTACAGAGGAACCACCATAAGACTCTACCAGCAGATTTTTCAGCAGAAACTCTAGAGGACAGAAGGGACTGGCACAATATATTCAAAGTGCTAAAGGAAAAAAGATTCCAACCAAGAATACTCTATCTGGCAACACTATCATTCAGAATTGGAGGAGAAATAAAGAGTTTTCTCAACAAATAAAAGATAAAGGGGTTCATTACTACTAAACTGGCTGTATAAGAAATGTTAAAGGGACTTCTGTAAGCTGGAACGAAAGGGCGTTAATTAGTAACAAAACGTAAAAATACATATTTCACTGGTAAAAGTAAAGAGACAGTAAAAGTAGATTAATTACTTACAATGCTAGTATGAAGGTTAAAAGACAAAAGTGGTAAACCTAACTACAATAATTAGGAAACATAAAAAGATGTAAAATGTGGCATCAGAAACAAAGTGTTGTGGGGAGTAAAAATGTACAGATTTAGAATGCATTCAAACTTAACTTGGTATCAACTTCAATAATAGACTGTTATAAGTTGTTATATGTAAGCCTCATGGTAACCACAAAGCAAAAACCTACAGTAGATACACAGAAGATAAAGAGAAAGGAATCCATGCATAGCACTAAAGAAAATCATCAAGCTACAAAGGAAGAGAACAAGGGAAGAAATGAGTAGAGAGGAAGGATAAAATAGCCAGAAACCAATGAACAAAATGGCAAGAAGTACATACCTCTCAGCATTTAAATGTAAATGGACTAAATTTCCCAATCAAGACATACAGTAACTGACTGGATAAAAAAAGACCCATCTTTATGCTTCCTACAAGAGACTAAGTTCAGATGCAAGAAACACACACAGACTGAAAGAGAAGAGATGGAAAAAGATAATCATGCTAGTGGAAACCACAAGAAAGCCTGAGTAGCTATACTTTATCAAACAAAATAGACTTTAAAACAAAGACTGTAATAAGAAACAAAAAAAGAGCATTACATAAAGAGGTCAATCCAATAAGAGAATATAACATTTGTAAATATTTATCTGCCCAACATAGAAGCATCTAAATATATAAAGCAAATAGTAACAGACCTAAAGAAACAGACAACACCACAATAATAAGAGAAGACTATTTTTTTTAAGTTTTTTTTTTTTTTAATTTATTTGACACAGAGAGAGAGACAGTGAGAGAGGAAACACAAGCAGGGGCAGAGGGAGAGGGAGAAGCAGGTTCCCTGCTGAGCAAGGAGCCTGACATGGGGCTCAATCCCAGAACCCTGGGACCATGACCTGAGCCGAAGGCAGATGCTTAACGACTGAGCCACCCAGGCGCTCCAATAACAGAAGACTTTAATACTCCACTTACTGGATAGATCATCCAGACAAAATCAGTAAGGAAATATTGGCCTTAACAACATGTTAGACCAGATGGACTTCACAAATATATACTACAGAGTATTCCATCCAAAAGCAACAGAATACAGGGACGCCTGGGTGGCTCAGTCTGTTAAGTGTATGCCTTTGGCTCAGGTCATGATCTGGAAGTCCTGGGATCGAGTCCTGCATCGGGCTCCATGCTCAGTGAGATGTCTGTTTCTCCCTCTCCCTCTGCCCCTCCCCACTGCTCGTGTGTTCTCTCAAATAAAATCAAATAAAAAAAATCATACGATCAACTTAAAGGATTTGACAAAATTCAACATCCATTTATGATAACTCTCAACAAAATAGGTATAGAAGGAACATACCTCATATCATAACATAATAAAGTTCATATCTGACAAACCCACAGCTAATACTCAAGGTTGAAAAGCTGAAAGCTTTTTTTCTAGGATCAATTTCAAGACAAGGATGCCCACTCTCACCACTTTTATCCAATATTATTATTGGATGTCCTAGACAGAGCAAATGGGCAAGAAAAAAATAAAAGGCATCCAAATTGGAAAGAAGTAAAACTGTCACTATTTGTAGGTGACATATCAGAACTAATACACAAATTCAGTCAAGTTGCACAATACAAAATATACAAAAGTCTGCGCATGTCTATACACTAACAACAAACTATCAGAAGGAGAAATTAAAAAAATCCCATTTACAGTTACATGAAAAAGAATAAAATACCTAGAAATAAATTTAACCAAGGAGCTGAAAGCCCTATATACTGAAAACTATCTGACACTGATGAAAAAAATTGAAGACACAAACAAATGGAAAGATATTCTATATCTGTGGTTTGGAAGAGTTAATATTGTTAAAATGTCCATATTACCTAAAGCAATCCACAGATTCAATGCAATCCTTATAAAATTCCAATGGCATTTTTCACAGAAATAGAACAAACAATCCTAAAATATGGGGGGACCACAGAAGACCCTGAATAGCCAAAGGAGTTTGGAGAAAGAAGAACAAAGCCAGAGGCATCATGCTCCTTGGTTTCAAACTAGATTCTAAAGCTATAGTAATCAAAACAGTATGGTATTAGCATAAAAATAGACATCTACATCAATGAAACAGAATTGAGAGCCCAGAAATAAACCCATGCATCTACGGCCAATTTATTTATGACAAAGGATCCAAGAACACACAGTGGGGAAAGGACAGTCTCTTCAATAAATGGTGCTGGGAAAACTGGAGAGCCACATGTAAAATAAAGAAAATGGAGCGCTACCTTACACCACACAAATATCAACTCAAAATGGATTCAACACTTGAATGTGAGACCTGAAACCACAGAACTCTTAGAAGAAAACATAGGCAGAAGCTCCCTGACATTTGTTATGGTGATGATTTTTTTTTCTGGCACCAAAAGCAAAGACAGCAAAGGCAAAAATCAGTAAGTAGGACTACATCCAACTAAAAAGCTTCTGCACAACCAAGAAAACCATCAACAAAATGTAAAGGCAAACTACTGAATGGGAGAAAATATTTGCAAATCATCTATCTGATAAGGGGTTAAAATCCAAAATATATAAAAAAACTCACATAAGTCAATAGAAAAAAAAATCCAATGAAAAAGGCAGACGATCTGAATAGACATCTTGCCAGGGAGATGCCGATAATTAACAGGCACATGGAAAGGTTCTCAACATGGGGGCGATGCAAATCAAAACCACACTGAGATACCACCTCACACCTATTAGAATGGCTACAGCAAAGAGCCAAGAAATAGCAAATGTCGGAAAGGATGTGGAGAAAAGAGAACACTTGTGCACACTGTAGGCAGGCATGTATACTAGCACAGCCACTAGAGAAAACAGTATGGGGAGTCTTCAAAAAATTAAAAATGGAACTATCATATTATCGAACAGTTCCACTTCTGGCTATTTATCTGAAGAAAACAAAAATACTCAAAAAAATATCTGCACCCCACATTCACTGCATTATTTACAATAGCCAAGATATGGAAACAACCAAAGCGTCCAGCAATGGAGGAATGCATACTGTGGGATACTTACACATAACTACACACACATACACATGCGCACGCAATGGATCGTTCAGCCATAAGAAATGAAATCCTGCTGTTGGACAAAATGAATGCACCTTGAGGGCATCCTGCTAAGTGAAATATATCACAAAAAGAAGTGATCTCACTTGTATGTGGAATCTAAAAAGCAAAAACCAAAACCCCTCAGCTCACGGACATAGAGAACAGCTTGAGGCTGGGGGTCAAGGGTGGGCAAAGTGGGTGGAGAGGGTCAAAAGCTACAAATTCCCAGGTATAAAGTGAGTAAGTCGTGGGGAGGTAATGTTCAGTGCAGTGACTATAGTTAACAATACTGCACTGCATGTTTGCATGTAGCCCAGAGAGTGGATCTTGAGAGCGCTCATCACAAGAAAGAAAAATTTTGTAATTGTATATGATGTGGATGTTAATTAGCTTGTGATCATTTTGTAGTATATAAAAATATTGACTCATTACATCATCCACCAACAACTAATGTAATGTTACATACATTACACCTCAATTAAGAAAGGTAAGCACGGAGTAAGGTGACTGGTAGCCCATGTCCTGTTTTAGCAACTGTAGTTCTTCTAGAAATGACGCTGTCATCTGATGAAAGCCTGATGATTCATCAACAGTCCTACAGATATCTCCGAGAAATGTCCCGCTAAAGGCTTTGATCAAAGCAGAGCAGATTGGACCTAATGGTCTCACAAACACACGTGGGGCGGCCACCATGCCCACTTGTGCTGACCCTGTGCTCACCTCGGCCTTCATGCAGGATCTTGCTGAAAGGCTTCAGCTGTTTTTCATAGAGGATAGCAGTTTGGGTGTACTGGTGCCTCAGGGCAGTCCACGTTTTTTCTAACCTTGTGATCTGGAAGAAAGAAAGGTGTTATCATTCTGGAAGAGGCTCTTTTTAAAATCAAGTCAAAGCAGTTGAAAGCAGTGTATAGAGAAAGGCTAATGCCTGCCCTGCCCCTCCATTCTGTATTGTTCTAATGGCCCATCCCAGAGCCAACTCATCAGTTTCTTCTATGCATCCATGTATCTGTGCATACACACATATATACGACTTTTAAAATAAAGGGCATATCACACTTTACACATTTTTCAGTTTTTTGCCTGGAAATCATTCAAGTACGTATAAAACAGCAAAGAACAGCCTTATTTTGTTAAACTTCTGTATGATGTTCCAGTTTATTGATAAACTAAAGTTTACCTAGTCTCCCATAGAGAAGAGTTTTACAAATTTTTTTTCCATTATGAAATTACCTTGGGAAGATTTTGCAAATGTGTATGTGTGTGAAAATATCTGGAGGATAAATTTCCAGAAGGAACCACTGGGTCAAAGAATACACGTATTTTAAACATTGATGGGAACTGCCAACTGTCCACAGAGATTACACTGATGAAAGCACGTAGGAATACATTTCCTAGCATTTTCGTTTCCTCGTAATAATGTCTGAGACACACAGAAGACTGCCCAGACCACACAATGCCACTCTACTCGCTCCTTTTCTTTCTTTTAGAACAATTTAGTCAATGCTGACATACGCCACTGCCTCTGACTGCCCCCACACAACCCCCACCTACACCATAAAACCAGCAAGCCCGAGTGTCTGAAGTTTCTTTTACGTGAAACAAGAAAGAGGAAGGGCACTAATATTTGGGGAATGAGCGTCAACTCTCTGTCGGGTATTTGAAGAATTTCATTTAATCCTCCAATGCCCTGTGAGGCAGTATTTTGGCCTCATTTTGCAGATCAGAACCCAGAAGCAAACAGTTAACTCGCTCCAGGTTTTATAGCTGGTAAGTGACAGAGGAGAGACTGATTCCCTTGGCCTTTAAGCGCTGCATCTTCCCAGAGGAAGGGGAGAAGCAACTGGCACCAGCAGGTCTGCTGGGACAGAAAGGAGGCAACTTGTCTTCCTCTGGCCATCCTCCCCCACCCCCACCCCCACCCCATGCACCTCTCTCTTCTCACTGTCCGTTCTCTTCCCCTCCCTGAAGCATCTGCCTTTCCCAAAGCAGCCCTGGCCTCTCATCTGGGCCCATCTGCTGGGTGCTCTTTCTTGATACTAGAAGCTGAGAAGAGAAGGCACGTGAGCCGGGAGTAGAGGATCACATGGGGACAAGGACACACAGGAGTGATGTGATTCCCCTCAGCCTTCCCTGGGTCTGCCACCTCCCTCCCCGCCGCAGTGCCCTAGCTCACTGTGGGGGGCCGGAATACCCTGGAGGACTGCATGCCCTCCTTGCTGAGGTGCCCCAGCAGGGAAGAGTCTGAGGCTGCAGGAGGTGAGGGAGCCCCCTGCACAGGCACATTAAGGTGCACTGGGAGAGGTCCCTAACCCGGGTGTGAGGTCATGGATGGCAAGCACATGATCCCACAAACCTCCTCTTCACTACTCTCAGAGGAAGCTCTGGGCTGGAGGGCTACACACAGCTTAGCCTGGTGCCTCGGCCTTCCAAATTTAGAGGCCGTTTGGGATAAGAAGAAATAAACATGATGCAAATTAAAAACACGTGAATGAAAAATTATAACCCCCGTTATTACAGGAGTCCGTATATCATGAAAATACAGCTGGATTTGCTTATTTCAAATATGGATCCTACAAAATTCCAGTGCATTAAGGAGTTTTCAAACTCTTAGGATATTGTAGTTGGAATTGATTCCCCTCAAAATTTCCTGGTGAAGGCCCTAAGTTGTTCAGCTTGTCTTTAAGGTGACCTTGCTTTAATGCCAGGAAATGAGGTTCCTAACATGCTCTGACTTGCAGGACATGTGACTGCGGGGTCTTTTCAGTGAGCGCCCCCCAGCAGGCTTTCAGAGACAGTCTGTAGTTAGCAAAGAGCCAAGCTAAATGACCAGTGGTTCTGGTATTACCGGTTGCAGATTGGGTTTATAGGACTGGAGGCCCCTGAGGGCGAGATTACAAACATCTAGGGCTTGTGGGGCAGAACAGAAATGGGAACACTGACTCTGGGCAATCAAGATGACAGAATGACTTTCCTCTATAAGGTCCATCCATCTGATTTTAAATACAGGCTTTCAGGTTTGACACTCATCCTAAAAACAGCCCATCCAAGCAGATAAATTCAAAGTGCCCAACTTCAGAAACTCTAATTAGGGGGTTAAATGGCAGAGGGGCTAGAAATCTGAATTGTTTAACAGAAGTCTGTTTTAGGTGACCCAAGGAATATAATTTTGAGACAAACCACCCTGGGGATCCTCAGAGATAAGCTCCCCAAATGTCTGGTGATGCAGATGGAACGGTCTCTTTTCTGTTACGACACACATTAGCCAGACGTATCTGCTAATTGGCTCTTAAGGAAAACCAATCATTCTTGAGGATGGCTCTTCTTAAAACACCAAAGAGAAAGTGTGCACTGTCGACAACGATCCAGTTTTTTTTAAAAAAAAACAACAGAGCTGAAACACTCAGGACACTGCTTTGGATTGCCCCCTAACCAAAGCTGCTTTCACTAAGATATAGTCTACCTTTTGAGATCGACTAAAAGCGTGGGTGGTTTCCTAAGCCTGGGCTTGCAGACCCCCTTTCAGAACTCAGAAGTCCACACAGGCACGCAGGGTGCACCGATCCAGGGGCAATTTACCTGCGGCATTTCCAGGGCTTTCATGATGGCCGAGAAAGAATAGAGGTCCCCCATGGAGTCTTTCAGTTCCACCGCCACCTGGATGATCCTATTGAGGGTGGCCGCTCGGTCCTCCAGAGTGCCCGTGCAGCCCAGAATGTCCACTGCGATGCCGATGGCCATCGTGTTGTGTCTGGGAGGGAGGAGATCAGTGGTCAGGCCCAGGGCAGATAGGACTAGGGGGAAAGGAACGCAAACCAGCCTGGAAAAGGACTCGATTTGTGCTGTTTGCCATTTCGCCTTGTGATGCGCTGGCAGCTCAATCTAGTGGCCGATTTCAGTGGTGAGACCCGCCCCCCCGCCCACAGGCTGACAGCAGCAGGGCCCAGGCTAGGCCTCAGAGGATGCACTGTTTAGAGTCAGAAAGGACAGATGCCGCAGGACAGGGCCACGTTCGGCCCTGCATCTGGAGCCTGAAGAGGTCCTCCTGGGGTGAAGCTACTCAGAAGTACACGGGGCTCCTTGTACCTTCCACCACGAGAGGTCTGGGGAGACCCCCGGTCCCTCAACACGCTGGGGAATCCCATCCTCAGGGAAGCCCTGGGCCACCTCCACTGTGCACCCTGGACTGGGGAAGGGAAGGAACAGAAAAATGAGAGCATATGCTTGACCCAAGACAAAGACACGGGTCTCGGAACTTAAGAAGGAATGAGGAACTAAGAATGGAGAGTCTGTGCCTCTGGTCAAGAGGCCAGAAGGTGAATGGAGATGTGGACAAAGACTGCATGGCTGACCGACAGGAATTTCCCTGTCAAGTTAGACTCTAATAAAAGAGAAATCTTGTATCTGCCAACAATCCTCGCTTTTCATATCCTGTACTACCCGGATCAAGCTCACAGACCCACAACAGGAAGCAGAGGGATCTTTTCTCCACAGGACAATGGGACTAATGTGAACGGGGTCGCAGAGCAGTCTCTGCTAATGGCAGGCGGCACAGACCGCAATCCTTTCCTTCTCTTAGTCAGGACCAGAGAGTTGACTGCACTGGGCCAGAATGGCCTCCATGAACTTTCCCTCAGGCCATGGTACCAGTGGCAGAGGTAAAGCCCCCATCCACAGGTATGGTTACCAAAATACAACATGGCTTTGACACTCTGGGGCATCTTGTTCTCAAAGTTCACAGCCAAGGATGTCACTCCATGGCCATACTCTTCTCTGCCCACAGAGGCCCACAGTGGTGGGCTCTCAGTGCCTTGAGCCAACGGTGGTATGATTCATCAAGTGGCTAGCCCTACCACTTTCTCTAGCGATTATGAAATACGTGATGAGCTCAGCTGTCTCCGAGTGTGTGTGTGTGTGTGTGTGTGTGTGTGTGTGACCACAGGTTGTTACCTAACTGCTCCACTCCTCCATTTCTTCACTGTAAAAATGGGAGCAAGGGTTGTTGTGAGAAAGAGAGAGGGTGTGGGGGTGTCAGAATCACTAGAGTGCCCGTTGCTGATAGGACCCTAGCAAAGGGTGGTTGTGACCACAACTGTCTCTATGTGCACAACTTGCTCTGCATCCTGGTCCATTTTGTCAGTCTGTCTCTATCTACTTTTTTTCTTTCTTCTTCCTGAGGTCTTCATAAATGGATTCTAACAAAGTATATTTTTATTGCCTGCTGAATTTATTGAAGAGTTTTCTTGCTTATTAATTGCAAAGTGTTAAGGTTGAGCTGAGCATTTCCAATGTTTCTTTTAACTGACAGTAAACTGGCTTCCCGTGTTGCCGTCAATTGATTCTTCTGTTCACTGTTTTTTTCCTGTGTTTTAAACGGCCCTTAATAAAAGACAGGTTCTCTACTCCTCTGGCATCATGTCAGTGGTTAACGGAGTAATTCTATCCATTCATTCAACCACCCTGTGCCTAAAACCTCCCTCATACAGCACTATAGGAAAAACTACTCAGCATGGCAGGTCTGAGGCAAGAAGAGGCACTGAATGTTATACAAAGGACATCTCCACTCAGCAGGCCTGGGATGGGTGAGGTGGTAAGCTAAAAATAAAGAGTGGTCTGTATCCGATTCTCAAACACAAGAAGATGATGTCATCTGACCCTTCGAAATGGCTATCACCTTGGCCTTTATTTAGTACACAGGCTGTAAGGAAGAAACCTGCTCCCCAGGCTCTAGGAGGCAGGTCCCCCAGGTCAGCCCTGGCCAGGAAGCACAGCGAGGAGAGAGTCCCCAGGGAAGTGGCGATCAGGAGAAAGAGGAAACAGATGTAGACAGGCGAGGAAGTCGGAAAACAGCCCTGAGGAGCCCCCAGCTGGCCAACCTCCACCGGGGCCTGAGTGCACGTCCAACATACCCAACGGCAGGGATAAAGTAAGGCCTGCAACCTGGGGGATTTGCGCCAACGTGCCTTGCATGAGGAATGGGGCCGCGTGGCAGCACGGCTCACCTCTGTTGAAACGGTGACCACTGGCCCAGCAACAACAGAGGGCAAAGCTAGCGGAGCGGAGAAGCAGGCCCCTGGGGCTTGGGGAGGGGAGAGGGTGCCTGCAGAGAGAGGCTAGAATCTAGGAAAGCCTGTAGGAAAAGGAGGAAAATTCACACAATTCTCCAAAGGCATTAAACAACAAGGATGCTTGAACAAAGCCAAGGACCATTTCCTAACCTCCTGCCTCCCAGAAGCCTTTCATTCAGCATTCCGGGTGTTTTCTCTCTGTGGCTGGGAACCAGAGTCATGGCGGTATGGGGGCCGGCTCATCTGCTTTCTGGCCAGGGAACCTCGAAAGTGGCAGATCCCCCAGGCTCCCTGAAATGCACCGTTTACTTTCTAGGGGCTGACCTCCTAGGACTGCGTTGTCCACCAGCCACATATGGCTATTTAAGCAGCAAACAGTAAAATACAACAGTGTGTCCCTCCATTGCCACATTCCAAGCTCTCGATAGTCCCCTGTGGTTAGTGGCTACTGTCATGAGCTAAAAACATTTCAGCCGCCACAGAGGATGGCCTGGACAGCACTAAAGACCTAGAATGTCCGTGTGTCCATTACAACCCACGTTTGTGTCATGACAATTAGGAAATTGGCTGGAAAAAACAGGATACTTAAGATAACAAGACAGTCTTGCCCAAAATCAATGGTCTTTCCAGGTGTGTCAAGTCCAATGTCTGCGGCGATATGGGCATCTAGCCTAGCACTTCTTTTAAAAACATGCCTCGCTCTTTCTGTCTTTTTAATTTCTAGGCCTCCAGCGCTCTGGCAGGTGGGTTTCCGCGGGCTTTTTCGGGAGACTGGGAGAAGGGGGCAGTGAACGCCGCAGAGGCCAGGGGGCCTGAGCACCATCGTCCGCTGCCCGCCTCTCAAAGAAAACACTGTTCAGACTCTGTTCTTCCCAACCCTTCCCACGAACTCCCACTTATTCCTAGTGCGATCCTGAACTCCAGAGAGACAGAGCAACGGCCGCTCAGGGAGGTGGGGCTGCGGGTGGCGAGGTGTCCGCCCAGCCAGGGCCCAGGCCGGCGCAGGGGTGACTTGGGCTAGCGCGGGCCAGCGGTCTCTTCTGTCCTCCACTCCCTCCTGGAGCAGGGACAGGAGCGTGTTCTTTGTGCCCGGACTTCCTCTGTGCTATGTCTTTGTGCCTCTCTAGGAATTCTGTGGCTAAGGCTTCCGGAAGAAGGGAAGGGCTCGGGCTGGGTCGGACTGTTCTGGAAGCTGCTGTGCGACGGGCCCGAAACGCAGGGGGTGGCACTGCTCACCTTTCAATTATGTCCAGGCGCAGCTGGTGGCCATAAGGCAAGGTGACAAGCTCCAGCCCTGAGCTCACGCCCATGCTCTTCCTCATCTCTTCCGACACTTCAAGTATCCTCGCAACCTGTCAAGAACACAGGCTGAAACACACTGGATCGGGAAGTGGGCTCGCCGCGGACACGACCGCAGCTCGTGAAAAGAAACACACGGAACTGGGACGGTGTGGATGCACTTGCCGCGTTTCGTTTGGGGCAGCAGCGTCCCCACGCACAGTTTTTTAGAGGAGATCTCAAGGATTCTAGGACACCCCTGGAATCTAAGACCGGGGAGGAAAGCACCTAGCACGGCCTGCAGAATCTGCAGATCCGGTGTTTCTGGCCGGCAGGAGAACGGCGTCGCCCTCCCAGCTCCTGGCCACCACAGGCCGGGACAGCGACTGCGGCCGAGCACCCGCGCCTCTGCTGCCGACTCTGCTGGTCGTGTCCTCACTTAACGGCCGGGCAGGCTGTTAAGGTATCCTTAACTACCCCTCTCCTGGGCTCAGTCAAGGCACCATACGTCTGGAAACCTTTAGAAACACGTAGAGTGATTTGAAACCCGAGGTCTCAAGCACACCCTTTTCTCCCCCAGGAGGCCTTCCTTAAAGAAAATCTTTGTTTGTCCCAGCCAGCTCTCCCGTCTTGCTTCTAGTGTGTAATCACAGGCCATCGACACCAGGTATTAGCCGACCATTTGTATTTAATACATGCTGCCTCGAACTGTTACAAACGACTCACTGCCTCTCGAGCACCAGGCTAATGACGCTTTGCAGCATACTGACGTCTAACGGTGCAGCCAGCAGACACAGTGCGTCTAACGGACCCTGGACACGTGGCCGGCACAGGACGATTCCTCTCCTCCATCTGCTGGAGTTGTCCTCGACTATAATCATCCCAGGCGTCGGAACAGTCCAGATGTCTTCATAACAGGCCACAAAAAACATCTGAAGTTTGGCTGATATTATTAACGCTAACCCTTAACCTCTGTGGTTGAGCAAAGGAACCACTGTCAGCCCTGAGGAAATGGACCTGCAGGAACTGGCTATCCAGGGGCAGACTGGGAAGCAGAGTGCAGGATTCCTACTATGCTCTCTGGGCCTCAGTATTCCCTTCTCTAACGCAGCTGCTAAGTTCGCCTCTCCCAAGGACTCTGCAAAGGATCAAATGACTTTAAAGCTATTTGAAAATAAGAGTTGTGAACCACTGGCATGTAGAACAGGGAAGAATTTCCCTCTGGAAAGGGATTTACACCTTGACCATGGCCAGACGGCCCAGATGTATACCCCAGCCACCTGCGGTCACACACACTTTGCTTGCTTGTTTAGACAGCTGCCCCATCAGAAGCTCCAAGCTCAGCCTCTGGGTGGTGGGCACCCTCCAATTCACACACCGTCTGTGTAATGAGATTCAAAGGCTCATTACACAATCCAGTTTTGTGCCAGAAGCACTAGTGACCCGAGTGATCACTGCTCTGAGAGAGAAGCCTCCAAGTCGGTGTTCCTTCAGTACAAACACGCAACCCCCTGGTCACATTCCTGGAGGTTTGCCAGGATACGCCGACACCTGCTTGCCCCAAAGCTGAGGTAAGGACAAGGGGATCCTGAGCTCATGCTGCAGAACCTGGATTTGGGCCTCTGGGAAAAGGCCCAGAGCCATGCAGATCAGAGATAGAGAGGAGGGATGGACACTTCTGGAGCATTTACTATCAGACGGACCCGGCATGCAACATCAGCGCTCCCCAATGAGGCATTCCAGCCCCGCTCTGCTCTTCTGATCTCAGTTACCCTCGCTCTGCAGGATTGCCAAACTGCCCAAGGGAGCTGCTGCAGTGGTTTATGGGGGTGTTGGCGGGGCCTGGCCCTCCCCCCAGCTGCCAAGGGATCTTCTGAACTGCAGAGAGACTGCCTGGCTCGGCCCACCATCTCTGCTGCCCTCAGCACAGGACTCTGCTCTGCTCTATGCACTTAAGGGCCTGTCTCCCTCACTGAACTGCAAAGTGCTTTGAAGCAGCTTTGAAGCAACAACCTGGCATGAGCCCAGGAGAGACTTAGCATCCAAGGAAAGACCTGTGAGTCCCTCCCCTCCCCCCACCCCATCCCCACCTTCACTGCCCACACAGCGAGTCCTCTGTACGCCAAACCCTTGACAGCAGAGTCTCTGCGCACCTGCTGCTTGCCACCCAGAAGACCGGGGTTTTTGCATTCTTCGTCTGGTCAATTCCTATTCCGCCTTTAAAACTCATCTCAGACATCCCCTCCCTGATCCCTCGTCCTTCCCCCACGTTCAAGACCCTGCCTCAGAGGCCCCCCAGCTCCTGTGCCTTCCCCTGAGGAGCATGTCCCACCTGGGCTGTGGTCTGAAGTCCTGTATCACTGTCACCCGCCACGTCCCCCACCACAGCCCAGCCAGGCCCACAGTTAGGTGCTCAAGCAAGGCTCAATACCCAACGCTAACACCTAAGCCTCATTCTGGGCCAGCCATGGTGTGTGGAGGGCTCTACATAAGTTATTTTATTTGGTCTTAGTCCTCACAACCACCTGTGTAGCTGGTATGGTTCTCTTACTTTTATAGTGGGGGCAGAAAGAACCAGAAAGTTGAGAGCCTGAGGTTAGACTCAGCGATTTCATCCCCAGAGGCCAACTCTTACCTACTGGGCCCCACTTCTAGATACTGCATGATACTGCAGGAGACATGCTGCACTCTGGGTGAGGCCAGAGCGGTGCCCACTTGCAGGGTGAGAGGGGCTCAGTGGATGCCCACCCCAACCATGCCCAGGAGGGGCCAGACACTGCAGGACGGGCAGCCTTGAGGCACTCAGGACCACCCACTGTCATGACGGCCTTCCTGGGCATCAGCCCCGGGCTCTACATGGGGTGGGAACCAGCGCTTGGGCCCAAATGCTGTCCAGTGTCTCTTCTCAGCTTCTGACAGGCCCTGTCTGGTGGTCACTGCATCTGGAGTGGGTAACAACAGCCTGTCTATTTCCCTCAGAGACACTGATTGTGCCTGCGTTGTTGGCAAAGCCCTGAAGCCAGTGGTTCCAGGAAGAGAATAAGGAAATGGCAGTGGACTCGGGAGGGAGGGAGACTATAAACAGCCCTGCCCTTGGAGATTGAAGGTGAGCAGAGTCAGGTGGACTTCTGCTCCAGGTCTCCTCCTTGCTGCCAGGGGGCTCTACCCACCCCTTCTTCCAGGGGTGCCTAAAGGCAAACGGGGGCACCTGGGTGGCTCAGTCGTTAAGCGTCTGCCTTCGGCTCAGGTCATGGTCCCAGGGTCCTGGGATGGAGCCCCATGTCGGGCTCCCTGCTCCGCGGGAAGCCTGCTTCTCCCTCTCCCTCTCCCCCTGCTTGTGTTCCCTTTCTCGCTGTCTTTCTCTGTCAAATAAACAAAATCTTTAAAAAAAAACAATAAAAATAACAATAAAGGCAAACAGGGGAGATGGGCCCTACCAGGAGCACAAAATGCAAAGAAAGAAACCAAACAAGAAAAAGGGCAGGCTTCATGTTCCTTCAGTCGAGAACAGATTTGAGCTCTAGATTCATGGCTGCCAAGGTGGTGGGAACGTTCTAGACCCTCCTGCCAGAGGGTATTCAGGCATTTCACCTCCACCTAGACCCTCCTAGATCCTCCAAGCACTGAAGTCACAGGGAAGAAGGATTCATTTCCTCCTGGGAATAAGGCTCTTCTGTCAATCCCGATCCATGTTTCTACAAGGAGCTTCCTCTCTGGAGAACTCAGGCAGACTCACACCAGACTCCTGGCCCGTTGGCATACCAGGGCCCAGGCCAGCCACCAGAACAGGAATCTTAAATCCTCTTACTGCCCAAACGGATTTAGCCCGCTTTCAAGTGAGGTAAGCATTTAATATGACCTGTGAGCCCTGCCCAAGGACACCTAGCCCACCATGTGAACAAATCCTTATTCTTTAGCACTGCCCCTCTCCTGGTTCTTTCCCCAGGGCGAGCGCCCCCGCCCCTCCAACACACACACACGGGGACCATCACCCAGGCCTCTTCCAGGTGCTGGGTTTGTGGAGCCCAAAACAGCTAGCACCTGCTTCAAGTTCCTCAAGGCTGTTTTGAGAGGCCTTCTGTCCCCCTAAGAGGTCCGTCAACTAGGGACTTCCCAGGGGTGCTCAGGGACTACATTTCCTGCCGTGAGTCATGACCCAGGAAATGTATTTAGGAAAATTCAGTTCTTTGACAGGCCCTGAACTTTGAAGGTAATTAACTAATGAGCTACAAATGAATAAGGGGTTTAAATCTCACTAAGGCCTTACCTGTCACTCCAACACACGGATCTCTCTATAACTGAGGGGTAGGATGAGCCCCTCCCAGCCTGAGACACTTGCTTTCTAGAAAGATCTGTCCGAAGGATAACCTTGCCATGGGGTCACTTATGAACAAAAGCTGCCCATATCTAAAAGAAATGCTTCCTATCAAAATTGATGATGTAAACATATATTTAGTCACATGAAAAGATAGTCATGCTATGTTGTTTGATCAAAGACACTGGGTTTAAAAGAGTATGTTTAGAAAAAAATACAATAAAACAGAATCATCTGTTTAGGCCTGTGGTAAACACATACATGCGCATGAAATTATTTACATGTATCTGTTTGCAGAGCAAATGTTAACCATGGTGATCATCAAGAAAGTACACTTTGTATAATTTTTTTCTTTTCTCTTAAACTGTATTTTATAATTTTCCTAAATTGACCAAGTATTACTTGTGAAAAAAATCAAGGGTAAATTTAAAAATGTCTATTAAGTCCATTTTAGTAACAATAAATATACGTTGGGTGTGTATATGTATATATAATGCATCACGTATAATAAAATAAAAATAACCTGGGCTCTGTGACGCCAGAAAGTACATTTTCATCTACAGTCCTCTTTCCTTGGACTTGACTTTCCCAGTTCTGACCCAGCTGAGGCGGGACAGGCCCGCCATCCTTCTGCCCGAGGGGAGTTCCGCAAGCTTCTAGCCCGGGCAAAGGTTGTCCCAGGCCTGTGCTTCCTACCCTTTAAATACATCCCCGCCCAGGTTATCTTCTGACTTTTTCTCCCAGCCACGCATTTCAGGGGTGAGGTGGAGGGAGGCCAGCCTTCCAACTCCTTCCAAACATTCCGAAGCCAGAACCAAGCTCACCTGACTGGCCACTTACCACGCAGTCCGTGCTCAGCATGTGCTGGGCAATGACCTTGGGGTCGTGCTGAGTGAACAGTTCTTTCGCCCGCTTCAGCAGTGCTGTTTCCAGGGGCTTGTTCTCAGGAAGAAGGAGCTTCGACTCAAAGTCATTGGGTCTGAACGAGGAGGCCGTCTCCAGACGGGGCAGCACAAACTGGGCCTCATCCTCCTCTGGCCCCTGGTCCGTCTGCACGGCCGGCGCCGCCCAAGGCCCTGCCCCGTCATCGTCGAGGATCAAGTAGTTGGTGCCGGAGTTCCGGGGACCCGGCACCCCGTTCTGCTTGGCCGTCAGCAGCTCCACGTAACTGTCCTGGGCACAGAGGGGGGGCCTCGCCCCCCTGTCGCAGCTCGCAGCGAAGGCTGGGTTCAGTTCACAGTAGTTGGCCTCTGAGTTGAGCCAGGTGGATGGAGACGGGGGAGCCTTGAGGAAGGGTGCCTTGCAGGGCTTGGGTGGCGGCTTGGGGCACAGCTGGCTGTCTGAGCCCCTCAGGGCCTCCCCTGCCCTAGCGTCCGAGGAGACCCTCCGAACCAATGCCGGGCTCAGGGTGGGCTCGCTGCCCGTCCTGAAAACCGGTGAGTTTGGGCGGGGGCTTGTGTCCACCCCTGGGGGCTGAGGGGGCAATTTACAGCCTGTGGAGGAAAAGAGAGGGTCAGGAAAAGCTTAGCTGCTCGGGGAGCACAAAGCAAAACTGGAGTGACAACTTCAGCTCTCCATTCATGCCCTTGGGTTTCAACTTTCACTTCCCAAAGATAACTCGGTAGGACTGCCCCACGCCCAATCTAGCGCAGTCCAGAACATTTCCAGGGCTGGCTGGCTGCACCCCACTTCTGGGGGGATTCTAAATCCCAGTGACTTCCAGCAGCTGGGCTGCAGTGTCATTTTATGGTCAGAGAAGCTTAGTCCAGTCAGAACAGGACAAGACATGGCGCCTGGAGGTCAGTGAGTAATCTAGTCTTTAGTCACATAGCATGAGGGCCTGAGTCACTCTCACAGCCAGGGCGGATCCAGCCAGCCTTGAGGGAGAGCCAGAGGCACCCCAGGACGGGGGGACAAGATGGTGAGCTAACCCACATAGAAGTGGTTCACCAAGGGGCATTAGGAAAATCACCCCGTTGTCCCAAGGAAGGTCAGTTATAAAAATAATGAACAACCACCACATCACTCACTGACACAGTTGCTTACGAGGTCTGCCCACATCCCACAGCTCCTCGTTCTCTGGCTGCAAACGGAGAATGGAGAGGAGGAGGGGTCCCCCAGGAAGCCCAGCACTGAGCCAGCCCCCTCCGCCCCCGGAGGGCACAGAGAGAGCACACCTCTGTCGTGAAGGCTACCAGTTAGCGGGTAAGCGTGGGTCAGAAAACCTGGGTTCAAATGCTGGCTTCACCACGGGCAAGACGGGTAACTGGATGAGTTATTTCACCTCTGTGCCTCAGTGTCCTCAGCAAGAAGAGGATAATCATTCCCGCTCTGAAGGTTTGTTATGAGGCTTAAAAGCTAGCTAGCACCCATAAAGTGACCTCATCTGGATACAGCTGCACAAACCCTTTACCCTCCAGCCTTGTGTTGTCCCCACATCAGGGGACCAGACAGAGCAGGGAAAGAGCCTGAAGGAAATCAGGCTAACACTGTCACCCTCCTCCCAGAAAAGTCCCAAAGACCTACCAAGTGGCAGGTAACTTTCCGACTGGTGCGCTTTGAGGGATAAGGCTCTTCTGTCCTGCATGTGATCCAGGGAGGCTGGCTGGCTACCGCTCTTCTCTTTATTTCTGAAGCAGAAGATAAGTGGAGCAGAAACATGTCATTAAATCGTAAAACCTTTAGGCAGCATCATGGAAAGTTTTTAAGAGAAAAGACTGCTTAGAAGGCGAGTGGTACAGCACATCCCAACAGTAATGTCAGTTGAAGGAGGAAATTGCTGCTGGGGGCGGTTAACACAGGACTGTACCCTGGGCTCCATCCCCGCGTCCCCAGGACCAGCAAAGTCAGGTCCCAGGCTGCCTCCTCTGAGCCCTTCCAGCTGGTTGAGCAGAGCAAAGATTTCATGATCCTCTCAGGAAAATCTGATGAACTGGAATGTGTACTTTTAACAGAGCTTAAAATTACTTACAGACCCAGAAGGAGTGACTTGTTTAACTAAAATGCGTTTTCCACCATGCCTCGTGGTGTCAGTTAGGAAGGAAGCTGTGGGGCAGTCTGCATTTCAGCGCAAGTCACCATGTCCCCTAGACAATCCGCAGGATCACCGGGGGAGCCAGCCACTCTCATCCTCCCGGAAGGACCAGGGCCGCACAGCCGGCCTCCTGCTGAGCTGGGGAAGGGCCCGAGCCTTCACTAAGCCGGGTGCCGGGAGGCACAGGGTGCAGCCCCGCACGGAAGCGGAGATGTCACTTTCCACACAATTTGCTGGCACCCCTCTGCTTCCCTGCCTAGTCAGACTGGGAGTTTCTCTAGCCCCCACAAACAGAATCTCTTCTTTGCTAGAAGAGACTGCACCACACCAGTCAAGTTGTAATGAACTTTAATGGGCCCTCCCACAAGCTTAGGTTATAGAAATCAAAAAGTTCTTTCCTACCTTTGCAAGCACCAAAGGAAAAAGCAAACAACCCCCCAAAAAACCCCCAAACTCCCAGCAACAGAGAAATTCCAGCAACCCCTCAGAGATAAGGCAGGGCAGAGGGCAAATTCCAAAAGGCGATGGCTTCGGCCAAGCGGTATTTCTGCAGTGATCTTTAGAGCAGCCAGACTCCACTGGCCCAGAACCCCCACCTGGGGCGCACCCCGCCAGCCAGCCAACCAGCGGGCCGGACGTCAGCGAAGGTGTGGGCGCCTGAGGGCGAGGGCGCAAGGGGGAGGGCAGGGAGCTTGGCAGCAGGAGGCGCTTTCCTGCGGAGCCCACCCCGCCCCCACGGTTAGACATTCCCAGGCCTGCGGCTGCCCAAAAAGTGGCAGGGCTTAAAAAGCCCTGCTTTCACTGGGCAATCAGAAGAGTTGGCTCTGTTAGGCCTGCCTCATTGACCAAGAGGCTTTCTCAGTCTGTCTTTCATGTCTTATCTTTAAAAAATAAATTTCTATTCTAAATCCGGGTCACTGAAGGCAGACCAGGAGGCAGGCCTTCCTGCCCAGCACCGCACTGGGCAGGGGTTCTGGGCATTGCCCAATACTCCCTGGCTCTGGTCAGGACATTACCTTTTCCTTCCTCCGTTGAGCAGCCAATCCCCACACTCACAAAAGAAACAGAGGAAGAAGTACCCCTTTAATACTTTTAAGGGATCTCCAGTCCATTCTTATTACTAAGAAAAGGAGAATTTCTATGTATCAGTTCTTGCCTCCCTCCCTGCAACTGAGTCCTACATTCTACTGCCCTCCAGAAGATAATATTAATGATTATTGAATAATGATTATTCACACCTACTAGCCCTTTGGCATTGTTCTAAGCACTTTGCAAGTCTTGGATCGTTTAACCCTCACAAACCGCATCATTCCAGCTGGGGAAAGTGAGGCCCAGAGAAGGTAAGTAGCTTGATCAGTGGCGGACCAGCATCTGTGGCCAGGCAGGCAGTGTCCACAGCCAGACGCTGACTAACAGGGACCGGGAGCTCTGTAGCGGCACACGGCCTAGTCTGTATTACTCAGACTCCTGTGTTTTGCTTCTGAATCTTTGCAATCTACCAATTACAGTTTATGACGTTTCTTCCTGTCCAGAAAGAAAACCAGTGCATGCAATAAAACATGTTGGTTTAGGTGTGTAAGTTTAGATGCCAGGGAGCCAGAGAAGGGGGGCTGTGTCACCCAGGGGCTGGAGCTCGTCTACACCCTGCCAGGCCCACCTTTTCCCTGCTTTCCCATCTGGAACGGTCAGAGAGCAGCCCAGGCACCCAGCTCCGTGAGAGACAGGTCCTATGTGAAGACAGCATGCGCCGCTGGTCATCGAGGGCAGGGCGCCTCAGCTGGGCATCCAGTTCTCTGGAATCTTCTCTCTCCCACCCCCAGGTTCAGGGCACAGCCCCCCAGTCTCTCAGTGTCTCCCATCTTAGGAATCTCATCTTCTCTCACCGAGTCAACCACCCTTTCCATGTGGACCAAGCCCTAATCTAAGCCTTCAGGCTGAACTCCCCTCCCGAACCCCCAAACTGTTGCTGGACACTGGCACTCAGAGACAAGCCTACGGTCGAGTCTCCAATGCAGCAACTGGTTTTTCCTCCGAAGTCCATCCCCTCTGAGCCCTCCTGTGGTCTCCCACGCCCCCTTCTCCAACCTTCCCCACACGCACAACAGTCCCAGGAAGCCAAGGTCCCAGGCTCTCCCTCTACTACCCCTGTACAGCCCGACCCTCCACCACCCACTGACTGGTCTTCCTGCGCCAAGCTCCCTCCCTGCCCCTCCAACACATCGCCACCCTGCTCTATTCTCGGGACATTCACCATGTCAACGTCTTTGAGGTTCCCTCAAACCATTTAGCCCGGCTTTAAGGCCTCCATGATCTGGCTGGGGTCACCTTCCTGAGTCTGCCCCTACCAGCCCCTTACGTGGGCCCTTTGCTTGAGCCCCACCGACCTACCCACTCAAAGCAACTCTCATCCTCGCCTATTGCCCCACGCATGCGCACACTGAGCCCCCACCAGGAACACCCTCCCCTTTGCAGTGTCTGTCCAAATTTTCCCCAGTTTTCAGACCAGCCGGAATCCTCCTTTCTTCACAAATCTCTCCTGGCCAACCCTCCCCTTCCTCAGCAACGGCGTCCTTTCATGTGGGCACCAACTCAATCGGGAACTCATCCCTCATGACAGCTATTCCAGTAACACTTGGCATTCTTAGTAACATCTTTTACTGTTCCTCGGTTCCCGGGTGAGCTCCTCACCGGCCTCACTAAGGCCGGGCCCGTCCAGAGTGGCCCTGTCGGTCCCAGCACCCCCACCCCCCACCCCCGACGGGGCCCTGACCCACCTGAGGAGGTTTCCCTTGGGCGAGCTCTGCTCCCGGGCCTGGACGCCGCCCACGGTGAGGCTCAGCCTCTTGCTCACGTCCGGCCTGCCGTCGGCGAGCCTGCCGTCCGGGGCCCGGCCCGGGGAGGTGCCGTAGCGCTCCTGCAGGCAGCGCAGGGGCACCGTCCTGTTGATGGGCTGGAAGATGATGGCTCCGCTCTGCTGGGAGATGGGCCGGCGGTTGCCCACGTAGCAGCGCACCAGGCCGGGGATGGAGTCGAAGCTCTCCGTCTCAAACTGGTACTGCACACGGCTGTAGGCCTCGCTGAGCCGCAGCACCGTCCGGTGGATCTTGAAGTGCTGAGCCAGGTTCTTCCACTGACAGGTCAGGACAAAGTTTCCGGGGCTGGACAAAGAGTCACGAACCAGGAAGTCGCCATCCCGCTGCACGAGGTTTTCTGACACCTTGGGGACAAAATGGTGAGGAGTCGGAAAGGCAAGCGAACACTCCTTTTTTTTTTTTTTTAAGATTTTATTTATTTATTGGAGAGAGAGAGAATGAGAGAGAGAGAGCACATGAGAGGGGGAAGCAGACTCCCTGCTGAGCAGGGAGCCCGATGCGGGCCTCGATCCGGGGACTCCAGGATCATGACCTGAGCCGAAGGCAGTCTCTTAACCAACTGAGCCACCCAGGCGCCCCGCGAACATTCCTTTTCAAAGCGGCACCGCTCTCCGCTTCTCTGGGCCCAACAGAGGACAATGCTACTCTGTCTCTTCCTCTTCAGTCGGCTCTTCAGTTTTTCGAACGTCAAATTCTTAGAAGACCCGTTCCTGCACCTAGAACTATTAGCCGCCCACCTACCGTGTGCCGAGTGACTGCGGGCGCCGGGCTTCCGGGAGTGAGGGAAGCGGGCCGGCGTCCCCACCGGCGGAGCTGCCGCGTCGGGAGAGCTGCCGCGTCGGCGAAGATACGCAAGCAGCAGGTATGGTACGTCAGGTGTTGGAAAGGGAAGGAAGAAGTCAACCGGCAAGGGAGATAAGAAGTGCCTGGGAGGGGAACGAGGGCTGTTCTCTGAGACACGGTGGTCACGGGGGGTGTGATAAGAAGAAGACATGTACGCAGACCTGAAGCAAGTAAAGTGACAGCAAATGAAAGAAAGAAGAAAAGGCATGGCCAGGGAGCCTGAGCCCTCCCCACCCCCAGCAGGCGGAGGAGCGGGTTTTGTTGGCTGGCAGGAGGGGTCCACACGCAAGGGAGGCCAGGCACTGTAGAAGCAGAGACTTGAGTGCGGTGCTGGGCACGCCACTCGCTGGAGGGCCTGTCACCAAGTCAGCTCCGTGTCTCATCTCACTGGCGGATTATATATTTGCATACATAATCTACGCAAAGCACCAGACAGCCGCCTGGAACACGGTAGGTGCTCAAAAATTGTTAACTATGGAGATGCTGATGTTTATAGCAAAAGGAGGATCTATACTGTGTTGCAGATGGTCGTTCCTATAGCCAGACCGCCTGGGTTTGCATTCTGGCTCTCCTGGGTGACTTTGGACAAGTTACATCTCTTTATGGTTTAGTTACATCCCCTGTAGAGTGGGGATAATGTCACCTACGCAGGAGCTACAAAGATTTAACGGAGTAAAGTGTTAGCTGTAACTACCATTATTGCTGTTACAGTGTGCCGTCAGACAACCTGAAATGATGTGTGGCTGAAAATCGATACTCGTTGCAAGTGGGAAACAAAGTTTATGATCACAATAAAGAGAAGGATGGTGGGGACAGTCGTCAGTTTTATAAAACTTTGACATTTCTCCCAGGATATTCCAACACTGGATCAGTTTGCGTAGAAGAGTGTGCTACCATGGTTACCTTAAAATTGTATCTTTGCCTTAAAAATATGTTTTCACACAGAAATTCCATTTTTTGGGATTGAGCCTGAGGAAATAATTATAGTTATAAACATAGTAGTTATCCTAAAGGATGTTGGTGAAGGTGCCCACCAAAGAGTGGGGCACACATACAATGAACATACACACGACGTAGGCTGGTGTAGAAGACTATCTTACAACAGGAGACAATGCCCGGAACGCATCATTAAATGAAGACAATGGGCTGCAAAAGTCTATGTGGTATGATCTCATACTTGCAAAGCCTGGGAGGAGGAATCATATCAAAATGTTCAGAGTGGCTATCTCCAGGAGAGAGATTTATGGGTGAGAGTTTCGTTTTCTTCATTTTATTCTCTGTATAGTCTACAATTTTTTTTTTAAGATTTTATTCATTTATTTGACAGAGAGAGATAGTGAGAGAGGGAACACAAGCAGGGGGAGTGGGAGAGGGAGAAGCAGGCCTCCCGCCGAGCAGGGAACGATGCGGGACTCGATCCCAGGACCCTGGGATCATGGCAGATGCTTAACAACTGAGCCACCCAATCTACAACTGTAAATCAATTTTAAACTAAAAAAAAAAAAAAAGGAGGGCACCTGGCTGGTACAGATGGTTAAGCGTCTGCCTTCGGCTCAGGTTATGATCCCAGGGTCCTGGGATCGAGTCCCGCATCGGGCTCCCTGCTCAGTGGGAAGCCTGCTTCTCCCTCTGCCTCTCTCTCTCTCTCTCTCTCTGTCTCTCATGAATAAATAAATAAAATCTTTAAAAATTTTTAAAAAATTTAAAAAAAGGAAGTTAGAATAGGGATTATTTCTTTGATAGTGCTGACAAATCTGCTACACTAAAAAAAACTGTCACAATATGATGCCCTTCCCCCCACCCCCCACCCATCCATTTCCGGTCATGTTGTCCTGGGTGAATGACTGGCCAGATCAGGTTACGATAAAAACCCAAGAGAAATTCTACACCCTGATTCTGCACTTACATTTTTCAGTTTCTATACTCTTAAAAAAAACCACTCCCACCTATCACCCCAAAAGACAATCACACAGAGTACATTCCAGGCCCGGGCGGGGGGTGGGGTGCTAGGGTCGCTGGTATAATTCCTCTACTTCCTAGCTGCAGCCAGGGGCCCAGGCAGGAGAGGGATGGAGTGTGAACAGTCACCAGCCCCACGAGGGCACGGGTGGCCTTGCTGCCCTGTGCCACCCACCCTGACGATATGCTCTCTTCCCCTGAAATTGAACTACTGCCTTAAGAGAGAAGCTCCAGACAGTAGGAGGCTGCAGGCAGCCGGCCAGGAGTTTAGTGATCTGAACCACAGGCCAGCCTCGTACCTCCTCAGATGCTCCCCCTGCGGCCACGGCCTCCGGCCCGCTCCGACTTTGCAGACCACAGAACACCGGCCTTTCCTCCATCCACCTCCCGGGCCCAGGGACATGTGCTTTGGGTTCCTGACCTTAGTTCTTCCCAAGGTCTCCTTGGAGACAGGCCTATGTTACCACAGTCCGTTTTATTATATTTGCTTTTAGCTGAACTGGGGCTTGCTCTGCTGGGGCGCTGGAGGGCGAGCCCACGGGGTGGGCAGTGTGGTGGCGTTTGAGGCCGGCCGGGCGCACACTGGCAGGAAGGCACAGGTACCTGGCGGGGGATGCGTCCATGGTACCAGGCGTGGCTTCGCAGGTCCTCGCCGCTCAGCAGCAGCTCCTCCTCCAGCTCCTTCTTCAGCCGCTCGGGGGTCCTGTCCATGACGTGCCTCTCCTTGGAGAACTGCAACACAGGGTCACCGGTGACGTCCCCCCGCCCTGCCCAGGACGGCCAGGCCCGCCAGCTGGAAAGGCCCGCCTGCCTCGCGGTTGGCTGCTTGGCTAATCAAGCCAGGATATGCCAAAAGCCTCGTGCAGGTAGGGGAGCCTGGATAATGATTACAATTAGCTGTGACCTTTCCTTTCTCCGGCTGCAAGTATGTAGTAACATTTTCAGCTACACATGGGGACTATGAGAGGAGACGGGTGAGCTGTTCCTGTTATCAGTGGGCTCCGAGAGCCGCTGAGGACAAGGGGCGCTGGCTAGGGGGCGCCAGAGAGAGATGAGCGGGGAGGGAGGCACAACTCAGCCAGGGGACTTTCCTCCTTCTCCTTGGGGACACACACGGAGACGGTCCACACACGGAGCCGGGAAGGACAGCCATCCTCAGATGGCCCATGGTCCAGAGCCGGGAAGGACAGCCGTCCAAAGTGCAGTCCCCGGGCTGACGACGGTAATGGCCCCTAATTCTTTGCTACTGGCAAACTGCAAGTCAGGAACTGAGTTCGCCTTTAGAAACATTTAGAGCAAGCGGACAGAAGAATTTTGTCTCTTGAATCTAGCAACACAAGTCTGACTCTGTGTATTTTGTCTTTTTAATTTCGTTTTTCTGATATTTCATTTTTATGACAGATTAGAACTTGAAACTTAAAAAACTGGTGTCTCGCCTCTGAGGGTTTGAGAATCATGGATATAGGTCGCCGCACGGTGGCTGGGGCGGGAGTCCGGGAGGGCCTCACTGGCTCCAGGTTTCATTTAGAATCCACGCCCACTTACATGGGAGCTGAACCTGGACACCTGCCTGGTTCCCAGCAAAACCAGGCTCACGGATCACTGGCTGAAGGTCATGGGAGCAGGAAAACGCTGGGTCTTTGTGTTTTCCCAAGTTCCGCAACTTGGCCTCAAAAGCCTCTAGGAATCACCGATTTCTCATCCAACTGCTCTGCACCTCAGCCAGGGAAGAGGCCCAAATCCTTCTGCACCCAAGGAAAAGGAAACAGACTTGGGATTTTTACAGCCCTCAAGTCTTTGTGGGCACACTGGCCCAGGAGGGCGCCGGCTGTAGAGGGTTCAGGGCCGCTCAGGGTGGGGCTCTGGTTTACCAACTGCTCACTTCTCCAGCTCGGCTTTGCCACCACTCTGCCCCACAGAGCAGACTCCTGCACCGCAGAGATGCCCACGTGGGCCGTGCCAGCTGCCCACAGGCGTCCGCAGCATCCCACATCCATCATTAATTAAGTCCAGTCACATCTGAACACAGCTCATTGGAAAGACTTGAGTCCAGAATGCAGATTGTCCACCAGGCCGCATTCACTGATAGTTTATTGTCTGTCTTGCCTCCCACTGGATTTTAAGTTTCATGAGAACAGAAACCCATCTGCCTTCCTCCCTACCGCCCTCCAGCAATGCCTGAACACATTAGGCTCTCTGGAGTCACTGAATGAACCAGTACCCCAAGATGAGGTCTCTCTAGCCTTTTCTTCATTATGGAGCTTCTCCTCTTCAATCTCAAACTATTCGAAGCCCCATGTCAGCTGAGCATGTTGCCACACAACTAAAGGATGTCATTCCCCAATTTTCCTTGGCCAAGGAAAGGTGCACTGCTGCTTAGCGGGACTTCTAAGCTGAGATGTGACGGCTGGAGCTGCGGCGCCATCTTGGACGGGAGGAGGGAGCCACATCCTCCAAATGGGGCAGCAGGGGCCCCAAAAGGCCCAGATCCCTCACAACAGTCCCAGATTGCCCACCTCCAGAGATTTCGTGTGATCTTTTGTCCTGTTTGAGCCCATATTTTGGCTGCTACTGTTTACTGGCAGCTGAACTAAAATTCTAACCCATACTGTGACCCTAGCTTCTATTTGGCCACCCTGACAGTCTTTACACAGAGCCTGAATCCCTTGTACTGTGTCCTGGGCCCACTTCTTCTTGGCCCAAGCCCTGAAAATGTAGTCATCAGGAGTCATACGCCCCGTGTAGCCCTCCACTCAAACTGTACTCACCCAGACCCAAAAAGCTGTTCCCTTATTTCTCTTTACAGCCAGTGTCCTTCCTCCCTGATGCCCAATTCCCAGGCCACTTCCCACCATCACCCCCTCTCTCCTTCTCAGCATCCTTCACAAATAGCAAGATTTCTTAGCATTTTATAAACAACAATCCTGCATTCCAGATTTTGAAATAATACTGCAGTACACTTGTTACCAGAAATACAAAATCTGCTATCTTGTTACTTTTGCCCTAATTCCTTAGAGGGAAATCCACAATTATTGTTCTCCGCCCACTGTGGACTGTGGAGATGGGGCATGATAGGGCACTGCAGGAAAGTACCGAGGGAGGAGAGAAAAGGGAGTCAGGAAGACTGACCCTCCCTTGAGATGGAAACTCAGACTTCAAAAACTGTGCCCTTAAGCTCTTGCATAATTTGTGCAAAGTTAGGAGGTTACACAATTGACTAGATTTATAATTTGGGGGAGAGGGGAGAAGGAGGAAGAGAGGGCGGGAGGGAGACAGATCCAGAGCAAGCAAGCAATTGCAAGCAAGGGCTCATTTCAAACCAGTGAGAGCTGGTTCTACTACATTAAAAAGAGCCAGGTTGGCCTCCGGGAGCCTCTACCTCAGCAGATGATGTGGGCAACATCTCTCAAACAGCTGAACAAGGCAATTCAAAAGTCACCCACATAGGGTCGCCCTCATGATTAAATTAGTAGTTATTTTGGGGGTGAATGCCTTCTAGAACTTTCACATACTCTTTAAATCATACACATTAATGCATCTAATTATTTTTCCGAAGTGCCTATATTTTGTGAGCCTTGCCAACTACGATCGTGCCACTACATGTAAGTACTTTGATGGGCTGTCAACTTCATGGTGGGTGAACGGTGACCATATAGGAAAATTGGGCAAAATGTATCCATTTGCATCTTTGAGAGCACTGTGATGGATATTTGTGTTCCTTAGGGACCAAGCACGACATTCCTGCTTCACAGGATAGGTCACATGGGACTGTGACGTCGGCAGAATTCTGTCGGCTTGCCCCCAACGACCAGAACTTCTGTTAACAGTGCGCCTGTCCACTTAACTACAGCCATCTGGGCTGAATATGAATGTCCCCCTGAAATGCAGCCATTTCAGGCATGGCCTAGGCTAGTTTTGGGGTCTTTGGGGCCACAAAAGAAATTCTAGCAATTTAGGGTAACACAGCAGTACCCCTGCCCTTAGCAATAGCTTTATCTCTTCAGTGTCGTCACCGGTGTCCTTTGAAGTTCTGATTCCACTAATGCCCTAAGAAGCCTCCTGGCCCTCCTGAGATTACCTTCTGAGGAAGGAGCAGAAGAGAGAAGTCCCTATTCCCATAGTTACATGCATCATTATCTTATGCCCGGCCCAGAATTATGCATGAGACGAGCCGAAGAATAAGTACAGGTCCCCGCACTCCAGCGCCTTCCAATCTCGGGAGAGTAAAGAGCACACAGCCCCTTCAGACCAATCTGTCCCCATTCCTATAGGCTCATCTCCCAGCTCATCTTTCCCAATGCTCTCACATTTGTTTCTGCAGACACCTTATGAACGCAATGTACCTCAAAGACTGGACCCAAGTCATTCTGTCTTCTGTGAGCACAGGCCAGTGGGCATCTGTGACAGAGCACTGTGGCACCCCAGAGCCAGTACAATATAGCCGGGCTCTCTCAGCAAGTTTACACTGAATGGAAAGCAGTCCTCACTGGCCCTTTGGATTTTATGTTCAACTACCAGAGAGACAGACAGCAAGAAAACCCACGAATAATTGCTATCTCACCCAGATGCTATAAATGTTACTAACAAGCACATTATAGTAACACACCTTCTCCTCCATGCTCAAGTTCTCTAACTGCTACCCCTGAACTGGAACTTCATGGCTAGAAGGCAAGTCTGATTCTGTGTTACCCGAGCTCCTTATGTTGAGGAGAGGAGGTGGCAGTGGGTGGGCTGGAGGCAGAGTCCAGTTTCTCTAGCCCCCAGCGCAGGCTCCAGATCCTGCCATCCTGAGCTCCCCCACCCCCCACAGTAGCTGGGGTGCACCCTCCAGAGAAAGCGGAGCTGCTGGGCTTTAGATCAAGAACATTCTGCCTGTGAGCTCTGCCAGGTTCATTCAAGTGACCAGATCCACCCATGGCCCCCAGGAGAGAAAGATGTGGGCGGGCCCCACGTCTCCTACTAGGAGGCTTTGCCTGAATTGGATCCACCAGAAATTTGAGAGTTCTCTTTGGGGGAGGGGAGGGGTGCAAGAAAAGGGGCTATGGATGTAAATTAAGTAATAAGAATACCTTGAGCAGGAAAGAAAGAGAGGGAGGGAGGGTTAGTAACTACTATATCATGGTTTCCCACTCACATGGCTCCACTTCCAAAATTTCATCTTGTCTCAGTCATGACTTCTGGGGGCTGAGATGAGGGAGGTGAGTTGATAACTAGGGCAAGTGGAGGGGGTGGATGAGGCCCACACCTGTCCAACCAAACTGAAGTTTAGTTAGAAAATTCATTCGTTCACGGAAATCGGAGTCCAGCTACCTCCTTCCTGCTGCTAGCCTCTTAATAACCCTGATGCCACAGCACAGTACGTAAGCATGGCCAGCCCTCTCCCTCCATCCATGGGCCACGTGCCACTGACCAGCTGTGTGGCTTTGGTTAAATGACTTCACCTCTCTGCAGAGCCTCAGGACCTGGTCTGCAAAATGGGGATGATAGTACATGACGAGATGTTAATCAGGATGGAACGGGTCCATTTTGGGAAAGCACTCACAACATCCCTGGGACACAGACGGCACGGTTAACTGTTATCAGAGACACACCAGAATGCTACCCATCTGGTTATAGAAAAGAAACACTTCACCCCGGAGGTGCTTTCAGTCTGATGCACGGATGCGTAGGGGGTGGGTGCCTGGGAGGGAAGCAGTTTAGGAAACCAGCCGCGTGTCCACGGGCTGCCTCGCATGCCCGCCCGCCCAGCACCTCTGGTCCGGCTACACCGCCAGGACCAGTCCGAGCTTGCTGCGGCCCATTCCAAAAATCATGCCTATCGCTCTGAATCTGGACTGAATGTCTCTGCAGCCCCACACAGCCCGAGCAAGTCTGTTCTTGACAGGCTGCAACAGCCAGAGCCCAGGGGATGGTCGGAAAACACATTCTGGACGTGCAGAGCCAGTTCTACAAACGTGCTGGGAACGTTGATTAACACGGAAACCCACATTTCAACAGCTCTCCCAGAAAGAAAAAGCTGTTCCAGCCCAGGAGGAATGGAGTGTGGTGTCTCCTCTTGCAAGGGCTGCCTGACATTAGAGCCTGCATTTCAAATCAGGCACAACAATAGGACCGGGCCTCCTCAGAGGAGGTCTGCGCTCCTAAGTTGGGGGACGAGGGAGGGTGTGCACACAGTAAGCTGTGGGAAAGCCCCAGAGAAGGCGAGACACTCATTTGTATGCAGAAGACAGTGGAGCCGATTAGAAAAAGATGTCATCTGCATTATAATTTTTATTTTACTCTGTTCCTACCTCTAAGAAAAGCTTCCCAGTTCCCATAGAATTGTAAATTGTGCAAATCACCCAGGAAAGACTGGAAAGGCACCACTGTGTGGCCATCAACAATCACGGCCAAGCAATTTGCCAACTTATCTGCCAGCAGGGGATGACACCCTGGGCCCTACAATCAGGAGGGTACAGTGCTCTTGGAAGACCACACGCAGAGCAACAGTTGAAACTCAGCCCTGAGCTCTGGAGACACACTGCCCGGAACTTATCCCTGCCCTTCTGCTCTGGAGCCTGGGCAAGTTACTCCATCTCACTGGCCTTCGGGTTTCCCTGTCCCAATGAGAAACCTCTCTGTGGCCCCACGCGGGGGGTGTGGGGGTTGCGCCACCAGACTAGAAGCATACAGTTGCTGCACCTCACACTGACCCACCATGTGCAGCAGACTGGGTGGAGAACGAAATCAGCGCACAAAGAGAAGAGGAACAAGAGATGGAGGGTGTCCCAGCAGCACGCACGTCTAAGCCCCAGCTGACTCCATCCACCAGCAAACTCCCCTTGTGACCTAAGCTACTTTGCTCTGTGCCAAAGGAGTCCTGATCCAGAAAGGCAGGGATCAGATGGAGGGGAGTCGGACACTGAGGGGTTAGACCTTCACATTCCAGATAGTGAGTCACCGAAAATCTCTGCCTAGATTTTCAACAGGCAACAGGTACAAAAAAAGATGCTTTTAGACAGATCAATCTGGCTGCAGTGGGCAGAAGGGCCCGGCTGGGGCCCGGGGCACAAAGCCAGTTCAAGACTTTTGAAATGTGCTGATGATGGCCAAATTTCTCTCTCTAGCCCTTGGGGTGGGTGCTGGGATACTGACCAGAATCCACTCTGGAACTTGGATGTTGAATTATAAATAAACGGAACTCATCTCTGCAAAGCCCGCCCTTCTTCCCCCTTTCCTGGTCACTGGCACCTCTGCCCTCATGACCCAAATGAGAACCCTCACAACAGGCTCCATCGATCAAGAACTTCCTGATTCTTCCTCTTACCAAATGCATTCTAATCCCCACCGAGGTTACCCTGTTCTGTTCTCCCTGAGCTTCTGCAGTAGCCTCATAACAATCTCCCTACCCTTGTCTCTGCTCCTACACTATGAGGCCACGCACTTATCAGAGCATTCCCGGCTCGGAGATGTTAGTCAAGGGGTGCCCCAGCGAGGGCTGACAGGAGATCCAGAGACTCTTCTAGCACCCCCACAAAAAACCTGATGGGTTCCTATGCCTGATTTTTACTCTCCCAGGGCTCAGACCTGGTTCCTGGGGGACACAGACCCCTATCCTTCCCTGTCCTCCTAGACCCCTGAACTCTGAATGCATTTCTTTTAACCCCAGTGAAGTGAACCACCCCTTTGCAATATACTGACACTGCACACCGGGATCCATGTCTGAATCTGCTAGAAGGCCCAGATCACAAGAGGGCTATGGATACCTATGTGAGGACAAAGTAACTGGCAGAGGTTTGACCGGGGCGGGGGTCGGGGGGCGCTGGTGGAACGGGCCAGGGTACTGCTGTTATGCAGTGGGAGTCCATGAGTCGGCAGGGTCACCCCTGCAGAGGCTCCTGGCAGGAGTCCAGGCTGGGGAATGGGGAGAGGACAGAGTAGGAGCTGGGTGAGGTAGGCAGGAACCTTGAAGGCCTAACCAAGCCAATCTGTTCTTCTCTAATCCACTAATGATGGCTAACCAGCGAGGCAGTATGGTCGGCAGGACATAAACTCTTTGAGGACAGAGGCCAAGCCATATCTGCCTTTGGCTCCCCGAGCCTAGCCTCGTGCCTGGCACACAGCAGGTGCCCAGTAAACACTTACTGACTGGAGCCAAGCTTCCTGTCACCGGGTGGGGAGAAAAAGAGAGTTTGGAGGTCGGTCAAGAACAGGTGACCCTGGCCACCTTTCTAGACGTTGCCTACCTTGCTTCTGTATGCGCCAAAAGGGTAAGAGATCTCACTCCCCAGGACTCCCTGATCTAAGGCACAGAAAGCACGGGCAACAGCACCTGGCCTCGTGCCCGGCAGGTGCTGGCTTGAAATGATGTAGAATTGGAAAGCCCTTTCCAAGCACGCTGGTAGCCACAAGAATGGGAAGTTACTTAACTGGAGAATTTGTTTTTCAAGACTTATGAAATCCATCGGAAGGTTTTAGAGGTAACTGGCGTCTGAGACTTGAGTTCTGATGGAATAAAAAAGCTAGAAGTTGGAACCGATTTCTCCTTAGGCATGGGAGGAGGGGAGAGAGAGAGGGAGAGAGAATGAAGAGGGAAGCAAGCTTCTGGGCTATTCTATCCCAGTCAGGAGTGGCGAGCCAGAGCACCCAGAATCTACCGGCTCTCAAACAAAAGCTTCCTTTCTTCTGCCCTGGGTGGTTTATTCAGTTTGAGGGAGAGGTCAACAGTCCAGGCCTCTCATCAAGTAGCACCAAACAATTCGATTCTGGAAATCAAATCTAGAAATTATGATCACAAACAACACTGTAAGTGTGCCTGGTGTTGTGGATCGTCACACAAAATTGGTTTATTTTCTGAGAGAAGCCTGCATCCTCCTGTGAGCTGCCTGAGAAACCCCTCAGGGACGTGCCTTGAGTGGCCACCGGGTGGCCCGAGATGGGACGATGCGGGAGTCCAAAAGGACAGACCCTCATCTCGAATCCACCGAACCTGTAATGCCCTGGAGCCTGCGTCACGGCAATCCCGAAATAAGCACGAACATACGAAGGCATTGAGCTCCCACTGTCAAAAAAGCACACACTGGATAACCATGACACAAAGCATTCTGAAGCCTTGCTGAGGCTGCCACACACAGGACCGTCCTGCAAGTAAATCTGCCTAAAAATGAGATTCTTTGGAGATGTCAGGGACTCGGCGCCTTTGAGTCCCTGCCCTGTGTTGAATTTCAAGCAATGGACTAGTTTATAATCAAATTCCATAGTATATCAAGGGCTTTTTAGAAGATCGGGTGCTATTTTTTACCATTGAAAACCTGCATAAAATGATCATGAACCCACAGGATGAATAAATCCGTTACTCCTGCCACTTTTAACCCTGCCCACCAGCCAAAAAATAAAAATCCAGTTCTCCCCGAGCTTTAAGCCCAGCAACCCTGAGCAAGAGCCCGCAGATGTTTTCATCGGAGGCAGAGTGGAAGGAGAGAAAGTAGCACTGGTAGCAATCTTCAAGTCTTGATATGAAACAATTTGTATATTGGGTTCTGTGTCACCTTTTATCGACACTTTCTTTTTTTCTAAAATATTTTATTATACTGCACAGATAAATGAGGAAAGGCTTGAATGTACTGATGCAGCTCTCCCGATGGGTGCTAGGCTAGACAAACAGCATTTCCGTGCTAATAACTGTGATTAAAGCCAAAGGCTTTAGTTAAGTAAACAATTAACTTTGTAAATAAAAGCCCAAAGAGGAAAAAAAAAGTCAAATTCAAATTTTAAATATCCCATTTAGTAGACAAAAGCAAACGGTGGCATGGGCAATTGGGCATTTAAGCCGGGTCCAGCCCAGTGTGTGGCACACAGTGGCACTGTATCCACGGAGGCGCCCCTCATACACAGCCATAGAAAATCTCCATAATGATTGCAACGGCTGACTGGCAGATGGCAAGAAAGTCGTTGCGGAAAGGTGCCTTATTCCAGTTCACGCGCAGGTGCTCTCTGGGCTAGAAGGGAGAGACTCCGAGCATGTCCCCATCTTTTAAGTGTTGGGCTGTTGACAAATGGGGACCTCTGGTCTCACCGGGGCCCCTTTCCCTGAGCCTGCTCCTTTCAATCCTTAAATTAAAGCTCAGTGAAACCTGGGGCTAGATTTGCTGGGAGATGCGGGCATGACTAAGAATGACTCCGTGGCCTGATGGGTCACAGACTCTGTGAGGGGACAAGACATCTGAAGAGCAGCAGTTTGGTGCAGTTCTCAGAGTTCTCTAGCTTATGTGAGGTCAGCGAGAGGTCTAGCCCCTTGTGAGAAAGGAATCAGTAGCGAAGACAGCTCATAAAATCTCAGAAAGTTTTAGCATTCTGAAACACTTCAATTAATTTGATGTTGATGTTTAAGCACCTTGATGGCATAAATTCCTCCTTTCCGAATCCTAGAAAGAATCTCATCTTCGGAAAAGATTCTGCAGATGGCTTTTGATGCCATTTTACCATTTTATAATTAAACCTGTATAATTTATCACACTTAACAGCAGATTCTTACTCCAGTGCCATTAAAAACAGATTTGCAATTTGCTCTTGAATTAAGATGCTTCGTTTTCTTATCACATGTGATTTTTCTTTTCATAGACAGACGATGATGTGGGGGCCATCAGACCCTGGCACAGACAGGAAACTGCCATCAAACCCACCGGAGAGCCCAAATCCAAGAGATTTCTTTTTTGTTCATTATCAAACCTTATCAAACACTTATCAAAAGAGGCTCATAAACCATGAATAGGAAATATGAAGAGAACATCTGTGGAACTCCTTTGTTTATGAAGGTTCTGAGAAATTTCCATTAAAATTCTGCTTTCTGTGTGTGAATGAAAAAGACTAGTTTCATTTTAAATTGTGCAGGTTGAAGTCTTAACACGGTGCACCCCCTAGGCGCAGAAGTAACTTGATCCCCCTCAGGCTTAACTCATGGCATTAGGCTCCCCATTCTGACGGGTGCCCCGTAGCTCCCCTAGATGTTCAACCCCTGTTGCCTTTTATCCCCCATCATTCTCCATATGCCTTCCCATCGTGCAGGATCATGACGTTATTGCTTTTGACGCTTGGTTTTATTTTGATGGAACACCAAGGGACTGAAAATTATTTTTTACAGGAGACTGATGAGTTTAAAAACTGTAGGAGGAATTCGAAGTTGGACAGCATGCGGCATGCCCCACCCCAACCGATGTGGCTGTCTCCTTCACGATAGTTACCTACACAGGCAGGAAATTGCTCCACACCCTCCTTACACCATAAGATCTCCTTCCCCCGCTGCCTGCCCCGGTGGCTTTGCCCATCATGTTCTTACCCTCTCGACAAAGCACCCATGGACTCACTCAGTGCTCAGCTCCAAGGGGGGCTCTCATCTTTCCCTGGCAAAAGATAAGCTGAAACACAATCACATTTTTCAACAAGCCATTTGTTAGCATCTTGCCCTACTGAAAGCTGGCAAGGTACCTTCCCCTCTCGATCGAATTGAGATGATGACTTCCTGGGGCAGCCTGCAGAGAAGTGACAGCCAAATCATCCCCATGAGGCAGTCCTGTTTTCTGATTTTGCCCAATGAGAAATCGGATGGCCACACTTAGGATGAAGGCTGAAGGTCACCACTTGCACTTAATCATTTAGTGGGTCTGTGAAATAAAAGGTTTCGAATAAAAGCTGAGTACCAATCGACCCATGACAACCCCCTGTCCACTGCTTTGCTCCCTTTAACCGTGTCCTTGGCTTCCGAGAATACTTCTCTCACCGGGTCGGCACATAGGCTAAATGAGACAATGAAGTGAAACATTAATCACTGGGTCTGGCAGTGAGATTCCATTCAGTAAGAGAAGTCCTTTGTTACCATCTATGGGGAAAGGAGAAACAGAGACCACCCTGGCTAAGGCAGACCCAGGATAAGGGTTTGGAGACCAGCTGACTGAAGTTCAGAATGCAAGGAGGTGCAAGCCAAAAATCTTTCCCGCTGGTAATTCAACTTTGTTAATTCATCTCGATCCAAATTAGGAGTGATTTGGTGGAACATAGCTGTTCTCCAAAACAGATGTCTTATTTGCTCTTCAGTAGAATATCAGAAAATCAAAACTCAATTCAAATACAGTTGACCCTTGGACAACACAGGTGAGAACGGTGGAGGTCTACTCACACGCAGAGCTTTTGGGGTAAATACAGCACATTGCTATAAATGTACTTTCTCTTTCTCATGACTTTCTTAACATTTTCTCTTCTCTAGCTTACTTTATTGTAAGGATGCAGCGTATAATACATAAAACACACAAAATAGGCATTAGTTGACTGTTTATGTTAGGCTTCCAGTAAACAGTGGGCTCTTAGTATTTTTTTTTAAAGATTTTATTTATTTATTTATTTGAGAGAGAGGAAGAGAGAGGAAGAGTGAGTGGGGCGGGGAGGAGCAGAGTGGGAGGGAGAAGCAGGCTCCCCACTGAGCAGGGAGCCCGATGCGGGGTTTGATCCCAGGACCCCAGGATCACGACTCGAGCCGAAGGCAGACGCCTAACCAACTGGGCCACCCAGGCACCCCCCTTAGTAGTTAATTTACACATGAACTTTCCACGGAGGGGTTGTTCAGGGTCAACTGTAGCATCCTTTTCTTAGTTCACCTTGAATGAATGAGGCACCACTGAATAAACAAAACGCATCATGGTTGAAAGACACGAGGAGATGTAATTGGAAGAAAAAATGAGATATGCCAAACACATGGAGGAAAATCCAAAGATTCAGAAACCTTTCCAGCGTGGAGTGTAGAATAAATGCCTTTTTCCAAATTTACCTCTCCAAAAGCATGCCATGACTAACAACTGTCTCAGACATCTGTGTTAGAATAAAGCACATCATATGTCAGGGCCAAGTACACAGTAGGTTCTCAGCAAAACCAAATGATTCATCACAAGATGGGTTTTGGCCAAGTATCGACTCCACCACCTCCAACAGACAACTCACACATCACTTTAAAGGTTTATTTCTCCCAGAGGAGCTCAAAACACTTGATACTCACGTATCTCATTTAACAAGCTTCTGAAAACCACAATCACCATGCTAGAGCTCATGGCAGGAATGGGGAAACAGCAGCTGAACTTCAGAGAACCAAGACACATAAAACAATACAACTCAGATCTGATGAATCTGTATAACATCCCTGGAGTTAAAAAGGTAGTAAGATTTCTATCTCCCAAGAGAAAACCTCAGGTGAAGGCCCTGAACTTTCATGATTTGCTCAGACTTACAGAATAAGGGAAAAACTAGAATCCAAGTCTCCCAAAGTATATAAAGAACTGGAAATGTTTAGTCCATACCGCACAGACTTAAGAGAAACATGAGGGCTGTGTGGAAATAGCTGAAGGCTTGGGCTGTTGCCATCACATGATGATGGTCAAATATTCTTGGTTGAAGTCCCTAGGGAAACTAATCTAGAATCAGCCCCTCAACACATACACACAGTTTTATTTCTAAGTGTTCACTCATACCAGCCAATTTGGTCTCAGAATAGACATGCTCACAGTAATGCAAGGGAAGAAATGCATCTGAAGGGCTATGATGCCCCCTTAGCTGCAGAATAATGTAGACATTGCAGGGGCACAGACTTTGACTCAATGCAAGGAAGGACCTTCTAGCAATTAGAGTTGTTTGCGTGGGGGGTGGGGAGTGCATTGCCTCAAGGGCACAGTCCGCTCCCGTGTCTAGAAATGTCAAATGTAAGGGTGAAATAATTTCCTATGAAGATTTGGGGCAGGAGGACCAGTTAGAAGCCTTCTACAGAATTTCAACCAAGAGATGGCGAGGCCTGAATTAGCACAGTACTGGTGGTAGTCAGGGAGGAAGAGACAGACGACAGAAATGTTTAGGAGTAAAATCATAAGGCATAACTGATGAGATCTGAAAATAAAGAGTGGGGGAAAGAGGCATGGGAGCTCCTGGAAGATGCTGAGCCACCAACTGCCAACACAGAAGCACAGAGGGAGCGGGTGTGTGGAAGAGGCTGCACAGCCTGAGGTGCTTGTGGGCGTGGCTCTGTGGGGAGAAGGGCTGGACTGGGTGCGAGCTGGGGAATCCTCGGAATTGAGGGGGAGCCTATCTCAACTGCCACCTAAGAGATGGGATGTTGAGGGCATATCAGAAGAGGGCTAGGGGACGCTGGATTTTAAGAGGCAGGCCAGATGGCGCGCCTGGGTGGCTCAGTCGGTTAAGTGTCTGCCTTCGGCTCAGGTCATGATTCTAGGGTCCTGGGATCGAGCCCCGCGTCGGGCTCCCTGCTCAGTGAGCCTGCTTCTCCCTCTCCCTCTGCCTACTGCTCCCCCTGCTTGTGCTCTCTCTCTGTCATATAAATAAGTAAAATCTTGAAAAAAATTAAGAGGCAGGCCAGAAAGAGAAACTGAAGATAGTGTCTTAGTCTATCAGAACTTCTATGAGAAAAATACCATACACGGAGGGGCTGAAGCCACAGACATACATTTCCCACAGTTCTGGAGGCAAGTCTAGGATCAAGGTGCCGGCAGACTGGGTGTGTGGCCTGCTTGCTTGTTCTAGAGAGCTCTCTTCCCACATGTCCTCACCTAGCAAAAGGGGCAGGAGAGCTGCCTGGGGTCTCTTGTAAGACCACTAATCCCGTTCATAAGGGCTCCGCCTACCACCTCCCAATACATCACACTTGAGGTTAGGATTTTGATGTGAATTTTGGGGGCACACAAAGATTTAGTCCCTAGCAATAGGGTGGGAATGGTCAGGAAGGATCCCGGGGAATAAGTAGAGTGTGGTGTGTTAGCGGTCAAGAGAAGAGACTTTCAGGAAAGAAGAGCCAATAATGCCAAGTGCAGTAGAGTTCCAATAAAATCAGACTTGGACGGCATCCACTGGACCTGGCAAGGCTGCTGGTGGGGTGAAAGAGGCTGAGGGGCCATTGGGAAGTGAGGAAGCAGAGACTGTGTTCATCAGTGTTTGGGTGGAGGAAGAAAGGGACCAGAAAATGAAGACATGGAAATAAGTAGTATTTTTAGACTGAGAAAGACTGAAGCATGTTTACAAACTAAGAGGCAAGTGTTGGTGGAGAAAGACAGACTGAAGGTCCCTGAGGAGAGACCAATGGAGAGGAGTCTTTGAGGAGGGGGTGGTCATGGGCACAGGTGGCCGGGCCAGCCTTGGTCAGGGAGAGGGATGCTTCATCCTCGGAGGAAGCAAGGATCTGGATCTGGATATAGCTGTGGCTTGTGGGGTCAGGGGTGGGGACGGGAAAATATTGTGCCTGATGGTCTTAACTGCTGCTGTGAAGAAACAAGATCTGAGTGTTTAAAAAGGGCCTAAAGAGAAGGTGGAGGGAGGCAGACCAGAGTGAGCTGAGCAGGGACAAGCAGAGCTGACAGGAGGCTTCAAGGACATAAGCATGAGCTGGGGGAGATGCTGGTTATGATCCTCAAGCTCATGCTCCCCGCAAAGGGACCAAGCCCCAGACTTTCCCCGCTCCCCATCCACACTGTTCACTGGCCCCGCTGGTCTGCACGATCCATTCGCCCACCATCTCTCCTTCCGCTGCAGCCTGAGGTCCAGTGTGTGAGGCTCCTGTATGCGCGTGCGCGCGCGCGCGCTCTTGCTCTCTCTCTCTCTCTCTCTCTCTCTCTCTCTCCCCCCATGCCTCTTCCACCTACTGCTCCTTTAGCAGCCGCTCAGTGTTACCTCCTCCAGGAAGTTCCCTGACCCAGGGCTGGATTAGTGCCTTGGCCCGGCGTCCCACAACACTGGGTATTCTGCCTGCCCCGCACCTGCCAGGCACCGTGGAGAGAGCCGCGTGCACGCCCAGCTCCCCAGGGGACTTGGAACTGCTCCTTCAGGGACAGAGCCTGCAGCGTCTCCCCAGGGCCCAGCACCCAGCAGCCCCTCAGCACACACCCTGGGCGTGGGGGTGGGGGTGGCGGAGGAGCAGATGAACTCTAAGTAGGAGGCTGGCTCACGGTCTCTCAGATCCCATCTTATTACGAAACCGGGATTCTAGCTTCCGGCTTCTTGGTGCGGAACCGCTTTTGTAATGGCACCCATGTTTCAGAGCAGACACTGAGGAGAGCTGTTGCCCATACAAACTAAAAGACTGATCGTGGCTCTTTTATAAGCCAGAAAAATACGCCGTGACATTCTCATGGCCAGAGCCAGATTCCAGCAGTAGCCCCTGGGGCTGTGGACACGCAGTGGAGATCCAGATGAGGACAGAGATGCCGCAGTCCACACCCATGAGGTGCCCCTCCCCTCCCATCCCCTCCTATCCCCAACCAGGGCAGCCTGAGTCTCCTCTGCTGGCCTGGAGACATCTCAAATATGCATCAACTAAAAGACCCCAGAGCTGTCTCTGACATCTTTAAACCCAGTGACAGGGCCCTGCGTCCTCCACGCACTGCAGATCTCTCATGGGGCAGAGCAGGAAGATCTCTGTGGCCTGAGCACCCTGACTCTCCAGAGTCCTCCCCGATGTTTGGCACAGGCCCCTTTCTCTGTGGTCCTGGAGGTGATAAACCCACTAACAGAATTTTCCCAGGATCCCAGTCTCATTTCTGCTTCCCACCCACGTCTCTCCAACAAAAACAAGGCCTCGGCCAGGATCCAAGCTCCGGGGTCTGCGGAGAGGGGATGCTGGGACCCAGCCGCCGTCAGGCATGTCCTTCCTTTCCCTGATGCTGAAACCAGATCCCCCAAGCTCCCAGATGCCAATGGAATGCATTTAGGTCTCTTTACAAAAAAGCTGTGCTAGGCTTTTTGGGGGGGGGGGCAGGGGAGGGCAGGAGAGATAAATGAGCAACTAGCAGCTGCCACAAGGAGGGGCTGAGTCACTTTGGAAAGACATCTCCCGAGTGGCTTTTTCCACCTTGCACCAGCTCATGCTGATGGTGCATCGGCCCTACTGACTACGACAGCTCAGGCCGTCATCAACACCAGGATGGAGGACTAACTCCATCAGCTTGTGCCCAAGCTGTCACAACAGCAAACACACCAAGGGACTGGCCACAGGGAAGGCAAGCAGGACCTTGGTTGGCTCTACCATATTCACACAGGAAGGCAGCTTCTAATGAAAACAAGTTCCAGGAACCCAATCCTCTAGGGATGGGCAGATGGGACCCCTCGGGCTGTAATGTGCATTCAGAGAGGCTCCCAATCCTTTTTGTGGGGGCAAAGGCAACGACTGAAAGCAAAACACAACACAACTGTAGCCAACAGCCCGATTTCAGTTCTTCCCACTATAGAGCACTTGACGGCCCCAAGGATGATCAAATCTATGTGTAGGAAAGCATGTGCTTAAAACCCACTGCCTTCTAGCCATGACTTCTCATTGGCAAGACCACAGCCACTGGACTCAGAGGCTGGTTAGCCGAGACTCAGTGGCTCATCCATCCACTGACTCTGTTCCAACAGCTCTGTTGAGGCTCCTACAGAAATGTGGCTGTTCTGTACTTGCCAGGTAACTCCCACCTCTTGGGTTAAAACCACACTGCTCTTCCTAGGGGTGGCCGCTGGTAAACGGGCAAAATTCAGCTCCTTTCCCCCTGTCCCCATACAAGAAAAATCAGAGACACAGGGACAAGAAGAAGTGGAGTTTTGTTCTTACTGCTCGTTCTAGAAATGGATCTATTGTGCTTCTCACCAAATTCCTTCTGGGGTTCACGAGGGACCCCAAGGTGGTCCCGCCACTGCCTGCAGGAGGATTACCCATTTTCCGAAAAGCAGTTCGACATCCCCCCTGTGGCCTCTCCTGAAAACTGAGGTTGGCACTGTTTTTCCCCAGCCACATTGTGTACTAAAGTATTAATATATACAGTATCATCTCATTTTCGGTTTCAGTGGTCTTAACATGGTATCGTAGAACAGACATTGTGCTTGAAGCCAGATGAAGGTAGAACCCGGTTTCAACCCTTGGCTGTACCCCCATATGTCACTGTGGCCTTTCTGTGCAGGCCTTGAAGGACATAAATGATTCTGGGTAGGTCGTTTCCCTGAGCCTCTGTGGGAAGGGGTAAACTGGTGCCCTGCCAAACTTGGAGCACTCATTTTGAGACTCCACTAAGACAACGCACTTGCATTCCTTATGAAAGAACTCAGAGGGAAGCTGGAGAGACTTCTGCAAATGTAACAAAATGACACCATGACCTAATGCTTTTGTAGTAAGTCCTTCAAAGCAGGGGGGCTGGGCCTCCACTGTCATTTATCAACAACCTCCCCCCCCCCCCCCGCCGCCACCCCACAAAGAGTGCTTATGCATGGATGGGCTACTACATTCCACGTTCAGGGATTTTTGAACTTGAACATGCCCCAGTAATGTTATGGATCAGTAATATCTTCACTCCAAACTCTTTTCCACTGGGCATAAGCAAAATAGCCTTTCCTTTTTGCACCTGGGATGTTAAGGTCATGACCCTCAATATGGCTGGAACATCGCATCTCTGGCCTCAGCTGCCTGGGGGCCAGCGAGGACTGCATACCCTTAATTCTCCTCTCCATCCTTGCCACCCCCCACCCTGGCCTCACTCCTTTCCGGGGCCCTAATATGCAAGTCCACACGAGGCCCCTAAATACATTCCAAATTCCAGCAAATGTCTGCAAGTAAGATTTTATTCCCTCAAAGTGCCAGTGTTTTGGTCTCCTATGTAATGAAGAAGCTTTTATATTTTTAGTTTTCTTCCCATACAACAAACACTATTAATAACATTCTAGTTTCTCCCGAGATGATATGGATTAGACCAAATGGAAAGTTACCATGGCTACCAGAGTGTTATTTTTGGTTTGAGAAATTCATGCCAAGGGAAGCAGCACACACGGTCAAGAACTGGAGCTGTATTTCCGCTTTGCTATCAGGCAATCAATCCCAATTTAATTTTGAAACCCTAACTGCAGTGGAAACTAATTATGAGCTGCAAGACCTGAAACCCCTAATTAAAGTAGGAGTCAATAAAGCGACGTGGCATTATCACTGGGGCGACTCTGGCAGGGAGTTAAGCCCAGGAGGACTTTCTCTCCCAGGTAACCACCGAAGCAAAACGGAGCAGGGAAGCGCACTGCGAGGCTCTGTGCAGGACCGAGGTTGGGTCTGGAAGCTCATCCGTGTCTGGTGAGCGAGCAAGCCGGGTCCTCTCTCTGCGCTAGGAAGATGGACCAAACTGGGGGCCAGGTGAGAAGCCCCGGGTGGAAAGGAGGTGTTTCTACGACCAGTCAACCCCCAAGAGTGGTCAGGGGAGGCCAGGGAAGGAGAAGCTGAGGGGAGGGGGAGGCCAGGGAGGGACGGCTGTACCCCCATATGTCACTGTGGCCTTTCTGTGCAGGCCTTGAAGGACATAACAGCAGAGGAACAGGGACATCCACACAGAATCTCGTCACTCAGACCCAGATATTTAGCAGCTGTTTCCTCACATACCAATGCTGAGTTGCACTTTTCTGAATTAGCAGAAGTTGGCTTATGGCAGGACTTCTATTAGAGTGAAAACCTACTGCCAATCTGAAGCACACAGTCCCTTTGGGACCTCCTGGTCTATCTTTGACAGCTTTAAAATACCATTAATGGCATGACTTCATCTACCCGACGCTAGAATGATCCATATTTAGGCCAGAAACCACATGGTCCTCACATCACCCCACTGGGCTCCAGGACAGAAAGGGGCTCTTCAATCAGGGAGGAAACACTTTTAAACTGATGATTAATTGCTCATCCCCCTCCAAACTCCTTGACAAAGAGACAAAAATGAACTTTGCTAAATGGTTAGAAAGCTACTCTGAACACTCCAAGAGGGCAGTAAAATCAGAAGAAACCTAACCTCTTCTCACTCAGGGTCTATTTTTCTACAAAGGGCTCTTTCTCCCTTTAATAGGTTTTCCTGTTACATTTTCCTGAGAATTCTTTTAAGCATTATTGAGAAGGAAGCCGAACATCATAAGGCTGCTGTAGCTTTTTCAATTGCACGAAGTCAGTCAGTCCCTCCGGAGACAGAGCCCCACCGTCTGGGTGGGAGGGATGGCATGAGACTTCAGATTCCTATTTCCCACGGATAAGGGAGGTCCGTGGTCAAGCTAAGGGCCAACAGGATTTTTTCCAAGGCAGACAAACCCGCAGATCAATGAGAGCCTGTATTAACCTTCACTCTTAGTGTGGTCACAGGCAGGCAACATAGAACACAGGTCTTGTCTTGAATTAGCCAAATGAGGTTCTTCGAGTATTTTCATCAAAATAGTGTGTTGACTTATTACGCAAAACCCTTGGCATTGGTGTCTTGTAACAAAGGTTCAAAATGAGAGCAGTAAAGACAACACAGTTCCAAACACTGAAATGTTTCAGAACCTAGCTGAGATTGGAAAGGCGGTATTTGGTGGCTTCTGTAGGTTACATACATTATTGACATAATGTCCCAGCAGGCTCAGCAGAGAGAGGGGCTCAGCCAGCTCACAGCCACGGCGAACAAGGGAAGAGAGATACACAGAGAGAAGGAAGAAAAATAGGTCCGTGTTACCGAGTTACTTTGGTACAGAATTTCCACCCAAGGAGACTGACGGTGTCCTGAAAAACAGAGCTGCTTCCCCAAACGCAGCCTTGGAGCCCCCTTCTGTGCAGCTGGGTTCCGTTTCCAGGGGAGGGAGGCACATCACGAGGGGCTTAGCCTGCTCTACCGGCCAAAGAAAGTGCCTCTGTTTTTACAGCCAGCAGGCTGCAAACTTTTCCTGGTGCCTTTTGGAAGACCAAGGCTTTCAAGGCTCCCAAAAGAATCTCCAATGCATCTTATCTCAACACCGCACCTACCTTGGCTCCCAGGAATGGCTTGCGGTGATAGAAGCAGCACAGGACTGCCGACAGGGCGTGGAAGGCATTGCATTCCTTAGGCATCTTTCAGTGTCCGGTCCCTGGACCACACACTTTCCTTTTTCTAGGGTTAAAAAGAAATAGGGCTTGGGCGTCAGAGCCCCAGCCCGCCACGGGCAGCCTTGCTGCTCCTGCCCGCTGCTCCCGCCCGCAGTCCAGCGGCCGGCCGGGGGAGCGAGCCACTCTCACAGGCCAGGCTGGGACTTCACCCCTCCGCTGAAGCCAATACGAGCCACTCGTTCAATTCTGGCAGGCTGGTGTCCAGCCTGCCAGGCACACAGTGCCAGAAATCCTCATGTGACCAGACTTGCTTTCTGATGAAATTCTAACCTCTTGTAGAAGAGCTTTGGGCTTTAGCTGTCCCCTCAATTTAGAGACCCGGCAGAAATCATTACCCCCCTCAGACAGCCTGTCCTTCCCAGGGCTAGGGCACCAGGCACTCAGCTCCTGGACGCTTGATCTGTCTGCTCGTCACCCCAGCAGCTAAGGGTTAAGGAAGCACACATCACACCACCTTGTGATGAGACAAAGGCTCCTTTGAGAAAAGGACCTACAAGGTGACTGGGGTGTGACTTTTCCTTAGGACCAATCCTAGAAGTCCGAAGAAACGGGGGCAGGGTCCCTGTCCCCACTTCCCCAGCCCACCCGCAGTACTGTTTATTTTTCATTAGAATGCTCCTGGCAGCCAGTTTGCAGCTGATAACGTGGGCCTGGCCATCACTGTGGGCAATCTGGTCCTCTGGTGTTTAATTAGCAGGCCTGTCGGCAAACACCCTGGGCGCCCCATACCGCCCCACCTGGCCGCGCCGTCTGCTGGGAGGCCGGGGGTCAGGCTGTACACCCTCTTCTGACTCGACTCTTTGTCTCACTTCCCTCCTTCACTTCAAATACTCCATTCACTTCTCCTCTCTGGCGAACCCAGACCCAGCACTCAGACCAGGCGGCCCACGCAGCCAAGCCATTCTCCTGTGCTAAGAGGCCCTCGCCCCCACCCAGAGCCTCCCGTGTCCCGGAGGGGAATGCTTCTCTTCTTGCATTCCAGTCAGAGTGGATGCTCAACAATTCTGGTTTTTATCAAACCCAGGTTTCTGCCTGTAGCTCTTCCTCTCCTACTGGTCCAGACGTTACCTTTCTATGGCTTCGGCCACTCAAAATTGGAATGTGTCCTGAAGCTTTCTGAAACTCCACAGGCAGAAACTTGTAATGAGGAAGAAACAGAACCTATTCAGTCCAGAAAGGAACAACACCAGATGAGGCATGAGGGAGGTATGAGAAATATCCAACAGGATTAGTGTCAAATCTCAGGAGGCCTCGGCCTTTGGACTAGGTCAAGTCGGCCTGTAAAAATAGAGACTTGTTTTTTCAATGCCTGTGAGCAGCCTCTGTGCTTGAACACAGCCTGAAGGGGGCAGAGGGGCAGCCTAATAAATACATAGGATGCAGGGACAGAGCTACGGAGGGTCTGTCACCACAGGAATGATGGGGGAGGGGAAGCTGACTTCCCCTGTGCTCCCTCAGTCCCTCTCCTCTGTGACTTTGGAGGCTAGATGTGCAGTCCTGGGGGCTCCTGGGTCCGGGGAAGTCTACCCAAGAACCTGGAAGCAAGCATCAAGGGTGGTAGAGTTCACAGGGCCCTTGGATTTGGTCCAGTTGGGGTCGATACAGTCCTCCAAGATCCATATACTGTATCCATGAGCAAGCATTTGCTGTTTGCCCTGATTTCTATTAGAGAGGGTTCAAAGGTGAGTCCACATGAACAGTCAGGGCCTATGACTTGTGGGGATGAGTCATCCATGAGACCTACAGTCAACAGGTAAGGGGCCCAGTTTACTCACCTGCTCATCCCCTTTGGCAGGAGATGCGCTCCACCAGGCTAAAAAACCCCCGAGAGGCTACAAAAAAGCGCCATCCCCAGTGTGGGACAAGGAAAGAAAGCAGCTCCTTAAATCTCCCACAAAAATTCAGAGATTGCCCAAAGCCTCTGAACTCCTTCTTCCCCCCAGAAAGTCTGAATGACGTATACTCCTGAAAGAAACATGCAAATAATTCAGACTTGTAAATGACCGAAAATTATGTCATCAAGTGCTCTGGGGCCAAGGTAAAAGCAACACAAAAGATCCTCAGGTCACTGTAGAATCATGGTTCTTGTCACTTGAGGTTTTCTCTGTTTACTCTAAGAAATGTCCCCCAAATGCCCAAAGAATTCCTTGTCAGGATTAAAGAATGGGTTAATCTTATTAGGGAACTGTTTCCCAAGCACTTTTTAAAAAAAGATTTATTTGAGAGAGAGTGAGCATGAGTGCGCACACGCCTGCGCGTAAATGGTGGGGAGCAGCAGAGGGAGAGGGAGAAGCAGACAGGCTCCAACCCTGAGATTGTGACCTGAGCTGAAACCAAGAGTCTGATGCTCAACCGACTGAGCCACCCAGGAGCCCTGTCACTTTTTAATTTTTTTGTTCCTCACCAAAAATAATTTCTGAATCTGCACTCAAAGGTTTTAATAAGTTTCTCCTGAAATGGCCAAGGAGGGAGACTAAAATAACGTGTTGTTGTTGCAACTAAAGATGATAATTGCATGAATTTGCAAAGTGCCCTTCAGTGACTTGTTATGTTTTTCAATATCTGCATCCACACTGATCAATTCTCCCACGTTCTCCGGATAGTGATTATTCTCTTCCAGTTACAAAGAAACAGAAAACCAGGACGGCATGTCACTCAGCAGAGAACAGACAAAGGACCAGGGACTCCAGCCTGTGATTGCAGAACCTGGTATTGTAATCACACAGAAACACAAATAGATTTTTTAATGTCTTTATAATTAAACCTGTTACACAGCCCCATGGAAAGGTGGTGACCTGGGGCAGGGGGGTCACTCTCTGATGATTTGGTGCATGTGATTTAGGACCAAATTTGGATTCAGGGTTTTCTACACACCGTGCTCTTCTCAGGACAGGGGTCCGCATCTCCAGCGCAGCCCCAGGGACTGATGGAGAGGGAGTGGTGCTGGGTAGCCCACAAAACTCTGGGGAAACTGCGCTCTGTAGCGCCCCCCTCTGGCCTCCTGGAAGACTTGTTCCTCTGCACCAAGGGACACACCTGTGAAAAAAGCCAGGGCAGGGCAGCCAGGAAGACCCTTGAGGGAGACTCCCATGCCTTCAGGTCAAATGTTGCCCACCCCATCCGGGAAGAGGGTTAAAGCCCGCCAGAGGAAGGCCCCTGCTCCATGCCATTTTTCCCTTGGGCAGCCCTAATACTAACCTGCCCTATTTAGTAACCATGGAAACGGGAGCAGCCTGCCAGCCATATCCCGCAGATGCGTGCTTCCTGTTGGCAACAGCCCTTGGGTTGAGAGAGGCTGAAAGCGTGCAAGAGTCCCTCTCCCAGAGAGCTATAGTCCTCACTAGAAGATCCGGCTCCCAGTGAGGCAGACCCTCTCTTTGACCTGACACTGGGGGAGACATCTGTGGGGGAGAAAGAGGTGCCTACCAGCTATTTGCTTTTACCTGTTTTCAGGGCAACCGGGAAAACAAAGCTGCCAATACTCTGCCATTCTCCTCCCCAGAGCCGGCCCAGAATCAAGGCATCAAGCCTTAGGTGCACTGAGGTGCTCTTGGTCACTGTCCCACAGTCCAAGGACAGCACGCTGTCACCAGAGAGCACTGATCTAAGGCTGCAAGGCCTGGCTCATCCCTGCCCACAGGGACACACTCAGAGCATCAGTCAAGGGATGAACACTAGCCGTGGAGGTCAAAACAGCTCAACCTCTCATAGCAACCACTGAGACTCCACCTCCTCAGCAAGATCTCTCTTTCCCGGCTTTTTGCCTCCACTAAACCCCAGTGATCAGACGCTGGGTGAACAAAAACAGCTTTAATGAGCTGCGGGGGGGGGGGGGGGGGGGTGGGGACGTAGGGTAAGACCGATCCTACTACCACTTGCATTTCCCCTGGTGTCCTAGGAAGCAGGGAAGATTAGCCTGGATTGGCCCAATCCTAAATATCCAAGACTGCCCTCTGCAGGTTCGGCCCTTTGAAAAGCAGTAAGGCAAAAATGCCTGGGAAGCCCTGGGCCAGGGAAAGTGTGTTTCTCTGCAACCCTGTCTCCCAAAGTTTCCCAGGCACCTGGCCGTTTGCATGATTCTGAGCACAGAGGGCGGCGGGGTGGGGGGTGGGGGGTGGGGGGGAGGAGCTCCTGCGGCTCAGAGCACCCACCCTCCCATAAAAGCCACAGGACCTCAGGGCTTAAGGAGGTCTCCCAAGACCACTGAGGATGAAGAGAGGCTGTCAGGGAGGAAGTCCCCTTCCCTCACGCCAGACTCAGCAGCTGCATAAGCCGCCAAAGACCGCTGGATACATTTTCCTATATGCATACGCAGTTTACCTCTTGCTCAAGAAGGGAATGCACCCTGGACTCAGCAGGAGGAGGCCGCTTTGTGTACTGCTGTGGACAAGATGTTCACTTGAGCCCGGGAATACAGAGGGTGCACTGAAGAGTGTTTGCTGTGCACGTCTCCATCTGACAGTCCCCCAGATTCCTCACGGGGGTGAGAGTATGGCTGCTAAGTGGCCTTTGTCCGGAAGCAGTATTGATCTGCCTAGCGCATCAACAAAGGAACAAAGGGCAGTACTCAGAAACACACTTCTCTCTACTGGGTCTTATGCTCCCCCTCCGCCCCCAGTCAATAAATTTCCGTTTCTCTAACTGGCTATTAAAATTGTAGAACTGACCATGTGCAGCTAAATCAGGTGAGGGCCCAGCCTGGACTTTGCTTTCTTGCTCTATCACACACAATTCCATCCCATACGTTCCCCCCCCCCCACCCCACCACCTACTTTTCTGTTTTTAGCATTAAGGCAAAAATGGAAACAAGCGTGGGGCGTAACTCCAGCCTTTCCACCAGTAGGCTAAGATAGTCTCTGGCGGTCTCCGTCTTTCCTCAGAGTCCATGAAAACCATCGACCCTCCTCCCCTAGCAAAGAGCACATACTGTAATGTTTTACGTGTAATTTTAGGGGAACCCTGGGAGTCTTACTCATCCAAATGACCTGGCCTCTGCATGCTTCCTTCCATTCTACCCTCATGATGTGTGCACCTCACCCAGAGCAGGCATTTGCTTTTCTGGTTATCATAGCTCCTACGTTTTCTGCACTGTGTACTTTTCTCTTTCTCCTTCCTTCCACTTTGGTAGGTGTGAGCTATCTAAGCAACTAATAGTGACCACGAATGCCCCTCAGATGCCCCTCCCATGCAGAGCTGCAGAAAGGGGCCGAGGGGCATCTGCACAGCCAGAACACTGGGAAGGCTCACCAGCCGGGACCACCTGCACTGTCTCCCATCTCCACCGCCCCTGGCTCTCCCAACTCATAAGAACTTCTGCAAAATGACATCTTCCAAAACTGAGCTGTGAGACACAGATTTGCACGTCTCAGAAGTGACGCTCGAGGTAGCAGGTTAGAAGGAGAGCCAGGGTGGGTTCAAGTCTTCACTGCGCCGCTAGCAAGCTGGGGGACCTTGGGAAATTTCTTAACCTCTCTGAGCCTCAGTTTCCTCCTCCAGTTGACCAGGTCTTTGTGAGGATCCGGTGAGATAGACACAAAAAGAGCTGGGCACCCAACAGAGTAGGCACTCAGCATATGTGAGCTTCCCCTCCCCACTGGGTCCTCCTGCAGGGCATACGCCCTGTCTCACCCACCTGTGGGGCCCCGGGAGCCATGCCCCCCGCCAGAGCGTGGCCAGCTCCCACCTGAGCCACTGACCGGCAGGCTGGTACCGCAATGCCTCTTGAATCTTGAATGCCAGGGAACAATGAGGAGGAGTTTAAGAGTTGTTTCAGTCTTAAAATATTTCTAGCCTTTAAATTTTAAGATCCCATATTAAAATTGCACATATGGTTTTAATCACACTTGCTCAGATGTCTCAGATGATTTTCTACTGCAGAGCTGCTGTCCTTTGGAGAGTTGTTTGTTTTAACAGGCAGGATGTATGTCCACAGCATCTGCCTACTTGGCCCTCACCCAGGGGAACTCCTGGTCCATCCACAACTACTGAGCTCTCGATATCACACCCCAATCTCATCCCAGCCAGTCTGACTGGGGATCCCGTAACCCCCTAATAGGATCTGTGTTGCACCCCTCCTTCTGCCTTGCCCCCATACCGAGTTGGCTGCTGCAGAGCTGGGCTCCAGCCTCTGTCCTGCCTGGATGTCCCGCCTGATGCTCCTCCAACCTCGCCCCCTTGCCCAGCCCTCCAGGGTCTTGCCCTAGGACTAGACCTTCCACAGGAGTCTAGAGTCGCCAGAAGACCACCTCCCATGTCCTGACTCCTTCATTCTTCATTCTTCACCGGCTCCTCTGATACCAGCCATTTCTAGAATTAGAACAGGGCCGGGTATAGATGCTTAGATTTCCAGTGTCCACCCAGACTCTGCCTTCTGCCTCGATGTCCCTTCCCCTCTTTCAACCCTAGCGGCAGGAACTGTCAGAGTTACAGTGCATTCTTCCAATGCCACTCCGTGCCCTTCTTCCACCTTAGAGAGGCTACCAAATGTCCGAGTGCATGAAACAGGCATCAAGGAATGCCCGAGAGGGCTGGAATCCTGGGGCGCGTGGTGGGGTCGGCCCCAGGTGAAAGGTGCAGGCAGAACCAGCTGCACTCATTCCAGCCTTGAAAGCTGGCTGAAGTGCATCAGGAAATGAGCGTGTTAATCCCTTCTGTTTTCATGCAAATTCCAACCACCTAAGTGAAATATTTCGGTGGGAAAATATCTTGTTTTCATGGTTATAAACTGATCGTGGGCCTTATCATCAGTGACATAGTGGAGCATTCTGCCTCCTGCCCGAAGAGCTAGAAGAAGCAGGCCAGGCCACGCGTTGTTAAGCTGGGGTGGAGTGGGGCTCCCATGAGCTACTGGAAATTGCATGCAAACAGTTGGGTGAGTATCTGTTCACTGAGGTGAGGAGAACATGGCTTTTACCCATTTCTCAAAGAGTGATGTGACCTAAAAATCCCCACTGATCCAGAAGGACTTTCAGTGGTTCTTCAAGATGGGGCTTCTGAGGGTCCTACCTGATCTTTTGTTCTAGTGGGGAGAAGAGGGAGGGAAAAACCTTGGTCACTGTGGACATGAGCAAAGGCAGGTGGAGGCTGCAGCTACCATGATCAGGTCGGCCCCGCAGGGCTGAGGCGGCCAGAGGGGCAGACAGAAAGACTTGAGGCCTGCAGTGCCGTCTTCCTTGCTGCCGTTGGAGCAGCTTTAAACACGTGTGAGAGGAGGGGAACACTTCCCCAGCTGGGGCCGGGGCCTCGCTTGCCCACCGCACTCAGTGTCATGGCTGAGCTGAACGCAGAAGCGCTCCAAGGTGGACTCGCGGCCACCCTCCCCCACCACAGGCTCAGGGCTGTGTTCGTCACAGGCACCCCACCTGCCAGTGGGAGCTGCCCTCACCCCCCTACCCCGTGCAAGGCCCCCAAGAGCCAGCATTTATACAGAGAGTGTTCACCGTAGTGTCTTCTTTAATACTTACACCAGGACACACGGACTATTATCTCCATGTCACATGCGAGATCAGACAGGACTCAGAGTTAATCATTAAACCAACGCTAAATCCGAATGGCTGGATCGATGGGAGGTGATAATGGAAGCATGGCTACCACCTGGTTGCCTGGAGTACCTTATCTTGTGCAAATCCCCAAGGCACAGCCCCACCGAGGGACAGACAGCCTTAGCAACAGAGGCGGCAGGTCTCATCCGAAATATCCCATCAGAGATCCTCATTCATTACTGATGGGAAAGGGCAGGACATGGACAGATGGATGCTGAGGCAGAATCTGCAAAGAGCCAGGAGGTAGCAAAGCCCTAGAGCACAGGGGATGACTGCAGGGCTCAGGGACTGCCTTGGTGTATACAGAAACACCATCTAGGTGTATTTCTCCAAGAAAAGGCTGACTCACACGACTGTTGCATGGAAAGGACCATACTGATTACCAGCCAGTTTCTTCACTTCCCTAAGTACTCAGGTGCCAAGCACAATGCCGCCTACAGAAGTGACATCCAGACGGTCAACACTCCTGGTGCCCAAGGTGGGACAATGGGTTCCTTTTGTCAATGATTCAAAGGATAATACAATCCCTGGCCTTGCAGTGTGTACCCAGAGGAGTGGGAGGGCAGGATGGAGGAAGGGAGAGTCACCAGAGAGAGCAGCAGGAACCCACCTGCCCCAATCGCTAAGAACACCACAGGAGCCTCAGGGCCAGGGTACTTGTGACAGCAGATGCGGGAATTTTTCCAAGGCCAAACTATAAGGGGAATCCACAGCCCCTCTGCTCTGTTGCCCACGACTTCTCTGTAACGGCGTGGATCTGACAATTAAACTGGGAGGCAATGGGTATCCAGCACATAGGAGAAAACCAGAGAAAGAGGAGTACAGGGTTTGAAAAGACCAAAAAGAAAGTACCTCGGCACAACATACTACTCATGTGTCAATATTTCACATATGTACCCCAAGTAGACACAATTAGAAATATAGCCCACTATACTTCTGATCCTGAAAATTCAGGGGAAAAAAACCGATGTAAATAGCAGATAGTGGTTATTATGTTTAAAAGCTTTACCCCGTGGCATGTACATTCATACTTGTTTTGGATATGTGAGCCAATCAGAATTCCGAACACTGAATGGTTCAGGAGTGGACATAATGGACCTAAGTTAGACCAATCAGAGTCCTTCCCTGGGATTTTTCAAACCAGAGCAGAGGAAGAGGTCTCCTTTCCCCACTGGGCCATAAACTTGAAGATGAAAACCTAGTACAGCCTACGGCCATGTGTCCCCACTATACACACAAAGTGATCGGAGTGAATGTGGCCAATGTGCTGAGAAGCAGGTACAAGGACTGAGAGTCTGGACAGGCCTTCCTTCTCCAGAATAGTCATCAAGCCAGGCTACTCCACCCCTGTCCTTGCCAGTGGTAAATCTCCTAGCTCACATCATCAGTTTCAGACTTTACCAATGTGAGATTAAGTAAAATTTGAGATTGAGACAGAACGCATTGTGCTGGGCTCTACTGGAGTTCACATGTATGAGAGATGATCTCTCTATCTGAGAAATTCTCAAAAAGAGCCAACATAAACTGATGTTACATGAAAACATGTATAATGCACACCCATTAATAACAGGGCTGTTCCCTCGTGTTTCAGTGATGGGTGGAAATTAATGGTGCCTCACAGCCTACTGCAAGGATGTTCCATTAAAGAGTTGCCTTGAGTTCTCAAGGAAGAAGCAGACATGAATTTGCCTCCAGGAAAAGGGAGAGGGATTCATGGAGTTGGAATGTCTTGTGCCACTGAATGTAGGTGTGAGTTTTGCTCCCACACCCAGCACTCCTCCCAGGCTAGGGGAAACCACTAACAAATGGCTCATTCAACCCTGCTCATGCAGCAACAGCACCCTCTTAAGTTCCTGGAGGACATTTCCAAAGGCTATTGTGTTTTGTGGAAAGACAGAGGACCTAACCCAGAGGTACTGAGACAGTACCTTATTAGGGTCAGATGGACTTTACCAGTGACAACTGATTACCTGGGAGGGCAACTCTCATGATTCTTTGTAGGTCAAAGAAAGGGAAATTTGCATTATCCCCCAAATATATTCAAATCTTCCCCAATTTACTCCTTATGTAGTCCTTTGGTGAACACGGCCCAGAAGGAGCCTCGGAGCCCTGGAGCCCTGGTTCTCGGTCTGTGTGGCCCTACGAGGCTTCCTTCACCTACTGCTATTGCTTTATTTACCCCAGTGAAGGCCCCAGCTCCCACACTGAAGCTCTCATTAAAGTGACCCGTGTCCTTGTCTGTTTGCTTCAGGACTTATTGTCTTATTCATTGTCAACACTCCAATGCCCAGAAGGATTGGGGCCAGTGCCTGAACAGGATAGGGGCCAGAGAATGTTTGGAGAAAGCACAGGGATTGTCCATCTGGGCCCATAAATACCTTGGAAAGAAGATGCACAAGAAGCACAGATGCATATTTCTAGACACAGTTCTTATTCATTCCCATTGCAAAGAGATAGGGACCCCCCCCCCCAAATAGTTCAGAACTACAGAGGCCTAAGACATGACTTGCCACACGAGGATTATGATCCTCATTGGCTGAACCAGGCTTGCCATCCCTACAGCTGGATTAGGATTGGTCCCTTCTTCAGCCCCTCAAAAGCACTCTACTCTCCACTGTGAGCTACTTGGATTTCCAAATGGAGAGAGGCTCCCAGAACACATGACTCCCAACTCCTACCACCTGCACAAGCAATCCTTGAATGCTCTGCAAACCAGGAGGTAAGAGGGTGCAGCCCTGTCCTGCCCTGGCTTGTCCAGCAAAGACCCGGAGAAGACAGAGGAGAGGAGACTGGGCCACGATGGACTCAGTTGGCCATGATGGACTCAGATGCTTCAGAAAAACACCCACCTGGTCCTGGGAAAAAATGAGAATCCAACTGGATCCTGGTGGTCACAGGAAATAGTCCATCAGCTTCATCATTGCTTCTGAACAAAACGCTCTTTTGAGAGTGTGAATGGGGGCTTTATGTAGTTAAGTTCTCATCCACGGGCTAATAAATATGTGAAATGCCCTCTCAGACCAGGTTCCTGCAGCCTGGACACTGAGGTCATTCAAGAAACAATTAGATGCCATCTGGAGAGAGCTGGGACTCAAAAGGAAATTGCCTCGCAGGGCCAAACAGCATGTTCTTGTTCCCAGGGTCTGACACATCCTTATCTTCACTGACATAAAGGACGGATGGAGCTTGGCCAGCTAATCCACACTGGGAGCACAGAATGGGCAAATGTGGCAGCAATTAATAAAAGCTTGAGGACCAGGAGAATGTTCATATTCAGTCTGCCTCAAGTAAATTTATCCCTTAACTGCACTTTCACATCCAAGCTGAGCATCTCCGCCATAAACCAGACCTTGGCCTCACCAAGCTTTGGGTTTTCACGGTTTTAATATAAAGCAAACAGAGCAGAACAGCAACTGTTTCTGGACCAGCTCCTCACAGTGTATAATGAGCAACTCGATCATAGGAAACAGAGTATTTACTGAGGCCTCACAATCCACTCAATTGTAAAGAATAGGCTCTTATTTCTAGGATAGATTCTCAATCTTTTCTCATTTTTAAATGAAAATTTAATGTCTCTTCTGTCTTAATAATCACTATTTTTAAATGTAAGTGTTATTATTTTTTAAAAAACCCACTTAGCTAGAGAAAAAATATGGATTTAGATCAACAGGAGATGATGATTCCTGTTCTAAGTGTTTCTGTGGCTTTATAACAGCTCTTAAGTAGCAGGAGACCCTCTCGGACAGTGATGTTCAAAGTGCAGCCTATGGGCCTGCAGGGGCCTTTTGGGGAGTCCATAAGGCCAAAACTATTTTCATAACAATACTGAGATGTTCTGGGGCGCCTGGGTGGCTCAATCGGTTTAGCATCTGCCTTCGGCTCAGGTCATGATCCCAGGGTCCTGGAATTGAGTCCTACATCAGGCCCCCTGCTCTTCTCCCTCTGCCTGCCACTCTCCCTGCTTGTGCTCTCTCTGACAAGTAAATAAATAAAATCTTAAAAAAAAAAATACTGAGACTTTTTTGCCTTTTTCACTGGGTTGACATTTCCGCCAATAAGGTGAAAGCAATGATGGGTCACACTGCTAGGACCTTAGCACAAAGCAAGGGAGAGGCACCACACTGGATAAGGGGTCACTGTATTTCTTAACTACCATTTTTTAGAAAAACATTATGTTTTAAATATTGAAAACACAATTAAGTATTTCTCTAAAAAATCACCGGTTTCGCTGAAGAAATCCTTGACGACGCAGTAAGAATTACCTGCTTTAAATCATAGTTGGACTCTTGCGGCCACATCTGGAGCACACACGTGGCCCTTCTCCAGCAGACCCAAGTACAACATTGTCTTGAGGGAAAGCGACTGTGTGCTCAACTAGCTGCTTTTTTCATGGAACACCATTTCTACTTCAAAGAATGTCTGACAAACTGTGGTTATTCAGATGTGGGTATTTATCTGGCAGGCATTTTCTAAAAAAGGAACAAAGTGAGCCTGTCACTTCCAGAACAATGGACAGTATTTGTTGCCAGGGATGAAACCTGAGCATTCAATTGAAAAATCAGAATTTGGGGAAACTTGTATTCATGACCATGAGCTTGACAGCTTCCCGATACTTTAGTAATTTTTCTGATAAGTGGTGATAATAAACAAAAGTGAGTTTTTAATATTGTATAATGAAATATGTTAACATTTTGAATATCTGCACAATCAGAAAACCAGTATTTCTCAAATGCCCAATGCATGGTGGTACAAAATCACACATGAGTGTGTTCTAGGAGACCAGACACTAAAGAGATTTGCAAAAATGTACAATGCCATTCTCATTAAATTTTGTTTTGGAAAATGATTATTTTTTACAAAAATAAGTAGTTATTTTTAAATGAGTTAACTAAATATTAAAAAACTCCTATATTTTAATTTCTAATACAATAAGCCAATAGTTAAAACTCACATAACTAAAACTCTTTGGTGTCTCAATAATTTTTAAGAGTGAAAAGGGGTCCTGAGCTTAGTTTAAGAACTTTGGCTCTAATACACCTGAGCTACTCATTTTACATAATTTTGATTGAAGCTCAAGTTTTTAGCATATTTATGAAGTAGACTAACAGAGGGCTATTTTTATTTTAATAAATAACTCTACTATAAAAACACTAACACTTATAGAGAAAATTTGGAAACTGAGAGAAATGTGAACAAAAACTCCCTAGTTGCCAGGAAATTAATTTTGACTTACTACTCAACACTCAATCATGCTACTCCCAGTTTGTCTCTTACAGAAATTCTCACAAATGTGCACCAAGCTGTCTGAGTTGCAGGCAATGCCATCTCTCCAGTATTTTTTAAAGATTTATTTATTTACTTGAGAGAGACACACACAGACAGCACGGGGTGGGGGGCAGGTAGGGGCAGAGGGAGAATCTCAAGCAGACGCCCCCCTGAGCCCAAAGCCAGGTTCCATCCCACGACCAGGAGATCATGACCTGAGCCAAAAACAAAAGTGGGCTGCTTGGGCGCCTGGGTGGCTCAGTTGGTTAAGCGACTGCCTTCGGCTCAGGTCATGATCCTGGAGTCCCGGGATCGAGTCCCACATCGGGCTCCCGGCTCAGCGGGGAGTCTGTTTCTCCCTCTGACCCTCTTCCCTCTTGTGCTATCTCTCATTCTCTCTCTCTCAAATAAATAAATAAAATCTTAAAAAATAAAAATAAAAATGTTAAAAAAAAAAGTGGGCTGCTTAACTGATTGGGCCACCCAGGCACCCCTTTTCAGTATGGTGCTTCGCTCCGCTGTGCTCCCACGCACAGCCAATCCAGCAGGAAATCCTAAAGACCCTGCCTTCATATGAGACCAGAATGTCCCTTCTTCACCACCTCCTCTGCAGTCACAGGTCCAAACTACCCTGACTCACCTGGATAGTCCCCGCGGCCTCCCAACTCCTCTCTTCCTGTTCCCGCCTTTGCCCCCCAAAGTCTGCTAGCAACACAGAAGCCAATGTCATCCCTACATGGCTCCCCACCTCACTCCACAAAAGTTACATATGGGACCCATGCAATCTGCCGTGTCCCCTCATCACTGTCTCACATCAGCTTCTGCTACTCTCTCTTGCTCAAGTTCACACTTGCCTTTCCAGCCCCTCTGGCCTCATGGCTGTTCCTTGGTGGAAGAAGCGAACTCTTATCCCACTCCGCCTGGGTACACATGACCCCATAGGCTCAGGGTCTTCCCCATTAATCTCTAACATGCCGATAATCTGTTTTCTGCTTCACCTAATACCCGCTTCCTTCTGGACATTTTTTTTTTCAGCTGTCAAATTGCAATTCACATATAACTTTTTCCAAGGAGACTTCTTGGTTACCACAGGTTAAACTTCAGATCCATGCCAACCCCTCTCGCACAAAATCTACATACCGTCTCACAGCATCTTAGAGCCTTTTTTTCCCAAGAATGTAAGACAATTCACTCTATTAATAAAATGCCTTAATGATTTTAATCTGTATTCTATAAAGCCAACAAAAACCATATAAAATATACTTTAAACACAGCCCTTGGTTCTGAGGTTGTGAATATGTTAATAATTTAATATCGAAAGCTCCCAGAATAATTAGACGTAACTGTAGCCAAATGCTGCACTAGTATGACATTTTTATTACCCCTAGAGGGCAGAATTTAACAGCAAACGAGTCCAATGCTAACAAGCCTGGCCTCCCAATTGGGAGCTGAAGAGTTACTGGGACCGTGTAGCTGATGACAAGATCTCCTGAGGAACTAAAAGGTCTGAGCCAGAGGCTGTCAGAACTACACCTTTACAAAGTATATATACCTCTGCCTAAATGTGTGAGTATTTAAGGTGATAACAGTGACCCCACCGTGTTTGTCCTATACCAGGTTGGCAAGAGAAGGTAGACTGAGGTTAGTTATAGGAACTTCCCTGCTTTCCTTAAATAAAATCACTGAGGAATTTCTGGAAAATTTTTAGAGATGGGAATGTTACCTGCTTTGGGAAACTTCAAGATCTTTAGAAAAACCTCATTCTTTCTTCCTTCAATTTAAATGCCCTTTGCATCTGGTTTTACATGGTCATCAGTCAGCCAGGCAGTCACTAAACATTAAGAAGACAAGAAAAGGTCCTTGCCCTCAGAACTCACATTCTAACGAGAAGAGGTTTTGGGGTTTTTTGTTTGTTTGTTTGTTTTTTAAATAAACAAATAGAATTTGGGACAAGTGCTATAAGGATGATACACAGAGTAATGAAATAGTGTGACTTGGTGAGGCAGCTCTTAGCAGGGGGGGTCAGGGAAGGTCCCTCTGAAGCAATGACATCTGAGTCAAGAAGGACCAGCCACACAAAGAACTAGGGTGATAGTTACTACATGAGTATTTACTGAGTGCTATCTACATGTCAGGCACTGTGCTAACAACTTTACATGTATCAACTAATTCAATTCCTACATTCTCCCATCTAGTGTTAAGGAAATTGAGTGCCAGAAAATGTTGGAAACTTGCCTGAAGTCACCCAACCGAGAAATGGCTAAGTTAGAGCTTTGTGTCTGTGTTACTTATGAGGCTGCTCTAACAAAGTACCACGGATTTGGGGGCTTGAAAATAGAAATGTATTCTCTCAGTTCTGAAGGCTTGGTGTCCAAAATCAGGGTGTCAGCAAGGGCTACATTCTCCCTGAAAACTCCAGGGGACCACCCTTTCTTGCCTCCTCCTAGCTCGTGATGGCTGTAATCCTTGGTGGTGTTGGCTTGTGCACACATCAACCCAATCTCTGCCTCTGCGGTCGCATGGCATTCTCCCTGAGTGTCAGTGTCTCTGTGCACAACTTTCTCTCTTCTAAGAACACCAGGCATTGGATTAAGGCCCACCCTAATCCAGTGTGATCTCATCCTAGTGTGATCATATCTGCAAAGATCTTATTTCCAAATAAGGCCACATTTAGGTAGTAGGGGGTTAGTACTTCGCTATGTCTTTTGGGGGAACACAATTCCACTCACTTTAAACCACTCAACTTCAAAAGAAACTTCCATGCCAGGGCAGTAGGAAAAGCCAGCGGGGGCGGGGGGGGGGAACAGTGACTAAGGCAGATGGTAATAGATGAGGTTAGGAGTAGACAGGCCGGCCACACACAAAGGGTTCTAAGGTCCAATTATAACATGGAGTCTAGTCTGACGCCATAGCTTGAATTCCTGCTTGCATGTTCGTTTTCCAGTCTCTTTGTCACCTCTCCACCTGCCATTGCCTGGGATCTCAGAGGTGTCCTTCTACTTTCCGTCGAGGATGAAGGCTGCAGCATAGAATACAAATAGGAATCTAGCCTTATCCCACTCACAGGCCAGACAAGGCTCCTTGGAGCACCTCTAGAGGGCAGCTCCAGGGTTTGACCTTGAGTCAAACCATCAAGTTCAGGAGGCCCAGGGCGAACTGACTTCTGACTTGGGACACCGAGAGAACCCATCTCAGGCTGCACTGGCAGAGCAATCTGGCCTGAGGACATTATCCAGACAAGCCCCAGGCAAGAACAGTCACGATTCAAGCACCTGTGCTGTCCCCACATGCCTTTCAGCCAGCAGAACTGAAGATGGCAGATGTGACAGGCCCAGCGGGGAGCCGCTGCTCACAGCAGACAGGTCCACCCCACGAGCTGCTGAGATGTGTCCAAATCGTGCAGTGCCGCCACAGCATCATCTCTGTGATTGTGCAAGGTCTCACAACCTGCACAAGGACTCACTGCTGTGTCATCAGGCAAGATGAAAGTGACGTCAGTGATGCAAGGTAGCACCATGAAGTGTTGGCATGAAAATTTTTGCTGAAAGCCCGCTACGCATTACTGGGAGGTAAAACAGGGAGAGTGTATATGTATATAGTCTAGATCTGGGGTCCGCAAATCTCTTTTCTGTAAAGGGCCAGACAGTAAATACATCAGGCTTTGCTGCCCATTCTGTCCTATCTACTCAGCTCCACGGTAATGGTGAGAAAGCAGCAATATGTAAATGAATGGGTGTGGCTGTGTTTCAGTAAAGCTTTCTCTATGTTGAAATCTGAATTTTTACAATTTTCACATTCTTTTGATAAAAAAAAAAAAACAACTTAAATTGTAAAATCCATTTTTAGCTTGTGCCGTACCGTAACAGGCGGTAGGCCAGATTTGGTCTCCTCCAGCTGTAGTTTGCTGATCCTCCCAGTCTAATGATATCCCCAAATGCTCATCAATTAACATAATGTCACTGGGGTAATAAGGTCTCCAACTGGAAGTTTCCTGTCCTCCCTTAAAATATTCACTGGCTTCTGGCAAGATGCCAGACACTCTTGTGAACTCTGGAATTCCCCCAGCTTCCTCTCCCTCACCTCCTCCAGTTAAGTCCACATGGAGCCGTCAACTCACCTAATAAAATAGCTCTTAATTCTCTAAAGGGCCTCCAGCCCCCGCCCTGACTTTCCATGCCCACTGCCACTATCTAAGGTTAGGCTCTTGATAACACTTGGCTCCCATCCCTCGCTCCACTGAGCAATTACTAACACATGGTATATGCTCCAAACTATCTGTTGAATGAGCCAGGGCTGCAAAATATCCACAAGCTCAGCACTTTCTCCGTGTGATCAGCAGTCTGAGGTGGCCTGTCTCAAAACCAAACATTTCCCCTATGGGGGTGGCAGCACTTAAGGGCTAAAATATGATAAGGTTTTAGTTTGCTTTTTAAAAGTCAGGCTCACTGAGGTATAATTTACATACATTAAGAGTCACCCTTTTGAGGACTGTCCTGTGAGCTTGGAAGCAACCACAGTCAAGGTATTTCTATCATTCTAAAAGTTCTTTTGTTTCCTTTTGAGGTGGACCTCTTCCCTACCCCTTTTCAACTACTGATCTGTTTTCTGTCACTAATAAGTTTTTATACGCATCCCACAGTCCATTCCTTTCTAGGCTATCACGCCATTGTACGGTGCGCTACAGTTTCTCCATTCACCAGTTGAAGGACATCTGAACTGTTCCCGGTTTTTATCAATTATAAATAACGTCACCATCAACATTCACATATAGATTTTGAAATGAACATACATTTTCATGACAAGATTTCACTTGTAAATGCCCACATTTTGAAAGCCCCTGCGGGAAAGGGTTCCACTGAATGAGGGACTGTCCTCCATCCCTAGTCTTGTGTCTTGCCACCCTGCCTCAGCAAATTGTTTTTAAATTGTAGTAACATTAAACCTCCCAAGAAGATTTACAGAGAACGTTTTCGGGGTGGAGTGGGAGAAGTTGGACAGGCAGGCGCTCTCTCCGGCTCCTCTGAATGTGAGCCCCGGGGCTGTTTCACATTCACCACGGGCAGCGTTTGATCTTCTGGTCCCACAGGGCACGATGCTGGCTCTGCGGATGTGCACACTCAGGCAAAAACCTGCAGAGCCAGCCAATCGGGCCGTTATTTGGTTCATATAACTTGCTAAAATCGCACGGAATGTACAGCGTGCCATTGTTTTTGTAAGTCCCTTTCATGACTTTGTTAGCTGGCTAATTCAGAGCAGACTGGCCTGTTTCCCCTGCTGGAAGAAAAGACGTTCGTCAAAGGCAGCTATTTAACCGTGGCCATGGCTGCAGCCATCTTGAGCACAAAGCAGAGCTGCAGCCTCCCAGGCCCCTCTCCCAGGAGCTCCCCAATCGCAGGCCCGCTTATTCTTGGCGCTGGAATTCGCATAATTACTCCTCTTTTAATCTGCTGGGTGACCTAATGTAGCCCCAGCCTGGCCGCAGGAAGAGGCCTTGCTGAGATCTGAGCCTGGGGCAGCCTGTCATATCTGCAAGGCCCTCTCAGAAAGAGCATTTCAGTGCATTAACCCCATAAAGGACTGATTGCCAAGGCACTTGGGCTCCGGAGCTGCTCCTGCGCAATGGGGGTGGGGGGGAGGGGGCTGAGGCGGGGGAGGTGGGGGAAGGAGGTGCAGGTCCCCACTCAGGATAATGCCTCAGTCCTGTTCCTTTCCCAGCCTGTGAAGGAGCTCAGAAACTGCAAATCATTTCATAAAAGCTCACAAGTGGTTCTAGCAAGAATCCACCCAGGCTGCCTATAAAAGAAAGGATATTTGTTCACTAGGAGGCTAGCCAGACACAAAAGGCTGCATTCCGTCTTGACACTTGCTAACTGCGGTCGCCTGGAGAGCAGGCCTTTGTCCACAGGCGGGCATGGTGCTGTTTACAGCCTGGCCGTGGAAAGGGGCTTGCCTACATCTTGGCTAATTTGAAAAACAGTCATCCTGATTTCCTTTTCTACTTGTCTTTATTTTCCAATTTATCTTTCTTTAAGGGCATTTAAAAATGCAAAATCTATAATAAACACTTCTTTTAAAAGAAAAATTACCCAGCTCTGCCCCAATCACCACCTCCCCTAAAAAAATATATTTTTAAACCATTCCCAGAAAGAGATGCTTTATTAAAATGACTGTAAGGCTCGTATGTGAAGAAGCTAGAAATAATCTTCAGTCTACAAGGAAGATAGGTCTAAAGGGGGAAAGGACGAAAAATAATGTAAGTTTATAAAATTTAGTGTATGGGGGGGCAAGTCTGGAAACTTAAAAAAGTAGCCCCAGGAAAAGAGTGAAAAGAATGATAATGAGTGAAAATGAAAGTAGGTTTCATAGGTTCAAGAAGGGGTTACAAAAGTGAAAGCATAATGGATGGTAAGAGCACATGTAGGAGTGTTGAGGTACATGCCCAGTTTTTTGAGGTAATATGATGGACGGGCAGTTACCAGCTCTCATATCCTTGGTCTTAATGTCTGAGACACATGTTCCAACCAATATGTCACTTCTGCTCATAGCGACAGATGATCAAGACTGATAGATTAAGAACCTCTTCCCGCTTGCTAAAAAAACTTTCCCCTCCAGCCTATCACAGGTATAGAGAATACTAAAAATGTTCAAAGGACACTGACCCATCCCCTGATGTTCTAATTGTGAGAAGATGGGACCCACAGAAAGAAGGTGGTAAGTCCACAGTCACAGAGAGTGGGCTGGGCTCCCCTCCCTGAGGGTTCTTCAGGGCTGTGTAACTTGGAGTGTGCTATTGGAATGCCATCTGGAAAGGTTAACACACTGAGCTATTATCACCCATTCACATTTTAGTACAATTATTTCATCAAATGTTCTAAGCAGTTACCTGACATAGGTCTAAGAAACAACACTGAATAAATACATTGTAATGGGGGTAAAAATATGGCAAGAACCGAATGGGGCAGCGAGCAAGTAAAAGAGCCCAGAAAATAAAGCCTTCCTCACAATTTTGCCTAGGGCTATCTCCTCCAAAAACTATTTCCTCTGTTTAAAAAAAAAAAAGTTTTTATCTCCAGTAAGGTATGCTAGGTACACAGAGGAAAATTCCAGCGCTGTACACCACTAAGCAAAGTCACAAATGATTAAAGGAAGGTGGAGCCGCTGTGGACGTTTCCGCTTTCCAACCTGGAAGAAGTGGTTTCTTTCGGGTGCAGTGAAAAAGACAATCCATGGTATTTCATTACAGAAAAGGACCTCATGATTACACAAAACAGTTAAAATCAGAATTTCAAGATGATCATGTTTTGAGCTACTGTGGTGGGGTGGGGAGTAGGGAGAAGTGAGGGCTCGAAAAATAAGGCAAAAGTAGAAAAAGAAAAAACAAAACTCCCCTAACAGTCAGAATTAAAGAGACACAGTGGTGAATGAGATTCCAAAATCCTCTGGCCGGTTTGGAGCTGCTCTAACTTTCTTATCACATCCAAACATGGAATTCAGCGAGTAGGGTCTAGGTGCTGTGGGGAGGCTCCAGCGGAAAGGGAAAGGACTTCCGTCAGCCCCCCCCCCCCCCCCCCCCGCGCACATTTCCCTCCACTACTACACCCCCCCCCCACCCCGCGCGCAGAGGAGCTCCTGGTAGCCTAGCAACCGCTGACCGTACTTGTCCCCTTTCACGCGGGATTAATGCGTTTCCTTACAAACTGCACCCGGTGTTAGGAGGGCACAGAATCCAAACTGGACAGAAGTGAATTTTGGATTCATTCTCTACCCAGCTCTCTCGGCCACCATAGTACAGCCCCAGCGCCTCCCACCCCCAGTGCCTCAGTTCCCCCAGGCCCACGGAAGTGAAGCCAGTCCCAGATAGATAGATAGATAGATAGATAGATAGATAGATAGATAGATAGACAGACAGACAGACAGATAGACAGATCGATCTCTCCCTCTCTCCCTCCCTCCCTGACACTGGGAAAACCAAGTGAGGATGGTTAGAAAGTCTCCCATGGGAAGGAGAAGGCACTTCAAGACAGAGACCCAGAGCTCTCCATCAGAGATCAGACTACCCCCATTATGAGGTCCCTAAAAATGTGCTCCTTTGCATCTTGGTTTTTTAGGCTGATAATCTGACTATACCAGAAGGGGACCCTACGTGATGTAATGAATTTTACAAAGAATCTCTACTTTTCTACATGCCCAAGAGGCATTAAGTGCACCAAGGGCTTGGAGGGAAGTAACAGCTCAAAGTCAGGGGGCACCAAACTGCATCCCAGTTTATCTATAACTATCTCACCTCCCTTATTTTCTGTCACCCTCCAAATCACTAGGCACCAGCTGGCACCGATTTACAAGGCCTTCATGACATGGACTTGTCAGCCAGGCTCGAGAGGGTGGCCAAGTCTGAGAAAGGCTAGGATGAGCCTGCACTGGCCCAAGAAGCATGACACATGGGTCCATTTAGACCTTGAGGTCAAAGGCTTCCATGAACGTGCTTTCAGAGCTTCAGTGACCATAGAAGCAAATGAAAATACCCCACATTTGCCCAACAAATCCCCAAACCATCCCTCCAAACCAGGGGCAAAATGAGGATAAAATTAAAAAAAAATATATATATATGCATGCGTATATGCATCCAAGAGGAGCACAGAGAGTTCATTTATAAAGCCCTAACTAGACTGAGACAAGGCTGGGAGCAAAGAGTGACCTTCAGAACACCTCAACAGGTCCTTGGAAAGAAGTACCCTCGAGCCACCAAGGACGGTCCCATCACCTCTCACTGCTGGGGAAGGCAAAAACTGCCGAGCAAGACAGACACCACTGAGAACCCCAGTATCTTTTCTTACCCAACACAACTCAACTTAGAATGACCGACATTCATGAATGCGACACAACAGCTTAAAGAATACTAAAACAGATCATTCCAGAATCTATGCTTAGCTTTATAATTCATCACCGGATTATCTTGAAGGCTTGGACAGTGAGAAAGGAAAACCAGGTTTCTGGAGTGCGGGAGCCAGCAGCGAGCCCGCCGCGGGGGACAGCCACTTTTGGAAACATGGCATGGGTGGCTTTTAAAGGGCTGCCGTGATTTACACACTGCCTGATGCTAGGGCACATTTTTTTATGTCGTGCTCAAGTCAAATCATAGTCTCCGTGAATAGCACCCCTCTAAGGCTTTGCAGTGTACAACCTGCATAAAAAGATGCATCCAGAGGCACCTAGACATCATTTATAAAGCTCTCTTGTGATTCTGACATGACAGCCATGCTGGCTTAGGACTGTACATTTGCTGCAGTGATAACTACAGCTCAGACATAGACTGGGAATGAGAGGGCGGCAAAAAGAATACCCATTTCCATCCAACAAGCTTTACGACGACTACTACCCACTGCCGTCCAACAAGCTTTACGACGACTACTACCCACTGCCGTCCAACAAGCTTTACGACAACTACTACCCACTGCCGTCCAACAAGCTTTACGACGACTACTACCCACTGCCGTCCAACAAGCTTTACGACTACTACCCACTTCCGTCCAACAAGCTTTACTACGACTAATACCCACTTCCGTCCAACAAGGTTTACTACGACAACTTCAAGCCACTCAGTGATTCTACTGTAGGTTTCTCCTCTATCATCCATCCTCTGGTCTAAAGAGAGAAAAAAAAACATGAAAAAACAACAGGCCTAAATATCCCCAAACTGCGACACTGCCCTTAGAATAAAGAGGATGGAATGTGGCTCCTGGGACACAAGCACCTTCAAATTTAACACATGCCATGATTTCTCCTAAAAGTTAAGGATGTATGTTGTCATAAATCCAAGAAACACAGTGTGACAAATCAGAGTTCTCTCTTCTGTAGTAGGTACCAGATTTCAGTTCTCAAAAATAAAATAAAGCAAACATATACACCCCCCAAAAATAGGGGTGGTGGTGGTGAAAAGCATCTTTTCTTTCTGCTCAGAAGGACATTATTGTTTCAGAGTATTGACTATTTAGAAGCACTGAATGTCAGCCCCACTGGAAAGCAGCATATGACCACAGTTCCTGGTCCTAGATGAGCTACTACACAGGATAGTGGCTGTCGGAACGGAAGGCTGACTCAGAAAACCTCAGGGAGCCTGCAGTCCTCCACGGAAGATAAACGCAGGCTCACAGTTCATTATCTACTATCCCCAAAAGCCAAAACACTCTGAAAACTGAAAAATTTTAAGTCATTTGGCAGCAAAACAAACCTCACCTCTTTTGGTGGCAAAGCGTGAGCTGAGCTACATAAAATCATATGCAGTCTATTTATCCCACTTTGTGTGAATATTCTTACATCTCACTGCTAAAATAATGAGTTTGGGTCTGAGTGCTGGCCCTAGCTAGACCCCTTTGAGGATGTTATATATGTGTACCATATTACCTTCCAAAAACAATTCTGAATTTTAAAACCCATCTAACCCCAAGGGTTTCAGATAGGAGGAAAAAGACTGTAGACCTCTAATAGGATGACATAAGACCCCTACAAAAGTAACTGAAGGCCTAAGAGAGTCAAATTACCCCCTGGTTGTTCCAATCTGAGCAGCTTCCTACACAAGCCAGACTGCAGCATTATTTGGCAACACTGTTAAAAATGGGAAATCTATTACACAGGGTCCTAGTTCCACCTTAAATCCTGGTTTCCTACCTTCACATATTCCAGAGTTGGGTCCAGAAGATGCTGATCCCTGGAAAGAGAAAACATAAGTATGAGAACAATTGGGAACAACGCATTCTTGTGCTGAGTAAAACGTATCCAACGTCATGTTCACGCTCTTCATTCAAATTATGAAGACGGGCCCACCTCCCAGGCAATCCTCACGGCAGACAGATAAGGAAGTTAGAACAGATACAGATCCCTGCTGGGGGCAGGGGTAGGGGGTAGGACACCACCATAATCCGTCTAGAAGCTCCACCTGCTTTCTCATCAGAGTCAGGCTCCAAATGTTAGACTAGTTCATGTGCTAATTCTAGATGCACTTGAGCAAAAAATATTAGCCTAAAAATCTGAAGCACAGAACAGCAAGGAGGATAGAGGTGGGTGTCAAGCAGGACTGGATGCCCAGATGAGGGGTCCTCTGGACCAGACAGCTGTGTTATGCCCTCTTTGACAGAAGAAGATGGAGGCTCACGCAGGCCCGGCGGCTGCCCAAGGTCACCCAGTCGCGGGGGCAAAAGATGGAGTCTGTAAACCTAGCTCTCCTCCTAGACCACATCCTCCTCTTTGTTTAAAAATCACTGCCTTGATTAACCCCCACCCCTGGTGTCAAGCAGAGCAGTTCATCCTCATTTCCTTTGGTGCCCCAGTACTGTTCTCTCCCCCATCTAATGTCTGCTCATGTCTGTCATAATATGACGTTGGGATTAACCAGACAATTAAAACTAAACAGCAGCAGGTGGCCCTAAGGAGGCTGACTCCCTACAGAAACGAAGAGAATCGACTAGGGCAAAGGAGAGGAGCGGGAGATGTGAGAGCGGCCATTTTCAGTGCTTGCAGAGTTATAGCGAGGTGCCCCCTCAACAGAGGATGTGAAAAGACAGCGAGCTGCCTTGAGAGACTTAAACTTCAAAAACTCAACACATCCCTGCAGAGATGGCATCATTTTGAGAGGACAGAATGGCTCTAAAGCCTGTAAGAATAGTCTTCTCCATGGAGAGGGTCTTAGTGTATCTACAGAAAGAACGGGTGTCTCACAAGTCCCCCCAATGGGCCGCTTCCTTTGCAAGGGTGGGCTCGACCCCCAGAGATGGCAGTACTTCTCCCTGGGATAAGGGAGGGTCACTGCCGGAGCACAAGGAGTCCCAACCCCATGGCTCAGGGATACCACCGTCTTGTGGAAATGGATACAACCCCCAAAGTCCATGCTTGGCTTGGTGTGACGGTCCATTTAGGGTGGTACACGGGGGCACCTGCACGGGGGTAGGCTGTCATCCAAGATGCTCCTCTCCATGTCAGTGGATGAGGTTCTGGAATGAGACCCTCACAGGGACAAAGGATCTGAGAACAGCGTAAGCTCACCGTCCCTGGGCGCATTCCCATCAAAGAGGGGTGTAAACCAGTCTTTCAAAGCCTTACAACTCTCTGCCTTCAAGTTCGTTTATCAGGCATTTTTTCCCAAAGCACTGGAATCTGTCCTGTGCCTGGTCACCACTTCTGCCACACGCTCTGGACACCGTGTCGATGTCATCAGGCTTTGCATCCGTGGAACCACCGGCTAGTGATGAAAAACTTGGTTGGCAGCACTTTGGCTGTGCTCCCTTTTAAGTTCTTGAACCCCTGGTTTTCTACTGAATTAACATTTCAGGCGTATAGCCATCCAGTCTTAGGCTAATCATCTGGCCCCAGGGTCTGGCCCTGGGAAGGCAGGAAGATGTTACAACCACTGAAAGGCTGTTCTCATCTTCAAAATTTTTTAGGCACATTTAAAAATGCACATTATATACATTCATAATCCATGTATTAATGCATGGATAAACAGGATGGGTATGGGGGGCTGAAATCAGTGGTTCCCAAATGTTTTTTGGTCTCAGGATCTCTTTATGCTCTAAATTACTAAGGACCCCAAAGAGCTTTTGTTCATGTGGGTTATATCTACTGATCACTGATATTAGAAATTAAACGGAAATTTTCAAAATATTTATTAGTGTTTTAAAAAGGAACCCATTATATTTTATATAAAACAATTTTATTACGAATAGTTATTTTTTCTTAATAAAAATTTAGTGAAAAGAGTGACACTCACATTTTTGCAAATCTTTTTCACATCTGGCTTAGAAGTACAGCTGAATTCTCATATCTACTTCTTTCTTTTTAAAGATTTTATTTATTTATCTGAGAGAGTGCACGTGCATGACCAGAGGGGAGAGGCAGAAGGAGACGCAAGGCTCCCTGCTGAGCAGGGACACGGCCCCTCCCCTCAACGCAGGGCTCCATCCCAGGACCCCGAGATCATGACCTGAGCTGAAGGCAGATGCTTAACCGACTGAGCCACCCAGGCGCCCCTCTCATATCTACTTCTGCATTCAGTATGTTATGTCTTGGTTTAGAAAAAAGTCCATCCTCACATAGATATGAAACTGGAAAAGGGTGGGGTATTTCGTTAGACTCTTCAGGTAATTATGGCTATTCTTCTTTGATACCACACCAAAACTAAACAAGTGATAATTTCTTAAAGGCTAGTTGTAATGCAGCATCTTGAACCACGCTTCTTACTCTTCAGCATCTCTCTCCTGCACTCTGATTGGACCTTTTATCCATGTGTGATTCTGTATCCACTGTCCGGGAAAATACTGGTTCACAGAGTAATGCAGATATTCTAAATTTTGACACATTTCATCATAATATAAAAAAAGAATCACATTTGTCAGTGTCGTCGCTGATCTCATCAGAAGTCACTAAGCATCGGGAAGTGTCAAGCGCATGGTGGAGGCTACATATTTTTCAAACTTCCAATTTTCACTTGAAAGCTTGAACTTTTTCACTGGCAGCTAGCACACTGTCAAATATTTTCCTTGAGCTTCATTTCATTCATTTTTGGGAAAACATTTGCCAAATACCAAGACCATAGGGTCATGGTTTGTCATTTTAATTCTCCTTTTTTAGGTGCTCGAATGTCATTCTTTTAGTAAATTCTTTTTAGAATTTTGTTCGGGATCTGCTCTGCTCACCAGATTTAGCTCTAAAATCCTTCTCCTTTCACCTCTGAAAGCTGAAACGTTCCTTTCTTCCTTTCTCTAGAGATGTACCTAAAAACTCTCTGGGCTAGTTCTCTCAGAACAGAGCCTTCAAGCTCTCTTGGGAAGAGGTGGGATAACCAACAGGGACCAGGCCAGGCTCTGGGCCTGGTGGCTCCTGAGGCAGCGCTGGTTAGCACAGTCCCCACGCAGAGACAAGATCTCCTAGAGGAGGGCAGCCCGTGCTCTCCCATCCAGAGAGCCCAGCACCAAAGAGCCTGGGGTCTTCTCCAAAATGCCCCCCACCTTAGATGAACCTCCTGTATTCCTCTTCTTCTTCTTCTTTTTTTTTTTTTGTTTTTAAAGTAGGCTCCACACCCAGCGTGAGGCCAACACAAGGCTTGAACTCATGACCCTGAGATCAAGACCTGAGCTGAGATCAAGAGTCGGATGCCTAACCGACTGCGCCACCCAGGCGCCCCTCCTGTATTCCTCTTTGATCCTCTACCACACACTTCTCTGAGCAGAAGAGAAGGAAACTGGAAGGCTCTGGTGAGAGATAAACCTGAAGTCCCCTTTCGACCCTGCCCCCCAGATGAACTCTGCTAGGGGAGCCTTGTTCATTCTGCCACAAGAGCAGAGGGGAATCCAAATGTCCTAAAATTCCAACTCAGGGCTCCCAGGGGTGCCCTAGAGGATCCTCACGTTCTCCTCATCCTTTTTTTTAGACAGGCAAGGAAGGAATACAGGAGAGTGTCTAATAAAACCAAGAGTGTGTTACAAGTCCAGAAACTTTAAAAATCATTGCCCTGAACTAAATTATGTTTATTTTTAAGAGCTAGCTCCTATTTTTATTTTTTTCAATTTTTAAAAAAAAATTATGTTTAAATGCAGAAGTGCTGTGTCGCCTTTCTCAGCCCCCACTTCATTCCAGCTGGCCAAAAGATGTGAGCTAGAAAACATAGCAGTTGGCCCTGTAGCCCTAGCCTCTAATTTGAAAGAGAATATCCAATTATTCATACAAGTCTGTGCACCAAACACTCCTTAAGCCACAGATTTATATTCTCCAGCAGAGATCACTAGAAAACAAACAGAGGAACTTGGCAATATAAAAGAAAAGTTAAAAACAATTTTTTTTGCTTATGCAAATTATGAATCCCTACCCTTGTGAATCCATGATGTTTTGTGTATCTCCCTTTACAACTGGTGAGGTTGGCAGACACCCACGGCCCCTCTGTCAGGCATGCTGCCCTACAGCGCATGGTCCACAGACTGCAGGAGAGTGGCAGAATGAAACTGGACCCTCCTGTTATTTTGTTCTTATGTTTATTATGTTTTAAATAACATCACTGTGTTTACTCCGGTTAAATCAGCCTTTCCAGGGTCCCGCTTCCTTAGGTTCATTCTGAGGGATGTGTAGTTGGAAGTCACAGAAATGATGTATTTACTATTTTAGTTGGTTTCTCATCAGTAACCAGGTTAATAGTGCCTCCCTCTTAAAAGGACACTTGATCTACACATTTGCTATTTTGAGTTAAGAGGTTCTCCCTCTTGAATATACAAGCCAAACTTCACTACCAGATCTTTTCTGAACGCTTGGAATACAGATGAGGAATGAATTACCCTATGTCTGTCTTAAATTATAGAATGTTTTAAATGAATGAGTGTTTTGACTTCTTGAAATATTATGGAATAAATTAATGGCTAACAGTGTTGCCAAACAAATGTCCTTCTGGATATAACAAAGAGGAATCATTTGTAGTAAGAGGATTCTTTCATGCAATAGAGGGATGTGAGAAACTAGATCCAACTGTTCCAGACTGAGTAGAATAAAGGTTCCCCTTAAACTCCATGCACGCCAGTAATCCACAGAGTGGGCACCCCGCCTTTGTGCACATGGCATGGTATTTGCATTCTGGTTTATTCTATTGTATATTTATTTATATAAGGTCTCGCCTCAACAAGGTAAGCAACCCAAGAGTAGTGGCGAGTCTACTTCATTCCCAGTATCTCCATAGTTCTTGCATTCATCCTACAAACATCATCTGGCATCTCCAACATGCTATGCTGTAGGCTAGACAATGGAAGCAGAGGAATCAGGGACAAAGGCTCTGCTCCCGGAGAAGCTGCAGGCCAGTGGGGAAGACTGATCAACAGACCCATCACAACTCAAGTTGGTGTCAGTGGGAAGGAAATACCATGGAGGGGCCTTTCAGGCAACCTTTGAGCTAAGGTTTGAGGGCTGGGTAGGGACTCACTGGGTGAAGAAACTGAGAGGGAGGTGGTAATGAGAAATGTCCAGGCAATGGGAGAGGCATGTGCAAACACATGGGGACATGGGACACTGTGGTGCACTTGGGAAACCACAGCATTCAGGAGTAATTCCACTCTAGCCCAGGCCACCAACATCTCGCCAGGACGCCTGCAACACGTTCCCAGCTCCACCGTCTCCACAGCAGCCAGCATGATCCTTCCCCAAATCAAAATCCTCTAATAACTTCCATCCGATCAGAACAAAACCCTGGAGTCCTCAACAGAGCCTCCGAGGCCCTGGTTGGCATGGTCCCCGCCAGCTCTCCAACCTCACCTCACGTGCAGAGTGAGGGGGGGCCTGGACATGAAGGAGCCTGTTGGTGGTGTGACGTTACAACACGGCCTGTGAGAAGGCCCATGGCACGGAACTTCAGGTGGCCTCTATGTGGGAGCTGCCCCCAGCAGATTTCCAGGAAACAGATCTCAGTCCTACAACCACAAGGAACCGAAATCCGCCAACAACCCGAATGACTGTGGAAGCAGCTTCTTCCCCAGAGGCTCAGATGGGAGCCCAGCTGCTGACATCTTGAGTTTGAGACCCGTAACCAAGAACCCAGCTGAGCTTTGTGGGACTTCTGTCCTACAGAAACTGTGAGGTAATAAACAGGTGTTAAGGCACCACGTTTCTGGCAATTTGTTACTCAGCAAAAGCATACTAATACACTCATTCCATCCAAGGCCTACTGACTTTTCTTTCTGGTGCTCAAACATGCCAAGCCAGTCGCTGCCTCTGTGGCTTGGCATTTACTTCTGTTCCTTTGCCTAGAACGTTCTCCCTGTGGTTCTCAAGGGCTCACTCCCTCACAACATTCAGGTCTCTGCTCAAACAACACCTCCTCAGAGAAGCTTTCCTTAAACACTTATCTAAATAAGCACCACCACTACCCTCTCTGGCCTTATCTGGCTTTATTTTTTCCCATATTATCTGATATTATATGAAACGTTTATTTGCTCATGGTCTTTTTTTCTGGAATATAATCCTGCAAGACTGAGGCTTTCTCTGCTTTATTCACCTTGGTATCCCCTGTGCTCTTCACACAGCAGTTGCCCAGTAACCATTTGCTGAATTCATGAATAAAAGAACAAGTAATGGAAGCATAGGGTTGGAGGAGGCTCAGGAGTGGTGGGGGTTTGGGAGATCAGGGTGAAGAGAGGCAGAGCCAAGCATAAGGGGCTTGGATGCCATGTAAACATGTCTAGACTTAGGAAAGCAATGGGATTTGTTGAAAAATCTTAAGCTGCAGAAGAACCAGAGATTTGTGTTTTAGAAAAATCCCTCTGCACTGGTGTGGAAAACAAATTCATGGGGGGCAAGACAGAGTCAGGAAGACAAAAGGAGAGGATGCTAGAGAGGTCTAGGTGACAGGGTGAGGCTTGGGCTATACTGACAGAGGGAGCGGGGATGGTGTACAGATTTAGGAGACTGTTCTAAGTGAGAAAAGACAGATGGTGGTAAATGACTGGCTTTGGTGGGGGAAAGGGAAGAGAGAGAGCACTTGCTGAATTCTTTCTAAGGGAACTAAGTAGATGATGCCTAGCACATCTCAATATGCTCATTAAGAATGAACTAGCAAAAACCTTTGCTTCAAGCACTGTACTACACAAACTTTTAAGACTATACCGGGATCTGAATTATCTATAAGACTTTGCCCCATTACCACCCTTTTTCCATGGTTAGCAGCGCACATATGATTGCTGCCATTCAGCTACTGAATGTCTCAGATAAACTCCCTTCCTTTTCAACTGGTAAGTTACTTTCAGAAGGGTTGTTCACATCTTCCAAATTATGAACATGTAAATCTTTCCCATAAAGTATGAGGAAATATAACAAATATTTAAGGGATCCCCTCACAGGGACAAAAATAGTCAACTCAGGAAGGAAACAGAGAACAAAACAAGATAGCTGTGTAGATACCAGCCGAGAATACCTGTTTTCCGTAACCCTTTGGTCTTCTCCATCAGCCCCACCACCACTGTGAGCAACCAGTGCTTGTTTATGTCTTTTCCATGGGACTGTACCCTCCACGAGGGTAGGGGCTACTTCTGTCTTGCTCACCAATGTATACTAAGCTCTTAAAACTGTATTTGTCACATAGCAGCCAATTAATAAACAAGGGCAAGAATGGACAAATGAAAATTTAAACCACAAAAAAACCACCTTTGTATATAGTCCAAAAAAAGCCTCAGAAAATTAGAAATTTCTATTCTGGGACTCTGATTTGCTTAATACGGGAGACCAGATACTCTGAAAACTAAATGATAGATTACAAATATATTTTCAAGTGCATTGCAGAAGTCACTAGAAAGATAAGTCCTCAAGAAACATAGACATATAAAAAACAGATACAGAAACAGAGAACACATCAAGAACACAAAACATGAACAACAAGAGGGTAAAAAGCAAAGCAGGGAGGGTAAGCCCTGGGTCCACAGAAGTCAGCAGCTAACCACGAAGCCATCAGAATGGGACTAAACCACCCCTACAGAAAGAATGTGCAAAAATAAATACATACATAAAAATTAAGAAGGTAACTTGCTCTCTAGCAAGGGGAACCAGGAAGGAAACCTACTGTCTCCACCACAAATTCTGATGGGAAAAAATGACAGTAAGAAGAGTCTCCCCTAAGAACTTGTAACTGCAGATCTGCCTTCATGTTGGCTGGGATTCAAATGTATACTACGTGCTTTGACAGAGAATCCCAAACTGAGAAATTAAAGTTTCTGTGTTGGTGGTGCCACTAGAGAGGAAAAAGTAAATACTTTCTGGGGGGAAAATTTTGTCAACCGAATGCCACTCAGGATATCCACAAATGTGGTCAAACATAAATTTCCTTTCAGAAATAACCACATACACAAGGAAGCAAGCCCCAACCACTGAAGTCAGCAGAAAGAACAATAGACTGAGATCCTCAAAGACTTCAGATACTGGAATATCAGATACAGGCTATAAAATAACAATGTATGATTTAAAAAAAAAGACGGAATCAAAAAGTGATCTCAGACTAAACAGGCAATTACAAAAATTTTAAAAACTGATTAAAATATATAATCTGCTACATAACAGGTTAAACATGACCTAAGAAAATATGACAAATCTATGAAGAAACTATAAACAAATATAAAAAGACACTATACAAAACACAGCACAGAGAGGAAAGGTGATGGGAAATATAAAAGCGATGTAGAAGGTAGAATGAGAAGGCCTAATTACATTTAACCAGAACTCCAGAAGAAGAGAATCGAGAGAGAGAAAAAGCAATCGTCAAAGAAATAATGATGGGAAATCTTCAAAATAAACGAAAGATGCCCATTCTCAGATTCAGGCATCCCAATGCATCCTATGCAGTATCAACAAAAATACATTCTCACCTAGACACACTGCAGGGAAACTACAGACCCTCGAAACCAGAGAGAAGATGATAAAAGCAGCCAAAGAGCAAAGGAAGGTTGCCCTCTGAGCAATGAGGATTAGGTCGGCAGCGGCTCTTCATCAGCCAGAAGGGAAAGAAAGTGAGGAGCTCAAAATTTCCTGCCCAGCGAAACTACCAAGAACAAGGGTGAATAAAGACAATTTTAGATAAATAAAGACACCATTTGGGAAGAATGAAAAGGATACCAGAAGAATAGCTTAAGATCTAAGAGTGAATGATGCACACAGTAACTGGTAAACATGTAGGTGACTACGAACCAGCACAGATGGTACAGAACAAGACAAATGAGTCATTTGTGGAGTTAAAAAAAAAACAAAAACCAAGCGCTGGCAAAGAGATGGAGAAATCGGAACCCTTATGCACTGTTGGCGGGAACGTAAGCGGTACAGCTGCTAGGAGAAACAGTATGGCGGTTCCTCACAAAATTCAAAATGGAACTACCATATCATCCACCAATTCTACTTCTGAGTAGATACCCAAAAGAACTGAAAGCAGGATTTCGAAGAGATATTTGTGCACGTGTGTTCTTAGCAGCATTCTTCACAGAAGCCAAAATGTGGAAGCAGCCTAATCAGCATCCACTGATAGAAGAATGGATAAACAAAATGTGGTATACATATACACTGGAATATCACTTGGCCTCAAAAAAGGAAGGAAACCCTGACACAGGCTACAACAGGGGACTTTGTGCTAAGTGAAGTAAACCAGCCACAAAAGGACAAACAGTGTACAATTCTATTTATTTATTTAGATTCTATTTATTTATTTTAGAGAGAGAGAGCACGCACACACAAGTAGGGGGAAGAATAGAGGGAGAAGGGCAAGTAGACTCCACAATGAGCACAAAACCGGATGCAGGGCTCGATCTCACGACCCTGAGATCCTGACCTGAGCTGAAATCAAGAGTCAGATGCTTAACTGACAGAGCCACCCAGGTGCCCCTGGACAATTTTAATTACACGAGGTGCCTAGAGTAGTCAAATTCAGAGACGGAAAGAAGAATAGTGGTTGCCAGGGGCTGGGGTGTGGGGAGGAGACAGGGAGTTGTTCCATGGGTACGGAGTTCGTTTTGCAAGATAAAAAGAGTTGGGGAGGCTGGCTGCACAACAGTGTGAATGGACTTAATATCATTCATTAACTCATCACTCATTAACTGTGCACTTAAAAATGGCTAAGATGGTAAATTTTATATTATGTGTATTTTACCACAATTTTTTTTAAAAGACAAACTAATGGGACACCAAAGGTATTGTTTTACTTTATGTTTTATAAAGTAATTGTATTAAAAAGTAACCACTAAATGAAAAATAGAGTATTTTTAAAAATACAAAATAAGGCAATTAAAAAAAACATAGTTTAAAAAAATGTACAGACATACAGAATAAGAGGAAACTATAAGCCTAAACACTGCATATCACTGAACACAGTAACCGTTAACTAGGTTACACTCACAAAGCAGATTTTCAGAAGGTAGAATATAACACATATAGGATACAATAAAAGTGGTATTTTGAAGTAAATGTACAACCATAATATTTTTAGGGTTAATAAAAGACTGAAATTAAATGTCCAGCTTAAATTAAAAGAATAAACGTAAAATAGAACAGAGATAATGCAGAGAAATTAAATATAAAACAATTGATACAACAGGGGAACAATAAATAAAGCCTTGTTCTTTGGAAAGCCTAATAGAATGAACCTCTGACAGATGTCATCTGGGGAGAAGAGAGAGAAAGCACAAAACAATATAGGAATGACAAGAGGGCATTGCCATAGATGCAAGAGAGCACAGGAAGAGAATCCTATGAACACCTTTATGCCAATAAATTTTAAAACTTAACATAAATGAGCAAATTCCTAGAAAAATACTAAAAGAGACTCAAAAAGAAACAAACCCGAATAGCCCTATAACCATTTGAAAAACTGAATGAGGGGCACCTGGGTGGCTCAGTTGGTTAAGCGACTGCCTTCGGCTCAGGTCATGATCCTGGAGTCCCGGGATCGAGTCCCGTACCGGGCTCCCTGCTCAGTGGGGAGGCTGCTTCTCCCTCTGACCTTCTTCCCTCTCATGCTCTCTCTCTACCATTCTCTCTCTCAATAAATAAATAAAAATCTTTAAAAAAAAAAAGAAAAAAACTGAATGAGTAGTTCAACATCTTCCCACAGGCCTCCATGGTATTATTATCTAGCAAGTTCTGCCAAATGTTGGAATTGTTACTTGAAAATGATATAAATTGGGCACCTGGGTGGCTCAGATGGTTGGCTGTCTGCCTTCGGCTCAGGTCATGATCCTGGGGTCCTGGGATTGAGCCCCGCTTTGGGCTCCCTGCTCCTTGGGGAGCCTGCTTCTCTCTCTGCCTCTGCTTCTCTCTCTCTCTCTCTCTCATGAATAAATAAATAAATAAATAAAATCTTAAAAAAAAAAGAAAATGATATAAAAGCTTCAAGAGACTGGAAAAGAGGATATTTTAACTTTGATCCCCAAAGCAGATAAGGTCAATAAAAGGAAAGTATAGGGTAATCTCGCACATGAATAGGTATTTTTTAAAAAACCCTCAATAAAATATTAAGAAACTAATTCTAATAATGTATAAATCTACACCATAATCAAACTAGGTTCATTCCCGGAATATAGGATCAGTTTAATAGTGAAAACCTATTGATACAACTTACCACATTAACATGTTAAAGTAGAAAAATTATTTGAGGCATCTAATTAATGGGAGAAAAAAATACTTAAAAAAAAAAAATCATCCTTCCAGGATCTTAGCAGGGAAAAAGCTAACTCTTCACAAACGAAATACAGAAGGATTTCCATAACCTGACAAAGGTTATCTATGAAAGCCCTCAGGAAGCATTTTTAACGGCAAAGTATTAGAATCATTACTAAAATCAAGCCATCAGTCAGAAACAAGACAAGGATGTCCATTCTTCTGTGCACCACTTGTCCTGAGGTCCTAGCATGTACAGTTAAATAAGAAATAAAAAGGTATAAGAACCAGAAAAAGGAGAACAAAACTGTCATGATTCATAAATGCTCACTGTCTGCATTAGAACACAAAGAATCCATGCAGACCTTATAAGGAAGTAGAACAAAGTTCCTGGATATGAAGCACCGTGCAAAAATCTTCTATCTAAAACTTACTGAAGGTCAGGGCTAAAAGGCTTGTATGTCTAAGTTGGAGTTCTTGCTCTGTGGGTGCTGACTGATCACAAATGAACTCATTCCTAGAACAACTAACAGAAATGCAAGACAAAGAGATATGTGGGACCAGTAGGTCAAGTCTCTCCATTTACCCGAAGTAGTGGGGCCAAGGAGGAGAAATCACTGCACCCTCGAGGTCTACTGGTTTACCATTCTTAACCAACTCATGACCAGGGCCTGCCCCACAATCAGCGAAGGTGAACCCAACAACTGGGACAAAGTTTGCCCTCCACTGGCAACTTGGTGGCTGCAGCCCACTTGCGTGTGGATATGGCCTTGGAATCTAGAACCTTCATCTTCCATTCTCCATCGCAAAGTACCATCAGCATCTCAGGGTCTTGGCTGGGAAGAAGTGGGGATGGAAGGATTGCAGGAAGGAAGAGTTGGCAATAGGCTTTAAATCTCCTAGGATTCTGTGTCCACTGGATGATATTTCTTACTAGATCATGTTCTTTTAGGTAAAATTAATATGTGGAACAGTCTAGCATTCTCATTTTATATTTTATTAGATGATATCCATGCTGCTAAGCCTTGCCCATCTCACCAGCCTCAACTCCTCACCTTGCTCCTTACATTCCAGTAAATCTAAATTGTTTAGAATTCCCTCAACCAAGAGGCTTTGAGTCCCCACCATCTTCCTGTTCATTCCCACCTCCTCTGACCACTCTTTCCCCTGCCCCCTACAACTCAAAGAATAGCTCCCCAGCCCTCCTTTTAAATTATAAAACCTTATGACAAATAATAATTCAAAACAATACATGTACTCCTGTCCATCTCCTTTACTAGACTATGAGCTCGCTGAGAACAGGGACTATTATTTTATTTTATTCACCTCTGTATCCCCAGGGCACAGTGGCTTGCTAAGTGTTGGTCTGAATGAAGGAATGAACAAGTATGTATGTGCGTGTGTGTGCGCGTGCGCGCATGTTTCCTCTCCACTGTGCAGAAGGCCTAGACCCCAACCCTTCCCTTTGCCACAAATCCCTGGGTTCACCAAGGGAAGGGTAACATTGGAAGGAGAGAAGGAACAAGAGGAAACAAGACAGAAATGTTTTTAACTGATGGGCCTCCACATTAAGGAGATAATTTAGCCACAAGCCTGTGCCTGAACTGGGGGGTGGGGGGGTGCTCAGGCAGAACCCCTTCGGCTGTGGATCAATGCTGCTGTCAGGGCTGTTCCTGGCTCCCCAGCCCGACACCAGATGTTTTCAAAGTGACATCGAGGGGCTGGCTCTCCCTGCTGAAAATGAATCTCTCTGGACATGTCTGAAATGCCATGTTTGAAGTTCATCAGGGAGAGCGCCAAGAGGACAGAGAGTTTACTACAGGGCCGTGTCCATCGGCTTCTGGGAAAATGAGAAGAAATGGATGCTTAAAACAGGGCTGGCCTGGTGAGTAGAGAGATGGTGTCTCTTGGAAAAATCTCAAACTAGTACGTGATTAGATGGACAGGTTCCTTACTGATGCTGGGAATCACATAACTGTCCCAAAGAGTAGGAAGGAGGTACTTTCCTACTCTAGGCAGGGCATATTATGTATATAGTCTTTTTTTTTTTTTAAGATTTTATTTATTTGTCAGAGAGAGAGAGTGCGCACAAGCAGGGGGAGCGGCAGGCAGAGGGAGCAGCGGGCTCCCCGCTGAGCAGGGAGCCTGATGTGGGGCTCGATCCCAGGACCCTGGGATCATGACCTGAGCCAAAGGCAGATGCTTAATTGACTGAGCCACCCAGGTGTCCCAAGTCTTTGCTAATTTTAAAAGGGATGTAGCTTTAAAAACAGAGAACTATAACACTTCTAGATGTGCACCTAGGAAAATATATTTGGTTTCACCACCTTGCAAAATAAATGAGAAGAGAGTTTCCCACATCTCACAACATATTTATTGACCTTATTTGTTAAAGTCGACTTCACTAGGAGTTGACAGGATTAAGGTTGGTGCATATTTTATAATCTCCCAGGGTTAACGTATGACATGAGAAGTTCCTCTTCACCAGTACATTAAACCTCAGGGATATTCCTTAATGATTAAACCAAAAGATCTGCTTCAGAGCAGAGGAGTGGCCTCAGCAGAAGCTCACTGCTCTAGGGGAATGCATCTTCCATTTCCGGTTGTCTAGAGCTAAAAACAATTTGCCAGATTTGTGATCTGGGCAGCCAAGAGTGACCACTTCCCTTCGTCCGAATATTAAACTTCAATTAACGCTCCTAAAATCACATTCGCTTCTTTAACAACCATAACTCCCTGCTGACTCATTCTGAGCTGCACTTATCCAAATCCTGCATATATTTTTCACACGCAGCTATAACCCAAACCCCACACTCTGACTTTGTTTTTGGACTCTAGTGTAAGTCTTTGCCTCTCACTCGAGTCTTATCCAATTAGATTGGGTCTACTCTTTCCAAACACCAAGATCTTTTTTGGATCTCATTTCTGTCATTTTGACATATTTTTCTTCTATGATTCATGTCATCCACCAATGTGATCTGTGTGTCAGTATCATTGTCTAAACGATTTTTAAAAATTGGCTAGAGTGGTCCAAGACGTGGGTCAATCAGGACACAGCCCACAGCACACTTCACCTACTACCACCTGGCCTGCCCCTCACCAGACACTATGACCAGTGATTGACATCTGCTTACACACCTTCTCAACCTTCCTTTAACCTCCCAACAAATAACCCCAGGAAAGAAATTAATCTGGTATGACTTGCTTTTGGCAAAGCCCTGCTAACATACTAATAGTTGCTGTTTCCTCCACCAAATATGCAAAACTCATTGTCCTAAAAATCTTTTTAAGATATTTCCTGAGATCAGGTCAACTGTATCATTTTACAGGTTAATTTCACCTCTCTAGTTCCTTTCTTGAAAATTGAAATACTCCTCTGTCCACATCTTCCCTGTAGTGTGTCTGCATTCCTCGGAGTTGATGGTCTGGGTCTCGGCCTCAAGCTCCCTCCGGCTTCTGCGGCCCCGGGGCTTTACCTCATTGGTGGCCTTAGAGCCTCTTGCCATGGCCTCGTCTGCTCCACGCTGACAGTTCTCTTCCTTTACCCGGATCCTACCCTTTCCAGTCAGAAAAGTCATTTCCTTGACAAAAAAATGCAAGCTGGACAGAGGCTCAGCAGTTTGGTTGCTCTCCCATGCCCCTCTCTCTGGTTCTATTGTTCCAAACGTAATTTCTGAAAGCCCTTTGTGTTACCCTTAGCATTTTTCACAATTCTCTGCTCACCCTGCACTCTGTTTCTTTGATAGCCCGGAGCCACCCTCTGATAAAGCCCTTGGTTGCATAGGTTGCATGGCCCAAGCTTTCCTGGGCCTGGGTCCAAGGCCAGGACAGCCCAGAGCAAGTGTCGGCACAGAGCAGGCAGGCCCTGAGGGAATGGTTATCTAGAAAGCACCATCTTCAACCACCCAGTCAAGGATGTGCATACCTGGAATTATGTTAAGTCCAGAGGTCAAGAAAAGCAGAATTGTTTATAGAACTAGGAAGTGGTACGAAGGGCTACCCCATGGATGGGAAGTTAGGCAAAGAAGATGGAAAGAACAGATGCTGGTGAGGTCAGAGGGTTCAAAAGGGGCGCCCCTTTTCCCTAGGGCTGGGAACTCCTCACACAGACACAGCCCCTGGTGTGCCTTTCAAGCTCTACCACCCAGCACAAAGCCAGGCACACAGGCCATGTTCAACGTACCGGTGAATGAATTCATCAGAATGGCCCCGGCTCATCACAACGCATTATGGGGACCCAGCTAGACAGTTCTGCAGACACAGCCTTAAACCAAGAACGACCTGGACGGTCACCTACCTGTTCCTCCTTTGAACTGTGTTGGGCGCACTATTTATGGTTGTCCTCAACTGTGTTTCCCTTTCAGGGCCTCGGGCCGTGCGATCAGCTTTAGCATTTCCTTCAACTTTGGGAATCTTTCTTCTTAAGGCCCAGGGTACGCTCCAGATGAGGACATATTTCCCTCCCTGGCTATCAGAGAGTCTAAGGCCTGGGTACTTAAAATAATACTCCTGCTTCTTTCACTTCGGCAGCCAATTCCTGCTTCTGTGAGTCCGTTTCTACCTCATTTGAAAATACAGCAATGCCTGATTCATGTGTTCATGATGTATGTTAAAAGGATGGCAATTAAACCACCTCCTCAGGCAGATTCCCTAATCACGTGAAAAAAGGCATCATTTCAATATCCTACATGTTACACTCTGGTGAGTCTATACAGGAATCCAAGGCTAAGCTAGTTGATAAAAACTTGACACAGTCAGAGGTTAGTTAACCTGTGCTCAGCAGAATTCCAGTGACAGCATTAAGCTAAAAGCTACAGCTCAAATCTTAACTTGGCAGCAGTCGGTCAAATTGAATAGAGTTAAGAATAAGAAAAACCGTATCACAGCCAGTGTGTCTCTTGGCAGGCAGAGAGGGTCTGGCATCAGTGACTCATCAGGCTTCAGTCTGTCAAACACAGCACTTTTGATAAAAGCAGATGCTTTGTTTGGCTGGTGTCTATTTGCCCTTCCTCACTCCCCCAGTCCCACCAACCCCCACCCCCACCGGCCGCTTCTCATCCTCTCTAAAACAGCGTGTCTGTCAAGGTTTCTTTTTTCTTTTTTTTAAGATTTTATTTATTTGACAGAGAGAGACACAGCGAGAGAGGGAACACAAGCAGGGGCAGTGGGAGAGGGAGAAGCAGACTTCCGCCGAGCAGGGAGCCCGATGTGGGACTCGATCCCAGGACCCTGGGATCATGACCTGAGCCGAAGGCAGACGCTTAACGACTGAGCCATCCAGGCGCCCTCTGTCAAGGTTTCTTCTCAACGAATTCAAAGGCAGAATAAGAATGGTGTGGCTTTGAGATAATGTCCTCGAGACCTCTAAAAGGAAAGATTTCACCAAGCCAGACAGATACGACACATGCCCTCAACCTGCCTTCCAGGACAGGCAGCCATCCTCAAGGTGGGCTGCCCACCCAAACCTTGGAAAAGCAGCCATCACCCCTCGGGCAAAAGAGGTCCCCCACGGTCATCCATTTACCTCCTCTGTCCATAGAGTCATCGGGGACCGTGTGGGACCCCTGTAGGGAAGCATCATCACCATGCTGCTGACACAAGCCCATAGAGAGGGTAGCCCTGGGGACATGTCTGCTTTAATTAAATCAAAAACGTTTTCTAAAGAGACTCAAGTAATGAAAAAATATGTTTTGTTTTATTATATGCTTAAAAGATTAGATCATTTCCTATTGAGTTTTGTCTCTCATCTTAAGAAGAAAACCCTTCCTTTGACTAGTACCCCTATGTAGCTCCTGCCTCATTTCTCTGCTCCCCTCCAAACCCAAGGCTCAGCTTCCATGGCTGGCTCCTTGGAACAGATGTGGTGGGGTTCCTCAGGGCTGGGTCCTAGGGTCCCTTCCCTTTATGCTTTACACAGCTCTCTCCCTTGGTGAGGACATCTGCTTCCATGGGTTTAATTTCACTTCTATGCAGACTCCTAACTTTGTAACTTTTAGCACAGATCTCTCCAGAGCTCCAGGCTCATAATACTGACCGGTTAACACCTCCACTTGACATGCGTGCCTCTTGAACTTAGCACACCCCAAACAGAAGTCTCAATCTCTGCCATCCACCAAACGAAAAGCAGCCAAACAAACGAAGCCCTGTTCCCCTCCCAGTCTTTCCAATCTCAGTAAATGGCCCCACTTCATACACCTAGTTGCCTGAGCCATGCCTGGCTGTACCCCTCCCTCACCCCACACCCCACCTTCAGGAAGTCCCATAGACTCTATCTACAAATAGATCTTGAATCCACCCCCCCCTTTTACCTCCTCCACCACTGTCCTAGCACAGACCTCTGCCTGTTTCCCGTGCTTTTGTGACCACTTCCTGCCCCCCCCTCTAGTCCCTCTGCCCCACCAATCTCTTCTCCGCAGAGGCCAAGTGATATTCTAAAAACTGAATCAGATCACATTATTCCCTTACTTAAAACTCTTTAAAGGCTTCCCTTTGCCCTCAGGAGAAAACCTAAACAACTCACACCAAGATGTAGACCAGTACCATCCAATAGAAATACAATGTGAAAACCATATGAAAAAAATTTTTTTAAGATTTTATTTGTTTATTTAATTGACAGAGAGAAACAGCGAGAGAGGAAACACAAGCAGGGGAGTGGGAGAGGGAGGAGCAGACTCCCCGCTGAGCAGGGAGCCCGATGCGGGGCTCAATCCCAGGACCATGGAACCGTGACCTGAGCTGAAGGCAGATGCTTAACAACTGAGCCACCCAGGAGCCCCATTCTTCGGTAAATATTTATTGAATTTGTTTTGTGCCAGGCATGAAGCTGGGTACCAAGTGCCCACAGAGATCGAAATAGATACGGGCCCTGTCCTTAGGCAGTGCCCAGTTTAGGGGGCATGTAGACAAATGTGTCAATAAATACAGAACCACAAAATGAGGAGATGCAAGAGTTCCTTTGATTGGGTGGAGGGAAGGTCTCTCTGAGGGAGGGAACATTTGAAGATTTAATATAAAAAGAGAATGTAAGGGGCACCTGGGTGGCTCAGTCGTTAAGCGTCTGCCTTCGGCTCAGGTCATGATCCCAGGGTCCTGGGATCGAGCCCTGCATCGGGCTCTCTGCTCAGCAGGAAGTCTGCTTCTCCCTCTCCCACTCCCCCTGCTTGTGTTCCCGCTCTTGCTGTGTCTCTCCCTGTCAAATAAAAAAATAAATATCTTAAAAAAAGAGAGAATGTAAAATACTTCATTAATATTTATTATGTTACTATGTATTAAAATGGTATTTTGAATAAGATATTGAAATTAATTTTACCTATTTCTTTTTAATCGGTACTAGAAAACTTAAAATTATGTTTTCATATATGAATAAAGATGTTATTCAGACAATGGAATATTACTTAGCCATCAAAAAGAATGATATCTCATTTGCAACAACATGGATGGAGGTAGAGGGTATCATGCTAAGTGAAATAAGTGAGTCAGAGGAAGGCAGTTATCATATGATTTCACTCGTGGAATTTAAGAAACAGAACAAATGAGCGAAGGGGGAAAAAAGTCTCTCTCTCTCTGTCAAATAAATAAATAAAATCTTTAAAAAATAATAAATAAATAAATATTTACTGAAGAGTAAATAGCAAAGATACTAATACTAAAGTACAAGGACAAGTGGGAAAGGGCTGGGTCCATCCACCAAAGACAAGGCTCTGTTTTGTGTCTTCGTAAAATGAATGGTGTGCTGATCTCTTAGTGCAGTGCGGGGCTATTATACCTGTAAGCATGAATGGTGGCCAAGACACACTGCTGAGGGCAGACCCAGGGAGCAGGATTCCAGCCAGACTCCGTCAACATGTGGGAAACTTTCTCCCACAGAAGCTGCAGGCATTGAACGTGGTCTCAGGTTACGCACACAAGGATTAGGAACCTCCAGGAGGGAGGAAGGACAGAAACCTACAGCTGAGCCCCTTCACCATGCCAGGTTCCGTGGTAGGCACCCTCATGTGGGATTCTATCTGACCTTATAGCTGCCCTTTGAGGACGTGGAGAATCAGAAAGGTAAAGTGACTTACACAAGGTCACAAAGCTACTGGGTCTTGTTGCTTGAATCAGCGTCAAGGTCACTAGCAGCATTCTTTGATATCCACGACTACGTCAACATCCCGGCAAAGGCATCAGTGGCCTCCAAGGTCAGGTGTCACACAGCAGAGTCGGCGCAGGAGGAGAATAAAATGCTGGTGCTCAGGTGGGAGCTGGCCTCAAGGATGGGACCCGCTCCCCTCAGACTCCCAGAAGGCGGGGCCAGGTGCACGTGCGGAAGTCGGAGCTCTGCCATTCAGGGCAGCCTTCATGTTCAGGGAGCAGTGAGTCTGCACAGCACGCCTCAGAGGGAGGCATTTTCACCCTCATTTCATAATTTAGAACTTGCCCCGGTTCACACACGTATTAAGTGGCAAAAACAGGGATCTGAACTGAGACCTCTGGGTTAGGAGCCTGGTGTGTTCTCCTCTTCACGGGGGTTATTTTAGCCTTGGTTACTACGTCTGCAGGTGCATCTGGAATCACAGACAGTCCAGGGGGCACAAAGGCTGGGTCCGTTGTGGAAGGTTTCTCAGACTTCTATAATTTGTTAAGATTTTATTTATTTATTTGACAGAGAGAGACACAGTGAGAGAGGGAACACAAGCAGGGGGAGTGGCAGAGGGAGAAGCAGCCTCCCCGCCGAGCAAGGAGCCCGATGTGGGGCTCAATCCCAGGACCCTGGGATCATGACCTGAGCCGAAGGCAGATGCTTAACCGACTGAGCCACCAAGGGGTCCCAGACTTCTATAATTTTTAAATAACATCAGAATCCTTAAAACAAGAAGACCATGCACTTATCTTTGGGAGCTCTAAAAAGAGAGAGACAGCCTGAAATTCTACAACCAACTCTGCAGCTAGTCTCCTGGGGACAGACTGCGTGATGGCAGCACCACAAAGCTCGCAGCCGCGGGAGTGCCGTGGCCTGCCGGCTTCTCAGTCCTGGGGCTCCAGTACGTGCCCCATGAAGGAGTCTCCTTCCCATCAAAAACAGCACTGACAGCTTCTCCAGCCTGGATCCTCTGGCCAGGCTGCGAAGGCTCCCAAATCCACATGTGTTAAGAACACGAATAACTTGTAACCGCACAGCACCTTCTGTTTACAATAGGTTTCTACATATACCGAAAGGTGTGGAAAAACTCTCCTAGTCTCTGTCTCTCAGAAGACTGAAAACCCGACCTTTCCCAAACAGCATGCAGGAGGCCTAAGAAACCCTGATTTATAAGTCCTGGGGGTAGGGGCAGAGAAGATGTTGAGCAGCATCACTCAACAAGGACTGCTTTGTGTAATTCTCTCATCGTTTTCTTGGTTGACATTTGCACTCACTGAGGAAAAAAAAAAAAAAAACTCTCAGTTTTCCCCAGAACAGCTGAGAATGCACAGATCCCAGACTTTAGGTTCAAATCACCCCTGTCAGTAGAGGATTGAGGACCACTGTCAGGCAGCTGGTGGACCTGTAGGCATTTCCCAGTCCCTGGGCTCTCTCAAACCACCCCACCCCTCTGGTGCTGGTGGGGGCTGGGCAGGGGTCGGGGGGAGATGCCCAGCAGGGGCTGAGCTCACCTCTGACCCAGCTGCTCCCGGCTCAGCACCAGGGGCCACCAGGGCCTGAACATGCACCATTCCTCAGAATGCACTACCCCATCCACAACAGCTGCATTCAAACACCAAGGGGCACTGCAAAATGTTAGTAAAACGCAACTTGAAATTTCAAAAATAAAAATTCAACAAATGGACTATACCTTGCCTGGGGAGACATTCTTGGCTATTAAGCGACTGTTACTCTAACTCAATAAATGTGCCTTCTATTAAATGGAATCTGTTAATCTAGTACATACACTTTTGCAACTCTAAACCCAACTTTTCCTCTGTGAACGAAAAGCTTCCAATTTGCAGAGAGCAGACATGCCTGTGTATAACTAAAAGGCAGATATTTGCATGTGAACCTTTACATTGTAGATCCCTCTGATTAACTGCAAGCTAAAGGCTGATTTATTTGCCCGTCTGGGGAAACATCTTGATTTGTCAAGGAGAAAGCAGTAGTTCTAGAACTTGGTGGTTCTCAAGAGGAACAAATGAAATAATTTTTTGGGTGAGGGCATTAATACAGCCCAGAGTTAGATATTTAAATCAGTGTTTTGAGGGGCGCCTGGGTGGCTCAGTCAGTTAAGCCTCTGCTCAACTCAGATCATAATCTCAGGGTCCTGGGATCGAGTCCCGCATCAGGCCCCTTGCTCAGCGAGGAGCTTGCTTCTCCCTCTGCCTGCCACTCTCCCTGCTTGTGCTCTCTCTCTCTCTCTCTGGCAAATAAATAAATAAATAAAATCTTTTTAAAAAAACAATCAATCGATCAATTAGTGTTTTGAAAAGAGTCTGCACAGACCCTGTACCTTCCACTTTGCTTCTACTTACAAGAGCAGACGCTGTAACATGGTAGGTAACTTACGGCCCAGGAAAGTATACTGGATTTTAATTTGGGATAATTCTGCCAACTTTCTGGCCCCCGTCAGTTAAAACACTTGTGACTAGTCAGTCAGCTCCGCTCATGCAAACTGATGAAACATCACATTGTCCCGCCACATGCCTCCACGGCGCAAGGGGCCGAAGGAACTGGGCACCCCGCAGCTGTTCCCAGGAATGCATGCCTCCACGTACCCACAGGCAGGAAGAGGACCCGCACCGGCCTCCCAGAGCTGATCCTTCGGCTATCCCGACAGCACAGACATCTCAACAACAGGAACCGGTGCCCTCTCAGCCCAAGGAAGGTCCCAGATTCAAATAAAAATTCACCCTTGAAGATAAGTGAATCAAAGGGACAGCAGTCAAACAAACGCTAACCTCGGGAGGAAATCCTGTCTGCAGACCTCTCCTGCAGAACAAAGGCTTCTTCTGTGACATCAAGCAGCAGGTTTAAGAGCACCCTGGCTTCTCACTTTGGCCACCTTTCAAAACCACAAGTACATCCAAGGGCAGCCAAGACAACAACAAAAGCCAAGAGATCCAGTCTCCAAATGAGGAGAGACCAACTCTCCCTTCCAGGCTTGCCTTCTGCCTGGCTCTTGGTGGCCAAGACTCCGTTTCCCCAGGGTGGGTGTCCAAGGTGCCCTGGGTTCAGACTCTGGGGACTGCAAGCTTTCCCTGCAAGAGGACAGCTCAGAAGATGCCCGCACCCGAGGCCAACCTTCTCGGGAGGCTGTGGAACACAGTGTCTGGGGAAGGTCCCACAGTACTCTCTGGGTTCTCACCCTAGCTCAGTCCCACTAGGTGTGATCTCAGGTGCCTCAACATCCCTGAACCACTTTCTCGGACTGTGAATAAGAGCAACAGTATGGCTGCTACTCGTGATAAAATCTGCCATGTCTCTCACACAGGCTTAGGATGTTCACACAGGATAATTTAAGAACATATCCTTGAGGCTATTTTAAAACTATAAAATGTGAGAGATAGTAATTTTTGTGCCTAGGACTCATGTTTATAAGACAGCTTGGTAATACAAATTTTTAGGTCAAAGGGGAGACTTCCTCTGCTTTGCCTGGGGTCTTCCACAGGGTGGATATTCATTAATATGCAATTATAGTAAAGGTGACTTTTTAATGATTAATGAGCTAAATATATTTGTTAGGAAAACTTGCAATTTATCAGAGTATTTTACAAGACAGAAAGGTGTTGTCTAGTGGGTTTCCCTCTGAGTGTAGGTGGGGTATATAAGAAAAGTGGATCTGGGCTTTCCCAGATGGCCCCACTATCATCATGCCAACACCAAACAGGACAACAATGGAAGGTTTTCAGACTTGACATCCGGGCAAGTCACTGTCAGCTGAAATTAACCTTTGAATTCACTATGAAAAGTAACAAGTAAGGCCAAAGTGTTTACCTCAAACAAGCCAAAAAAAAAAAAAAAATCAATAATCTTGTTAAAAGTAGACCTAACTAGTCTCACTCCCTGGGGTCAAAGATGCAAAACTTAACTTTTTAAAAGCTCCCAGCATGGGGCGCCTGGGTGGCTCAGTCAGTTAAGCATCTGCCTTCTGCTCCGGTCAGGATCCCAGAGTCCTGGGATCAAGCTCCTTGTGGGGCTCCCTGCTCAGTGAGGAGTCTGTTTCTCCCTTTCCCTCTGCCCTGCCCCCTCCCCCTGCTTTTGCTCTCTCTCTCTCTCAAATAAATAAAATCTTTAAAAAATAAAAATTAAAAGCTCCCAGCTTCCAGTGGCGAGTGAGTGAGCAAGAGCGGAGGGTGGCTGGTGTTTTCATAGCAGCTGAGCTATAAGAGCGGAGTTAGGACTAGAAATGCTACTTCTCCCTGATAGCAGTTCTGTTGCGGCAACTTCGGCAGCCCTTCCTCTTCCCTCCCTCTTCGGAGCGCCAGGTTCTCATTCATACCTTTTGTCCCTTACTTTTCACATGCACAAGCTTAATGCGTTGATCCTGTGGCTTGTTCCAAAAAGGAACTGAGGCAAATAATCTTACTAGGAATATTTAAAAGGATGAAAATAATGATACAAGGTACTCTGAACGCCTCAAAATTGGGAACCCCTCCAGACAGTTTTTAAAGTGTATTACATGGGGGCGCCTGGGTGGCTCAGTCATTAAGCATCTGCCTTCGGCTCAGGTCATGGTCCCAGGGTCCTGGGATCGAGTCCCGCATCGCATCAGGCTCCCTGCTTGGCGGCAACCCTGCTTCTCCCTCTCCTATTCCCCCGGCTTGTGTTCCTTCTCTATGTCTCTATCTGTCAAATAAATAAATAAAATCTTAAAAAAAAATAAAGTGTATTACATGAACAAATTATAGGGGCATCTGGCTGGCTCAGTCGATAGAGCATGCAACTCTTCAGGGCCGTAAGTTTGAGCCCCATGTTGGGGGTAGAAATAATAAGTAAAATAAATAAAATTACTCAAAAAAAAGGTAAACAAACTTTAAAAATAACAAAATCTATTAATAAGACCAGGGAGCAGAATGGGATTTTAGGATGCTTTGACATGACCTTCTCACTCAGCATAATCCTGAAGGATATGCGTTTGTTACTTCCTGTATTCACCTTTAACAATGAGATATTTTTAAGTTAAGGGAAAAAGTTGTGAATTTGGATGAATGTAGTTCTGAATGATAAACAAACGTAATCCAGTGGTGCTTGCTAAGTCTTCCACAGCCTGGACTTCAAACTCAGGACTTGTGCCCACCTCCTGATAAGATCTTCTGCAGAGATCTGACCTCTGTCCAAGTCATTTTCAAATCAAAAAGCTCTGAACTCCTGGCAGGTTGACGGCTTGGACCTTGGGTGTTTATCAAGAGCTTCCTCAAGATTGAAAGGGCAACTCCATTGCCAGCCCCGGCTCCCCAGAGCTTCCCTCTTGTGAGAGCTGACACCCAGCCAGGACCTTAGAACTTCAAGGAATGGGTTTATGCATCACCTCCATATGGCACAGAGTAGATATGTAGCTCATTACAGAGTTTAACTGACCAAATAAAAAGTGGCTACAGTAAGACATGGAATCATTGGCTCCGACTCCACCTTGTGCAGCCTGGTATGAGTGCTTGTTTTTGGCTGGCCAGAAGCTCTTTCTCTTTGCTGCCTCTTGACCTTCACAAGAGGGAGTGATGACAGTGCCCCTTCCGCATCCCTACCTGTTCAATGCCAGTGATTCAATATGAACAATACTGTGCACAGGTACGCACCTCCACACTGATCTGGGCCCCCAGCAGGCTGGCTGTGAGCTCTCCGCGCTGGGAGGTCACCCACCTACACTTTGCAGAGCCGGTGCAGAGATTTCTAATGCCCAGGACACCCTGGGGAACCTTCTGAGCTGATGTCAGAAACATTTCAGGGCTCTCCGACGCTTTCTACAGAGACTATGTGGGCCTCCACTTATTTTCTTCTTGTACGACAACAATTACGCACCTAAAACGAATTCTGAGCTCCTACCTGCCTAGTTCTCTCCCAACATCTGTACTGTCTGCCTCTCAACTTGCTACACCCCAGCCACAGGCCACACCAGCTTCGTTTGGGGTTTTTTCAAACATGCCAGACTTGTTCCCAACCCCAGTTCTTTGCACTGCTCCCCCTATGCCTGGGACAACTTTCCTCTGGTTCTTCCCATGGCTGCCTTCTCTCATTATGCAGGTCTTAGCTCGAATATCATCTCCTCAGAGACCTGTCCACATTATAAAAAAGATACAAGCCTAATAAATCTTCAGTCTGTCACACTTTCCTCTATAGCACTTAATATAATCTGCGATTAACTTGTTTATTACCTGGGCCTTTCACTAAAATATTAGCTCTGGGAAGACACCATGTCAGATGCCCCATTGCTATCCTGTTAGTTCACATACTTCCTCATCCTATAAAAGGGCAAGAGCAGATTGCTGAAACGATGTGGTTGCCAGAACATCTTCAAGGTTGGACCAGCCCTTCAGTTCAGATACTAAGAGGGACTGGGCAGAATTTTCTTGGTGAAGCACCAGTGTTTACAAAATCAATGTACATGCTCAATATATAGATATTGAACAAAGAAATGAGCTAGCATCAAAGTGGCTTTCTTTGCTGCAGGGTCGGACAAAAAGAGGCACCAGGAGATACAACAGAAGGAACCAGCCCCTTCTCTGACAGATAACATCACAGACTGCTGATCTTCCCCAGCAGGAAAGGGAAGTCAGTTTCTAAACCAGCTCTAACAAGCAGAAACTAATCACAGCCAGGCCCAATACAAACCCGGACAAGAAGCTTTTATAACCATAAGGCGTATTTACCCAGATCCCTTGTGGGTAGGAGAAATCAATCCTTGTTCTAAAGTATTCTGAAGCTGACCCGATGATGTAGCCATACCAAATTTTGCTTCAGCATGCTGGAGAAGCAGTTCCTAATTTATAGCCATCTTGGCATCTCCACAGAATTGGGTGGACATAGTTCAGAATCTGATGTTATAATAATAATAAAAAAAATGCCCTTGTGCTTCCTTTTGAGGGACTTAGTGATATTATGGGAAGTTGGCTGTAAAAATGCTCTCAAATACTAGATACTAAGAAATGGTTTAAGTTTTTAGGTGTTACAGTTTTTTATATTTTTTTAAAAATAAGAGTACTTATCCTTGAAAGACACATAGCAAAATATTTACAGAGAAAACAGGGGCTGAAATTTACTTCAAAATAATTGCAGAGAAAGGAAAGTGGGCGGGAGTACAGACAACACAGGACTGGCTCAGGCCCAGAGTGGCTGAAGTGGGGTGGTGGGTCTTTGGGAGTCAAACTATTTGCTCTACTCTGTACAGCTGACATATTCCCTAACAGAAAGGCTTTTTTTTTTTTTTTTAAGATTTTATTTATTTATTTGACAGAGAGAGAGACAGCGAGAGAGGGCACATAAGCAGGGGGAGTGGGAGAGGGAGAAGCAGTCTTCCCGCCAAGCAGGAGCCCAATGCGGGGCTCGATCCCAGGACCCTGGGATCATGACCTGAGCTGAAGGCAGACACTCAACGACTGAGCCACCCAGGTGCCCCCAGAAAGGCTTTTTTAAACAGCCCTTTAAGCCAAGTCATTTTCACTTGTGGAATTAAAGAAGTTACCTGAAGGGGCGCCTGGGTGGCTCAGTCTGTTGAGTGTCTGACTCTTGATTTTGGCTCAGGTCATGATCTCAGGGTCGTGAGATGGAGCCCTTCACTGGACTCCACGCTGGGTGTGAAGCCTGCTTAGGATTCTCGCTCTCCCTCTGCACCCACCCCATCCCCTCCCCACAGGGCCTCTAAAAAATAAATGAATAAATAAATAACAATAAAGAAAGAAGTTACCCGAAGGTGAAGGTTTCCCCTTTCCAGTCTTGCAGGGGGTGTTCCTGGATGATGGCCGGGGTCAGAGGGGAGTTCTGCCGTGGGGACTTGGAATGGGGCAGGGTCCCCATGTGACTGAAGTTATCACAGGACCTGATGGGAGGAGGGCCTTTTTTCTTCCGTGGGAGGGTACCATGTATAGACACGTCTTGATAGGCATCTGTGTGATGCTCAGCCGGAGGGGACTTGCTGCTCAGAAGGTCCATGGACGAGGCCAGAGGGAACTGGTGATTCACCGGCATGTTTCTGGGAAGGCTCACAAATTTTCCCGCAGCCATGGCTCTCAACTCCTCTAAGGGGAAAAGAAAGAGTGAAGGCATGAATCTTAGACCATCACAAGAACTGACTTCCTGCTCACAAAAGGAAATGGAAATGTACTGTTTAACAAAAGAACAGGTTCGTGGAGCATTAACAAACAGTGCATGGCATCAGTGGTGAAATTTAATACAAATGGGAAGTTTATTCATGTCCCTTTTTTGATCCTACAGAGGAATTCTCCTGGGTTCGCAACAGATCCCCGGATGGAAAAGGGCAACCATGTTTCAGAGACTCCAGAGGCACATGAACCATTTTATTATTTCAGATGACTGAAGCTGATGGAAAAGCATGACTAACAAAAAAGACTATTGAGGAAGTACTCAAGGTTTCGATATAAGTACATTAGAGAACACAGTATAAATGTTAGATAATTAGCTCATGTCTTCCCACCACCCTGTACACGATAAGAACAGGTGGAGATTATTGGAATTCCTCAGCTGCTAGAAGGCCTTCAGTGCCAGACCAACCCCTCAGTTGTGCTACCCAGGGCAACGGGGCAGAATTTTTCCGGCAAAGACCTGGTGCTTACAAATAAATCAATGTACTCTAATTAACGAAGACGGGCCAGGGTCAGGGGTGAGGAGGTGGGTCACTCCTCCATACATCAGTGGACTCAGCTGCAGAGGAAAGCCACTGGGGTGAGGGATCCATGTACACTGTCCCCCAGAGGGGTCGGGAACCTGCCTGTCACCAGCAGGGTTAAGCAACACGCATGGTGCCTGTGTAGTCAGGGAGGAGTGGGAAGGAAGAGAAATAAGACAAAAAGAGGGTAGAGGGGAGAGCACAGAAGGAAAAGGAAAATGTGTACTAGGTCGTATGCAAAAGCAGACCCAACAATTATGCCCAGTTATGATCACTAGTAGAAATGTTCGCCCCGAGCAAGAGACAGCACGCACTCACCTCCCTCCAATAAACAAACTATGGTTTTGACCTAAGCCAAATTATATGTCATTTTTAAGGCCAGCGTGTAGAGGAGAAGAAACACATGCCTGAATAAAAATTAGAACTAGTCCCTGGAGACATTAAGGATCCAGAATCTGTCCCACCCGCCAGGGTACCAGACTGGTCTGGACAACACAGCAGCACAACTCGGCCTGCCTGATGCACTGGCCTCCCCGAGATTGGGAAGCAGAACATTCCTTTGCTCTGTAGTCTGTTTCAAAGCCCCGTAGCCCCCATTCCTCACAGGCCACCCTTTCCAGGGCGAAGAGGACAGCTCAGAGTGAAAATCATTACTTAATAGTACCCCTGCAGAGTCAGTTCCACAAAGGAACTGGGGCCTTGTGACACCGCTTGAAGACAAGCAAGAACACTGCTCCAGAAGCTCATGGGTAGCACGCAGATCCGGGATAAAGGTAGCGCAAGGGAAACAGCAGACAACAAAAACATCCACAAGCGGGCGCTTCACCTGCAACAGACAGAAACACACAAGCGCTGGGGGCTGGAGGGCAGGAAATCCTTCACTCAAGGTATATAATCCTAAGGCTGTCCTCAGTCCTTTCCCACACCTGGTCATTCTGGGGCCTGAACGCTCCACGTCTAACTGTGACCACACAGAAGGCCTGGCTCACGGAGGGGGCAGACCAATAGGGCTATGAGTCCCCGTGAGGGCCGCTCCCGGGTCTGGCCAGTACCGGGCACACGGTCAGCACTTACTCAATGTTAGTCATCATTATTTAAAAAGAAATCCAAGCTCCCTGGCCCTCCCCGCCTGACCAACAGTGATGTAAGCTGACTAGGATTTCCTTACCCTGTGCGCGCGCGCGCGCGCGCGCACGCACACACACACACACACACACACACACACACCTGTCCCCCACAGCTGTGAATGCTTGCCTGTCCAAGCTGTCAGCACCCTCTTCAGAGGGAGGCCTAGATCATTCCAAAGAACCTGCTGGGGAGGCCCAGAGCAGCCCACAGAATCTCTTTCTATGCAAAGGGCCATAGTGTTCATCAACTATTTCCAGGTTATTATGATGGGTAAAGGTTGCCCTGGCTCTGGTGTTTCTGGCCACAGGTTTCCTCTCTGCTTATCCAAGATCTCGATTTCAAGATTGGGCCAAAGTGCTCAAGAATGCCCTTCAGCGAGTTTTCCATACCTCAGTTTATTCTCTGAGTTGAGGGTTAACACCTGCCCTGCCTACTTTCAATTCAACAAATACTTAAATACTTCCTCTATATAAGATACTCAGAGAATCAATGCCGTATAAGCCCCAATCCCTGACTAGGAACTCTATCCTACGACTCATCAATAGGGACCCTTCACATGCTGGAGGGAAGAATAATTACTTTGAACAGAATGACTTGAGGAGGATCTCAGAGAGGGCGATGCTGGAGATGAAGCATTTTGGAGGGATTTTTGAAAGGTCGAGAATTGTATGGAAAAGCCTTCTGAGAGGATGCTAGCGTGGCAGATGCAGAGAGGCAAGGAGGTGCCTCCAAGGGCTCACGAACCACAAGTTGGGCTGTGTGGCTCACATGGAGACGTCAAGAAGCATTTCCTAGAAGCCCAGCTTAGGACTATATCATGAAGTCTTAAAGACTGCATCCAGGGGTCTGGACTGGACTGTAGGTGCCAGAGAAGATCTGGAAGGGAGCAACAGAAGCCAGTCCGTGCCCGGGTAGGTAACTCTGGTACTTCTGGAAAGGAAAGAAGGGAGGCAGGCAGGCCAGTCAAGCTATTGGCCACAAGCAGCAAGGAAGGATTTCAAACTCTGTCCTCGGGCAGTGGCCAGGCAAAGGAGGGACAGAGGGAAGGAGGAGGAACTTGAGGCCACACCCACGGAGGACAGTAGGACGCCATAACATGCTAAGCGGTGAAGAAGGGGACTCCTGGGGGAGGGAGGCTGACAAGTCGGCCACTGAGCTGGGGAGTGTGAGGAGCCGATGGGGCAGTTCAGTCTAGGAGGTAAGATACTGGTATGTTCGCTGAGAAGCCAGGACAGGATGTAGATTTTTTAAGAATCATCAACATAAAGGGAATATTTAAACCAGAGAGTAGATCCCTTAGCTTGTTATTATCAGCTGTGATAACAGGTGTGAAGGTACCTCTTAAACTGTCAGGAACCATACAATATCCATGAATTATCTCTCTGCTCTCTCTCACCATGGCTGCTTCAAGCCCAACGCAAGGACTGAGTTCTGAAAACCTGAAGCGGGGGCAGTCCTCAAGCTGGTTGCATGTAAGAATCCTCTGGGAAGCTTTTAAAATCCTGACGCCCGGGGCGCCTGGGTGGCTCAGTCAGTTAAGCGTCTGACTCTTGATTTCGGCTCAGGTCATGATCTCAGGGTGGTGGGATCGAGCCCGGCATCTGTCTCTGCGCTCAGCCTGGAGTGGGCTTGTCTCTCTACTCCTCCCCCTGCTTATGCTTGCTCGCTCTCTCTTTCTCAATAAATAAAATGCCGACACCCAGCGAAACCAGAACCTTGGTGGGTAAGACCCTGGCATTGATCTTTTGAAAGCCACCAGTACTGTCCGAAGTGGAGCCAGGATGAAGACCACCGGATAAGCACGTCTCTTTGGTACCGAGCACCGTACACTCAGATTTGGCTACCCGAGGACAGAACAGAATGACAACGAGGAGGGGTCAGGAAATAGAAGCATCACTTCATTCTTCTCTTCACCACACATGTATGTAAGGCCTCCTACATGGCGGGCACTGTGACTGGTATTGGGGACAGTGTCAAACAACAGTACTCATGAGGTTACTACTCGGTGGTGGAAGCAGACAGACCACGTGCAGGTGACTCCCAGTGCTACTGGAGCATACAGAGTGGGGCCCAGGGTCTAGACCCAGCTAGTGGCCAGAAAAGGCTTCCCTGAGGATGCGATGCTGAGCTGGATGATGTGAAGCAGAGTTTAATAACTGGCGGGAGAAGATTGTTCAAGCTGAAACCTCCAGAGAAGTCTCAGCTGCAGACAAATTAGAAATATGTAAGTTGGGCTCCCCTCTACAACCCACTGTCCCTAAACTGGGACTCTTCCCCCATTAAAATCCAGACTTGCCCTGTGTGTACTCACTTGGAAGACTAGCTCAACCTGGGCCTTATGTCAAGCTTGAATAAGCCTAAGAGTGGCAGAGGTGGGTGCAGATTAGAGACAGAACTTCTAAAACATACAGCTAAAAGGGGGGCAGAGGGTAGAAGGGGAACCATAGGTGGAAGGAACTCATTTACAACCTTACTACAGGGTAGTCCCTGTATTTCCTACTTGTGCTTTATTTGCTTTTATCTTTTCCAGACTCTAGAAACCTAAGGCAAATCCAAGGGATAGAAGTACATGGTGTGTAGGTGGCATCTAGGTCCAAGGTAAGTACCTTTCATTTTCTTTTGAAGATTTTATTTATTTGGGAGAGTGGGAGAGCAGGAGTGGTGGGGGGAGAGGGAGAAGCAGACTCCCCAAGGAGCAAGGAGCCCAACTTGGGGCTCCAGGGCTTGATCCCAGGACCCGGGATCATGACCTGAGCCAAAGGCAGACACTTAACCAACTGAGCCACCCAGGTGCCCCAAGTACCTTTCATTTTTGAGAGCAAAGCCACTTAACCACATTTTACTCCACAAGGCAGAATCTCAGAGTGTTGTATGTAGGTAGGATCTCAGAGAATCAAACCCAGAGAAAGGAAGTAAATGCTCATTCACTCACTATATATTGTCTGAGGGCTCACAGTGTACCGGGTATGAGGACATAATCAACTAGGCAAGGTCCTGCTCTCATGGAGCCTAAGTTGTGATGGGGTAGGATGGTGGGGCAGAGTTGGGGGGGCGGTTCCAATCAACACAGACAAGAAAACAAACCAGAATTATCTGGTATCCCAGCGTCAGTGTCCTAAAGAACAACAAACCAGCATGAAATGACAGAACATACTGGTTGGGATGGAGAGCTAGTTTAGATTAGGGTGGTATGGGAGGGCTTCTCTGAAAAGGTTCCTGAAAAAAGAGAACCGGTCAAGAGAAGATGGGAATGGAGTTCCAGGCAGGGGACTGGGCAAATCGAAGGTCATGAGGTGGGCATATGTAGTTGGAAAAGCATGGTGAAGACTAACCCCAAATCTCCACTTCCTGGCTCCCAGGTTTTCTCTACTTGGAGATGCTTCTGTCTCAACGTTCCTAGCCATTACGTACTTCTTATGTACTATGTGATTTTTTTTCTGTAATCAAACATGGTGTGACTCAGAACCTAGGCTTTGAAGTAAGACATTCACGGGGTCAAATCCCTACTCTGCCATTTACTTCCTAGCCGTGTGCAAGCTAGGAAGCTCTTTCCTTGGCCTGGAACAAGTTACTCAACCTCTCTGACAGTTTCTCATTTGTAAAAATGGATTAAAAAATACCTCTTTTGTGGGACTGCCCTGAAAAGTAAATGCGACTGTGTATGGAAAGCCCTTGACATACGGCAAGCACTCAATAAATAGCAGGTCTCCCCCCAGCAGGTCAGGGACCAGGTCTGTCTTGCTCGTCATCGTATTCCTAGTACAAAGACAGTTCACAAAGAAGTCACTGCTTCTGGGAAAGACTGCAGCCAGGAAGGATGGGGAGGTAAATGTTTTAACTCAGAGCCATAGACATAAACACCAAACCAAGTAGGACATAGACACGGACCCATACAGGCACACCGAGAGAGCCTATACGCAGTCTTTAAAAGAAAAGTCCAGGTGAGACTTTGGCCACCTGACGTCACCTCTCTCCACCATGCAGGTAAACAGACACGGTGTCCTGATTCAGTCTAATGCCAGACCTTGGAATATATACAAAGGTCAAAGATTCTGTATCTTGACGTGAAGATATGAGACCTTTGTGAATGGTCAAAGAGCTGAAATCTCAATAGGGACAAGAGTGAGCCTGACAAACTCCCAATCTCTGTGCTACCTTCCTGGTTCTGCTCACGTGCTGTGCTTCGAAGTGCTCGGTAAGAGCAGCCCAACCCGCTCGCTTTGCACAGGTGTCCCCAAGAAACGCATGAGCACGTGCAAGTCAAGGCAGAGACAGGCAGCCCACTTGTTTGGATTTTTCCAGTTTATTTCTAAAATGAGCTACTTCCCAGTTAAACTTACAGATGGTCACCTGATGTGGGCATTAAAAACTTTCTGTCATATTTGAAACTCTGGAAATGTAACTGCCTCAGCTGCCCAATTATGACCCCAACAGAGAATTTTTCATTTGGATATATAGGTTTATAACCTCTCTGCAGAGTCAGACAGAAAGAGAAGATGGAACCGCCACACATTAAAACTTGGCTTATGCACTTAGAATGAAGTTTTCCTTCAGTGCAGAAATTAAGAGTATCCCTAATTTCGAAGTAAATTTATGAAGTCTAGCCAAGTGATTGAAGGATGAATAATTCTTCCATGGATTGTATTTCAAGCAACACAACATAGAATTTACATGATAAAGTTCTTAAGCTTAGCATTCATTTGACAAGTAGTCCTTTCTATATGAATAGGAGATTGAAATCTTGGTTAGTCATTGGAAATGCCAGGCTTCTCAGCAGGTTTAGAGAAAGCTGGAGTCAAGAAGGTGAGGGAGCCCCTGGCATGGCAAGCCTTTTACATTATACTCCATTCACTCCCCTGCACACCCCATACAACCGCTTGGCCTGTGGCTTCTCCACTATTAAGCCCGGATGCTCTGCTGAACCCCCTCTCCCAGCACCGAGGCCTCCTCTTCCTCCCGCCTCTGTCCTTGGCAACGTGCAGGGAGATTATCCGCTCTCAAACTGACCTTCCCTCCGCCAATGTATTTTCCTTGGACAGATCTGTGTAGCCTTGGGAGATAAGAGTCAAGGTTTAAAAGAAATCTCTGAGCGCTTGGCTCCACTCTCTATCCCAGCCAATAGCTTTGGGCGAAAGCACAGGCGAGGTGAGGCAAACGCTCTTGCCCCTTCGCACCTTTCTTCAAGGCAGTTAATACCAAAATCAGAGTTTTCCACCCCAGCCACGAACCACCGTGTTGCCCAGCTGCTTCGGAGTCCACTCGACCGCTGCCAGACAAGCGTCTACACTTGATCAAACTTTTAACGTGGTGGCAGCCGCTGCCGCTAGGGAAAGAGGGGCTGAGATTGAACGTCTTACAGTCGCGTCCACCGTGCTTCTCTTCACCTCCCCTTCCCTCCCCTCCCCGACGCAGAGGGAGAGACACAACCAACTATTCATTCTTTCTCAACAAAGGCAGAGAGGGAGGGGGATGTTGTCAACAGTTACTGGGCAGGCGCCTTCGCTTTCTTTGCAAAGTTTCCAAGAGATTAGTGGAGAAACTCGCCTCCTCCAAGCCCCGGGCTTCCAGCGGAGCCCCTAGGCCCCCGCGCCCCCCGACCCCCGGCAAAGAAGGACGGGACCAGCCGAGCAAGGGTGGCGGGCCGAGTAGCCGGGACGCGCGGGGGGGTGGGGAGTGGGGGTCGGGAGAGACCAGCGCCCAGGAAGATGTCGCTCGAGAGCAAGGAGCAGAGATGCTCACCGCTGGGCGCTGAGCGGCTCCCGCCGCGGGCCACGTCTGGGGGGTATCAGCCAATTCCGAGGGCCCCGAGGGCACAAGCGGCGTCCGCACTTCAGCCACCCCCGCCCCTAAACGCCAACTCTGCTGGGGGCAGGGGGAGCGCTGGCTCAACTTTCCCCCTATCCTAACTTTCTCTAACAAACTTCCCAGCCCGTCCTCCCAGAGGAGGGGGGAGGCCGAGGCGCCCCGGGACGAGCAGCAGCCCCGCGGGACAAGAGACGCGGGGCGCGCGGTAGACACTCACCTCCCCGCGCGGCGCTCGGTGCCCGGGTTCTCCGGCTAGGGGCTCAGCGGCGCCGCTCGGCGGCCCCCCAAGCCGCGGCTGCTCCCGGGGCACTGGCCGCTCATGGTCGGCGGGGCGCGCCCGCAGAGAAGCCCCGTGAGCGCGGCTCACCCGTGCGGCTCCGGCGGCACGGCTCACCCGTGCGGCTCCGGCGGCTCCGTCTCCCGCCCCGGCGGCTGCAGGCGCGGCTCTGAGCCCGCGGCGCGCGCTCCAGCCCTCAACTGGTGATTTGCGGCGCCGCGGCCCCACCCCGGCGAGCCGATTCGCGCGGCCTCGCGGAATCCCCCGCGACATTTACATGGCGTGACCTGCCTTGCCCTCCTCTGCCGGGTTCTAGAGTTTGGTTCTCCTCGTATCTCCCCAAAACACCAGCCTTGAAGTGTAGACTGGCCACTTGCTCGCTGTACCCCTCCTGAGGGACAACCCTACCTATTCCACTCCTCCCCCTTCCCCGCGTTAATTATCCAGCAGATCGGCTTTGCTGTCTGCAGACACCTGGCTGGCTTGCAGTTTAAAGGGCTTTGATGAGACAAAGATCCAGGTAACCACAAATAACCAAACCATGGAAGAGGCAAATCAGTCACAGTCACCTGGACAAATTGAAAGCAAAGTGGGAAATGGAATTGGCATTTCAGTACTAGGTAGGATTTAGTGGGGTAAAAAAATGGAGCCAACTGGAGGTCTCACACTATCAGGTATCAAGACCCATTATAAAGCTACAGACATAGTAATTGGCAACAAGGATAGACAAACCGACCAACAGAATAGAGAGTCCAGAAGCTGATCTACATTAAATGGTCCCAATTTATGTCAAAGATGCTACCCTGAGGCATTGAGAGAAGACGGTATGTCTTTTCGGGAAGTGATGCTGGATCAACTGATACCCACAGGCAGGAAAAGGAAGAATCTTGACCCCAACCTCATACCATGTCAAAAATAGTCAATTCCAGATGGATTTTAAATCTAAATGTGAAAGGGAAAACAATAAAACTATTCAAAGTAAAAAATCAAAAAAACATTTTCATGACCTCGAGGTAGGCAAAGACTCCTTAAACACATACAGTACTAACTATAAAGGAAAAAACTGATCATTGGACAACATTAAAATTAAGAACTACTCCTCAGAAGACAGCGTTAGTGAAAAGTCAGGCCACAAAGGGAGAAAAGATCATTGCAACACATGTATCCAATAAAGGACTTGTACACAGAATCTATAAAGAATGCTTACAGACCAGCAAGAAAAGGGCAGAATATCTGACCGAAAATGGGGAGAATATTTGAACAACATTTCTCAAAAGGGGACAAACAGGCATTTCTCAAAACAAAATGAGAAACATACGAAAAGTTTCTCAATTACTAATCATCCCAGAAATGAAAACTGAAGTTGCAATGTCTCACTCTACACCCACCAGAATGGATAAAATTAGAGAACTTCGAACAACACCTTACAGACCTGTTTGGCTAAATTAACGTGTAGCCTGTGACCCAGCAATTCCATCCCTAGGTACCTTGTCTACTCAACAGAGATGTGTGTACATATTCACCAAAGACACGTCCAAAAATGTTTATAGCATCTCTCCTTATAACAGCCCCAAAGAAACCACCGAAATGTCCTTCAGTGGGAGAGATATAAGCTCTGGGTAATAATATACAGTAATAACAACTACTTCTATACCCAACAAGATCATGGCTCTCACAAATAGGATGTTAGTGAAAGAAGCTGAACACAAAAGGATACATACTACATACTTCCATTTATGTGAATTCCAAAAACAGTCAGAACATATCTATGTTGTTAAAGGTAAAGATAGTGGTTATCTTGAGGGCTGGATTATCTTGAAGGATAGCGGTTATCTTGAGTGGGTTATCTTGAGGGTTGGGTTGGGTAGTGATGGAAAGGGAGCCCAGAGGGGGCTCCAGATGCTGGCAATATTCTATTTCTTGATCCAGGTGCTGGTTATATAGATGTGTCTATTTTATAAAAATTAACTGTCCTTCATTTTATAAAAACTAATTGGTTTGTGCATTGCTCTCCTCGCATGTTCTACTCCAATAAAAATGTTTTAAAAATTGTGCCATGTTGGGTATTTTTTTTTTAGAGGGGGTAGGGGCAGAGGGAGGAGAGAGAAATTCAAGCATGCTCCACGCCCAGCACAAACCTGGGGCTCAATCTCACCACCCTGAGATCATGACCTGAGCCAAAATCAAGAATCGAAAGCTTAACCGACTGACCCACCCAGGCACCCCTATGTTGGGTATATTTTATGTCATTTTCATCCCTTTAAGAAAGAATTATTGGCAAGTCTATAAGATTCTAAGTACAGCATCTTTAAGAATGAGTTTCTACATTTTCCTCATAGGTGTTTTTGTGGGTTGGTTTTGATTTTCCCTACCTCATGAGAAGCAAACACATTTTATTCTTGTTGAATTTTCCTGAAATGTTTAGTGCAGTGAATGTCAGACCAGCTGGTATATATCTCAACTGAATTATCAGAAATACACTTACTTTCTTCTGATCTGAAGTGTCCCTGAAAACAGTGACAAAACCTATGTTGGATTTTCTTGATTTTCAAAATTCCCTAAGCACCTACTATATGTAAAGTTTCTACTTTTTTTTTAAGATTTTATTTATTTATTTGACAGAGAGAGAGAGAGATACTGAGAGCAGGAACACAAGCAGGGGGAGTGGGAGAGGGAGAAGCAGGCTTCCCTCCAAGCAGGGATCCCGATGTGGGGCTGGATCCCAGGACCCTGGGATCATTACCTGAGCTGAAGGCAGACGCTTAACGACTGAGCCACCCAGGCGCCCCTAAAGTTTCTACTTTGTGGAGCATGATAGGGAGGTAGCAATAAACAAAGACTAGACAACTCACATGTAGAGAGATCTTGGGCAAGTCACTGTTTCTCTCAGTCCCTCCATTTCCTCATGAGTGAGTGAGTGAGTGAACGCATGTGAGGAGCCAAGGAAATAACAAATGTGAAAGTGCCTGGCATATAGCTGTTACCATGAACTATACTCTAATTCCTGACACATTCTATGTGTTCACAACACCCCTGCGAGGTAGGAAGCATCTTTAGCCCCATTTATATGGGAGAAAACAGACTCAGAAAGGTTAAGTAATGTCAACCATAAATGCATTCAACAAATATTTGTTGCATGCCTAGTATGCGCCGAGATCCTACTGTGTGCCTCATCCATAGTGAGAGGCAGAGTCAGAATTTGAATCAGGTGTTTTAACTTCAAGTCCAGTGGTCTTACCCACACAACTATTTTCACACTTGTATCCCCAGTGCCTAGCTCATAGTAGGTGCTCAGTTCATTAATGGATGGATAGTAGTATTTTTAATATACAGTTGACCCTTGAGCAACATGGGTTTGAACTGCGCAGGTCCACTTATATGAGGCTTTTTTTTTTTTTTTTTTTGATAGAGGACAGTACTGTAAGTGTATGTTCTCTTCCTCAGGATTTTCTCAGTAACATTTTATTTTCTCTGACTTACTTTATGGTAACAATACAGTATATAATACATGTAACATACAAAATATGTGTTAACTGTCTATGTAAGGTAAGGCTTCTGGTCAACCAGAGGTTATTAGTAGCTAAGTTTTTGGAAAGTAAAAAATTACATAAAGTAAATTTTCAACTGCACTGAAGTCAGTGCCCCTAAACCCTGCATTGCTCAAGGGTCAACCACAATTTTCTGATTAGGTAATATTGAGAAATATATTAGTATACAATGAAAAGTCCCCTTCTTGACTCTGTCTCCCATCTGCCCAGTCCCCCTCCCACCACAGTCAAACTGCTATTAATATCATGTATGCCTTAGCAGAGTTTCTTTAAGTGTGTGTATGTTATCCCCAACCCCTACACAGGAAGTAACATACTATCCCCACAGTTCTACACTTCGCCTTTTTTTTTTTTTTCACTTAACAGTATATCTTGGAGATTTTCTCATAGTAGTGCATTGTACTCCTTTGAAGAGATGTGCTGTCATTTATTCCATCAGTGCCCTACTCATGGACATTTAAGTTATTTCCAATCCTTTCCTATTACAAACAATACTGCAATGAATAATCTTGTATATATGCCATTGGTATGTCCAAGTGTATCCATAAAATAAATTTCCAGGGGTAAAGTTCCTGAGTCAAAGGGTATATGCTTTTGTAATTTCAATAAATGATGCCAAATTGCCTTCCACTGGGACTGTGCCAATTTATACCTCCCAGCAATATAAGAAAATGTCTATTTTCCCCGCATGCTGAGCAGGTCTATATTAAACTTGTGAATTTTTGTCAACCTTCTAAGTAAATGTAAATTTTAGTACAATTTTAATTTGCATTTCTCTTATAATAAGTGAGGCTGCTCATCTTTTTGTGTTCAGTGGCCATTTATTTTTCCCTTTTGGAATTTCTACTTCCACTTTTCCATCCATTTGTAGGTCAGTAGGGAAGTCAACTCAGCTTCCAAAAGATCTGTGTGATGGCTGCCAACTCAGATTGGCTAGAGAAGTCACTGTAGGAGGACCATGGCTGGAAAGACCCTCAAATACTTACCACATGAGTGAATGAGCAAAAAAAGAGATGCAGTTCTTGACAACAGAGGCTCGTTTTCTATACAAGCTACACCTCGACCTGATGGCCTACATTTGAACTACCCGTTTTGGGACTTGCCTCATCACCAAACCCTGGACACGTGTTCCCCAGTTACTTTCTTAATTTAATGACCAGCTTTGCATAAATAAGCTTCTCAACGTAGTTAACAACTGAAAGAGAATACACCAAAATATCTCTGGATAATTATGGAATTCCAGATGATTTGAATTTCCACATTTACAAAGCTCTCCTTTTCAGGTTTTTCTTTCCCAGTAAACATGTATTATTTTTACTCTTAAAAATGTCACTTAGAGGGGCGCCTGGTTGGCTCAATCAGTTAAGCATCTGCCTTCCGCTCAGGTCATGATCCCAGGGTCCTGGGATTGAGTCCCACATTGGGCTCCCTGCTCAGTGGGGAGTCTGCTTCTCCTTCTTCCTCTGCCCCTCCCCTCTGCTCCTGCACTCTCTCTCTCTCAAATAAGTAAATAAAATCTTTTTTAAAAAATGTCACTTTGGGGCAGCTGGGGGGCTCAGTTGGTTAAGCATCTGCCTTCAGCTCAGGTCATGATCCTGGAGTCCTGGGATTGAGCCCCGAGTTGGGCTCCCTGTTCAGTGGAGAGTCTGCTTCTCCCTCTCCCTCAGCCCCTCCCTGCCCCGCTCGCTCTCCCACATGCTGTCTCTCTGAAATAAGTAAAATCTTTTTTTAAAAATGTCACTTAGAAAACAAATTCATAAGGCCCTACCTTATGGAAAGCATCACTAGCCTGGGGAGATAGGAAGCTAAGGATGTCATCAGATAGCATAGCACAGTATGGAGCGAGAGAAGCCCTGGCTCAGCAGAGGCCCCTGTGCTATGGAGCAGAGAGAGGAGAGCTGCAAAGTACTAGAGACAGACTGTTGATGCTGGTGAAATAAAGGAGAAGGGGGAGTTTTGGAAAAGAAATGCTTCACTCTGGAAATGAAGAAAGAGGAAACACATGTATGTAAAACCTAGTACAATGGCCACTTGGCTGCCATCTTGAATTAGGCTGGGAAAGGGGCTCAGTCTAGATGTTGCAGGTTGCCCCAGCCTGGCGTGGAGGGGCGCCTTGCCGGCATTGTCTAGTGCAGCAGAAGGAACCTGGAAAGTTGGAGGGAATGAAGGGAACATGAAGCCTTCCAGCTCCCTACACAGGAGGGGTCAAACTGAAAGAAAAATCTGACTTGTTTAGATGTACTAATTCAATCTTTGATAACAAAGTTGGCTTCCCAGGTGAGTGGGTGTCAGCCTAATAGAATGGTTTGTGGGATGTCGGTAGGACTCACTCTCTGTCTTAAAAAAAAAAAAAAATCTTCCTAACAATGTTATCACTTAAAACTCCATGATGAGCAGAATTAGCTGCTCATTCTTTTGTGTTAGGCACCAACCTCTCTCCATAGTCCTCTGTTCCGTAAAACAATGTTGATCCTTACTGGATGACCTAATAGAACATTGGCTCCGAATGTGTCCTTTGCCTGGCAGCTCTACTTTGAGGAATCTGTCCTGCAGAAATACTCACCTGTACACACGAAGATATTCATGGCAGCACTGATTGAGGTTTAAATAAAAAAGGGTTTATCTGCAGAAGCATGACTAAATTACAGCACTTCGAGTCTATGGCGCACACTCGGCAACTGATAAGAAAGAGGTAATTCTCTAGGAACTGATACCGAAAGGCATCTGAAATATCACCAGGTGAAAAAAACAAATTGCTCCATTAACGTAAAAACAAGCTTATATATTTGTGTGGGTTTATATGTGTCTACACGTACAAAATGTGTGAAATAATTTTTTTTAAGATTTATTTATTTATTTGGAGGGAAGGGGCAGAGGAAGGAGACAAAGTCTTAAGCAGACTCTGCACTGAGCGAGAAGCCAGACGCAGGGCTCAATCTCAGGGTCCTGAGATCACAACCTGAGCTGAAACCAAGAGCCAGATACTTAACTGACTGTGCCACCCAGAATTTTCTCCCATCAAACTGAAAGGCGAAATTGACAGGTGAGCAGGCGGGGACTTTGTTTTTTCCTTCATGTTATTCTAAACTGTTTGAATTTCTTCCTTGAGCACTGACTGCTTTCATAATTAATGATAATTTACATAGCGCTTACTATATGTCAAGTACCGTTCTAAGAGCTTTATGTATATTATTAACTCTTTAATTCCAACAATAATCTTATGAGGTGGCACTATTCTTATCCCTTTTTATGGATGAGGACATGGTCCCTGTCTGGGTCACACAGAGATATGAAAAGGTGCTGAGCTTTGAACCCAGGCCATCCGGCTCAGGCTTGTGCTCTGAATCACTAGATTATAGTATCTGAAAAAAAAAAAAAGATACAAACAAATAGCACTGCTTTAGAGTCAGACATATCTGCATTTGAATCCCAGTTTTTGCTGATTAGCTACATGATTCTTAGCAAGTGTCTTACTTCTATGTCAGTTTCCCCAACTGTAAAATGGGGATGACAGACGCATACCTCATAAGACTGCTATGAGAACCACACAAAATACATCTGGTGCCCAGCACTTAGTGAGCGCTTGTTAAATATAGATTATTTCCTCTACTGAGATTAAATTACCAGCCCTTTGCTGAATATTAATTTAATTGGCTGTTTTCTTGATTGGCTGTCTGGAAGCATCTGGTGCTTCCTGGGTAAGCAGAGAAGGGGGACTTGGGTATAAGGGGGAAAGTGCTAAATTAACCCTTCACCTTTTGCACAGTTTTGCCTGAAGCCAGTGCAGTTAAGAAAATAAAATTAATGGGGCGCCTGGGTGGCTCAGTCGGTTAAGTGCCTGCCTTCGGCTCAGGTCATGATCGGGGTCCTGGGATCGAGCCCCGCATCGGGCTCCCTACTCGGCGGGAAGCCTGCTTCTCCCTCTCCCACTCCCCCTGCTTGTGTTCCCTCTCTCACTGTCTCTCTCTGTCAAATAACAAATAAAATCTTTTAAAAAAAAGAGAGAAGAAAATAAAATTAATAATACTTATATGGGTTTTTAAATCATTCTGGGGTAAAATATCATCATCCCCATTTTTTGAAAGAGGGTAGTGTGGTTCAGGGTGTGGCCCATGGGCAAATTAAATAACAGAACAACAGAACTGAACCCATTAAACAACGGAGCCAGGGCCGAAATGTAGATTTTTCTCGATCTCCATTCCCTCCTCTTTCCTTACTGCCTGACTAGGTGTGGGGATGTCATGGCTGAGAGGTGGTGGCGGCAGCCTCTCAGAAGGAGAGCCCTCTAGCAACGATGACAGTATGGGAGTGATCAGTGATGTGCCTCTGGGGGAGCTGATCCATCAGTTCACAGGCTACTGTAGCTGAGTGGGGACAATGGCCTCCTCCACACCTCAGAGCTGAAGTTGATTCACTGACAAATGTGACAGACCCCCTCGCTATGGGGTCCACACAGCCCAGGGGGCAGATTACACTCTCCCTTTCTCTTGGCTGTTTATGGTGCTTATCTTTACAGTAGTCATCATTCTACAAAACAGGACACACGCCATCCTGGAGGACACTGGTGACCTCAGCAGGCAGGTGGCCACCGGGAGGGAGGGAGGCGGTGGAGGGTTGAGAGTGGAGCCTTGCTCATTGCTCCCAGCCTAGCAACCTCTTGACTGTGCCTGATCCTTCCTCATTTTCCACCAGAGAGTACAGAGGTCAGGCAGGAACCAAGGAAGGA